>NC_136067.1:371866521-372466521 GCF_964261635.1 Lissotriton helveticus
AGGAATCTTAAACTCACATGCTTCCAGTCATTCACCAATCACAAATCAGGGAACACTTAGCACCGTTGAGACTCTTTCGGGACTTCACTACAAAAGATCTCTGGCAAGGAGCCCTCTCTCGGGGCCCGTCGGGTATTGCATCGCTAGCCCGACGAGGAGCTCGCCTAATGATGAAGCATGCCACCTAATGGTGGGTGAGGGCACTTGCTTCTGACAAGCAATCACTTTGTGTGACTCCTTTTCCTCCCCAAATCAGTAGAAAGGAGTTAATACTTTGTAACAGAGTACTTTTAGTAATAGCGTGGGAGAATGTACACTGGACCAACCAAAATCTCCAAGCCCCCTATTCAATTGCTTAGCTGTTAAATCCACATTTAACATTCAGTGACTTATATGAAACCAGTAGATGGAAATGTTCGCTTTCAGTAAATAAGGTTTCACCTGACAAGTATCTTTAACAAATGAATGGACATAGCACTACATTAAAAAAATAGTAGAACAGAAGTTTCCATCTACTAAGTTTACATAAAAATGAACAATGAGTATATTCTTCCATGACTCCCCTTAACTGTCCTTTATGAAATTGTTCTGATTTATTTAACTCAACTGAATCACAACTCACTAAGCGAGCAATAAACATATCATACACCCTGCATGGGTGCACTCTACAGTAAGAGCATACTTTTCTAAGAAACACAAGCTTATAACTTGTGTACTCTTGATAATTGTTCTTCAGGGCTGCTCTGAAAATCTCTTCAAGTCATGCTAAAACTAAATCTTGCTTACCCTAGGATAACATCTCAAAATATATGTGTCAAAAACAACTCAATTAGAATAATAACCTAACGATTCACAGTTAACTATGTTGCCTGAAGCCACACATACCTATGAAAATCACAAGTGTTAATATGGAAGGGATGTTGCAGGATGAAAATCAAGATGACCTAATTCCATAAACATATATAGTGTCTTGATGAATATATTTTTTGGGCAACCCTCAACAAAATTAAAAGATACAATACATTCCGAATTTGGACAGACAATATTGTGTAAAAATGAGTCATGAAAATATTTGTGCTTCCAGCCAATTTTGATGGTGACTTTCTGGAACATAAAAGTAAAAGGCCTCTTTATTTTTCTGAAATGACAACATTCTCTGAAATGAAGGTCAATGCAGTTGTCCTATTAGGATAACTCATGCTAAGATCTAACTGTGAAAAGGAGGATCTTATGTCCAATAAACACTTATACAATATCAAAGTTGGTTTTCAACTAAAACAGACTTATGCGACTAATGTGATGACAATGAAACAATCAGAATTACTCAAGACAAGAACTAAATTAGCGTTGTAGAGTCGGAATAACACAAGAAATTGATCCTGAAACTACTACATTGTGACAAAAGGAGGTAAATTCACACACCTGCAAAAAACAGAGGCCCACAGAAAGGCTGTCTTCAAAATGTAATTCTATCCCATATGTTCTGTTAGACAAGCTCTAGGCTCTTTTCCGTAATGTCCCTTCCCCGTATCCTACCTCATTATGACCCATTTTGGAGTAATGAAGCATCTTAACTTGCTTCTGAAACATGTGAAGCATTGAGAGATTGGTGAAGAGGCAGTCTCACAAACTGCACATATATTTATTTTCACAGAAAAAAATGAAGGTTAAAGTGACCTTGTGGTTAGGGAAAAAGTTCAGGGACAATGTTACATTTTAAACTCAAAAAGCCATTGAAATTCACACCAGTTATAGTTAACTCAAATAACTATAACTCTTGCCCTAAGTTAACTATAGCCTCTGCCAACGCCATGCACAGTGTTGTCATCAACGATTTCAAATGATCCACTGATGTTATCAATCATGTTATAGAACATATCATGAGCAGACCTGCCAACTCGCACGGTGCCACCAGGTTACACACGATATCGGCCCCCATCACATGATCACACAGTAGCAGAGAAACTAGCTGAAAACCACTGCAAATAGTGGATTTCTAGCTCGTTTTCCGAGGCTTTGAACAGCCGACATCTACTAAGGGGTGTGAAAACACCCTAGAAAATCGGCACCAGGCTCAGCAAGCATTTTGTTTTGTTTTTAAAGGAGGCTTAAGCCCCCTCTTTACACAGTCAGGTTTTTGTTGAAGTTAGCAGGTATGCATGAGTGATACAATTGATGGGGTAATTAGTTGTGCATGGCGAGGGCAAGACTTATAGTTACCTGTGCGTGGCCCCCTCCCCAGCAATTATTGGCCCCAGGGGCCTCATCGCCTGGGCTGTTTAGAAAACAAAAGAAAAGGGGGATGAGGGAATGCGGCACTCCTCCCCTACCCACCAAGGGCCTCTGAGCCTTTTTTATGTAATTAAAGGGAGAGGGGGTACGCTGTCCTCATTCCCCAAGCCTTTTATAGCCCCGGAGACGCCATCCCCAGGGCCTCTGGTGGGTGTCCCGGTGCCCACCCGGTTCACCCCAAAACCAATATGTTGGGGGCCACAGGAGGAGCCCCAGGGCCCCTGTGGCCCCAGCTGGCTCCCCAGCCAACACCATACATACTGCCGGCAGGAGCCGGCACTTTGCTTTTGCTCCCGTCCAGTGGGAGCAGCTCTTTATAACTGCTCCCGCTGTGTGAAAGCAAAGTGGAGGGTACGGCCGCACTCTCCCAGGCAGGGAACCACAATGTCTTGGAGGTGGGCTACCTGAGACAGTGTAGATTATTGCTACTCAGGGGATGGGGTCCCCAGGGCCAATATCGATACAGGGAGAGGGTACGTAATATAAGTATTTCGGCCCAGGGGATGTGGTCCCGGGGCTGAAAAGAGGCTCAGGAGGGGTGCTGCATCAGTCCCCGGGGATGGGGCCCCACTCATGCCCCCTTCCCCAAATATTTAAGAAAAAGGACCCCAGGCTCTGGCTCACCCTGGAGGTCTAATTATTTAGACTCCAAAACACCTGTGGGTGATTTACTTTCTTTTCTTCATTAAGATGCAATTCTGCAGGGGTCGCAGCTTTAAAGAAAAAAAATATTTACATATCTGTTACCAGTCCCGAATCCACATCGGATCATGAATCCATGCCGGTGAAGACACCACACCAGTCCTTTAGGTTTTTGCTCTTAAAAGATGTATTCGCTGCTGATACGCGTTGTTCACACACCAAGTGTCAGTTGCAATCTCAGTAGCTTAAAAGCCATCAAATATTTCCGGTCATGTGATTTGCAAAAATCAGCACCACTGAAAACAGACTTTACATTGTAATGGTCGCTCCACATAAAGTGCAGTTATTCATACATTGAGCCCATTTGTCGATAGATCATTGCAATTACATCAATAGTTAATTTTGTTAAAATAACACAAAATTAAAATGATTCACATTACTCAAATTCGATAAACCTTATCTCCACTAGGGAACACCTGTGATTCACCGTGGTAGTTATGCTACAAATACTACAAATAACGGAATGGATTTATTCTACATCACTGAATCACAATTCCTCATCATGTCATTATGTTAAGGAGCACAAACTCAAAAATGTTTACCAATGGGTAACCAACTGATTTAAAGCTACACATTTCATACATCTTGGAATAATCAAACGCCAAAATATATATATAGATAGACAGATATTTTGGCCCTTGGCAGGCCCTCTGGGACCTCTCACGAGGCCTGGGTGGAGGGGCCAGCGTATCTCTACACTGTCCTCTTATATATTTTTTTAAATAAAACTCAGGACCGGGGACTACATTGCCTAGTCCTGTAATGGTTGCCTGCAACATTTTTCTTCATGTTGCAGCCAGCCAATCAGAGCATGTCTTGTGTGGGAGAGAACTGGCCCAAGGGAAAAAGCCCACTGGGCCAATCAGAACACTCTTATTTTATTTATTTTTTAGAGTCCCTTCAGTCCCTTGAACCCTACCATCAAGTATACAAATATGTTTGAGACTTAATATATCAAAAACTACTGAACGGATTTACAACAAATCACAAAAGGCACGTTTTCTGGACCACTATCAAAGCTTCCTGCCCAACTTGGTGTTATTCTGTTCAGCAGTTTTTGCGATATCGCTTTTCCAAAAAGTCTACGTAAAATGCATGGGGGATTTTACATTTTGGGATCCCCACTTTTCTGGGCCTCCGCTTGACGGATCACCTCAAAGTTTCCATACATAAACTAAACATAAAATAGCACTTTTGTGATGATTCATCTAACGGAGCCAAGTTATAAGAAAAACAAAAACGGTATATATCTTTATATTCACTGAAAAAAAAAACAAAGGTTACAGTGACATTATAGTAAGCAAACACAATTTGAAAAAACCTTTAAACATTGACTAAAAAAAACAAACAAAGGTTACAGGGATGTTAAAGCTAGCAAATACAATTTTAAAAAACCTTAGAAAACAACAAAGGTTACAAGGGCATTATAGTTAGCGAATAGAATTTTAAAAACCATAGAAATGTAATGAAAAAAACAAAGGTTACAGGGACGTTATAGTAATGCTGACATTTCACTTTTTACAAAACCAGAGAAATTCAGCCGTTATAGTTACCTGAGTTAACTATAACTCGGGCCCCCGCAATGCACTACTTGTGACCTCACATTTTACATCACTCATGACATGGTCAGTGACATCGGTGATGACTTCACTGATGACATCTCAAATGTAGTCACACCAGGTGAGTCAACTGATATGCTCACAATCCATATTGGCCTATACAGACTGAAGCAAAGCATACTCTAAAGACCCTTTGCCAAATTATAGAGTGCAGCTGGTCTTCAAAAGTATGTAAACATCTGTTCTAAAAGAAGATAATTTTAATTAACAGGTCAGCCTAATGTTATCTAATTCCAAACAAGAAAAGGTTATTTTAAGATTTTTTTTTCCCAATAGTGTTTTTTCATGCTTGAAAACATGCAATCAATCAAAATCGTTCATGAAGGTCTTACATAATGAATCGGAGGTTAAAAAAAATGAAACTTAATGAACATACATTTGAATATATGTTAGTAAAGTGGAATAAACCAAGATCCAACAGAAATCTACAGGAGAAAGGTAGCAAATATGAACCTGTGATGTTACACTGCACCAATTAATGATTAGATCTGTATTTTCAAAAAATACATTTATTCTGGGTTTAGCACATGATAACATACTGCAAAATCAGCAAGAAACCAGCAGAATCTGTTATGAGCCAATTGTTACATCTGAACAGATGGGATTCTTCTACTCTCAGAAAAAAAAGTTATTTAAGCTACCAAAAGCAAGAAATTGGCAAGATTAAAGAAGAGGATTGAGTATTTAAGAATATACCATTATAAAAAGCACAGTGCTGGGAACATTCAGAACATGATTTTTTTTTTAAATCCCACTGGTCTGCATTTCCCAATTTAAAACTTTAGGCAACCTGTATGCCAAAAATATATTGATGTACATTTCTAAACTTTTGCATATTTTGGAAATGTTAATTAATGCGCCTATCTATGCCAGAAGACATGAAAAGCTGAATGGTAAATAGACTGAAAAGCCTTGACGTCTAGCGAGATTTTGTATTGGCTTCAGTTTTATCTGCAGGCAGAATGTGTAAATATATAGATCTATTTGGATTAGCCGTTTGACCAGGAGTGCTATGAATAATAATTAAACCCCATAGATGGAGATTGAAAGGTGCCACATCAAGGTGGTGGAAATAACCCATTACTAATAGGAGGTGCAAAAATACAAGTCAAAAAACATGACACTGTGAATGACTATATACAGCATATACATTACACAAATAGCAGGTGCTAATGAGCACCATTAAATTTGACCATTAAGTTGGATTCCAAATTGCTATTATAATGAGTCCTTGAATCTTTTTTCTGCCTGCTTTTAAACTGAAGTTAAGCATTAAAGCATCATCTGATTTTGTTTTTGCTTCTGTTTTGTCTGTAGGCAGGATGCGCATTTACAAAATGTATTTAGTTTAGCCATTTGACCAGGAGCGCTATAAATGCATTTATGGCCTACCTGAGGGGTTGCTTATAGGTATTAACACAGAAGGTTTAGACCTGGCAGAAGTTTTATTTGGGAAGGTTAAATTGGTAACTTTAAAAATGACATACCCAGGCTGCAGGGGCAGGCATGCTTGAATTGTCACTTTAGTGGTGGCACTGTATGTGCTGCAGTGCACTAGTGACATCTAACTTAATAGCCCTGGGTACACTTTGTACCATATACTAGGGACTTATAAGCAAGTTAAATATGCCAATTAGGACTATAGCTAATTTCATTATGTGTGCGTGGTCTGAGCATATGCATTGGGGCATTGTTAGCAGTTTCCCAGTGTAGAAAGTAAAAAAAACACAGCAGCATCAGCCAAAATGGCAGTGATTATGCTAAAAAGGGGCAATTTCCTATAGAGAGCCTTAACTGTATGTGTTTTATAAATGTTTGCCAGGAGTCAAAAGAGTGTATCTTTCAACAGCTTGCACAGACAGAAGTATGGAGTCATAAGTGTGTGTTACCAGTGCACTGGGTGATTGTCTGCATCATGAGGAGTATGTATGAGTTAGGATATTTTATCAGATGGAGTGGGTGTTCTGTCCATGTCTGTCAGGGGTGTGTGAGTGGTCTTGCAAACACCACAGACACTGGCAATTTCTCGATTGACATTCAAATCCATACTTTTTCACCCACTACACCGGCGTCACCCAGAAACAGTTCAGGAAACTACGTAGCGTCCAAAATGGAGCAGCGAGACTGGTCTTCGACATGCCCGCTGCAGGCACATGACAACACCTACGACAACTCCAATTGCTCACTATCAACAAGAGAATAACCTACAAGCTCCTCACACATGCCCTACAAGGCTCTCCATGTCGAAGAACGAGAATATCTGAACCACCGCCAGAGAACTCTGCTCCATAAAACTCGCCCTGGCCTCCGTCCTACGGATCCACAGGACCAGAACTGTACAAACATCCTTCGACTACTTTGCCGCCAAGACCTGGAACACCCTGCCCCTCCACCTCAGGCAATCTGCATCGGTGACCCATTTCAGGAAGGACCTCAAGACCTTGCTCTTCGACTGAACCTCCACACCCAGACAGCTTCCACCCGCCCCATGGCACCTTGAGACCCTAATGGGTGAGTAGCCACGCTTTACAAACCCCTGATTGATTGATTGACTATGCCACATGTCAGGCACCTACGATAGGCAAATCAGTCTTGGTTTTTCCCCAATAGGAGCAGTTCAGCCAAACTACACGGACAGATTCCTTTTGAGAGGAGTCCAATAGTCATTTTACCCCCTTGATAAAGTTATATATTTTCACATTAGTGCTCCCCTTAACCTCCACAGCCATGTGCCCACCTCTCACCACTCAGTTAGAAGGAACAGCACGCTCATAACAATCCAAACTAATTACACATCACCTCTTGATGTGGACCATTTATTCCACCAATCTTAACCTGTTCCCTGTGTTAAAGCTCCAGGACTCCTCCCTGAAATTGGTTGCATGTATGTGGTATTTCTATTGTGTGAACGTAGCCAAAAGGCAGTGGAGTGCTGTACAGGGCCAAACATAAGTATGAAGCCACTAAGTGATAGGGGAGGTAGCTGATTTTTGGTTTCTTAATGCATTGCGATGTAGAGTTCTTGGATGTAGTGGCACATCATCAACTCTTTCCCAAAGCAGTGCAGCTTTGGTGTTGACTTGATAGGTACAGAAATGTTGTTCCAGATTCTGTGTGTATAGATAAAAGAGGCTTTTTAAAAAACATTTTTTACACTTCTTTGTCTGCAGTCTGGCCGCAAATGTGCTGAGAGCCACCAGGGATGTAGAGGTTGTCTGCAAGATAAGTGGGGGTCTTCTATTGAACAGAACTTAAACTCACCTCTGGCCCATAAAATCCCTTTTGCTGTTTCATCATAACATAAATACACACTTAGGAATACACCTGATGAAACTTAGAATACTTATCTATTATAAACCCAGTGTGTACTATCTAATGTATATGCCCTTCTCATTAGCAGCCATTCAACAGTGTGTACTATCTAGTGCAGGGTTCTCCAAAGTCAGTCCTGAAGGGCCAGATCCAAGCCAGATGTTTAAAATAACTACATTTATCTAAATGGGGATATGCTAAAACTCTGGTATGGATCCGGCCCTCCAGGACCGACTTTGGAGAACCCTGACTAGTGTATATGTTGTATACATTCATTTTCAGTGACATATTTTTGTCTTCTCTTTTTGCACCTCCTATTCATAATGTGTAATTCCCATCAATTTGATGTAGCACCTTATGGTCACCATAAATGGGTTTTAATAATTATTTCTAGAATTCATGGTCAAATTGCTAAACAAAATAGATCTATATAAATAAACATCCTGCCTATACACAAAGCAGAAGTCACAACAAAATTCCATTATACCTTAATGGTTAACTTCAGTTTAGGAATAGCTAGAAAAATGATTCAAGGATCCATTATAATAGCAATATAAAAGCCAACTTAGTAGTCAAGTCGGATTTTTTTATTACTTTTGTGAAAATGATACTTTTAGAAATGTGTCATTTTCTGGCTAAGTCAAATGTGCCTTTCTGTCAGGGTTCAGTGTCACTTGAATGTTGACGGTTCCCTCGGGTTGAGATGTGTTTTGCTCCACGACAGTGGATAAAGGGCTTTGATATGAGATGTTTTCCTCACTGAACAGGATGGGCTGATGGCTGTGCCCAGCCTTGTCATGTACTTTAAAGGATGCCTACCTTGTCTCTAGCAGATGTATTCACACCTAGGCCTGCCTCCTCCTGTCTTCATGGCCAGGTTGTGTCCAAATGCAGTGGGAGGGTAAGCTATCCCAGAACTGGGTTTGAGTGACCTCAGGGAAAGCTTTGCCATTATCATACCCACACTTCTGGATGATCTGCACAGGTTAAGAAAGGTTCTTCCATGTTGGTTTTTAAGTTGAGAGGGGCAGTGTGGGATATTTTTACAGTAACACTTACAGGAAGTGCTGCAAAAGGAGACAGGGCCATCCCTAGAAACTCCTACCCCATTGCCTAGGAATTGGCCAGGTGTTTCTCCAACCCACAGGCTCACACTGGCCAACACTTTGGCACCCCCCAGTTGCCTCTTCAGAACACATCTGTACCTGTGAGAGACAGATGAAGTACTGGCCCTGCTGTTGTGACCTGCAAGGACAACCTTAAAGTACTGGACCTGCTCCCACTTGTACCCAGGACTGAGAAGTGGCCTCCAAAGGTCAGTTAGCTGACCTTCTCCTAAGCTTAAGGGACACAAAAGCTGCCAGAAGCCCACTTTCCTGGGCAGCCCAGCTTACCTGTTCCAACTGGACCTGCTCAGGATCCCCTGCTGGTGGGTTCTGCTGGAGCACCCTCCAAGTGGTGTCTCCAAGATCCTGGGGGCCTTAGATAAGTGTCAGAGTTTACTACTCCTGCTTAATCCTAAAAGTTGAGACTTAAAATCAGATTCAACGGGCCCAACACTGACTGCCATCTGATGAAGTCAAACACTCCCCAGCTTTGCCTTGCTGAAGGAAGCAGATTTCTGACAAAGAAAATAAGTCTGAAGGGTGAAATGTTCACTGGACCCAACGCTAAACAGCTTCAGATCAATGTCGACAGCTTCCTAAGTGCAAACTCCAGGCTCTTCCCGGTCTGAGCTTTTTCCACATTAGAAGACAGCTTCTGGGAGACCTTGCCCTTCATCATTGATGACTCAGTTTTCAGATACATGCTGAGGATCTATATTCTCAGAAAATTTCCAAGTCAGAAGGTAACTCTTTAACCGGGACCAACCAGGGTCTTGTATCTGACCTGCGCTCCATTGTGGTAGGTCTTAAACCTTACCTTTGTCCCAGTCTTGCATGAGCAGCTGCCTGCAGTTGGCACTTTGTGCTTTTTTGTGCTATAAATCAATTCATACTTTACAAATTCAAATCTACGGTTCCACTTATAAAGATATTTGTTGTTTTGATGTCATTTTGTTCATTAAAATTTTCTCTATGTTTATAAATTGAAGGGAGATTTTTTTATTGCGCTATGTTTTGACTTTTCAATGTTTTAGCACTTCTAAATGCTTTACACATTTTTGTAAGTTAAGCCTGTCTGATTTTTGCCTTACCTACCAGGAGCTGAGCTCAGGTTTAAATGAATGAAATCTTTTCTGGACCTTGCAGGAATAATGACAATATTACTTGTGGTGTACTACCATCCATCTCAACTAATAATCCACTCTGACACTTTTGGTACAGTAAAATTGATAATAAACATTTCTGACTTAACCCTTAAAATATACACAATATTGTGACATCACACACATTTTTCATATTCTTAACAAACATACACTTATTTTAATAAAACAAAAAAGTGTACAAATATTTCTTTTATGAAAACAAAAACTCTTATAATGTTTTTAAAAAAATGGATTACTTTACACAGGTAAGATCAACCATACTATGGCCCCCATTAGAATGGCGGGCGGTTTTTGCCCGCCCGCCATCCGATCGTGGAAAGGGACCGCCGGCCATAAGGGCTATGAGAATAATTTGATCTCAAAATAATATTTTGAAGAGAGCATTTCATCAATAGCCATTCTGCTGTGAAAAATGTACATAATACTTATGACCCAATTATAGAAAGAAATGTACACATGATTTGCCTGACAGAAACGTGGCTAAGAGAAGACTGCCATATGGTGCTAAAAGACGTAGTATTATCAGACTACCAAGAGGTTTTCACAAATCAGACGGATTAATGAGTGGGTGGTCTAACGATAATCATAAAGTAGTCAACAACATTTGCAAAAGTCGAAGATATTCACAGTGGTTTTGAAATTCCCCAAATGTAATTGATTAACTTGGCAAAAACTATTTTTGTATATATTATTATGTTAGAGACCTCCGAACAGCAACCCTACTCTGGCATGCTTGAACTCTCAATTAACTGCTCTATCATCATACAAAATTAGATGTACATTCGTGGGAGATTTGAAGGTTCATTTTGATGTGATGCTCGACCAACACAAGCAGAGTTTAAAGAACAAATGCACTATGTAACACATATTTTGGGGATAAAGCCTACTCACAAAGATGGTCAAGCACTAGACATTATTGAGGATATATGCAGACAAAAATGATTATGCTTGACTTATCAGCAGCCTTTGATACCATTGACCATCACTTGTTGCTTGACCATTTTGATGGCTTTTAGATTGGAGACTGTCTATTCCCGAGTCAAAAGCCTTTTGACTAAACAAGTGTCCCAGGTCATGTAGTGTGGCCTAAGATTGGTTTGCACGCATGTTATGTTAGCATGGCTTATTAATAGTTTAAACGCCATTTTAGCTTTTGCACATGAGAAAAGGCTTGTTTTTGACATCCCTAGACTTACATCGTGCCCCTAGTCTGCACAGTGAGTGCTGAAGCCATCAAGGTTATCATAACATGGTAGCTGCTGTTTGAAATGATCGGCTAACATTTTTTAGACACAAAAAATGGCAGATGTGAGCCAACTGAGAGTCTGGCGCCTTTATTATGGCACAATTGCCATGATTTCACACACTTGGAAGATTTTCTGTTTCCAGGGATGCAGAGAGCTTTTGCTGATCCTGATGTGATTTACTCTTGCTGAGCGGAGAGGTAATGGGGTCCCCCACACAAGCCTAAGAGACCTTCTATAGTTTATAAACATAGTTCCTATATAGGGAGGCTGTTATAACTAGGCGCTCTAAGGCCTGTTTTCACCATCATTGTAATATGATTTCTCCTTTTGTATTTTATGGAATTGTAACAATGCTGACCATAATATTTTTAATCATATGTCCGCTTATGTTGGCAAAGATACTGCACCTGAGAGCACGTTGTTAAAATAAATATTTTAACCTTATCCATGTCTCTTATTTTACTCCTGTTGTGGACTGGTATGAGAGTATAACAAAAGAGTTTTCTCTCTTCCCACCATTCTTGAGTTGGTCCTAAGTTGCATGTTCTAGGTTGTCTAATAATTGGTTACTTTGCTATAGGATGAAGAGCTAATGTGACACTGATGCTAGCTGGTTGGGGTTTCTAGGTACTGTGGTAAGTTTCTGGTACACGACAATTCACTGATGTCCTGGGTCTCTGTGAACAGTTCTGTGTAGGAGCAGGATCCTTGCAACAGTCATAACGGGTTCCTTAAAGTTCTTTAACCTACACATGGTCCATTTGGCACATCTGATGCAGTCATTTGGTTGTAGTGCCCCTTTTGCACATGGAAGACACCCACATCCATTTTGAGATTGGCAACCACACAAAATGTCCGAAAACAAGCATGGCTAGGATGCAGCAACGGATGACCTAAATCTGCTGAAGCTGAATGACCATAATACTGAGATTCTGTTTTGGGATTATAGCTGACTACTTGAAACTCTGCTAAATTCATAGTCCTACATAATGAAGCTGAAGTCAGGAGGGTGAGGTATAAAACTGTGATGCCCTAACATCCCCTTTGCTTTTTGCATGAAAGAAAAATGCATTTACCTCTAAGAGGGCAAATGTCACTCAATGTTTCTTTTGTAGTTTTTCATTTATGCATTTGACAACCTGGTATTTGGCAAAACAAATACAAAGGTAATTACATAAATATGGCAGATTATTTTTCAATTGCACAGGGAAATAAAACTGTGGAAATCTGGGGCTAAAAAGAAGCATTGAGACTATGGGTTCAGGAAAGGAAGGGGAAACAACGGAGATGAAAAAATACCTACTCATGCTAATGTTCTGTATCTTATCTTTAATTTTCTTCAGGTGACTTAAATGCTGGCTTACGCCAGATTTGCACTGGGGTTCTCCCGTATGTCATCAGCTAGGGCCCTATCTTTCTGAGCCACTCATATAATCTATATACCTCTAATCCAAGGGAGTATCCAGAAAATTAAAATACCCCCCACTTTGAAACAAAGCTCTTATGGCAACCAAGCAAGCAAAGCAGGTCATCGAAACCCTCCCAAGAAGACCTCTCTAGTCTCTTCTATCTAAGTAGCTATCCAGTAGCGCCTAGACACCTCAGGGTAGATGTAGTGCTTTATAAAGGCCTCATCATTCATCCTTTCATCCTTCCATGCATCCGCTGATATCCACCATTTCACATTTACATTCTGTCATCCATTCATTCTTTCATCCATATTTCAGTCCTTCACCATTCAATCCCTCCACCTGGCCATCAATATCCAAACCTAACCTATCCATCAAGTTCATCCATCCTTTCACTCATCCATCCTTCATTCACCCTTCACTTATCCATCCATCCTTTCACTCACCCATCCATCCACCCTTTCACTCCATCCACCCTTTCAACTCCATCCATCCATCCTCCAATTCACTCATCCATTCATACTTTTACTCAGCCATCCATCCTTTTACTAAGCCATCCACCCTTCCATCCATCCATCCTTTCACTCATCCAACCATCATTAACCCATTCATTCATTATCCACCTACCCTTTCATCCATCCATTTATCCACCCTCCCTTTTACTCATCCATTAACTCATCCATTCACTTATCCATCCATTCTCCCTTTCACTCTTCCATCCACCCTTTCACTCATACGTCCATTCCTTCACTCATCCACCCATTCTTTCACTCATCCAACCACCCTTACACTCATACACCCATGTTTGCACTCACTCATCCGCCGATCCACCCACACTTTCACTCATCCATCCATCCTTTCATCCACACATCCATCCTTACATATATCCTTTCACTCACACACTCACTCATCCACACTATCATATTAATTATGAGCCTTTATCTGCAGAGTTGAAGACAGACGAGGCCCATCAAGAACCCCAGCCCCGCTGTAGCTGCTAAAGCGGGGGGTTCACTACACCCCTGCTCTAATATCCCAATTAGGTCACTGTATGTGCATGTCAAAGTAAAATAACATAGGTGTGCATGGAGCTGGCAATGTTTTGGGTCTACATGGTTATTTGTGAATTAAAATCCTTCATAGTTAGAATTTGTCTGAGTTTGAAAATGATTATACAGACTTTATAAGATTGGATTCCCAAAAGTTGTTTAAAAATGCACATCAACTTCTTGCGAATGTAATGACATTTTGTAAATTGACATATGTACTAATAGACTTGTTGTCAATATAGGGGGTTGCAATAATATTCATTAGATAGGTTGCAATTCAAGAACCCCTCATGATTGACTACATTCACAGGGATGGTGATTGCATTCCAAAACAGATTTTCTTTAAAGCATCCCATGTTCCTTTAAAGAGCTCAGATGCTTTGAGGGAAAAAAAGCATTGGAAAACTGCCTACTTCTCTTGAAGCTATCTTGACTTCCAAAGTAGAAGGGGTCCAAAGAGGACCCCATCCCATTTGTAAATCAGTTACCACCCCGAATTGTAAGTCCGTAGCCGGCCAAAGGGTTTTGACCCGTTGCAAACCAGTGATGCATACCATACTTACTTGCAGTTTGGAAGGTACGCCGGTATAACACCCATTCCGATTTGGTACGAGCTGGAAACACTATTTTGCAATTCACAAAATGAAGTTTGTACACATGAAAAGCAGATTTTGCAATCACAAACCCTTGGATTTTGCAAATTGCAGGGCTTACAACTTCAAAAACTCTGGGTACATCTGTCCTCAATTGGTTTATGATTCATGTGAATTAATAGAAAAAAGAAAACTGAAAAACCACATTGGAGGAACTTAAATCACGAAAAAAACATTTTAATAAAAGGTAATTTTAATGAAATACAAATAAATCGAAAAATTAAAGGAAACATTATAAGGGAAGGTTCATATTAAGGAAACATCCAAAATGTCACCCTTGGGTGAAAATTAGGGAGAGTGAGGGTTTTTTGGGTTCAGGCATGGGTGTTGTATGGGGGCAATGAAGGTTTTTTTTGTTTCCTGGTTAGGGGACGCTGGAGTTTAGGGGTTGTGAGGGTTTTCTAGGGATCAGGTTTGGGTAGAGTTTAGGGTGGTGAGGGGTTTTTAGATTTCAGGGATGGGTGGCTTGTAGGGGAGTTGAGGATTTTAAGGTCTTACGGATCAGTTGATTTTAGGGCTGGAGAGTGTTTATAAGGTTGAGTGATGGTTAGAGTTTTGATGTGGTAAATGTTTTTTTAGTGTTCTGGAATGCATGGAGTTTAGTGTGGTGTGGGGTTATAAGGGTTCAAGGATAGGTGAAATTTATATGTAAGAAAGTGTTTTAGGGTTCAGAAATGTGGTAGTTTAGAGGTGATGAATGCTTTAGGGGGTCGTGAATGGGTGGTATTTAGGAGGTGGTGAGGATTTCTTTAGTGTTCAGGAATGAGTGGAGTTTAGGGGTGGTGTGGGATTTTCAAGGATCAGGGACGGGTGGGGGTTAGGCATAAAAAGACGTTTTTATGGATATAGTTTAGTGATAGTGAGGGGGGGTTTAGGTTTAGAGATTTGTAGAGCTTAGGAGTGAAAGGGGCTTTAAGGTTCAGGGTGCAGTTTAGGGGATAACAGATGGGTGGAGCTTATTCGTACATTGGCATTTTTAGGGGACAGATATAGCTGATGTTTAGGGGTGAGGAGGGTTCAGGGAAATAAATACATCCAAAGTAATTGCTTGACAATGTTAAAGATATAAATCCGAAATAGTGGCCCTTGAAGTAAAGTGTTAAAATAAATACCTTCAGCAAAACAATTTCTGAAAGTAAGACCTGCAATCCTTTAATCTACACCTTAAAAATAAGCATGCAGGAGCCAATTTTGAAAAAAAAAGACTTTCTATGAATTGGTTTCTATAATATAGTAAATACCATTCATCCTGAAAATTTCCATTAAACCATTTAGAAATTGTTTCTCAGTAATAGTATTCCAGTAAATCGTTTTTCTATGAAATCCTGTACACCCCTTCCTTTAATTAATAGTTAACATCAGGCAAGTCCTTCAGTAAGTTATTTCCGCTGCCACCAAGTCATTTTTAAATCTTCAAGCCAAGTTTCACACTGTGGCTCCACCATTGCTGGATTTGGAGACAGTAGAATGGGGGCGAAGAAGTGGTCTTGGATGCGTGGTTTGCTATCTCTCCGTAGTGATAGCTGCTGTTTTTACCTGAATTTTACTGGCATTCTCACTTGTGCTGGAGATGGCTGGCAGCAACATCTCAGTTGCATGAATATTTTAAATCTTAATTATTTTGTGTTCGTTTATTTCCCATTTTGTGCACCTTCTTTCTTTTTATTTTGGTACATATATGTTTGAGCTAAGATATGTTTATTCAGTCGTTGTGCTGTTTTTTCATTTTCTGGGTGTATGTTAATGCTTCTTTTATCTTCCGTAATGCTTTTATGTTCCGTAATGCTTGTTAGCCTGAAGGGGGCGATGTCTGAGCCACATTCAATGTCCCATGGTATGGCTGTTGTCTTTTCTTTGCTTTTGATATCTTCTTCCTTATGTGATTTTAAGCTACTTTTCTAAGATTTTTGGGGACTGCTTTTTTGCTTTAGATATTTTCTTCACTGCCTTGACACAACTGGCATTTCATTTGATGGAGCAGTTCGGAGATCACTAACTTTTTTTTTCCATGTGGAAGTCATTGTGGATCGTTGTGCTTTGAGCGTCCTATTCCTCCATCTCCAGGGTGACGTGCTGCCCCGCAGAAAGAGAGGGAATCTAACGTGTGAGTCCCTGACAGGACCGGCACAAAAAAATGCCTGCACCAGAGGATGACTGGCACAAGATTGTGATAACATCATGGGCATCTTCAGTTTACTAAATATGCATTTATGTGTTAACATCACATTCTACATCATAACTGTTATCGTGAGTAAGGTACTTCCCAATGAGTCGATCAGGCTTGCTCTCAAATAAGTGAAATTGTCACCTTTTCAATTGGTTTCCTTGTTGGAAGATCTTTTTTCTTTTCCTTCAGGGTGAATTTTAAGGTCTCTATGTCATCATTTTGGTAATTGCTTTTTTGATTTGAATGTTATTCTCTTCAAAACATATCTCTATTTGTTACTAGCTGTTGGAGTAGTGAGAGTAGGATAGCTACGTGTTGTAGGAATGATGTTGGTCTGCCAATTTATGGTACTTCTTGCCAGTATATTGTTGAACATGATGATTAATTATTGACAAAGATATTAACATTTCGATGCAGCAGAACGGAGAGGCATGCCTTCTTTTCATCACCAAAGTTTTCAAAATTTTCTTGAGTTTGTCTGTCTCCAAATCTGCCTTGAGTCATAGAGTGTGCATTAGACACCTTCAAAATTATATTGCGGCATGGTTTAATGTCTGTTTTTCCAGTTTAATTCGATCCACCAAGTGGTTGAGTATACCAATATGACTTTAATGATTGTTCCCACTTCTGGATGGTGGATTTTTTCTTTAAGCCTCCTGAAATGACTTCTGTTATGTCTGAGAAACGCACCATGGGAAGAAATTATGACGTGTGGTACTTACACTAGTTTATTTAAGTTCACCTCTGAAAATCTTTGCTATGTGTTGCACCCTATAAAAACGGGGTAAAATGAAGTTCCAGCAAGTTTCTGGATTGGTTACATCTCTGGGGCAGAAATGAAATACTTAATTGAGTAAGGCTATCTACTAATCTATGGAAAAAGGAACTAGCCTGATTTGCATTATATTTACACTAGATGTCCTATTCACTCTAAATTCTTCTGTTGCACTATCTATTTGTTTCACCAAGAATCATTCAATGATAGATAGTGTCATGCTCACTTGGGGTTGCCTTTTCATTGCACTTGTCAATGATTCTCCTCTGCACTGTGTGAAGATACCTTTGAAGTCATTATTCAGTAATCTTGAGTGGTTTCTTCCCATTTCACCGCCATGAACGTATTACTCAGCAGTTCCTGTATTGTTGCCCATACCTTGCTCAGAATTCATCTTTTTCCCAGGAATGAGCGTACACTATCGCTGAATGATCCGTTTCTTGGTCACCTGATGCACCTGCAGTTGGATGGAGTAGTCGTGCCTCAGAAGGAAACTGCAAAGCATTAGCACAATCTTTGTTTTCTCATTTTTTGTAATATATCGTTCATATTATTGTACCTTATGTGCTCATTTATTGGGAGCTGCTGGAGAAAATGTAATTTGCCAGACTTATAACTTATATTACAGTTACTGAAAAACGTTATTTATAAAAATATATATTTAGACACAAATACAATATTGTGGGCTCTGTTTATTTTATGCGCCCAAGTAATTCGTGCCCAGGGGAGACTATTTGTTACATACATTGGTATGTTCACCTGAAGCAATTTACCATAAGTACATTGCTAGTCACAGAGCCGGTTATTAGCCTTAGAGGAGTGTTGTATTGTTTTATATTTCCTGTGCGGCGAGGGGATAGGATGTAGTGGAATTATAAATCCAAGACAAAATTCTGAACTGCAGAAAAAAAGAAACGTTTGGAGAGGAGGAGGAGAAAGTGAATTATCCCTTGGAAGGACTGCCACAGTATGCAGTGCAATGCTACAGATAAAAGTTATTAAAGGAATAAGCTGCTATATTGCAGAATTGGCAAGATGGTGCAATAAAACCAATAGAGAATGGGATAGTGCTAGAGTGATTGAATTAGCGTATAAAAAGATGAAAGACAATGACGTGTGCAACAGGGGACTATAACCAAATCAAGGTCAGAATTGGTTTGGCATCCTTACAGAATTAAACCCTTATATCTAGTGACCTTGCGTACATCGCAGATCATGCTTTGGCATTAAATTATTGGGTCACAGGAGGCGGAATTCATGGAGAAGAAAGGCAATAAGTAGGTAGAAAAATATAGTCTTGAAGCATTTTATGTTCCACTAAAATCTCAATAAAAAAAAGCTATGGATGCAATTCATCAGTTTCCACAGAACATGGAGCAATCTTTTTTTTGTTCAAAATATTTTATTGGCATTTTATTAGAAACATGAGTACTAAACATTGAGCAAAGAAATAAGGGAGAAGAGAAATTAAAAATGAAACAGTAACATCAAGACATGTGCATCAGTACAGGCACATGATTATATAAATTGCTAATTATTTGAGGATCAAAAGGGATGTTACATAAAGACAAAATGTAGTGCATGAAAGAGGGGTCCACTGATAGGACTTAGGACATGCAGAGATGTCCTTGAGAGTGTCTGTTAATAGAAATACTATATTGTACATGTCATCATAAATGTGGCTAGAGTAACGTCTAAAAGACGAGTGGTTTGGGGAGAATGGGGCGGAGGGAAAGGTGTAGTGTCATGTGATTTAACAAGCGAATGGTTATGTTTAAGGCAGTGTCGATGATGTATGAGGCCTGTGGGCAGGAGGTTTTGGTAGGGAAGGGTTTGCTATTAGGGGGAGCAGTCTTAATTACTCTTGCAGCCTGACATTTTAGCCACTTTTCGGGTATTCCTGAAAGGAAATGTATTAACTTCACAACCAAGTGTTACATATGCTGATAGGGGGTAACACATTAAACTCCATCTGTGCCTAATTAATTTCAAGCAATACATTAGTCCAATATAATAGATTAAACTATAAATGGCTTACACATTATAATGAATAGAACCATTTATAAGCCTTTTTCCAGCATTTTCTTTGTAACCTTAACAATAAATTGTTCTTTCTTCTACAGCAGAGGTCTTCAAACTTTTTTGCTCTGAGCCTCCCTGAGTCAAAATATTTTGAAGCCAGGGCGCAATCCAAAGCTTTATGGAAAGTAGTGGGTAATTGGGAGGGTTAGGGCTGAGCGCAGAGGTGGGACTTATAAGGTCATATCAGGGGCACTTTTTCAGTAGCTTGTACTCCACACTAAATGTGAGATGTATAAAACAGCAAACACATAAAAACTGAACTAGATAAACAACAATACTCCCAATAATTGATGTCCTCGTGCTTTTGGGCCCCAATACAACTGCACCTTCTGCACTAATGATAGCTGGGGCCCTGAACAGTAGGCCATCCTCTCTGCCTCCTTCACTCCCTTCTAGCCATTACTCCATTCTTGAAACAGATTGTTTGAACCTGTCTGTAAAAATGAGCGCCCACAAATGGCCCACCTCATCCCTAATGCTCACCCAATGACTTATTGTAAAGTATAAGAAAGTCTTAGTTGAGATATAGTGGACCCTTCACACTTCGGGCCCTAATTCCACTTCGCTTACTTCACCGATGAGACCTACTACCTTGCAAGGCGCTAAGTCATCTCTGCCCCTTTAAAGTCCTTCTCCCATTCTCCTTCCTGACGTCTCCCTGCAGCCTAATGCTGAGGTGTCTCCCCTTCTCCAATCATCTTTGGGCCATTGGTCTGATGCCAAAAACAACTCTGGCACAGCAAGGGTGCACTGAGCTAGAAAAGAATGAGTAAAGCAGCTATAATAGGAGGTTAGTTGGTCCCATACAGCCCTGGGTTCTCGTGCCACTTCACCTGCAGCACCAATGATGCCTACTCCTCTGCCCTTTCTACTGGCCATTATTTCTAGGCCCGAGACCTAAAGCAGATTGTCTGGCCCTTTGTTTCCAAAAAGGGGGGAAAATATGCACATCATTTAGTGTGGTGTGGGGTTATAAGGGTTCAAGGATAGGTGAAATTTATATGTAAGAAAGTGTTTTAGGGTTCAGAAATGTGGTAGTTTAGAGGTGATGAATGCTTTAGGGGGTCGTGAATGGGTGGTATTTAGGAGGTGGTGAGGATTTCTTTAGTGTTCAGGAATGAGTGGAGTTTAGGGGTGGTGTGGGATTTTCAAGGATCAGGGACGGGTGGGGGTTAGGCATAAAAAGACGTTTTTATGGATATAGTTTAGTGATAGTGAGGGGGGGTTTAGGTTTAGAGATTTGTAGAGCTTAGGAGTGAAAGGGGCTTTAAGGTTCAGGGTGCAGTTTAGGGGATAACAGATGGGTGGAGCTTATTCGTACATTGGCATTTTTAGGGGACAGATATAGCTGATGTTTAGGGGTGAGGAGGGTTCAGGGAAATAAATACATCCAAAGTAATTGCTTGACAATGTTAAAGATATAAATCCGAAATAGTGGCCCTTGAAGTAAAGTGTTAAAATAAATACCTTCAGCAAAACAATTTCTGAAAGTAAGACCTGCAATCCTTTAATCTACACCTTAAAAATAAGCATGCAGGAGCCAATTTTGAAAAAAAAAGACTTTCTATGAATTGGTTTCTATAATATAGTAAATACCATTCATCCTGAAAATTTCCATTAAACCATTTAGAAATTGTTTCTCAGTAATAGTATTCCAGTAAATCGTTTTTCTATGAAATCCTGTACACCCCTTCCTTTAATTAATAGTTAACATCAGGCAAGTCCTTCAGTAAGTTATTTCCGCTGCCACCAAGTCATTTTTAAATCTTCAAGCCAAGTTTCACACTGTGGCTCCACCATTGCTGGATTTGGAGACAGTAGAATGGGGGCGAAGAAGTGGTCTTGGATGCGTGGTTTGCTATCTCTCCGTAGTGATAGCTGCTGTTTTTACCTGAATTTTACTGGCATTCTCACTTGTGCTGGAGATGGCTGGCAGCAACATCTCAGTTGCATGAATATTTTAAATCTTAATTATTTTGTGTTCGTTTATTTCCCATTTTGTGCACCTTCTTTCTTTTTATTTTGGTACATATATGTTTGAGCTAAGATATGTTTATTCAGTCGTTGTGCTGTTTTTTCATTTTCTGGGTGTATGTTAATGCTTCTTTTATCTTCCGTAATGCTTTTATGTTCCGTAATGCTTGTTAGCCTGAAGGGGGCGATGTCTGAGCCACATTCAATGTCCCATGGTATGGCTGTTGTCTTTTCTTTGCTTTTGATATCTTCTTCCTTATGTGATTTTAAGCTACTTTTCTAAGATTTTTGGGGACTGCTTTTTTGCTTTAGATATTTTCTTCACTGCCTTGACACAACTGGCATTTCATTTGATGGAGCAGTTCGGAGATCACTAACTTTTTTTTTCCATGTGGAAGTCATTGTGGATCGTTGTGCTTTGAGCGTCCTATTCCTCCATCTCCAGGGTGACGTGCTGCCCCGCAGAAAGAGAGGGAATCTAACGTGTGAGTCCCTGACAGGACCGGCACAAAAAAATGCCTGCACCAGAGGATGACTGGCACAAGATTGTGATAACATCATGGGCATCTTCAGTTTACTAAATATGCATTTATGTGTTAACATCACATTCTACATCATAACTGTTATCGTGAGTAAGGTACTTCCCAATGAGTCGATCAGGCTTGCTCTCAAATAAGTGAAATTGTCACCTTTTCAATTGGTTTCCTTGTTGGAAGATCTTTTTTCTTTTCCTTCAGGGTGAATTTTAAGGTCTCTATGTCATCATTTTGGTAATTGCTTTTTTGATTTGAATGTTATTCTCTTCAAAACATATCTCTATTTGTTACTAGCTGTTGGAGTAGTGAGAGTAGGATAGCTACGTGTTGTAGGAATGATGTTGGTCTGCCAATTTATGGTACTTCTTGCCAGTATATTGTTGAACATGATGATTAATTATTGACAAAGATATTAACATTTCGATGCAGCAGAACGGAGAGGCATGCCTTCTTTTCATCACCAAAGTTTTCAAAATTTTCTTGAGTTTGTCTGTCTCCAAATCTGCCTTGAGTCATAGAGTGTGCATTAGACACCTTCAAAATTATATTGCGGCATGGTTTAATGTCTGTTTTTCCAGTTTAATTCGATCCACCAAGTGGTTGAGTATACCAATATGACTTTAATGATTGTTCCCACTTCTGGATGGTGGATTTTTTCTTTAAGCCTCCTGAAATGACTTCTGTTATGTCTGAGAAACGCACCATGGGAAGAAATTATGACGTGTGGTACTTACACTAGTTTATTTAAGTTCACCTCTGAAAATCTTTGCTATGTGTTGCACCCTATAAAAACGGGGTAAAATGAAGTTCCAGCAAGTTTCTGGATTGGTTACATCTCTGGGGCAGAAATGAAATACTTAATTGAGTAAGGCTATCTACTAATCTATGGAAAAAGGAACTAGCCTGATTTGCATTATATTTACACTAGATGTCCTATTCACTCTAAATTCTTCTGTTGCACTATCTATTTGTTTCACCAAGAATCATTCAATGATAGATAGTGTCATGCTCACTTGGGGTTGCCTTTTCATTGCACTTGTCAATGATTCTCCTCTGCACTGTGTGAAGATACCTTTGAAGTCATTATTCAGTAATCTTGAGTGGTTTCTTCCCATTTCACCGCCATGAACGTATTACTCAGCAGTTCCTGTATTGTTGCCCATACCTTGCTCAGAATTCATCTTTTTCCCAGGAATGAGCGTACACTATCGCTGAATGATCCGTTTCTTGGTCACCTGATGCACCTGCAGTTGGATGGAGTAGTCGTGCCTCAGAAGGAAACTGCAAAGCATTAGCACAATCTTTGTTTTCTCATTTTTTGTAATATATCGTTCATATTATTGTACCTTATGTGCTCATTTATTGGGAGCTGCTGGAGAAAATGTAATTTGCCAGACTTATAACTTATATTACAGTTACTGAAAAACGTTATTTATAAAAATATATATTTAGACACAAATACAATATTGTGGGCTCTGTTTATTTTATGCGCCCAAGTAATTCGTGCCCAGGGGAGACTATTTGTTACATACATTGGTATGTTCACCTGAAGCAATTTACCATAAGTACATTGCTAGTCACAGAGCCGGTTATTAGCCTTAGAGGAGTGTTGTATTGTTTTATATTTCCTGTGCGGCGAGGGGATAGGATGTAGTGGAATTATAAATCCAAGACAAAATTCTGAACTGCAGAAAAAAAGAAACGTTTGGAGAGGAGGAGGAGAAAGTGAATTATCCCTTGGAAGGACTGCCACAGTATGCAGTGCAATGCTACAGATAAAAGTTATTAAAGGAATAAGCTGCTATATTGCAGAATTGGCAAGATGGTGCAATAAAACCAATAGAGAATGGGATAGTGCTAGAGTGATTGAATTAGCGTATAAAAAGATGAAAGACAATGACGTGTGCAACAGGGGACTATAACCAAATCAAGGTCAGAATTGGTTTGGCATCCTTACAGAATTAAACCCTTATATCTAGTGACCTTGCGTACATCGCAGATCATGCTTTGGCATTAAATTATTGGGTCACAGGAGGCGGAATTCATGGAGAAGAAAGGCAATAAGTAGGTAGAAAAATATAGTCTTGAAGCATTTTATGTTCCACTAAAATCTCAATAAAAAAAAGCTATGGATGCAATTCATCAGTTTCCACAGAACATGGAGCAATCTTTTTTTTGTTCAAAATATTTTATTGGCATTTTATTAGAAACATGAGTACTAAACATTGAGCAAAGAAATAAGGGAGAAGAGAAATTAAAAATGAAACAGTAACATCAAGACATGTGCATCAGTACAGGCACATGATTATATAAATTGCTAATTATTTGAGGATCAAAAGGGATGTTACATAAAGACAAAATGTAGTGCATGAAAGAGGGGTCCACTGATAGGACTTAGGACATGCAGAGATGTCCTTGAGAGTGTCTGTTAATAGAAATACTATATTGTACATGTCATCATAAATGTGGCTAGAGTAACGTCTAAAAGACGAGTGGTTTGGGGAGAATGGGGCGGAGGGAAAGGTGTAGTGTCATGTGATTTAACAAGCGAATGGTTATGTTTAAGGCAGTGTCGATGATGTATGAGGCCTGTGGGCAGGAGGTTTTGGTAGGGAAGGGTTTGCTATTAGGGGGAGCAGTCTTAATTACTCTTGCAGCCTGACATTTTAGCCACTTTTCGGGTATTCCTGAAAGGAAATGTATTAACTTCACAACCAAGTGTTACATATGCTGATAGGGGGTAACACATTAAACTCCATCTGTGCCTAATTAATTTCAAGCAATACATTAGTCCAATATAATAGATTAAACTATAAATGGCTTACACATTATAATGAATAGAACCATTTATAAGCCTTTTTCCAGCATTTTCTTTGTAACCTTAACAATAAATTGTTCTTTCTTCTACAGCAGAGGTCTTCAAACTTTTTTGCTCTGAGCCTCCCTGAGTCAAAATATTTTGAAGCCAGGGCGCAATCCAAAGCTTTATGGAAAGTAGTGGGTAATTGGGAGGGTTAGGGCTGAGCGCAGAGGTGGGACTTATAAGGTCATATCAGGGGCACTTTTTCAGTAGCTTGTACTCCACACTAAATGTGAGATGTATAAAACAGCAAACACATAAAAACTGAACTAGATAAACAACAATACTCCCAATAATTGATGTCCTCGTGCTTTTGGGCCCCAATACAACTGCACCTTCTGCACTAATGATAGCTGGGGCCCTGAACAGTAGGCCATCCTCTCTGCCTCCTTCACTCCCTTCTAGCCATTACTCCATTCTTGAAACAGATTGTTTGAACCTGTCTGTAAAAATGAGCGCCCACAAATGGCCCACCTCATCCCTAATGCTCACCCAATGACTTATTGTAAAGTATAAGAAAGTCTTAGTTGAGATATAGTGGACCCTTCACACTTCGGGCCCTAATTCCACTTCGCTTACTTCACCGATGAGACCTACTACCTTGCAAGGCGCTAAGTCATCTCTGCCCCTTTAAAGTCCTTCTCCCATTCTCCTTCCTGACGTCTCCCTGCAGCCTAATGCTGAGGTGTCTCCCCTTCTCCAATCATCTTTGGGCCATTGGTCTGATGCCAAAAACAACTCTGGCACAGCAAGGGTGCACTGAGCTAGAAAAGAATGAGTAAAGCAGCTATAATAGGAGGTTAGTTGGTCCCATACAGCCCTGGGTTCTCGTGCCACTTCACCTGCAGCACCAATGATGCCTACTCCTCTGCCCTTTCTACTGGCCATTATTTCTAGGCCCGAGACCTAAAGCAGATTGTCTGGCCCTTTGTTTCCAAAAAGGGGGGAAAATATGCACATCTTGTCCGCCCGTTTGCTTGTAATCTGGGTCCTAGTGCTAACAAGGAAATGCACCTGCTGCACTAATGGTAGGGATGGTGGACTTTAAGAAAAAAAAATGAGCCCACATTTCTCAGCACCTTCTTGAGGCCATCTGTCTGAGGAAGTGAGGACGCTGTTCCATTTATAAACTAAAACAAATACACTTCTTTAGTCTTTCTCCCGGGCCATTACCCAGAAACCCTTGGAGTACGGATGATCAGGCCTCTGGATATGACCCTTTTGGCCTCCTCCCTACTAACCTCTCAACTCACCTGAAAGAATATCTGCCTGTGAACAGAGGCCAAAGTCGGCAGGGTGTATGAGGACTAAGGTGCAAGTGTTTTTAATTTTACAAAAACGGTTCACATACTTTTTGTTAAAAACCACCATCCCAGATTTGCTAATGGAGACCTGGAGGTACCTGTGTTTGAGAGTTAAAGGAGGCAGACTAAATTGATTTAATTTATGGAGTCACTTGAAGCATAATGATGACAAAAAGTAATTCTTTCTTAAAGGTAATGTAAGGATGCTGAGTTTTGGAAAGTATTATTTTAATGCCTGCACTAGGTACAGTCTGGTGAACTATTACTAATATGTGTTACTTGAAAGCCCTTGTTTTATCTTATATAAGGCCACTGGAATTATGTGATTCTGAAGCTGCTTCATATTTTGCATAGTTATGGATTTTTCACATTTGCCACAAAATCCGCCACCTGCACTATAATATGCAGATTTTAACAAAAAACATTTTGTTTATAGTTCAAACGGATCAATAGTTACTAAAAACATGGGGACAAGGTTGCTAGCAGTGGAAGCCCTTAGCAAAGGGTAACTGGTCATCTTTCAGTTGCTTATTTCTGTATTTGGCTGTTAAAATGGTACTGAGATGAAATATTTGCCCAGACAGTACTACCATGTGAAAAAATGTCAAAATAATTAAGTAATGCTAGCATAAAACGTGCCGCATTATACTGCATAATTTGCCTTTTCCCTGATGCATAATTTGGTGCTCCCATGCCGCATAATTCCAGTGTCCCTGATCACATATACGAAATCATTGTGTGGCAGCCTATCTTATACAGTGTTTAATACAATTTTAGAATAATGTCTTACATATTCACATTGCTTTCTGTTACATGCTGGGACTTTATAACACTATAAATACATATGGCACTATTATGTTCTAAACCAACCAGGATTCAGTTCTGTGACTCTCTGGTCTCACATACAGACATGTGCAGTGATCGCGTTAACCACGTTTTATAATGAGTGCATGGCCCGTTTAGTTTAATGTGCATTTATTTTACACCTCATTTTAAACTTTTAGGTGTGTGCATTATTATAAATGCAGTTGCCATGAATGTGAAAATACACAAAATTACTCATTGAATATTCTGTGGGTTTTAGCCAAGCCATTGACCCCCCACCCAGGGCTCAGAATCACAGCTGCCTTACTTTTTTCAACACTTCAACCATCATGTAAATGAAGACGGCTTGGGAACGCAAAAAATAAACCAAGTTTCGCTTCCAGGCCATCTTCATTCACAAGTACCCCTGGGAACGCCACCACAGACCTCCAGAGGGGCACACCCTCAGTTTGAAGAGCTCTTTTCTATATTTAAACAATAGCATTGCTTTATGCTTTAGCATTCAATCTATATTATTAAAAGTCAAGTTGCGTATGACTACTCAGTTAAATATGCAATCCAAATATCTTCTTATATGCAGCCAACAATAGACAAGATTTTTTAAGCCCTAACGGGCATGTAGTATAATCTTGAAAATAGTGCTCTCTATACTGTAGCCAAAACGGGCAAGATATTCCATCTTAAGAAAAAAAAGCTACATTAATGAATACAGAGTTAAGAGTGAATAGATTTGAAATAAACAGATGCGATAATATTAGAGGAATTAAAAAAACATGTTGTAAATGTAAACCAAGTATTTGTGGAGAGACTCCAAAACAGCTTGTGGTGAATTTCGCAGCACATGTGCCAACCAGTTATAAGAATATGAATTAGCAATTTATGATGTTTAGGACTCAACTCACAGAAGCTATGAATGATGCAACTGTAATTGGTAGCAAAGCAGAATAAAAAATAGATTTAAAAAACAAGCGACCATGATCCTATCTAATAGAACATAGCGTGCTACTATTACATACATATTCAATTCAATTCAATTCTTGCTTTATTTCGATTTTGGTTGGAAATCATAAAAGCGTGACAAAGAATAAACATACATATATACATAGTTTTAAATTAACATAATTAAGTACAGTATAAAAAATGGAGCAATCTTTACAAGTTAAAAACATGAAACGATTAACAACCAGCAGAATGAATTCATAAAAAATATATATATATATAGCGTTGCTTATTGTAATATTAAATTTAAGACTGACTGCTATGCAAAGTACAGTCTAAGTTCATACGGTGTCGAACAAGACATTTAAGAAAACTAGCCATTAAAAGAACCAACTGCTCTCCCTGTAACAGCTGTAAAAAAAGCAAAGCCGGACGACAATGTCTAAAACCATGACGCTTTAACCCCTTCGGGGCTGATGACTAGCTGGGCTCGTCATGGAGTAGGGCGCTCGCACGCTGATGACGAGCCCAGCTCGTCATGAGCCCCACCCTCGGGGGAAGCGCCAGCGCTCTCCCCGAGTCAGCCCGATTTCGTTCGTTTCTGCGGGGATGGCAGGGGAAGACCTTCCCCTGCCTCCCCCCGCCCTCCCCGCCCGCGTCATCAATGACGTCAGCGCGCGAGGCGCGCTGACGTCACCGGAGGTTACCTTTTGTTTACCGACGCGCAGGGAAGCCATTTGCTTCCTGCGCGTCGTTTGTTGAACAGGTTCGTTTTGCGGCTGGAGCGGGGGGTTTGTGCTGAAACTTGCATTCGGGGAAAGGAAAGGCTTTTCCTTTACCTCGATGCCACTTTAGAGCATTCCTGCTGCACGATCGTGCGATCGTGCGGCTGGAATGCTAGGTATTTATTTTTTTTTTCTTTATTTCTCAATTTCGTTGTTCGGGGAGCGGCCCCTTGGGGAAGGGTCGCTCCCCTTTTTGGGGGAACATTAAGTTTAAAGTGTTTTCGAGCATCTGATGTTTGGAGATGGCCGTTTTTGGTTGAAAAAGTGCTGATGGGGGTCATTTTAAAATCACAAGTACAGTGCTAATTTTAAAGGTGAGCAGAGGAGTGAGGCATGGTTGCATCCTGGCCACTTTCTTGTGTTTATTTTACAATTACTCCCTTGGTAAAGCTTTGAGGGCATATAGTAAAGATATCCCTAGAATTCTCTCCCAGATTGCGCCATTTTTTTATATGCAGATGATGCTGCGCTTTTGAGGCTAACAGCATATGGCCTCCAAAGCTTTATAAGCAGTATACAGTCAGTGATGTCAACATGTCATATCATGTTTGCATACAAGCTCACTATTTTGTGAGCAATATTATTCATCCATTATAACAGTGTAAGTTCAGTTTATATTTTTCTATTACAGAACCAACATCCTAATTAACAAATGAACATCAATGATCACAACCAGAAATCTAGGATAATAATATATTATTATTAAACATACGCTGCATAAAATATTTACATAGTGAATACTGTTATTTTATAGCGCCCTTTCATGTTCTACAAACACTGCTCACTAATCAAAGTATCAATGGTAACAGCCAGTAGCCATGGCTTCAATGGGATAATGCATGCAAAAGCCATCTGTGTGTGCCTGTGGTCACACATGATATAATATTAAAGTCAGACCGAGCCAAGGACTCAAAGCACTCGCTTCCCATAAAAAGGCAAAAAAAGGCCTACTGCAGTGTATGTATTGCTCAATGTGTACATGAAAAAGGCAGTATGCAGTTTTTCAGTTTATTAATTGCTAAACAGTTCTTACGCAGTGTACCTTTATCAAGCTTGACATGTGATTTAACTTATGTAGATAGTACAGTTCACTATTTGAGAAAGAGAACGTCTCACATATTAGAATATGTATCCATAGGCCCAACATGTCAACAAGTTAACCATTAGTTTATTCGGGATAGCTACTTGAAGGAGGGCAGGAAGGTACTTGAAAAAACATCATGGGAAGAGGTTGTTACCTAATATGGTTATTTATAAACAAGGTGTTGATCAGTTGCTCGCCTTGACTTCCAAAACATGGGTTAAGGGTTCAGTTTACACTCCCATTTTTCCTCCAAAAGTACTTTATCTCATATAAACAGGCTTTTGAATACCCAATACTTAGCCTCTGCAAAAATGTGTATGGCCACACTTAACTTTAATGAAGGATGCAAGTGCCTCTGTGCTTCATTAGTTATACTTATGTGTTTATCAGAAGTGGCTAAATAACACACCTGTCCTGCCTAGGCAAAGCTCACTAGTGTTTTTGGGCTGATGAATGTTTATTTGTATTTGTGCTGCAATTTGAACACATGCTTTGTTTTCAGTGACCATGTGTGTGTTACTATGCCATCGCTGCGATGTGCGAAGGGGTCCCTTGAGTGAGCTGTCCATCATAATGATGAATGTGTTTCTGAATTTGTGCTGCAACTTGAGCGCCATCTTTGTCTCCAGTGTCCATGTGTGCGTTACTATGCAATCACACAGATGTGCGCAGGGGTCCCTTGTGTGAGCTGTCCATCATAGTGGGAAGGTCACAAATGTTTTTGGGCTGATGAATGTTTTTCTGAATTTGTGCTGCAACTCGAGCGCCATCTTTGTCTCCAGTGTCCATGTGTGTGTTACTATGCAATCACACAGATGTGCGCAGGGGTCCCTTGTGTGAGCTGTCCATCATAGTGGGAAGGTCACACATGTTTTTGGGCTGATGAATGTTTTCCTGAATTTGTGCTGCAACTCGAGCGCTGGCTTTGTCTCCAGTGTCCGTGTGTGTTACTATGCCATCGCACCAATGTGTGCACAGGTCCCTTGAGTGAGCTGTCCATCATAGTGGGTAAATTTAGGAAAGATGGTGCACTCCGCTAGTTGGTGGGCGTTGCCAAACGGGGATCTTCTGTGTGAGTTCACATGCCTCTTATGTGTATAAATGGTCAGAGACTGATGAGAGCAGCAGATGGGGAGAAAGAAGCTCCTGGTCATAGGAACTGTTTTTGGATTGCGCTTGTGAAAATCAAGGATGCAAGTGCCTCCTTCCAGCATCACAGTTAACCACAGTAATTCTGTTGTCCCCCTCCCCATGAGAATCCCTGATGACGTCAGCGTGCACAGCACGCACCAACATCTTCAGGGATTCCCAGGCGGTCGGGAAGCCATTTGCTTCCTGCGCCTGGAGGTGTTAGGTTGGTTTTGAGATATTTGGGGGGGTTTGCAAAGAGGCATCAGGGGAGAGGTAAGTGAATTTCCTCTCTTCTGATGTCTCTTTGCAGGGCATTTCTGGCTCACGGTCACGCACAGCATTGCGATTGTGCGGTGGAAATGCCCCCACTAGCACCAGGGATTTTATTTTAGATTGTAGGAAGTGACCCATTGGGCAAGGGTCGCTTTCAGGTGGGTCGGATTTTAAATTTAGATTTTCTGCCCCCCCCCCCCCCCGGTGGGCAAATCAACCCGTACTTTTGTCCGTTTTGCCCTTTTTGATGGCCCATCTGTGTGGATGTGATTTGGGGTGTAAATTTGTGTATTGTTTATTCATTTGTTATGTTGTTTGTGAAATGTATTAAATTATTTTTTTTCTTCTTTGTTTTTGATCCAGGCTTTTGCTGTTTGTATTGGTGTAGGTTGTGGTTCGGTTAATGCTGGTTTTGCAGCTTGTGTAGTTGCATGTGCTTGGTAAGTAAATGTTTTTTGTACTATTTTTCCTAGATAAATGTGTTTTTATGAAAAGTGAAGTTATTGCTGTTTGTGTGGCTTTGTGTTTCTTGATTGTTAACTTTTTTTTGTATTGCTGCTTGATGTGTACTTTGTCTAATCTATACTTTTTTTTTCTTTCCAGTGGAATTTCCTTTCTTTTTCCTGTGTTTCAGCAGAGTAGGTGCTGGTGAGTTTTCTTATATTTGGGTAGATTTGAATTGTTTTTGAGTGTATTGATTTTTGTGTGAAGACTCTACCTTGTTTACTTCTTACTTTGCACAGTGTAGGTTGTTGTTCACTTGTGTGTGTAGTCTTCTTGATTTGTAAGGATAATGGCTGCTTGCAGGATTACTGCTAAGCAGGTTGTTAGTTTGCTTTTTGAGTCTTCCTCTGACCATGGTCCAGACACTGACTCCGATTCGGAGCATGAGGTAGGTGCAGAAGATTCAGGCAGTGAGTTTTCTCTTCGCATGGTATCATCGGATGATGATTCTTCTTCTAGTGCTGATGAAGTGCCTGTGGTAGAGAGGGATATTGATGTGCCGGTAGAGAGGCAAGAGCCATGTGAGCGGCAGCCTAGGTCCTCAAGGTTTCCCTTTTTTTCTCGTCGGGAACAGGCAAGTGTGGTAAAGGCTGCGCCCAAAAGGTTTCACATTGCTGTGGTGCGCCAAAGGTTATCTGGTGCTGCTAGTCTTCCTGTTGTAGAGCAGCATGAGGCATCTGGTGCTGCTAGTCTTTCTGTTGTTGTTGAGCAGCAAGTGGCAACTGGGGATGCGAGTTCTTCTGTTGATGTTGAGATGCAAGAGGCAGCTGGGGATGTGAGTTCTCCTGTTGGTGAAGAGATGCAAAATGTATCTGGGGATGCTAGTATTCCTGTTGGTGTAGTGATGCAAGAGGCATCTGGGGATGCTAGTGTTCCCGTTGATGTAGTGCAGCAAGAGGCATCTGGCCTGCAGGCTAGGGTGGCTTCTTCTCCTCATGTTAGTGATGACGTCTGGGTTGCCCCTGGCATGGTGCAGCCGGAATTGCCAGACTTCACTGGTGTTCCAGGGTGTAGAGTGAATACTGACAATTTTATGCCAATTCAATTTTTTCAGTTGTTTTTTGACGATGAGTTTTTGCAGGACATTGTGGAGCAAACTAATTTGTATGCAGAGCAGTATTTGAGGGACCACAGTGCCAGCCTTAAGCCCCATTCTAGAGCTACCCATTGGTCTCCCACATATGTTGAAGAGATGAAGAAGTTTTTGGGATTAACTTTTTTGATGGGCTTGCTAAGGAAGCCATCAATGTCTTCTTATTGGTCCACTAGTCCCTTGATGGCAACATCTATATTTCCAGCAGTTATGACTCGTGATCGATATATGCTTCTTCTTCGCATGATGCATTTTGTTGATAATGATTTAGCGTTGCCACGCGATCACCCTGATTGTGACCGTCTTTTTAAGATTCGGCCTGTCCTTGATCACTTTGTTGATCGTTTTCCTGAGATCTTTGCACCTGGAAGAGAAATAGCTGTGGACGAGTCTTTGGTATTGTTCAAGGGCCGCTTGGTTTTTAGGCAATACATTCCTAGTAAGAGGGCACGCTATGGCATCAAACTGTATATGCTGTGTGACAGTGAGACTGGATATGTTTATAATTTCAGGGTGTACACCGGTAAGGATTCCAGCATTAACACTTCTGCTTGTCCGTCCACTTTTGGAGTGACTGAGAAAATTGTGTGGGAACTAGGTAGACGATTATTTAACAAAGGCCACCATTTATATGTAGATAATTTCTACACTAGTGTGCGTTTGTTCAAGGAGTTGGCCAAAGTGGGCACTGTTGCATGTGGCACGATGCGCAGTAACCGGAAAGGTTTCCCAATAGAACTTGTTTGCAAAAGGCTTGTGCGGGGACAGTCTACTGCATTGCGATGTGGGAAGCTTGTAGCTGTGAAGTTTTCAGACAGGAGAGATGTTTACATGCTGACTACTATCCATGACGAAAGCACTGAAGCTCTGCCAGTTCGGGGTGAGACTGCTGAAGTGCGTAAACCTGTGTGCATTTTAGACTATAATAGGCACATGGGTGGTGTTGACAGAGTAGATCAGAGGTTGGAACCTTATGCTGCTCTTCGAAAGGCTTACGTTTGGTACAAGAAGTTGGCTATCCATCTTTTCCACTTGGCATCCTTTAATGCTTTTGTTGTTTTCCAGAAATCTTGTCCTGAGTCAAAGATGCCTTTTGTTAAGTTTCAGGAGACTATAATAGGCAGCCTTGTACTAGTGGAACAGGCAAGTGTGCCAAGATTTGGAGTGGTGGAGGAAGTGGCTAGACTGAAAGATCGCCACTTTCCAGAATACATTCCTCCCACAACTGCAAAAGACAATCCCACTAAAAGATGTAGAGTCTGTTGGCGAAGAGAAGTGCGGAGGGAGTCTCGTATGCACTGTCCTGACTGTCCTTCAAATCCTGGATTGTGTGTGCCAGCTTGTTTTAAATCGTACCACACACAAAAGAAGTTTTGGGAGTTTCATTGAGCTTGTAAGTGTACTGTCTGGTCTGTTTTCTGTAATATTTTCTAGTTTGCTTTTAGGTTTGCACTAGTGCAAAGCATTTAGTTTTTGAATTTGTGTTAGCAGATTTGTAGGTTTCTACATTTGATTTGTGGTATTTCTTTAAAAAATTCTAATTTCGATGGTGGTGTGTGCAGGATTGTGCTTGGATTGTTGGTGTGCGTGGACTGGCGCTTGGCTGGTGGTGTGCGTGGTCTGGTGCTTGGCTGGCATAGTGCATGGATTGGAGTTGTGCTGGGGGGGTGAGTGGATTTTTGCTTGGCTGGCGGAGTGCATGGTTAGGTGCTTGGCTGGTGGTGTGAGTGGATGGCGCTTGGCTGGTGGTGTGAGTGGTCTGGTGCTTGGCTGGCATAGTGCATGGATTGGAGTTGTGCTGGGGGGGTGAGTGGATTTTTGCTTGGCTGGTGGAGTGCATGGTTAGGTGCTTGGCTGGCGGTGTGAGTGGAGTGGTGCTTGGCTGGTGGTGTGCGTGGAGTGATGCTTGGCTGGTGGTGTGTGTGGAGTGGTAGTTGGCTGTCGGTGTGCGCTGAGTGGTGTTTGGCTGGCAGTGTGCATGGTCTGGTGCTTGGATGGTGGTGTGGGTGGACTGGCGCTCGGCAGGTGGTGTGTGAGTAGTTACTTTCTGTTGGTCAATACACACACTGCTAGTTGAGTGACACTCCACACAGTCCATCATTTTGTGTAGTTGCAGTGTCAGAAATGTGGGCGTGTGAAAGTGATGGGCCCTTGAATGGCGCTGTTTGTTGGTGTGAGTGTTGAAATGTGATGGGTCCGCGGCTGGCGGTGTGAATGTTTTGTATGTGTCACGCGTACGAAAGGTGTATGAATGGCCTGTAAAGAGGTTGGTGCCTTGACGTGGCTTTACAGCTCACGAGCTGTGAGTCAGTGGTTCAGTTTATCATACGTTCAATTATACGCAGTGTATTTCATTTTTGATGAAATTACTTGCGTATCCAATTGTATGTACTGAATCATCACTCACCCTCGTGCCAAATCCAACCAGTATGTGTGTGTGCTTGCGGATTAGATGGGTGTGCAGTAATAATTGTTTTTTTTCTCTTTCTGCAGTAGGGTGTACCTTACCCCTTATTGTGATTGTTGTTATGTGTTGCTTTTCCATTCGGATGGTGTCAATGGTCTGGTTTGTATCAGGTATGAAAGCTGTGTGAATGGCCTGTAAAACGGTTGGTGCCTTGTCGTGGCTTTACAGCTCACGAGTTGCGAGTCACTGGTTCAGTTTTTCTGCATTTATTTATTGACAGAGCATTTCATTTTTTTGAAATATCTTGTTAATAAAATTTTATGTACTGAACCATCACTCGCCCTCGTGCCAAATCCAACCTGTATGTGTGTGTCTTTGAGGAATAGATAGCCGTGCTTGAATGTTTGACTTTTGAGTAACTCTGTTAAGGTGTGGTATCCTTTTACTCGGGAGAACAAGGGGAACGCAGGGTGGTAGGACATTTTTGCCGGCACGGCGATCCCACGCCAAAATGTTTGGAAAAGTGCTATTTTTACCTATTTTTAAGGTTTGCAAAGAGTTCTGGGTAGGAAAACATTGCGGGACCCACACATGCCATACCTCCCTGGACTCTCCCGGGTGTCTAGTTTTCAGAACTGTTTGGGTTTGCTACTTTCCAAAGAATACCACCCAGCCCCGGGCCAAAAACTCAGGTGCCCCCCCCCCAAAATCAAAGTTATATTGCTTCAGGGTATTTTATATTCACCACCGTTAGATTTGGACCTTTTCCTGTTGCAGCCACTATGGCTACCCACGCAAGTGAGGTACCGTTTTTATCGGGAGACCTGGGGGAACGCTGGGTGGGAGGTAATTTGTGTGAGACCAGTGATGCCACGCTTTCCCAGACTACAACGTGTGAAAAAATTGATTTTTTTTCTGCTAAAATTGAGGTTTGCAAGGGATTCTGGGTAAAGGAACCTTGGCGGATCCACGCAAGCCATACCTCCTTGGAAGCCCCCGGGTGTCTACTTTTCAGAAATGTGTGGGTTTGGTAGGTTTCCATAGATGGCTGTCTCGCACGGGGCCAGAAACCCAGGTAACCCCTCTTGCAAAAGCTGGTGAATGTAACAATGGTGAAAATGTTAAGTCCACCAGCTTTTGCAAGAGGGGTTACCTGGGTTTTTGGCCCCGTGCGAGACAGCCATCTAGGGAAACCTACCAATCCCACACATTTCTGAAAAGTAGACACCCGGGGGCTTCCAAGGAGGTATGGCTTGCGTGGATCCTCCAACGTTCCTTTACCCAGAATCCCTTGCAAACCTCATTTTTTGCATGGAAAAAATTAGTTTTTTCACACGTTTTAGTGTGGGAAAGCGTGGCATCACTGGGCACACACAAATTACCTCCCACCCAGCGTTCCCCAAGGTCTCCCGATAAAAATGGTACCTCACTTGCGTGGGTAGGCATAGCGGCTGCTTTAGGAAAAGGCCCAATTCATACTGTGGAGACGAAAACATTACCTTTAGCCAAATAATCTTATTTTTTGAGGGGGTCACCTGAGCTTTTGGCCCGGGGCTTGGCAGGCATCTTTGGAAACTACCAAACCCAAACAGTTCTGAGAACTAGACACCCGGGGGAGTCCAGGGTGGTATGGCATGTGTGGGTCCCCCAATGTTTTCCTACCCAGAAACCCCTGCAAACCTGAAATTTTGGTCAAAAAACCCACTTTTCCATACTTTTTTGGGTGGGATCTCGCTGCCGGAACAAATGTCCTACCACCCAGTGCTTCCCTTGTTCTCCAGAGTAAAATGATACCTCACTTGTGTGGGTTTGCCAAAGGCATGTGACTTAGGCTGGGGTGCTTAATTTGTAAAACGTAAATATGAGTAAAAACTACTTTTTTCAAAATTCATTTTTGGCGTGTTCTGCTTTGGGGCACCCACACAAGTGAGGTATCCTTTTACTCGGGAGAACAAGGGGAACGCAGGGTGGTATGACTTTTTTGCCGGCACGGCGATCCCACGCCAAAAAGTTTGGAAAAGTGCAATTTTTACCTAATATTAAGGTTTGCAGAGAGTTCTGGGTAGGAAAACATTGGGGGACCCATGCATGCCATACCTCCCTGGACTCCCCCGGGTGTCTAGTTTTCAGAACTGTTTGGGTTTGCTACTTTGCAAAGAATACCACCGAGCCTCGGGCCACAAACTCAGATGCCCCCCCCCCCAAAATCAAGGTAGTTTTGCAATAAGGTATTGTAAATTCACCACCGTACGATTTGAACCGTTTCCTGTTGCAGCCACTATGTCTACCCACGCAAGTGAGGTACCGTTTTTATCGGGAGACCTGGGGGAACGCTGGGTGGGTGGAAATTTGTTGATCCACGCAGATTCCAGAACTTTCCACCACAGAAATGTGAGGAAAATGTGTTTTTTTGGTCAAATTTTTATGTTTTCAAGGGATTCTGGGTAACAAAACCTGGGGGTAGGCAGACGAGTCACCCCATCCTGAATTGCCCTGGGTGTCTAGTTTTCAAAAATGTATAGGTTTGTTAGGTTTCCCTAGGTGCTGGCAGAGCTACGGCGCAAAAACAAAAGGTAGTCTTTTTGTCCGAATCGTGCTAAATTTCACTGGGAAATTGAGGTGCGACCATGCTGCGTTTTGCGCTGTTTCATGTCGCAGCCACTATGCCTACCCACGCAAGTGAGGTACCATTTTTTTTGGGAGACGTGGGGGCACGCTGGGTGAGTGGAAATTTGTTGATCCACGCAGATTCCAGAACTTTCCACCACAGAAATGTGAGGAAAATGTGTTTTTTTGGTCAAATTTTTATGTTTTCAAGGGATTCTGGGTAACAAAACCTGGGGGTAGGCAGACGAGTCACCCCATCCTGAATTGCCCTGGGTGTCTAGTTTTCAAAAATGTATAGGTTTGCTAGGTTTCCCTAGGTGCTGGCAGAGCTACGGCGCAAAAACAAAAGGTAGTCTTTTTGTCCGAATCGTGCTAAATTTCACTGGGAAATTGAGGTGCGACCATGCTGCGTTTTGCGCTGTTTCATGTCGCAGCCACTATGCCTACCCACGCAAGTGAGGTACAATTTTTTTTGGGAGACCTGGGGGCATGCTGGGTGAGTGAAAATTTGTTGATCCACGCAGATTCCAGAACTTTCCACCACAGAAATGTGAGGAAAATGTGTTTTTTTTGGTCAAATTTTTATGTTTTCAAGGGATTCTGGGTAACAAAACCTGGGGGTAGGCAGACGAGTCACCCCATCCTGAATTCCTCTGGGTGTCTAGTTTTCAAAAATGTAAAGGTTTGCTAGGTTGCCCTAAGTGCTGGCAGAGCTACGGTGCAAAAACAAAAGGTAGTCTTTTTGTCCGAATCGTGCTAAATTTCACTGGGAAATTGAGGTGCGACCATGCTGCGTTTTGCGCTGTTTCATGTCGCAGCCACTATGCCTACCCACACAAGTGAGGTACAATTTTTTTCGGGAGACCTGGGGGCACGCTGGGTGAGTGGAAATTTGTTGATCCACGCAGATTCCAGAACTTTCCACCACAGAAATGTGAGGAAAATGTGTTTCTTTGGTCAAATTTTTATGTTTGCAAGGGATTCTGGGTAACAAAACCTGGGGGTAGGCAGACGAGTCACCCGATCCTGAATTGCCCTGGGTGTCTAGTTTTCAAAAATGTATAGGTTTGCTAGGTTTCCCTAGGTGCTGGCAGAGCTACGGCGCAAAAACAAAAGGTAGTCTTTTTGTCCGAATCGTGCTAAATTTCACTGGGAAATTGAGGTGCAACCATGCTGCGTTTTGCGCTGTTTCATGTCGCAGCCACTATGCCTACCCACGCAAGTGAGGTACCATTTTTTTCGGGAGACCTGGGGGCACGCTGGGTGGGTGGAAATTTGTTGATCCACGCAGATTCCAGAACTTTCCACCACAGAAATGTGAGGAAAATGTGTTTTTTTGGTCAAATCTTTATGTTTGCAAGGGATTCTGGGTAACAAAACCTGGGGGTAGGCAGACGAGTCACCCCATCCTGAATTGCCCTGGGTGTCTAGTTTATAAAAATGTATAGGTTTGCTAGGTTTCCCTAGGTGCTGGCAGAGCTACGGCGCAAAAACAAAAGGTAGTCTTTTTGTCCGAATCGTGCTAAATTTCACTGGGAAATTGAGGTGCGACCATGCTGCGTTTTGCGCTGTTTCATGTCGCAGCCACTATGCCTACCCACGCAAGTGAGGTACCATTTATTTCGGGAGACCTGGGGGCACGCTGGGTGGGTTTGAAATTTGTTGATCCACGCAGATTCCAGAACTTTCCACCACAGAAATGTGAGGAAAATGTGTTTTTTGGGTCAAATGTTTATGTTTGCAAGGGATTCTGGGTAACAAAACCTGGGGGTAGGCAGACGAGTCACCCCATCCTGAATTGCCCTGGGTGTCTAGTTTTCAAAAATGTATAGGTTTGCTAGGTTTCCCTAGGTGCTGGCAGAGCTACGGCGCAAAAACAAAAGGTAGTCTTTTTGTCCGAATCGTGCTAAATTTCACTGGGAAATTGAGGTGCGACCATGCTGCGTTTTGCGCTGTTTCATGTCGCAGCCACTATGCCTACCCATGCAAGTGAGGTACCATTTTTTTGGGGAGACCTGGGGGCACGCTGGGTGGGTGGAAATTTGTTGATCCACGCTGATTCCAGAACTTTCCACCACAGAAATGTGAGGAAAATGTGTTTTTTTGGTCAAATTTTTATGTTTGCAAGGGATTCTGGGTAACAAAACCTGGGGGTAGGCAGACGAGTCACCCCATCCTGAATTGCCCTGGGTGTCTAGTTTTAAAAATGTATAGGTTTCCTAGGTTTCCCTAGATGCTGGCAGAGCTACGGCTCAAAAACAAAAGGTAGTCTCTTTGTCCAAAGAACGTAAAATTTCACTGGGAAATTGAGGTCCGACCACGTTGCATTTTGTGCCGTTTCCTGTCGTAGGCACAAGGCCGACCCACACAAGTGAGGTACTGTTTTTATCGGGAGACCTGGGGGAACGCTGGGTGGGTGGAAATTTGTTGATCCACGCAGATTCCAGAACTTTCCACCACAGAAATGTGAGGAAAATGTGTTTATTTTGTCAAAATCTTAGCTTTGCAAGGGATTCTGGGTAACAAAACCTGGGGGTAGGCAGTCGAGTCACCCCATCCTGAATTCCCCTGGGTGTCTACTTTTCAAAAATGTATAGGTTTGCTAGGTTTCCCTAGGTGCCGGCAGAGCTAGGGTGCAAAAACTACAGGTAGGCACTTTGCCAAAAAAGGGTCAATTTGTAACTGCTAAATTTAGGTGTGACCACGTTGCATTTTGCGCCGTTTCCTGTCGCAGGCACAAGGCCGACCCACACAAGTGAGGTACCGTTTTTATCGGGACACTTGGGGTAATTCAGATTTGTAAATCAACTGTTATTACCAATTGAGCTTTCATGCATTTCTCCCTTTGAATGAAAGACATTGTGTAAAAAAAAGAATCTTTATGAAAAATGACCAATAATTCTCATGCTAGTATGAGTATTCCCAACTTTGAAAATGTGCAACTATATACTGTTTCTGAACTCTATAATTTGTACCCAATTCAGAAATACATAGGTGTCTTTCATACAGATTATTCCATGTATACATTTTCCAAGACAAAGTGCACTATACCCAGTAAATGAAAAAATACCATTGCAAGTTGCTGCTCAGTTTTTGGATCTGGGTTCGTCGGGTTCTTGGTGAAACTACAAGTCCTATATATCCCCACAACCAGGAAGGTCTACCGAATGTAACGGTATATTGCTTTCCAAGAGCTGTCAAAATTAGAAAAAGTTATAGGTGAAAACGTTGAGACAAAAGGCTGTTTTTTTCAACATAATTTCAAATATTCCAATATCTAACTGTTAGTTTCTATAACGAAACCTTCATGGATTTAGACAAATGACCCTTTTCTGAATTCAGAATGTTGTCTAATTTTCGAAAATGTAAAGCTTTCCAGGATCCATTATTGCTTTCAAACTCATTTCTACCATTAACTGGAAGGAGGTGGAAAGCTCTAAAAATAGCAAAAATAGGCTATGTCCCAGAAAAATGCCAAAACTGAGTGAAAAATTTCGGTTCTCTGACAAAATTCTGTCATTCCCTGAAAGCTGAGAAAATTGAGATTTCAGCCCCACAAACCCTTTTGTGATACCATTTTCAGGGAAAAACCCAGAGGCTTTCATTTGCAGACCGTTTTTCCCATTTTTCTGAAAAAAACAAAAAAATCACTATATTTTGGTTAATTTATGGGACCCCTCCAAGGGAATCCACAAACCCTGGGCGCCTTTAGAATCCACATGATGTTGGAAGAAAAGGACGCAAATTTGGCGTGGATACCTTATGTGGTCAAAAAGTTACAAGGGCCTAAGCGCGCACTACTCCAAAACGCCAAAAAAAGCCTCAGCACAGGAGGGGAAAAGGCCTAGCAGCGAAGGGGTTAAAAAAGGAACAAGCCATTTTTTCCTAACTTCACAATAAAATTTGCAAAAGAGAATAGTATGCAGGGTAGACTGAGGAGAGGTATTATCGCAGGGACAAGGCATGAGTTCTTTGGCCCAATTATTTCTGGTGGGAAATGTAACCATTGTATGGAAAAAGTTCAACCTGAACCTTACCAGAAGGTAGCGCTCATAGCTCGTAGTGTTATAGGTAAGGTACGGCTGCATAGTTGGTACTGACTGTATCAGCAAGGTGTGGATGACGGAAGGTTTGGTGACCTCACTCATCAATCTTAAATCTTCAAGATGTGCGAGGCATTTCTTTTTTAAGAGCTTCCTTGATACCTCGCAGATTGAGGAGGGTTTATGATAGTATTGATCCCATCCCAGATCATGAAAAAACCTTGCTATATAACGCAACCATCTAGAGTTTTTGGCGTTGTCCAAGGATATGCAGTCTGAAAGAATTGATTGAGTGAGGGTTGCTTTATCCGAGGTCCAAATCCTTTGCCATAATAACAGAGGTTCAATTTTGGCTAGGTCCATCACATGCGCGAGACCAAGCTCAGTATGACAGGCAAAAGTACCCGTAGTCCCAGGTACTGCAAGAAGGAACCTCAGATAGGAATTTTCAACTCTCTGAATACTGTCCGTAGCCACAAAGCCCCAAAGACCAGCCCCATACAAAGCCACAGATAGGCATTTGGCTTTAAAGATCTGATGATTTCAGAGGGAGCTCTCTTTCCCAACTTCCTGGCAAATTTAACCAGTGCTGCTGTAGTTCTTAAAAAAAGCAACTTGCGTGTTTCCACTGCTGGTTTCCAGGAAAGTTTCTGATCTATTGTTATGCCCAGATATGAGTATTTTTGTGTTGTGCTATTTTTTCCTTGTTAAGGTAGATACCCCTCATTTTATTTTTATGGCCAGATCCTGCCCTCATAACAAAGAATTTGCTGATGTTTATTTTCAGGCCCAGACCTGCCATAAATGTGGAGTATCTATCCAAGTTCTTTTGAAGTTCAAGGGGAGTACGAGCTAATATGACAGTGTCATCGGCGTAGAGGAGTGCGGGAATTGGGCGATGGTTTACCATTGGGAGGTCCTGACACCCCTTCAGCATTCCTCTTTCCAACCCATTAGTGTATAATGTGAAGAGAAAGGGTGCCAGGAGACACCCTTGCCTCACCCCTCTTTCTACTGAGAACTCTGCCGTCAGCTCCCCCCCCCTGGCCCATAGCGCACTTTTGCTGTGGCATTTGAATAAAATTCTCTCAGAAACTTTACTTCATTCGATGGTGCCCCCATATCCGTCAGTAATGACCAAAGTTTGGAGTGAGAGACACAATCGAATGCAGACGATAAATCCACTTAGACCATGTACAGGTCTCCTCCTTTGATGGAAACATACTTATCAATCAGGAGTGAGAGATTTAAAGCCTGTTCAATAGTCCCCAAACCCTGGCAAAACCCGTACTGGAGGTCTGAGATGATTCTGCCGTCATCTGCCCAATCTTGCAGTAGTTCTAAAATGACTCGACCAGCCACCTTACCAAGGGAGTCTAAAAGAGAGATTGGGCGATAGCAAGTGACCGACCCCCGATCTCCTTTTTTGAAAATAGGAACTAGTACGGACCTCGACCATGATTCCATTAGACCTACATTACAAGTTGCGTTTAGGACTCTAGTTAAAAGGGGAGTCCAGAGGTCCATATGGGCTTTGAACAGGTCGATGGGAACTGCATCTGGCCCGGTGCCTTCCCACATTTACTAAGTTTCAGAGCCTGTACAATTTGGTTCATTGTGAATTGTAAATCGATGGGATAGGGGCTGACTGAGTCATCCCGGAGGATGGAATCCTTGAGTTTTGGGTCCTGAGGATTAAGAGGGTCCGAACTGCAAGAGAAAATCTTAGAAAAATGAAGGACCCAGTCCCTTTCCTCTATTGCTACCGCTAACTTTGGGTGATTAGTATTATCTGTTAAAAAGGGAGACTTGACTACTTGCCACAAAGCAGCCACATTTTTATGGGTGCAACTTTCATGCAGTTGTTCCCATAATTGGTTTTTTAGTTCTTTTTTCCTTGTTTTCAATGCAAGATTATATAGCTTCCTTAAGTTTATCACCTCTTGTGGGTTTCTGACAGTCTTTCTCAAGGCAGTTTTTAAATTAGAGGAGGCAACCGTACAGTCGTGATTAAACCAGCCCTTTTTCTGTTTGGATTTATGTTTTAATTCAACCCACAAAGCTTCATTAATCGCTTTAATAATTATCTCAAAGTTAGTAATATTTTCTAGGTCTCTTGCGTCTGAAGCAAGGCATTTTGTGAAGGAAGAAAGGGCCCTTACTACCACTGACTTTGTTAGTTCTATGGTGTCTACTTTCTTCCATTTCAACGCGTATCCATTTAATCTATTTAAAGCCATGTTATTTTGTGCTAAAATGGAGCTAAAACCGCTCGATGGCTTATGGGACAATGACATAGAAATACTAATCGGACAGTGATCACTTAGTGCTATTGCGTGTGTGGTAAACACTGCATCTACTGTCCTTTCTCCATTTGAGACTAAAATATAATCTATAACTGTTTGGTGCCCCCTCCCATGGAATGTAGGGGCAAGTGACAGGTCTGCCTTGTTCAAGTTGTTTGCTAGAACTAAGTCTAGCTCGAACAGGGTTTCGTTGAAGAGGTTACCTAGGGTTGAATGCCTAAAGTGTGTAATGCGATTCCCAAGTTCGTCTAGAATGCCACAGATGTCATTTCTATCAAATAGGCATGGACCCAAATTAAAATCCCCCCAGATTGTTACCTCATCCTTGATTGCCTTTCTTGCTTCAGTTAAAAGTATAGAGCGGATCAAGGCTCCCACATTCAGTGCCTCGACATCGGGCAAATTGTTATAGAAATTAACTATGAGGAAGCTATCCTTGGTGTTAAGACGTATCCTAAGAATCTGGAAATTAGGATCTAGTTTTATGGAGACTACTTCCAAAGTATTAAGAAGGTTTGAAACATAAATTGTTAAGCCTCCCTTTGGTCTGCCTGAAAAGGATGGTTGGGTAGGTGAAAAATAAGTTTTAAAGCCCTCCATATGTATCACATCGCATGACCAGGTCTCCTGTAGTGCTATTATGTTGAATTTAGTGGTAAAAACCAACCATTCGTCATTAGTCACTTTGGAACGTTGGCCTGCCACATTCCAGAATAGAACTGAAAGGCACGTTTTTTTCTCTCCCCTTTTTTGTCCCTCGTTATCTAGTGGCAGCCCAGTCTCGGGATTGGAAATTAAGTCCTGTTCAAAGATGCAGGGTGAACAGGTTTGATTCTGGCCCGCTGTCTTAGCCACAGAATCATACACTCCGTGCTGCACACTAGTTTTTTTTAAGTGCGGGACACATACGTAAATATACATTTTAACGACATGGAAATACATTTCAGACTGGTTGGATTACCAGAGCACATTTTTAATTGCAAAGGAGAATACAAGTATTAAACGTGTTTAGTCTGATTTAAATCATTTTGTAATATGAAAGAGGTAGACGGTGGAAACACTAATAAAGTTGTACAGAACACCATGTATTCACGTTGACGCTACTGTTGATTGTATTTAGAATATTACAATTTATAATTTAACAGCTATAGTTAGAAGAAATTGCAGTTATGCATCACAATCATGAGTTTGTGTCCAGTGTCTTGTCAGATTTCCTGATGATCCTGATCACAAAATCACTGGGACAATTTTGTAAAAATACAGGAATTTGATTGTAGAAGCAGTTTGCACACTCTATTGTTCACATATCTCCTCCTAAAAAAATTATTTGAACATTAAAATAATATTTATCAATCATGCAGTTTCAAAGATAGAGCTGACTGTGTTCCAAAGGGAGTTAAGAGCACCATACTTGGCACAGCAAATGAATTTTCACTGTTCAGTAACAGTTTTTGTTTTAACTAGTTCTTTTTCCAGGAGGAATATTGGTGGAATGTTAAGGGTGACTAAATTCTTAACCAGTGCAAAATCGTACCATTCATCAGGAACAGGAATTTTGCCTTTGTGAATGCTTCTGTTTGGCTACCTAAGCTACAAGTTTATACAGAGGTAGTTTTATGAATGTTGACCCAGGTGCAACTATTTCAGGCCCTCATTCCTGTGGTTTTCACAGTGTTTGAATTGAACATGACTCTGAGCATCTAATGCTCCTGACAATAGTTATTGTTGAGAGGTTGAATTTTTTTTTAGCCGTGAACGTGCAACACTAAATAAGCTAAACTTAGACTGCACAAATGAGGTATTACCTGAAAAAGTTAATTTTGAACCCTTTCTAAAATGTAAGTAAATGTTCTTGCAGCAGTTGTACGAGTGCAAAATGTAGATGAAGCAAAGCGGCAAGAGCATTTTAAAGTTTGGGAGACAGCAATTTAAGACCAAAATCTCACGAAAGCAAAAAAGAGGAAGGTGACAGGAGAGGGCAACAAACCAAGAGGAACTGATCATACATTATGCTGAGATTTTTAAGTATTCAGCAGCCGGGATATAGGAAAAAAATAAAGCATGTTCATATTTAAGGTCAATAACATAATCCCATAACGGTAAACAACAGAAAACAGGTATCCACTGAAGGTGAAATAGATGAAGTGAAATTTCGAACTAATAAAGTACAAACGACAAATTAACTGAAGAGTGAAGAAAAGATTGAAAGGGTAAAAATGAGAATAGGGCTGGCATTCTGGTAGTCTGCAGGCATATATCTCCATATTGCAACTACTATTCATAAAAGCAAATATATGTTCCAAATGTGCCTAGGATCACCATAATGACAGGTGCAAGTGCCATACTAGTGATTGTGTAGCACTTACCATGCAGAGATTTTCCAATGTCTGCAACCAATATTTCAAACGCTAAGCATATAACATTTGCAAACACTCCAAATGCATACACAAAAATAAAGGCCCACCTAAAATCTATAAACACGGCTATCAGCTGGGCTTGTGCAGAGGGGGTTGGCAGCAGACCCCTTGAGATGACAATGTGAGGAATCCCGTAATGGTCTCCCCAATGTATGGTAAAACATAGGGTGTGCCCAAGGAGCACCAAAGTTGCAATTGCAATAGTCAATTAGAATTATCAGCACCTTATATTGTTGTCTAAAACAAAAAGAGCCGGGAACCTTTCAGGAAAAAAGGAAATGACGGGAATGTATTGCTGCGCATTGTGTCTAGGACTTTCATCCTAGAGTGGTGGGTACAATATACCAAGTAAGAGGCTTTTTAAAAAAAAAAAAATTTGGGAATAAACAATACAATTGGAACAGTAAGACAAATGTTTACAGTCAAACGTCCTCAATGAGAATCAGAATATAGTGTGAATTGTAGAGAAAGCCTCTAAGTTTGTAGAAAACAAGAAATTTGAAAGTGGCAAGCCATTCTGAGATTTTTGAAATGTTGGGTGAAAATAAAAGTAGATAATCACTTAATGCACCAGAGAGAAGGCCAGAATAAAACAGTAGTAATGCATTTAATACAAGAAGCTGAGAAGGCTTTCAAGATTAAGGTTTAAGATTGCACATAGCAGAAATAGTTCAATATCAAAATTAAATCCAGGGGGGAAAAGCTAAAGTAACTGGTTGGCCTTATAAGTTCTAACAACCCATGAAGAGATTTAGTGGAAGTCATTTAGTGGAAGGAGATACGAAGAAGATTAGTAAGATGAAGTAAAAGAAAACATTTTTGTATTACGTATAGGAAAGCAAGCTCAAATTATCTACATTTTAGATGTTTAATAAAAGCAAAATCAGTTTCAAAATAGGTAAAAAAGTGAAGGAGCGGAGGAACCAATAAATAATTCTGACAGAGAACAAGTGACAAGAGTTTTCTGAGTGGGTTGAAATTAGTGAGAACATACTATTCTTTCCAGTCATTTAGTGCTTGAGATCAGGAAGATGATAGGAAGAGTGTAACTAGATTAGTGGATGATTTGTTACTGTGCGGACAGTACTAAATGATGGCTGTTGAGAAGTGAGAGATGAAAACAAATCTAGTGTGTTCAGTTTTTTTTAGTTTAAAAAAAAAAATCTTTTTATTAACAAAACAAAAAGAAAAAAAAAAAAGCGCATCAGGTTACATATGCCGCTTCCACGTTTGCCATATATACATTCCCATACTGCAAGATAATACATACAGAATAACATTTAGGGATCACAGAGACTCAGGCGCTACCGTTTCGTCCCGGGCAACTCGAGGAGTACAAATATCACCCCGATAACTATTCCAGGCTCTCCAAATCTTTCCCCACTTCGCGGGACAGCCCCTAGCAACGTAGACCAACCTCTCCCTGTGCATGCACCAGTCCAGGTCTTCCATCCACTTCTCCACCCGGGGCAGTTGGCTGGCGCCGCGCAATAATGTGCTTAGCAATCATACACGCCAGGGTCACCCACTGTCTCCCATATGCGCTCAAATCCGTAGGCTCCCAGACATTTAAGACACACCTTCGAGCCTCCAGTGTTATCTCCGACTCCAGCACCTCTTGCATCTTGTCGTGAATTTTAACATAATATTCCTGTATTTCTGCACAATGCCACAGAATATGAATGAAAGTTCCAAGCTTCCCGCACCCCCTCCGGCATTCAACACTCTCAGCCCAACCCATGTGCACCAGCCGGGACCCCGTGACATACGACCTATTGAGAATATTTAATTGCACAAGCCTAAGTCTCATTTGAATAGCCAACACTTTTGGGGAAGAGACCGCCTCGCTTCAGTCCTCATCATCTAGTTCCAATCCATCGGCGCCCCATTGTGCCCTAATGGTTGCCAGCGGGTCTCCCATATTATTAATGAGTTTTTCATATATCAATGAAATAGTCTTTTCAGGGAGATGACCATCTAACACTCGATCCTCCAGGGGGGAGGTGCCTGGGGGCGCCGCACCCCTGGGAATATGTGTAAGTAGGGCATGTCTGACTTGGATGTATCCGTAGCACTCACTCTCTCGTAGGTGGTACTTTTCTTGGAGGGCAGCGAACGTGATAATTGTGTCCTTTGCCCAGATATCCTTGATCTGCGAGATCCCGATGAGATCCCATTTGTCAAATCCCTTTGTTTTCCACAGGCTGCCCAGCTTCTCAGAGTTCCATAGTGGGGTTGCTAGGGTGAGTTTACCGTCCCACTTAAGGGGGCGATTAGCCGCATGCCACACCTGTACTGCATGGGCCGACGGTCCGGTGAGGGGAAGTCGGCCGGTCCTAGCATATAGCGCCCTCGTAAAATCGCCCCCAGGCACCTGTCCGCGGTCCACCGCATATCCGGGGTCTGCGAGAGACCCGTAAACCGCATGATTCACCGCCGCTAGTTGAGAGGCCCAGTAGTATTTCCACAGATCCGGCAAGCCGATCATACCAGGGGAGAGAGAGTTTAGAGAAGGCGATGCAAGGCTTGCCCTCCCAAAGAAGCTGTCGTTGAAGCGTCTCAATTTCCCTGAAGTAGGACGATGGCACCGGGTCCATTGCGTTCTGGAGCGTGTATAGGAATCGGGGAAGGGCCATCATCTTAAAGAGCACCGCCCTGCCCAAAAGAGAGAGCGGTAGCGCCTTCCACTTCGCCACATCTTTCCCAAGCCGGGCCAGCAGGGGGCCTAAGTTATTGGCATATCTCAACTTCGGGTCTAACGTCACATAGATGCCGAGGTATCGAAATCCTACCGGCTCAATTTGTAACGGGCAGGAACTCGGGACCACCAGAGGGTCTCCACTGAGGACAAACAGCACGGATTTTGACCAGTTGATTGCGAAACCAGAGTACCTCCCGAATATAGTAAGGACATCTAGAAAACACATCACTGATTCCCTTGGAGTGGTGAGGGAAAGCAGAATATCATCCGCGTAAAGCAAGATCTTGGCCTCCCAATCCGGCGTTCAACGCAGCCCTCTAATTGACCGGTCCCATCGGACCCATGCCGCCAATGGCTCGAGGGCCAGGGCAAAGAGAAGTGGGGACAGGGGACACCCCTGTCTCGTGCCTCTACTCAAAGAAAAGTCAGCGAATTTACGATTGTTCACCACAACCCTGGCGAGGGGATCTGCATTCAAGAGGCGGACCCAGTTAATGAACTCAGGGCCAATGCCCATCTTCCCCAAGACTGCAAACAAGTAGGGCCACTCAACCCTGTCAAAGGCCATGGTAGCATCCAAAGACACCAGCACCGCTGGCTCATATATCTTCGAGGCGCCGCCCAATATCCCAGCCTTCGCAAGTTAAGGGCCGTATTCCGATGCGGCATAAAGCCAGATTTGTCCGGATGAACCAGGGTAGTGATGACTTTAGTCAGTCTCGTCGCAAGGAGCTTCGCCAGCACGTTAGGCTCAGCATTTAGTAGCGAAATGGGCTGGTGGGAGGAGCAGAGTGTCCTGGGCTTTCCCGCTTTGTGAATAACTACAATGTTCGCTACCCGCTGATCATAGGGAAGCTGACCTCTTTCTTTACTCTCTATGAACATGGCGCAAAGAAACGGAGCAAGTCTATTTGCACTCAATTTATATAATTCTAAAGGGATTCCGTTCGGGCCAGTGGCCTTCCCAGAGTGTACCCCTCAAATGGCCTCCACCACTACATAGTTTGTGAGAGGAGAATCTAGGTAGTCCCGATCATCCTCTGACAGGGCGGGCATACGAATGTCATATATCATGGCAGCATTGTCTGTCTCTGTGTAGACCCCTGCGGACGTATATACTGAACAATAATATTCCGATCATACCAGGGGAGATAGAGTTTAGAGAAGGTGATGCAAGGCTTGCTCTCCCTAAGAAGCTGTCGTTGAAGCGCCTCAATTTCCCTGAAGTAGGACGATGGCACCGGGTCCATTGCGTTCTGGAGCGTGTATAGGAATCGGGGAAGGGCCATCATCGTAAAGAGCACCTCACTGCCCAAAAGAGAGAGCGGTAGCACCTTCCACCTCGCCACATCTTTCCCAAGCCGGGCCAGCGGGGGGCCTAAGTTATTGGCATATCTCAACTTCGGGTCAAACGTCACATAGATGCCGAGGTATCAAAATCCTACCGGCTCAATTTGTAACGGGCAGGAACTCAGGACCACCAGAGGGTCTCCACTGAGGACAAACAGCACTGATTTCGACCAGTTGATTGCGAAACCAGAGTACCTCCCGAATACAGTAAGGACATCTAGAAAACACATCACTGATTCCCTTGGAGTAGTGAGGGAAAGCAGAATATCATCCGCGTAAAGCAAGATCTTGGCCTCCCAATCCGGCGTTCAACGCAGCCCTCTAATTGACCGGTCCCATCGGACCCATGCCGCCAAGGGCAAAGAGAAGTGGGGACAGGGGACACCCCTGTCTCGTGCCTCTACTCAAAGAAAAGTCAGCGAATTTACGATTGTTCACCACAACCCTGGCGAGGGGATCTGCATTCAAGAGGCGGACCCAGTTAATGAACTCAGGGCCAATGCCCATCTTCCCCAAGACTGCAAACAAGGAGGGCCACTCAACCCTGTCAAAGGCCATGGTAGCTTTCAAAGACACCAGCACCGCCAGCTCATATATCTTTGAGGCGCCGCCCAATATCCCAGCCTTCGCAAGTTAAGGGCCGTATTCCGATGCGGCATAAAGCCAGATTTGTCCGGATGAACCAGGGTAGTGATGACTTTAGTCAGTCTCGTCGCAAGGAGCTTCGCCAGCACGTTAGGCTCGGCATTTAGTAGCGAAATGGGCTGGTGGGAGGAGCAGAGTGTCCTGGGCTTTCCCGCTTTGTGAATAACTACAATGTTCACTACCCGCTGATCATAGGGAAGCTGACCTCTTTCTTTACTCTCTATGAACATGGCGCAAAGAAATGGAGCAAGTCTATTTGCACTCAATTTATATAATTCTAAAGGGATTCCGTTCGGGCCAGTGGCCTTCCCGGAGTGTACCCCTCTAATAGCCTGCACCACTTCATAGTTTGTGAGAGGAGAATCTAGGTAGTCCCGATCATCCTCTGACAGGGCGGGCATACGAATGTCATGTATCATGGCAGCATTGTCTGCCTCTGTGTAGACCCCTGCGGACGTATATACTGAACAATAATATTCCGAGAACTCATTTGCCATAATTTGCGGGTTAGTTATTGTATCCGAGTCACCTGTCTGCAATTCCAGCACCAGCCTCAATGCCCACTCCCGTCTCTATAACCACGCTATCAGTTTTCCTGCTTCGTCACCGTGTTCATATATCCTGCTCTGAGTGTCTGCGTGTGGTGCTTTAGCCCTATCCCTAGCTAGGCCCCTATATTCATCCTGGAGGAGTTTCAATCGGTGTGTGCCCTCGGGGTCACATCTTTGGATACCTCAATCTCCATCCTGGTCACTTCCGCCTCCGCTCAGTCTACTTCGTCCCGATTTGCCCTCTTTTTCTCTGCGACTAATGATAAAACCTCCCTTCGTACGACCGTCTTGTACGCCTCCCACAGGGTCAGTGCAGAGTCTACAGAGCCCGCATTATCATGAAAATACCTTTCCGTGCTCGTCATGATTTCCTTCTTGGTGACGGGGTCTCTTAAGTGCCATGCATTTATGGGGGCTATTCTACCTACGTTGAGTTGGCCAACTTCCGTCCAGAGCCAGATCGGTGAGTGATCAGAGATTCCCCTACCCAGGTGTCGCACCTCTCGGACCATCGCCGCCTGAGCCGCTGGTATCAGTACATAATCATTTCTGGATAGGGTGTGGTGTGCAGCAGATATGTGCATGTGGTGTATCCCGCTAGGGTTTTTCAACCTCCAACCGTCGGTAAGCCCAGTTGTTTCTAGGAAGTCGGGAAGCCAGCTCTGGGACGGCTTCAGAATTCGGGCTGGGTGCCTATCTATCTCGCCATCTATCACCGCATTGAAGTCCCCGCCCATCACCAGTAAACCCACGGGCAGTGTTAGGAAGATCGCACTTAAGTCACGGAAAGTGTCAGTTTGCAGGTCTGGTGGAACATAAACAGACATAAAGGTAACAGTTCTCCCCTCCCACAGCCCCCATACGCTGATATATCTGCCTCGATAATCAGCCCACGTGGCCTGTATGGCCAGTGGATAGGAGTTTATCACTAAGATACCCGTCCCTCTGGACCCCGTAGTGAATCCAACATGAGCCACCAGTTTTTAACCCCCCTTATGTAGGGCCATGCAACGATTACCTACTAGATGCATCTCCTGCAGCAACACTACATCTGGGGAATGTCTCCTAATCAACTGGTTTTCCATCCCTCTCTTAATTTGATCCCCAAGACCATTCACATTCCAACTGAGTACATTTATCCCCGTCTAACAGCAGACATTATAGTGTTAAGGGAACAATACGATCATAGCTATGTCACCAGATGCAATAAGGAAATGAAAACAAATTGCGATTATAACTGCACACAATGCTCTCAATTTAAAAAAAAAAACACTCTCTACCCCCTTCCCCCCTCCCTGCACCCCTGCATATGGCTGACGCCCATCCCCAACTAGCAGTGTGCCTGTCGCCCAAACACTAATCTACAAACTAACTAAAGGTAGAAAAAGGAAGGAGGGCCTAAGAACCCCCCTCCCACCCCCAGCCTTCCTAAACACTTCATCGAATCCGGGTCAATCCGCAGTAAATTCCAATTTACCAGGTCTAATCAATATATTGGCTGTGGAACCACCCCGACCCGCCGACCATACAATACTACAATTTAAGTTCCACGTCCTTCATTATGCGTATTCCTATTGTTCATCAGCTCCACCTCGGTCATCCGGCTCGCCCGAATGCACACCCTCCAACCAGTCTGACGCCACCTCAGGGTTATCAACGAACCAGGCCTTTGCGTTAAGTTCCACCCGCAGGCGGGCCGGAAACATCATGGCGTATTTCAGTCCCTTGTCCCTGAGTTTCTTCTTCACCGGCAGGAAGCTCTGCCGTTGTTTCTGCACCGTTTGAGTGAAGTCTGGGAAAAAGGAGAGTGTCACATTTTCATACCGCAAGGGGTCCCTGCTCGTGCCACCTGCAAGATCACATCCCTGTCTCGAAAATTCAGGACCCTCGCTATCATAGGGCAAAGAAGGGCCCCAGGCCTGGCCCTTCCTCCCGGCACTCTGTACGCACGCTCGATCGTGAAAAAGTTACTCAGTCCCTTGAGCTTGAGGTGGTTGAGAAGAACGTCTTCAACACACAGATCCGGTGTTTGGCCCTCTGATTTCTCGGGCACCCCAAGAATGCAAATATTGTTCCGCCTGGCCCTACCCTCATATTCATCCAGTTTGCGATCTGTAAGGGCTCTTGAGGCCTTTACGTCACGTACCTCTTTCTGCAGCAATGCCACATCGTCGATTAGGCTAGTCGTCTTGATTTCAAGTGATTTAACTTTCTCACTCGCCTTCGTGAGATCCTCCCATATCAGTCCCACCTCAATCGTGACCGTATCTAGTTTGTTACCTAAAGCTTCCATCTTCTGGCCAAGGGACATCTGGACCCCGTTTATGGCTGCCATGAGATCCGTCAAGGTTGGTTCAGTGGGAGTGATTGTTGTGTCCCCCCCCCCCCCCACCGACTGGGCCCTCTTCAATTCCGCTGGGGACCCTTTGGGCATGGTATAGCGGTCTAACTTATTGGTTTGGACGTTCCTGGATCACTTGGAAGACCTGGGCAGGGATTTTTCAGTGTCTGTCTTAGTCGCCATCTAGACGCCTTTGTCGTCACTGCCGGATACTGGACAGGGGATTTCAGTCAGGGTCAGGGTCGTAGGGCTCCCGCCCGTCCCCAGAACTCACCAATTTCAGTGGGGGTCTCCACAGCCACCGGTCATTCAAGCACCCAGGGAACAAACTGCCAGTCGTTGGTGCCCACACCACTGCCCGCAGGGCATGTAGTTTGAATAGCCTGTCCAGCCGCAACGCGTAGACATCCCATGCGGAGCCAGGCCACTCTATTCCAAAAGTTTCACTGCCCCCACAGCAACTGGACTCCTCACCTGACACCTACAGTCGGTGCGAAGGATGATTGGGTCCGCCAAGGGCTTCACCACCGTTGTGGCATCATATAAATGCACACACCACCCTGCACCCTTAACAACCAGGGGATCTCACCACAGCAGGGCAGAGTGCACCGTGTCAATGTGCCTCCAGAGCCATTCCTCACGCAGTGCAGAAAATGGGCATCCCCCTTGCACCACTTGCTCACATATTCAGTGCCTCAAGGAATCGGCGGTGCAGGGTGGGCAGAGGAGTCACAATGAGGCCAGCCTCACCAATCCACTGCTCACCGGGTCCTCAGGTCGTGCTGTCCGCTTCAAGCCGCCGCCGCCGCACAATGCAGCACCTTGCAGTTATACAGGGCGGCCCCACCCTCTTACTCACGGGGCCGTCCAGGCGAGGCACTCGGCGCCCGAGTCTTTCTACGATCGCCCCACCTCTCCCGCATACTCCGCAGGGCCCGTCAAGATTTTGGTGGAACGTCGGGTCGATTACAGGGCCAGACCAGTCACTTCCGGTTTACGGCCGCGATGTTGATGCGTTTGGCGGCGGGCTCCCCTCTCACTCGAGCCCCCGGCTCCAGACGATGTAAGGCCGCAGATCATCAGACAACGTATCTCCGGAGCTGGGCACCACAGGTGGTCCGGAAGAGCAGCCAGGGATGTCGCTTCTTTTGCTGAGTCCGGGAGTGGGGCTCATCTGCAGGATTACTGCCAGGATAATGTGGCTGGAGAGGGAGGTCGGCGGATCCGAACTCCTACGCGGCCATCTTGGTCTCGCGCTTGGCTCCTCCCTCGTTTTTTCTGGTCTAATGACAGTAGTAAGTGTTGCCAGGCAAGGGGATAAAAATAGATGAGTGAAAGGTTTTAACAGCCACATCAAGATCAGCAGTATCTAAGCAAAAACAAAAAAAGTAGAAAAAACAATATTGCTATAGAAGATGCAATAATACTTGTTCTGGCTTGTGAAAGGAGATCAAATATTTCATAAAGAAATAGTCTCCAGTGGGCAGTAGATAGCAGGAATAGCAACTGGTAAAGGCTTTGAAAAGGTTAAAAGAATTAAACTGAGAAATGAAATGAGAAAAATGAAGGAAAAGGAATTGAAGGTTATCAAGCCTACTGCAGATGTTATACAGAATATAACTCCTTACTTGAAAGTGAACACTTTTCAGTTGTATTTACTTCCTTCTTTCTAGTTCTCATTTTTACTTAATTTTGTCTTTACTTCATTTTACTTAATATTCCTGGTACTCTCCTTTTTCCTTCACACTTTATTTTACATCTTTTAATCACCAATTTTTAATTCAACCTTTCACCCTTTTTCAATTTTTCCTCTCCTTTACATTCTTTTATACACTGCTCCCCATCTCCTGCATCTTTTTCTATTTTTATGTTTTGACTCCCTGTCAAGGGGGATATTCCTTCATCCTACTGTTTTTGTCTCCTTCTTTTCCTTCTGTTTTCCTGTTGATTTGTTTTCCTGGTCCCCGCATTCCTTATTTTGCCCTTGTTTTTATTCTTTTTTGATCAAATTTATGGTTATTTTGATTTTATTTAGCAGTATCAGTTTCAAAGTGTTGTACGAAGAAGTAATACATTTGAAGTGTTGATATTATACTGGTATAAAGTGGTTGTATGTCCCAGTCTTGAGGCAATAGTGATGGAGCAGATTTCATCTGCAGTCATGCATTGTTTTATTTTTTGTGCTTCAGACAGGCTGCATTTAAATTGCCACGCACATTTTGGTGCAGGTTAAAAACATGGCACATGAAAAACATGAAAAGTGAGGCCTATTCACTTCAGACTGAAAATGCTTTTGCTGAATTAAATTAACATGTGTTTTTTTGCAATGTAGAGAAAAAGTGGCCTTTTTACCTTTGAAGATTTTTAATAGAATGTGTTTCTCTCTTCCCAGCACATCCATGTAAACTAAATGTATTATTCCTGTCTTAATAGACTTTGACTTGTTGCATATTTTGATAAACATTTTCAGTTAATAACACCTCTTTTTATAATGTGTGTGAATTAATAATGCACTTGGGACACATAATGGACTGATTTACATGAAATTAATATTATCTTTGTGTTTGTTTTATTTTTGGGGCCTACACAAAACATGGCTGCCTGTGAATCCATCAAGGCTTTGACTTTCAATTTAATGAGAAGGGAGCATGCGCAGACTGTGGCAGCTTTCCTCATGACAAGAACAGCGTGAACTGCACATTCTTGTCATTCTGCCAATGTACCAGTTAGTTAAAAGTATCCATCTACTGCGCTGAGAAGGAAGAAGGATGAATTAGATTGAAACATTTTTCCTAGTAAATGTTGCAAATGTTTATAAATGTATTTATTCATGTATGCTTCTTTTGTTAGGACTAGTGAAGTCAGGTTTTTAGAATGAGTCAGGGAAGTGTGACCTCATGCCTTTATGACTGACCAATCACGTAAGGTTCTCCTGAAAAATGTTACATCTTTGTGTACTCTGCCAATAATTATGGTATAAATACTGTCCTCTCTGGATGGGAGCCACCACTTCCACTTCCACTTCTTCTTTTTTTCTCAGCTCAGCTGGCTTCTATGGGTTAGGTACGAGAATCGTCTCGGGAGATTGCTGAAGGGCAGGTTTGCGTCCGAGGAGATTCAGGGGGAGGTTTTTTGCTTCCACGTCATATCTTGGCACTTCATGCCGCATTCCTTTGAGGCCTGTGAAGGGCGGGCTGCTTTCCTCTTTAGACACAGACAGACAGAGAGTGCAGTGGATCAGGATAGGATTAGATGCTAATATGTTTTGACTAATTAATTAGGTCTGAAAGATTTATTTGATTTATGCATTTATTTCTCTTAATAGCATATTTTTGCAAACTATTTAAGTACTGATTAGCTTTGCAAGACTATTTTTCTTAGAAACTCTTTAAGACTTTTGCGCCACATTTTTCATAACTACATGAAATGCTTATATGCAGATTGTAATGTGTTCTGTATTATTGATATTTTTCCTGTTTTCCAAATTCTGTAACCTGATTGATATTTTACTAATGAATAAAGGGTCAGAGAAAAATTAACTTTTTGACTAGAAAATAAAACCCTTTAAAATAATCAACAACTCTCTTTATTGGCTCACAATAATAATTGTATTTTGACTGTTCATCTTTATTTAAATTCTCCTGATGGTAATACATGGTGTGAAGGGCCCAACACCTTTTGAGCGGTAAAATAGAGGTAGCATGAGGGTTTTGCATTGAGAAACTACCAGAAGAAATTACCGCTCTCCATCAATAGTACCTCAAAGTACAAGGAGCCACTACATCAAAAAGGTCACTTTAAAAGTAGATTTACAACTACTTTGATTCGCAATATCAATCTATCATCAAACATGCTAAAGTAAGTAAAATTAATATTATTATTTACATGTAATTGCCTTATTAAATTATCCTAACTCCAACCTTAAATATAACCCTCCTCCTTATATATACGGAATTAACGCTAAATTAATCTAAGTTAAATAAGTAATATTGAGCTAACCCAAACACTTTCTTAAATGTATTTTTAATTTTCTGAATTTAAAATCAACTTTAATTTGACCCTGAACCCAACCTTTACCCTTACTTAAATTAATGATAGTAAATTAATTTAACCATTAATACCTTTAACCCTTTCTGTGCTGGTGACGGAACCACTCCGTCACGAGCCACGGATGCGCTGTGCTGTTGACAGAGTGATTACATCATGGCGCGGCCGCCCCGCCTATGTGGCGTCAATTCCGCGCCTGCACGGCTGTTTTATTGAGCAGGCGGGGCCGTGACGGAACCACTCCATCACAAGCACAGCACGCCCGTGGCTCGTGACGGAGTGGTTCCGTCACAAGCATGGCGGCGCCACGCAGCCCCTCCTCCCCCCCAGGGCCGTGGCGGAATTAACGGGGTTAGATTAAATAAGTACCTCCAAATCCTTAACAATGGTAATTTATTAATTATAAATAACTCCAAAACCTAACCCTGAACTTTCAACTAACCCTCATGTCATTCCTAATATTAATACTTATTTAATGTGTACTGCACTCAACTAAGCCTCTCTAAAACAAATCCTTATAATGAATTTTTGTACATTAAATGAAAAAAATTAGCAACGCTAACTATCCAGTATTTAATTTAAGTAAACAATAATAATAATACTTCACTTGAAAGAATTTACCTCAAATTGAAATGAGAGGTTTTTGAATATACCCATTTCCGTGTTCTGGACGGCTACTCTTTCTTAATGTAGAGACAGTCCACCTATGAAATAGCAACTCTACCTGTTATCCTATTTGGATAATGACATTATAAATTCAGAGAAATGTGCTTTGAGTTGTAGCCAAGCAGATCAATCTCAGGGAATTGGCAAAGTAAACCTTGGCATTTTCCAGAACATTTTAGCACAATTAAGTATCATATGTGAACTTGGCCACTCCTCCACCCAAGCTCTCCTACTTGAAGGACCTTAAGTCAGTGTAGGGGCTCATTCACAGAAAAAAAGAGTAAATCCAGGTCTACACAGCTATTTATGTTTGTGGAAAAGCACTGAATTCCATAGGGTTACAATTTGAAATCTGTAACATTGATAGATTTTCAGGAGTAGACACCAATACCGCCAACTTTCTAAACCTTATTACTGTTTTCAGGGACAGATTTACAGCAGTTGTAGCACTTTTTGGTAAAGCCTGAAATTCTAACTGTGGAGTAACCCTTTCAGCAATAATATAGCATATGAAGGTATGCATTATTTTTCACAACCCGTAAACACACTGAGTAGCTAATTACGAGGTCGTACACCGTTCCGGATTGGGAACTGCCCGACCTCAGTTCGGCTGTTCCGACTGCATTATTTGGATGCACCGTCAATTGTGCAGTTGGAAAAAAATTTCAATGCAAGCTTATGCGGCAGCAAAAAAGGCCCGCAGCAGAAGCTTTCATTGAAAATTGTATGTTTCAAACATCCCTACATCGTGTGGTAGGCACCTAACGGGGACTGCCACACAGAGCAGGGATGTGTGAAGGGGCACCATAGGTTCCCCCATGCCACAATGTGTAGGGCAAGGAGGGAAGGGGGTCCTGCTAGGAGCCCCCAATGACTCTTTCCGACATCCTGTCGGAAAGGGCAACATGGAATGGCTGTCAGAAACCGACATCAGAATCTCGCCGGCGGAATTGCTACTATTAAGGGATTATGAGGTGTTTGACGGAAAGCGTTGTACGGTCCCTCTACCTGCTGCCTCTGACCGCACACATTGCAATGTGTCAGTCGGACCGCAGCAGCAGATGGACGTCAGACCCCATTGTTATCGGGCCCTTACTCCTTCCTTTTAGTGGAAACATCTCTCTATGTTTGCAGGCCAGGAAACATCATGAATAATGTTTGTAAATAATCACAAAATTACTGATGAAGTGTCTTTCTCGTGCACTCCCTCTTTACTACTTCATGCTCTCACTTTACTGGATTCATTATAAGATTTCCCAAAGTTTTTGTATGTCAAGTATGCATTTCAAAATCCTAGCACTGTCCCATTTTTGCTTACTATCCACCTGTCTGAATTACTTTTGAATTTGCCAAGGTACAGTCATTATCACATATTCACTTTCTGTAGACAATAAAGTCTTTATACTTGGATGAATATTATTTATCTTCCAGTGGATCTAAACTTGTTCTTTGAGAAAATAAACATGAACCAATTCACTGTAAAAACCATTTCATGCATGTCCCTAAACCCTAATACAGTTTAGGCATATCCAGTGAACTTCTTCTGGGGCCAATGTCTTGAATTCAGAAACAGAAAATAATGACGATATTTAGGTGTTCAATGATTCAGATTGCATTCATAATAAAACCTTAATTTACACTTCAACTGAAACATCCTAAAGTAGCTGTTTTCAAAATGCAAATGCTTGCTACAAAAAGACTCATGTTCAATGGGAGTACACCTAATTTAAGAATAGGTCCACTGTCAGGTATTCTTAGACCCAACCGCTCTAGCCTATCAATACTATCCAGGCGTAAACCATATAAACCACAAACACTGAGCGGGATACAAATCACCTGTGTTGCACCACATACAAAAGAAAAATACATGAGATTTGGCAAGTACTTAATTAGCTTTGTGCAAAATGAATCACTCACCTTTCCTTTGGAGACAAAAGTTCAGACCGGGTTAACCTTATTAGGCCTCCTGTCTTGCCTGTTGACCATTAAACTTGAAAATGTATTTAAACAAGCGGAGAACATGCTTACCATGCTCAGTTTATGGAACTCACTGGTTCAAATTAGCTAGGCCTGTTGATCTTTTCTAAACTAAGTCAGTCAGCACCAAGCCGGTTAACACAAAACCACTTACCTTCATACTTGTGCCTATAGAACTTGTGCATTATGTCCCACCCAGCTTGCCAGATGTGTGTCCATGAGTGTGTCTCATTTCTGAGCATTTGTAAAAATGATGTGCCTACCACGTCTAGTTTGTGTGTGTGAGAGGATGCTCAGTGTCCTACTTCACGGTATATCAATGGTACAATACATTGGGCACCATCTTAACATGGTGTGCCTACTAATGTTCCTGTCAAAGGTAAACTAAAAGATTCTATAAAGTATGAGTACTGGACAGATGTGTTATAAAAAGGTGCAAACTGAAGAGGAAGGGTTGCTTGCAAAAGAATGCAATGTATTTGTCTGTCTTTCTCCACGTCAAAACTCAGAATGGCTGCCATTTTTTAAAGTAGCAGAATATCGAACCCAAGCTGTATTATACCTTACATTCTATATTGTGAGCCTAACTTGCCGGCACAGTCTACTAAGTAGGAGTAAATGGAAAATGTCCAAAATCCTGATTCTGTATTGCTCCCACCACCAGAAACCTTGGTTCCCTGTGACCCACTACTACACACCACACCACCAATTTCCTATGCAGCTTGAATGCCCAACCATCCTCTGCTGGAACTCCATACTACACGACACAAAAGTAGCCTTCACCTGCTATCTCTACTGTTTCACCTACACCACTGTGCCCGCAACACGAACCAAGAACATAGCCACTACATCCACCCCCACTCAAACACCTACAACAAACACACCCGCACTCACCAACAGCATGCCTGCTCCTCAACACCTGCTCTCTCAGTAAGCATGTCACAGTATTCTGGGATCTGCGGGATGAGCAGACCTGGATCTCCTCTTCCTCACACGGAAACATGCCTGACCACACATTCAACGCCAGACATTACCACTTCCATCCCGAACTCCAGGCAAGACTGCCAAAAGAAGTCTACAAATACACCTTCATCTGCACCACCTTTGCTGAAGCCAGAACACACTACATGGAGCACCCTAAACTTTAAATTACAAAACAAAGCAAATTTCACCATGGGTAGGACCCTAGTCTACCCCCCAGGCTGCTGAGCCAACTTCGCAAACATCATGTACATCATCCCCTAGTCCCCAGAGTGCTTTTATCCTCCTAGGAGACCTCAATTCCCACCTTCAAGACTGGACTGATCCCAACTTAGCTAGCGTTCGTGAACCTGGGACTAAAACAATGCATCACACCAATGTCGCCAGACACATCTTACCTCATCTTCACATCTTTCGACAACATTATGATCAACACCCCCAAGACCCCTCAAATGGACATACCACGCCATAGTCAGTTTAACATTGAGCTACCCTGAAGGGCTCCTACAGTGGCCAAGCATGCCAGAACTGGAAGAAAACAACAGAGGCAGACTGGGCAACCATCCTACATCAGAACAAACCAAAACCCACAGGTATCCTGGCACTCAACATCGAGAACTTCAAAAAGTGGATCTTATCTTATCCCATGGAATGCAGCAAAATAGCAAAAACAGAACATAAGCCAGCTGGTACACAGAAGACCCCAGAATGATCAATAGACACTGAAAATAACTGCAACAGAAATGGAGAACCAACAAAGGGGTAGTGGAAAAGACACCTTCAAAGCCACCCAAAGGAGATATCACCAGCTCATCGGAGAATCCAAGAAGAAGGCCCTATTCAAATGAATAAACAACAGCTCCAACAGCAGCATAGAAATAAATCATCAAAGACTTCACCACAACCATAGCTGTTACCAGACACATCAACCCATCATAAGATCTGTGCAACAACCTCTCACAAATCTTCTGCATCAAAATCCCAGCCATATACAGCCACTTCCCAGTGTACTCCCACAACCAGGTCCCATGGCACTGTCTAAAAGTCTCCCAGTGATGAAGGAAGTCAACACAATCAGTGCATGGGACACCACAAGCACAGAGAAAGCCACAACAATCATGAAGACCTTTAACTCTGGGGCCCCGGCGGATCCCTGCCCCCACCATGCCTTTGAATTAGGAGAAATCGCTGTCAGTGATATGCTCACCCCTAACCTCAACAAATCAGCAGCCAGCTTTCTGGAACCATGGACCCATGCAGCTGTGAACACCCTCCTAATGAAACTCTCGGCTGCCCCAAACAAACTCGCCGATTACTGACCAGTATCACTCCTTCCCAACCTAGCCAAAGTCCTAGAGAGAACCATCAACAAGTCCCTATCCGGCCACCTTGAAAAACACCAACTTCAACACCAAACAGTTAGGATTCAGACCAAACCATAGCACCGAAACCACCCTTATTGCAGCAACGGATGACATCTGGAAGATCCACGTAGAGGGGAAACGAAGCCCTCAGCCTTCTAGAAACACGTAGTATGTTCTGGAGCTGGAACAAACTACATGGAACACCTCAATTTGAAATTACAAATCAAAGCAAATTTCACCCTGTGTTGGTTTCTAGTCTACCATCCCACAGGTCGCTGTGCCAAATTAACAAACATCACAGACTTCATCATTCCCTTAGTCTTTAACGTCAGCAGTTTCCTCCTCCTAGGAGACCCCAATTTCTATGTTAAGACCGGACTGACCTCAACTGAGCTACCCTTCTTGACAACCTCAGGAACCTGGGTCTAAACCAATGCTTCACGGAGCCCACCCATGCCACCGGACACGTCCTAGACTCAGTCTTCACATTGTTTGACAAAATCGCAATCAACATCTCCATAATCAGTTTTACAATCGACATTGATCAACCCAGAAGAGCCCACAGAGCAGGCAAAGCTTGCCGACACTGAAACAACCTAAGAGAGGTGGACTGGACAAATGCCATACACAAGAACAAGCTGGCCCCCTCAGGAATTTTGGTATGCGACATCAGGAACTTTAACAAGTGGATTACTAACTGCGCCAACACAGCAAAAACCAGAACACACGTCAACTGGTAGACAGAGGACACTTTCAAAGCCAGCAATAGGAGTTACCACCGACATCCAAGACACCAAGAGGAAGGCCCCAGTTGAACAAATAAACACCAGCCCAAACAACAGCAAAGAAATCTTCACAATCGTATTCTCCACACACACAGTTGTCACCAGAAACAGCAACCCATCACAAGGTTTGTGCAACAAGCACTCAAACATCTTTTGAAGAAAAATCACACCCATATAAAACAACTTCCCCCCGCAACCAGACACCCTGGCTCTGTCCAGAAGTCTCCCAGTAATGAAGGAAGTCAACACAATCGCCACATGGGACACCATTAGCAAAGAGGAGACCACAAAAATCATGAGATTATTCACTCTGGGTCCCTGCCAGACACCTGCCCCAACCACACCTTCGACGAAGGAGCAATCCCTGTCAGAGAGGCCCTCACCCAAACCTTCAACACCTCCTTCAGTACAGCCACCTTCCCAGAACCATGGAAACATGCAGCCGTCAAGGCCCTCCTAAAGAACCCTTGGCTGACCTGACCAAACTTACCAATTACTGACTGATATCCCTCCTTCTCTTCCCAGCCAATGCCTGAAAAAAGCCATCAACATGCGCCTCTATGAACACTTCACAAAACACCAGCTTTTCAGCACACCACAATCAGGATTCAGACCAACCACAGCACGGAAACCGTGCAGCAATGGATGATAGCATCAAAGAATGATATCTGGATGATCCTCAACAATGGAAACTGCAGCTCTCATCCTTCTAGACCTATTAGCAACCTTAGACATTGTCTCCCACTCCATTTTAATCCAACAACTTCACAAAGCAGGCATCCAGGGACTCGTCTTCTAATGGATCTGCTACTTCTTCACCGGAAGAACCCACACTGCCAATAGGCCCGCCTATCCTACTGAAGCACAAGATCTTGCATGCCTAATACCTACTTACTCTAGAAGCATAGAGAACAAAATGAAATGCGTAGAAAAGAGAAAAAAAGATATAGTATTAAAAGATTTCCTATGTTCTTCTTCAGTTTGCGAAAGACACATGAAGCTCTCTTGCTTTTGCTGAGAACTCTTTTCAACCGAAAAAGAATCACTCGCCCTTATAAGCAGGGACACTTGGTAATATGCACAAATTATTTTTGCCAAGCAAACAAATCAAATGAAAATATAACAGAAGACATGTAAATATAATAGTGAGAACCCTTTTCCCCATACAGCACAGCACATTAAAATGCGGTCTTATAAAGTAGTAATTAGTTTATATAATGAGTCTGAAAATATTCAAAGTCATGGGACTGTAACAGTGCTGTATCAGGTACAAACAGCTATTGTATACTTACTGAAATGCAAATGCATGTCCCATTGTCCCGGCTTGCAGAGCTCAAAGTATTAAGATGAATTAAGCTTTCTACTAATTCCAAGCTACACTGCTGCATCAACTTTAACACTGTGTGCAGTTATTAACTACCTTAACAATACCCCACATGTTGCCTGGAGCAATATGTGCATCCAAAACACTGCAGAAAAACTGTGGTAAAGACTACCGTTTTTTATTTTATTACTTCATATTTGACGACTTCTAAAACCGCGATGGCATTCATGATACAATTAAATCTCTCGGGTCAAAAACATAACGGTATTTTAACAGGGCCTTTTTGTGCTAGCTTTAACCAAGCATCTTGTAGTAAGGGACTTGGTGTCAGAGAAATGTACTGTGTACCATTGCATGGTGTGCAGTTAAGCAATACAACCACAAACACAAGTGAGATGCCTTGTGACACATCAGGGCTGCTGCATTTTCGGAATAATTATACGTTATCTACACCTAGCACATAATCAATCCTCTTGTATATTTTGAAAATTAAAAAAAATATATTTCACAGTTACTTAAAGCTGCTACGTGTATTGCTGCTCATGGACATGCCTTTACAAAGACTAGCTGGTCACCTTTTAGTCCCTGACTGCTCTAGTTAGGTGTTAAACTGATACTGATACTACTAGGAGGGAAATGTTGCCCATACTGATTCTAATATGTGTAAAATTTGGAAATAATTAACATTGCCTCGGAATGTGCCAAATTGCTCTGCATAATTTGGTTTACATTGTGTCATAATATAGTCAGCTGTGCCAAAACATTTGCCCCTTTCCGCCACTTAATTTTAATGGCCCGACAGATTAAGAAGGAGCAACTTCATTCCTCCTAAGATTAGTAATAAGGTTGAGATTCTTTGTCAAAGAAAGCTACATGACTAGAAACCAAAGCATGCAAATAAATCAGTATAAAGGGGAAAGCGGAAAGTTAAAATGCACTGTAGCCTATTCGCAAAGGCATTTTGGAGTATGTATATTAGTACATTCGTAGTACTTTTTACATACTCTTAAATACCTTTGTAAACTGGCCCCAGATTTCTAAAATGGAACTACTTATTGAATGTTCAAATGCAATTAGTACAAATAGTAAGAACTATGCCATTGTTGCACTTTTACTAACTGAGAAATACACGATTTTGGCCAATTCACAAGAGCATGGAGGAGCCTCTCACAAATGTTCACCTCTTATGTTGTGGTATAACATGTTTCTTGGTATCACACAAATTAAAGCACCAAATAACTGTGCTAAGCGGTAAACAATATTGTATTCCGTGAACTAAGCTTCTGCTCTTCTTCGTTTTGCTCAGTAGCCCCATTTTGTGTTTTTACGGGGACTTTCTAAGTTAGAAATTCGTGTTCACTGAAAGCTGGTCATACTGATAACATTTGTGTATCAGAATAAGCTGCCCTGCCCTGCCGAAAGGCCTGCAAGCACAGATGCTTAAACTGTTAGCCCACCAACGCCTGTAACCTCCCTTGCTAATCTGTGAAAGTGAAGTGGGTAGGGGTTTATCAGGATTGTACAGTACAGCAGGTAGGTGTTGTGTAAGGGGGTTGTGTAAGCGTTATGTAAAAATGTCATAACAGGGTTATGCAAAGTGTGATGTAACCATGACTAAGGGGTTTTCTAATGAACGACTATGGTACCTAGATTGTATAAAAGGCAGGCCACAAGCTGTTCCAGTTTGTTCCCTCTCAGGCACTTGTAGGTGTCTGTATGACAGCCATCTCATGAGATATAATAAACTTGTGTTTTGTTCCACTCCAGTGTTGATCCTCATTTATTGAACCCATAGACAAGAAGAGTGTTCCTGCACTGGTGAGACTGTTAAGAATCTCATTTCTACAACTGTAGCTAGTACATTAATTTTTCTCCTTCTCACGACATAGCATGCGAGCACAATCACTGGAATTGTTGCAATACCAAGTTTGCTGAGCCTGTCTAAAACACTGTATATGATTTCACAGTCATGAAGAAGTCGTGTGGACAAAACACGTGCCGGCTGATTGCAAGATCCAATTGTCCACACCATGATTCATTTGGAATAATAAAAGGAGAGATCACATTGAACCCTCAAAAGACTAGTCATCCTTTTCTTATCAAGGAATATATTGAATTACAAGTGTGTGCTTCAGTGCCATTGCTGCAATTTGTCACTGACTGTTCGTAAGGTACGGTAAAATGCACCTTAGGTGGCAGGGAGCGGTGCAGAGCAGGAATATCGACGGAGAAATATCGTCTGACATAAATACCCCCGCAGAAATATCGATTTGAAGAAATATCGAAAACAAAAATATAGTTTGACCAGAATATCGACTGACAGGTAAGTAATATCGATAACTATAATAGTAGTTGTAATAAATATCGTTTACAAAAATATCATTTTTTAATAATGTTATGTATTTTAGTGTTTTTAATGAGAATTGTTTGTCATTTTATTATATGTTGTAGAATTCTATTAGTTATTGATGTATATTATGTTGACTTTTGTGTTATTAGTTCCGTAGCGGGTTGTGGGTTTATAGGGGAATAGGGTGGGAAGTAATTTAAATATATAAAATTAATTGATTAATGTGTTAATTTATTAATAATTGTTTAATAATTATTTGTTAATTAATTTCAATTAGTCAATTATTAATTAATTATGTTAATTAATTAAGTTAATTAATTATGTTAATTGTTTAATTAATTTTAGGTGTGTGTAGTGGAGTTTATATGTGTAAATGGTGTGAAGTAATTAAAATATTATTGATTAATTATTAAATACTTGATAAATTAATTACCATTAATTAGTTAGTAATTATTAATTGTAAATGTGTAATTAATTTTAGGTATGTGTTGTGGTGTTTATAAGTGTATATGGTGTGAAAGCTGTCAATTAAATAATTAATTAATTAAAAAAGACTTGAATTTTCATTAATTAATTAGTAAATATTAAATGTAATTGTGTAAATAATTTTAGGTGTGTGGTGGATATTATAGTGTTAAATAATGTGTAATTAATTTTTTTTTATTATCTTTGTTAATAATAATATATTTAAATGTATATATTAATTATGTTTATATTGGAAATTAAATGTAATAAAAAATTTGATAGTTTGTGTTTTTTATTGTTTTGGGTTCCAGCGCTTTCCCTACTGTTGTACCCTGTGGAGTGGGAATAGTAATTTTCACCCCTACGCTATCCAACGCTTTCACTGCTGTTGCACTCTCTGGAGTGGGAATAGTAATTTTTACCCCTACGCTATCTAACGCTTTCCCTACTGTTGCACTCACTGGAGTGGGAATAGTAATTTTTACCCCTACGCTATCCAACGCTTTCCCTACTGTTGCACCCTTTGGAGTGGGAATAGCAATTTTTACCCCTACGCTATCCAATGCTTTCCCTACTGTTGCACTCTCTGGAGTGGGAATAGTAATTTTTACTCCTACGCTATCCAACGCTTTCCCTACTGTTGGTACCTCTGGAGTGGGAATATAAATTTTTACCCCTACGCTATTCAGCGCTTTCCCTACTGTTGCACCCTTTGGAGTGGGAATAGTAATTTTTACTTCTACGCTATCCAACGATTTCCCAACTGTTGCACTCACTGGAGTTGGAATAGTAATTTTTACCCCTACGCTATCCAACGCTTTCCCTACTGTTGCACACGCTGGAGTGGGAATAGTAATTTTTACCCCTACGCTATCCAACGCTTTCCCTACTGTTGCACCCTTTGGAGTGGGAATAGTAATTTTTACCCCTACGCTATCCAATGCTTTCCCTACTGTTGCACCCTCTGGAGTGGGAATAGTAATTTTTACCCCTACGCTATCCAGCACTTTCCCTACTGTTGCACCCTTTGGAGTGGAAATAGTATTTTTTACCCCAACGCTATTCAACGCTTTCCCTACTGTTGCACCCTCTGGAGTGGGAATAGTAATTTTTACCCCTACGCTATCCAGCGCTTTCCCTACTGTTGCACCCTTTGGAGTGGGAATAGTAATTTTTACCCCTACGCTATCCAATGCTTTCCCTACTGTTGCACTCACTGGAGTCGGAATAGTAATGTTTACCCCTACGCTATCCAACGCTTTCCCTACTGTTGCACCGTCTGGAGTGGGAATAGTAATTTTTACCCCTACGCTATCCAACACTTTCTCTACTGTTGCACCCTCTGGAGTGGGAATAGTAATTTTTACCCCTACGCTATCCAGCGCTTTCCCTACTGTTGCACCCTTTGGAGTGGGAATAGTAATTTTTACCCCTTCGCTATCAAATGTTTTAACTACTAATGTTTTAATTTTATTAAATGTATGTATTATTATTTTTAAATACTTTTATGTGTTAATTAAATATAGAAAATTTTATTTTATTCAAAATGTTTTATATATGTATTTATTTTATTTTTATATAATTATTAAAGTTTATAAATTAAAGATAATAATAAAATGTATTTAAGAAAATATATGTATATGTACACATTTATTAAGTTTATATTGATTAAATTACGTTTATTTGTCATAAATAGTTAAAATATAAATGTAATGTAATTTATTTTGTTAATATTAATAATATTTAATTATTTAATTTAAGTTATAATATTTTTTAAAGTCGATATTTTTTACATCTATATTTTTGAGTCGATATTATTGTACTTACCTGTTTAAATATAGGGAGTCGATATTGTTGTAATCGATATTTTTACATCTATATTTTTGTAAACTATATTTTTGTAATCGATATTTAAACATGGAACCGCAGGGAACCTCCACCACATGAGCACCACAATTGGACTACCTAAATATTTTTTTTTTTCCTCCTGTTAGCTTTTTCACAGGTCACATGAATACACTAATTCTGATCTTACTAACTCTTGGACAAAATATGATTGACGTGCAGACAATAGGCATAGCCACCACTTTTGTTGTATATTAAACATGGCTTCAAGCCCACCACTGTAGCTTGAATGAAACAGTTTAAAACTTCAATTTCACCTGTCAAAATAAACCTTTTTGACAGGTCTAAATCTTTTGGTCCATAAGGCAGTGTGAATGGTAAATTAAAATTAAGACATGTGACATTTAATATCAAACATCCTTACAATGACTAGCACTTAAAAGTCATTTTCACATTAGCAAGGCTGGCTGTTCCATGGGAAAAACTGGGAAGCAATATTAAATTCAATAATGTTATCTTTGGCAAGAAACGCGTAGAAATTATATTTTTGGACTCATTGTAAAATTTAATAAAATCCCAATTCACCAGTGAAGTTGGATTTGTAATAAATATTAAAGTAAAGGTACTTTTAAAAGGTTAACCTTTCCTTCCCAAGGCCTCAGAAGGCTCATTTATATTAGCCTCCAGCTGCAGCCCCCTGAGTGCTCAACCCTGAATGATGTTAAACAAAAATGCTTTCAGAGTAGGGACAAAGGCTTGAGTGTGGGGAGGTGTTTCTGTATCTCTGGCAGGATGACCATATGGCCAGTGCTCAAGAACTTAACTACCTTCAATGGGACTCCCCTGTCACATGTGATTGTCTAAGGACACCTGGACAGTCACCTTCTTTGTTTCTCCAGGCTCCAATCCAGACAGGCAGGCCTAATTCCAGTGGGGAGAGAGCTGCTCCCAAAACTGGTTTGAAGTGACCACAGAGGAGGGGTTGGTACTTTCCTGGCCACACTTCTAGAGGCAGCAGACAGGCTCTGCATACGTGGAGAAGGTTTTCATCATCTTGGATTAAGGCAGAGAGGTGTACTATGGGATTGTTTGTTGTAGGGTGCATAGAAAATGCTACAGAAATGGTTTGTATAAAGAACAAGGGAACCCCAGTAGTAAGACCAGGGGTAGAATATGAGGTTGAAAGTAACAATGGTCTAAGGGAGGCCTAACAGGTCCTCGAGTAGCCGAGGCTACTTATTAATGAGCGTAGAATAAATCAAGAGGAACACTTTCACAGGGAGTCCAAGCGGGAGTCTGTAAGCAATATGTGCTGGGACACAAGGTTTTTGGAATGACATCACACTTATTAACAGCATAAATGGAGTATCATTCAATTATTTATGGTAATAGTTCTGGTGCTCACACAAAACAGGTGAAAGTGTGTGAAGTTAAAAGTGCTTTGTGACATTTAACATTTACATTGCATTGACAACATTATTCAAAAATCCAATCTAATCAATTACACTGAAGGGCTTTTGGTTGTGAGGTAGACGGCGTTTTGTTCTTATTAATTAAAGATCATCATCAGGATGAGAGTGTGAGCAAGTAGAATCTATAGGAAGATAAAACGATGGAATAACCATAGGTCCCGAGATGTAAAACAATTGTAATAAGTACGAAATCTTCTAATTAGATTAGCGCATACAGTCAAGGAAGTGAAGAAAATGGTTTTCTGATTGTGAACGGCTGAGACTAAGTGACATAGTAAATTGGTCACTAATTAGGAAGTGCATACACATTGCTAGCTGGCCTCTACGTAGAGTTTTCAGCACAGGAAATAAAGGAGGACAGAGCTAAATCAAGGCGATAGGAGAACATCCAGTAAGGAAGCGAGATGACAGTAGTAAAGGAGATAGCCTGTCCTCTGACAGGAAGCGTGCGCTGCGAAACCTGCGCTGTGTATAGCAAGGATAGGCGCTGTGTTACAAGGACCGACCTGTAGTTGGGACTCGAAAGAAATATTTTTTGGGGCATTTGTAAAAGAAAGAACAAAAACAAAAGACAAGATGAGCATCACATTTCAAATCACCCCAGGTTGCGTTAGCAACAGTATATACAGCATCCATGGATACTCATGTCCCTGAAGAAGGAAAGAAAAACCCCGAACCCCCCCCCACCTCCGTGCCCCCCACCCCTGTCAGTGCGCCTACAACCGATATATAATAAAAGAAAAAAGAAAAAAGAACAGAGTATCTATGGAAACTCTCCATGTATCATGAACTCACTTTGTGCCAGATAGTGTACATGGGACAGCTTCCTAAAATACGCTCGGCACATTATCATTATCCAGTCTTCCTTCTGCAGTATCCTTCCTACCAGGGTGCTAATGCCTGAGCTAATTCCTCCTCCTACTCACTCGAACTATCCGCTGGACGCTGGAGCGCTGTCACCGATGCCTCCCATGCTCTAGCCACTTCTAGGGATTTATTATTATCTAAGCGCCTGGCCTGCTGCAGTCGGAGTGTGCCCTCAGCTCGAGCCCAGCGCAATAAATTCGCCTTCCATCTTGAATAACTAGGGCCCAGGTTCGATTTCCAGTGCATGGTGAGTTCCCTCTTGGCCAAGATTAAGCCTAAGTCATAGAATCTGCTAGTAACTTTCGTTCGGGGGGTATGTGGGAACCAGAGTAACAAACAGGTTCCCATGTCCGCCTCTATCTGCCGGCCCGTGACAGCATTCAGACAAGCCACCACTTCCTTCCAATAATCTTTCAAGCCCGCGCATGACCAGAACATATGGGAGAAATCGGCTCCATGAGCCCTACATCTTGGGCAGTGCGATGTAGCGCCACCAAAATATTGCGAAATCTTAGCTGGCGTCAAATACGCCCGATGTAGAGTAAAAAACTGGACTAGTTGAAATCTAGCATTCCGAGTACCCTTCCAGGCGCGCCGAACCAACTGGGGCCATGTCGTCTCAGGGAAGGGGTTTCCGATGTCCAATTCCCATTTACCTCGCAGACCATCCAAGGATAACAAGGTTTCCGTTGATAGTCTCCTATAGAGGCAGGTAACTGCCTTGACGGTACCAGCCGCCATAACCACATACTGGCACCCCAGAGATGTCGGCGGCTCAGAGAGCCCCATATTCCATTGTTTCTGAATACCAGCCACCAAAGCGGCATGCAGCAAATAATCCCACCTGGGGAGGCCATAGGTGTCCTGCAACTCTCGGAAAGTCAGCAGGGTCCCATCTCTATATAGATCCCCAATCATGTGCAGCCCAAGATCTTTCCAAACTGCCAAAGCTGACCAGTTCCCGCCGTGCGGAAGAGCCGTACACATCCCCAGAGGAATTTCTGGGGCATATGGACGACTGGTACCCGACCGTTTGTGACTTCGAAGCCAGCAGAGACGGAGAGTGCGTTCCTCAAGAGTGAGTTGATCTAAGACAATCTTCTGGCCCAGCATTATAAAGGAGATAATATATCTGGGAATCAGTCTGCCCTGTGGTCCCTCCGGTCCCCTAAACTCCTGAGCCACTGCTTGAGTAAGTCATTGTAACTGCGCTGCCAGGTAGTACCATTCAAAATCAGGGACTGCCAGCCCTCCATTCGTCCTGGGACGCATCAGGGTGGTCAAAGCGACTCGACGCCTGCCCAATCCCCAGATTAACCCCGTAGTTAAAGATCGAAGTTTGTGGAAGAACGACGCCGGTATCCATGTAGGCAATGTGCGGAAAAAATACAATAGGCGGGGAAGTGCTACCATTTTCAGTAGAGCCACCCTTCCCACTACCGACAGAGGCAGGGTACGCCAAAATCCCATACTATTCTGCAGGTTCCTAATCGCCCTACTCACATTGCCCTCCAGCCAGTCTAGCTGGGAATGATAAATATGAGTACCCAAGTACGGGAGACAGTGGAGCTCCCACCGAAGGTTCCCCTCCATCTGGGGCGCACATTCTCTTGGGATTATCGGGAAGAGACAGGTCTTCCCCCAGTTGACCTTCAATCCCGAAACACTGCCAAAATCTTGAAGTAGGAGTTTGGCTACGCGAAGCGAGTCGTTAGTATCCGCCAAAAACATCAGCAGATCATCTGCGTATAGGGAGATATAATGGGTCTCGCACCTCAACACCAGGCCTTCGTACGCCCGCCCTTTCCGAGCATGAGATGCCAACGGCTCAATAGCTAACGCAAACAACAAGGGGGACAGCGAACCCCCCTGGCGTGTCCCGCGGCCAACCCGATATGCGGCCGATATCGTGGCTCCCGTTTTCACTCTGGCTGTAGCTGCATTATAGAGCAAAGCAGTCCATTTCACAAACCGGTCTCCCAATCCGAACGCCTCCAAGACCCGAAACAGGTAGGGCCACTCCACACTGTCGAAGGCCTTTTCAATGTCGATCGAGAGCACCGCGCCCTCCGGGAGCCCTCCGAACTCGCCCCCCATGACCCAGAGGAGTCGGCGTACACATGTCGCAGTGGTGCATTGGGGAATGAAGCCCGCCTGATCCAGGTGAACCAGGGCTTGCATATGGACGAGGAGTCGCGTCGCGAGGATCCTACTCAAAATGTTATAGTCAACCGTAAGCATGGATAGCGGTTGATAGGCCGAACGAGAGCTGGCATCACCCCCACGTTTTAATAAGGGTATTATAATGGCCACCCGAGCGGTCGCCGGCAGGACACCAGTGTCCCAAGCCTCCTTATAAACAGCTTGCAATCGCGGGGCCAATACATCCACATAGGCTGCATAGAACTCAATCGGCAAACCGTCCGCGCCAGGCATTTTACAGCGAGTTATGTGCTTGATCGCCATACGAATCTCCCCTACTGAAATCTCTCCTCCCAACCCTTCCACCTGGGCCGGATCGAGGCACGGTAGCTGGGCCGCGACCAGGGAATCATCACGTCCTTTGGGTACGCCAGGCATCGCACTCCTATAAAGGTGCTCGTAATAAGCAAAGAATTGGTCATTAATTTCCTTCTGGGTATAGACCAAGCGACCTTCCACAGTGGACAGGGTCAGAATCGGATTGCCCGGGGCCGCAGGATTGGCCAGCCAAGCCAGCAGGGAGCCCACCTTATCCGGCTCAGCGTGAGCCCGAACGAGATATTCTTTATGGTCAAAGCATCGGAGCCTTTCCATCCGCGTCGCGACCTCCTCATGAGCAGACAAAACAGCCCCGTGAGATCCGGAATCCTCGTGGCTGGCCCGCTCCGCGGAATGTAACCGATCTTCGCTCTGCACAAGATCATGTAGGAGAGTCTTGCGATCCCCCGCCGTGGAGGAGATACATACCCCTCTAATTACCGCCTTAAAGGCATCCCATTCAAGGGCCCTACTCGACGCCGTGTTCTCATTCTCAGCAAAATAGCGTTCTACGCCGTCCTGCACCGCCGTCTTAAAAACTGAGTCCTCCAACGCCAGAGGGTTCAAACGCCAAGTGGGAATAGCCTGTCGCTGCCGGGTCCACTGGACCACCATCAAACAGGGATTGTGGTAAGAGTTCGTCCTCGCCAGATATTCGCTATGGCGGACCAAACCCTGAACATCTGGTGAGCTTAAAATGCTGTCAAGCCGGACATGCAGATCATGCGGAGGGGAATAAAAGGAATAATCTTTCTCAACAGGGTGTTGCGTATGCCATGCATCAACCAAACCCCACGTTTTCTGCCAATCCCGTCTCCCTTTCGCTATTCTGTGAACTGCGGACTGAGCTAGTGGTGGGTGTGATCTATCTAATTCCACATCTACAACAGAGTTAAAATCTCCTCCAAGTAGGACCGTGCCAGCTAAAACTGTTGCTAATTTCCCAGATAATCGCGCAAAAAAGGCAGTCTGCTCTATATTCGGGGCGTAAACACTACAGAGCGTCAAAATCCCTCCCATCAAGCCGGCCCTGCACTGCCACAAACCTCCCATCAGGATCTACCATTGTTGTCAGGGACTGAAACGGAACTCCCGCTCTCACCCAAGCCAAAACACCCTGTGCAAAGGCAGAGTAGGTAGTATAAAACAGTTGGCCCCGCCCATCTACGCTGTAAGGCAGCCTTCGGATTGGTCAATATGCGTTTCTTGTAGAAAAGCCACCTGGATCCCCCTGCGAACAAGATAGGCATGCACTTTGTGTCGTTTCATCATGGAAGTCAGTCCCCGCATATTCCAGGTTATACATTTCAATTCAGGTAGGGTCTCCATTCAGAATTATACATGCAGTTCAATTCTTTGGCAAATCCCCAGGCGCACTGACATTCCCCCGAAACCCCAAAACAGCCCAACCAACCCGCTTGCCACCCGCCCCTAGAACGGGTACCAAACCGCAGAAACCCATCCAAATTCAAATTTCTAATTAAAGAAAAACTCTGGTAGCCACCAGAGTCTCACAACCAGTGTGAGATCGAGGGGGTGCAAAACCACAACAATTCGGACAAGGAATCCTTCGCAAGTATGTAACCCCACCTCCCAAACAACTCCCCTGATGTCCCTCAGCCCCAGCCAGTCATCATGAATATATACGAAGCACCAACTTTGCAAGTAAGATCAGCAGGGATACAAATAAAAACCATACTTGTATAAAATAACTAAGATATAGCGGTAGCTTGAATATATTTCTGATATGTCTCCTTTAAAGGGTTCATACCGGCGTCACAAAAGAAACAACAGACCGAGAAACCAGGTTAAACCTAGTATAGGTAAGAGGAGCACAGTTGCCATTAATAACACAGATCCCAGAGCGTTATGTGTATAAGTAGTATTTTTAAAGCGTTGAACTAGGTGAAGTAGTAATAAATAGACGTTAAACTTCCCTTTGCATCTCTCCTCTTCGCCAGAATAAAGGTCCCTAAACTAGACCACCAAGGACAAACCTTACCAAGCACCTATCTATCCTAAAGGGTTCCGGTTGGCGGGCGTTAAATCCAAATAAGTCCATTTTATCAGGTAACAACAGTGACAACTGATATTTTTACTTATAGAAATACACATCTATTCCTGTACACTAATAAACATTTTTTATTGTGCTCATTATCTTTCACCACTAGCCATATCCGATTTGAAATTGAAAAGGCTTTCAAAAAAAGACAGAATCTGAATATCATTTCTATAAAAAACTGTCTTCTACTAACCATCTGCTAAGATTACTACTTAGTAAGTATCAGACCTACGCTATAAAAATGAATGTTTTTTATTGTGCCAGATTAAAATATCATACTTCCATTTAAGAAGACTCCTTACTTAGACTGAGTCAAAGTTATCCTCACAATCAAGTTTCCCTGACTTATTCTTTTGACAAATAGATTATTTGCTGTACATCATAGTGCAGTTAAATAGTCGGCATTAAAAAACTTGTTTGATAAATTCCCTACCTCTCATTTGAAATAACTGAATTGAACTCCCGTAAGGAAATGACAATACTATATGCAACTTAAAAAGGAATTTCTATCAACCTATAGCTGCTGCTTAAATTGTTTTCTCTTAATTTTTATGTTTTGTCGAACTACATGCAATTACAAGTTCCATAAGCAAGAAACGATATAACTATATATATCTTCACCTTTAGATATTGTGTGGCTGCTCCAGGAAGAAGGCGCTGGCCGCCGAAACGCGCGTAGAGATCGAATTTTCATGCCACCTGCTTTAATTAAGTTTTTTAATGAGATCGAATTTTCATGCCACCTGCTTTAATTAAGTTTTTTAATGTCTAGAAAATGTTAATTTATGTCTGTCAATTGTACCCTATGGAATTTTTACATTTGTATTGTTATTTTAATGTGATATTATAAGTTCTCATTTTTAACTTATGTTAATTAATTAATAAAAACATGTTTTTTAAGCAGCTTTAGTCTATTGCTATATATCTCTTGATCCTGTGGAAAACTATTGTGCTCAATTGCCTAGGGTGTTACTTTTCAAATATCTCTGTTTCCCTGACCTAGGAATTACGATTTCATTTTTTCAGGGGGTCCTTGTTACATATACAATTATATACTAATCACCGCCATCCTCCCCATCAAACTGCCGTTACCACAATATGCATACGTCTCCCCCGCCTCACCAACGATAGCACATTCCTTTATAAGCATAGTTACCACCATCTCATCAAGCCTCTAGGACCGCAGGTTGGACAGTCCACCCCCGCCCCGCACTGTAAATCACACATTTGTTTACTATACAACTACAAGAAAAGTACAGGGGTCACTCGTCCAAAAGGCCATCCGCAATCCCTGGAGTGACATGGGGTAGTGTCTGGTCATCGCCTCCTGAGCCCTCAGATGTCTCACCCTCCGACCCCCTGCGAGAGCCTGAGTCCGCTGCAGATGTAGATGTCACCGCCCTGGAAATAGTAGAGACCGCTCTGAGGGCCTCCTTGCGTTCCAATTCAGCCTGCGACACAGAGGGCACCCGATTAGCCATCGGTTGCCTCCTGTTCCGCCTGCTCCGTCTAGGTTTCGATGCAATGTCCTGCTTCTCCCCGTCTATCAAGCGGGCGTCCGTCCCAGCCTTATAAGACTCCAACCAGTTCCATACTTCCTCAGGGGTATTATAGTAGGAGGATTTGCCATCCATCATAATTCGTAATCGGGCTGGAAACAAGAGGGAGTAGCGGATACCTTCATCTCGCAGAGCCTTCTTGACTGCTAGGAATGAGGAGTGCTGTCGCTGGAACTCAAAGGAATAGTCTGGGTAAATGGAAACTCGGGCATTATCCACTTGGTAAGGCCCCATCGTCCAAGCCCTCTGCAAGACAATGTCCCTGTCTCTGAAATGAAGAAGGCGTGCGACAACCGGTCGAGGGGGTCGACCAGGCCCAGGGGGACAGGCCGGGACGCGGTGAGCTCGTTCCAGTGTGTAAAATTGTGTCAGCCCTTCGGGAACAACCACCTCCCGTAGCCAGTTCTCCAGGTAGCTCACCATGTCAGTCCCCTCAACTTTTTCCGGCACACCCACCATGCGTATGTTGTTACGCCGGTCGCGTCCCCCCGCATCTTCAGCCCTCTTTTCCAGCACCTGTACTCTCTTCTGCAAGTCTCCCAGGGTAGCCTCCATCGTCTTTTGGGCAGGTTCCAGCAACGCCACCCTATCTTCAGTTTGTTTGACTCGGTCTACCAGTTTTCCATGATCTGCCCGCAACAGCCACAGACTCGTGGACACTTGAGCGATGTCATGATGGAGGGCTTCTCTCGTGTCGGCTATGGCCTTCAGGATCTGGTCCATCTGGCGCTGCTGAAGGCCCGCCGCGGCGTCACCGGATAGATCAAGTTCCCGGCCGCCCGGAAAATCCTCCGCAGGGTCAGGAGGCAGTGGGCCCAGTTTCGGGCGCCGCTTCTCCATTGTGCCGGTCGTCACCCAGTGAACAGTCTCTGTGTCTGCGAAGAGTTCCCCAAAATGGTTCCACCAGGAGCACCCACCGATGCTGGTAGCTCGTTGCCGTAGAGGCAATGATACTACTCCCGGGGGCAGGCCCCCCGCCGCCACTCCGGTGGTCCTGTAGGGCACCAAGGCATCCCCGTCAGGGGCCGGTCAGTCCCCCCGTGCACCCCAGTGTGGACGTCACAGGAAAAGCCAGATCGCTCAACCGCCTTCAGGAGCGAAGCCAAAGGCAGGCCAGATGTACCAATAATTGTGCCAGGCCTATCCAATCCTCCTGTCCGGCAAGTTCATCCACTCGTGCTCGCTGGAGAACCCAACGCTTGCAATGCCAGTAACCTTCCGGTCGCCAGGCGCCGGGATCGGTCCCTCCATTGATATGCTCCCAGGGGTGAAGAGGGGTGCCCCGCCAGCCGTCCCGAATCCGCGGCTGCCCGGCTCTCAATGTGACAAGACTGTCCTTCGTCCTCGCTCTCCTCCCGGCCAAGCCACATGGAGCACCACCGGGGCAATGGCGTAGACCATGCGCGCCACCAAGAGAGGGCCAATATGTGGGGGCACGGCGCGTTCTTGCCTACTCCGCACCTCCTCAACTTGCTGTGTTCCACCACAAGGCTCTGTGGGGGCCTCCGGAGTCACCAAGGCCCCCTCACCTCTGGTTCTAGGCTCTCAGGTCCGCTGTCGGAGCTCCGACTCCCGCCGCCAGATGAAGCCGGCAGGCCCTCACCCCGGGTCAGTCACCCGCCTACCCGAGGCTGGAGATGAGCCCGGCCGTGCAGGCCACGGAAAACGGTCGGCGCCACCCCAGGGAGCCCCCAGGTGGCCCGTGAGATCGCCGCCGCAAGTCCTTCATGGCTGCTCACGTCCCGCAGGCGCTCCGGGTCAGCCGGCACCTCCTCAGCGCTCGTGTCCGGTCAGGGTCAGCCCAGTTCTGCTGGCCCGGCCAGGGACCAGACCCAGCACTCCGGTCTGCGGAAGCGTGAAGCGCCGCCCCACCAAGACATCCAGGAAGACCCCGGGATGTAGCAGGTCACCACCACCTCCCTGCACGCACCAGTCTCCAGGGCCGCCGGTCCGCCGGGTCTCCCGCGATCCATGGGAATCAACAGGCCCCAGAGCGATCCCCCAGCGCGGTCCCACCGCCAGGGGAAATGCTGCGCCTCCTCAGCTCGCCACGTTCCTGGTAAGGCACTGTCGAGGCCTCCAGGTGCAGTAAGGCCCCTAACACCTCCGACGTCAACCTCCCAGGTCCACCTCCGCAGCTCCAACTTCTGCCGCAAAACGGATCCGGCAGGCGCTCACTCCGGGTCGGCCACTCACCCACTCGAGGCCGGGGATGAGTCCAGCCGTGCAGGCTGCAGGAAAATGGCCGGCGCCGCGTCAAGGAGCCCTCCGGCGATCCGCGGTAACGCCGCTGCCGGGCCGTTCTCGTCACCCAGAGCAGGTCTACAGGGTCCACGTCGAGGCTGGTGAGTATTTCTGACCCGCCAGGGACATCAGGGCAAGGTCACTCAGGATAATACTGGAGGTGAGCACGGAGCTTCGTGCTCACACGTCCATTCTAGTAAGAGGCCAAGCCACGCCCCCCAGGAGAGAGCTGTCCATGACAAATTAGAAAAAACATCTCTGATTTCCAGTAATTTGAACCCCACAATAAAGCAACTAAGGCAATCAGAAATTTAAAAAACTACAGTAAAGAGAAGACTTACCCATACCTCAAAGATGTCTACTTCACAAATCCCCAAAACGCTCAAAGACAACAGGCAGGTACTTGGGGTAGATTTAAAAACAGACAGCCAGTAACCATCTCTGACTCTTCTGCAGACTCCGACACCTCGGACTCAGGCGCAGGACCCAGCTCAGCCCCCAGCAACCTTAATTTTTTTAGGGATAGACCAGCCATTTCAAACAGAGAGAGGGAGGGGAAAACCACAATACAACTTCTCGCCAGGAGAGCGCCAGACACGCCGGAAGTTTTATCAATGGGGTTACCAATATTAGACACCATTGGGATGGAGGATACTTTTTCCTCTCCCAATACTGAACAGATCCCCATTTTCAACCTATCCAGTCATCAACTATCCTCTTCTAAAATCTACCTACTCAGTAAAGGACTGTCTTATGTTCTCACTGAAAAAACGGATTGATTTAGAATACAGACAGAGATTTTCCAATTTTTTAGGAAAATAAGACTTAAATCCTTCTTTCTCAAGAAAGATTCACTGCCCAATAGTGACACCACAGGTCTGCGCCCTAGATCAACCTTTAATCCAACCACAGGTTCCTTTGAGAATTTAGTCCTTAAAGACATTGAAAAGTAAAAAAACAAGCACACCTTTATCCCTTATTACATCAGCCTAGAAGAGATGAAAAGTCTCCTCAAATTGAAAAACATAGACAACATCATCTTCAAGCCCTGTGACAAAGTTTGTGGAATTGCCATTCAGGATAAAATAACGTATAACAACGAGATCATGCGCTAGCTGAGTAACACAACTCACTATGAACTACTGAGACATTACCCCCTTGCTGAGATCAAACATCTAATCCAGACAACCACCAACGCAGCTGAAGAATTAGGCTATCTTAGCCATAATGAGTTCCTTTACCTCAATAAACAAAACCCAAGGACACCAGTGGTATATACACTGCCCAAGGTTCACAAAAACCTAGAAAATCCCCCGGGTAGACCCATCCTCTCAGAATGTGGTCCCATCCTCGAACCACTGGAAAGATACGTGGATTTCTTTATACATGACCTGGTACAAGACACCTTAGCCTATGTCAAGGACACCACACACTTTATCAACCTGGTGGAACGTGAAACATTTGACACTCACACATGAACTCCTGGTCACATTGGACATAGAATCCCTTTACACTAACATTCCGCAGCACAGGGGTACCAGAGTCATTGAGATCCATCTCAATAACAAGCCCAGACCACATAAAGTTCCCACTGAATTTATCATCTCGCTCCTAGAGATAGCATTGACGAAAAACTACTTTTTGTTCAATGACAAGTATTATAAACAGTTTAAGGGAACATCAATGGGGGCAGTCTTTGTCTCAAATTTTAAGTGAAATGAAACAACCTAGGCACTATGGTGTTGTAAATTGACAGACTTATGGAATAACAGAGAGGTGGGACTACACAGGAATCAGTTTCTAGCATTTATTCATATTCATATTAAAAACAGATTTATCTAGATTAAAACTTCAAAAAATTACATCACAATATACACATTTTCAAACAAAAAATGAATCAATTATCAATACATACAGTGTCAATAATAAAAAATCAATTACAAATATAAATGGTGGCACAATTATTATTTCTCAAAAAATGAATCAAATACATGCAGTGTCAATAATAAAAAAATCAATTGCAAATATAAAAAAAGGTGGCACAATTATCGTTTCTCGACGCGCGTTTCGGCGACCAGCGCCTTCTTCTGGAGGAGCCACAATATCTTCTAAAGATAGAAAAGAATAAATTCATTACCTAAACCTAAAATAGAAACAATATAAGTACATTAAATTATAACATCAGATTAACCTGAACCTGTAAAATCCTAATAATATTCCTGTGTAGTCCCACCTCTCTGTTATTCCATAAGTCTGTCAATTTACAACACCATAGTGCCTAGGTTGTTTCATTTCACTTATTTTTCCCTGACCTAGGACTAGTTCATTTATTCCTTCAGGGGGTCCTTGTTACTTAATCAAATATTTGTCCCAAACTTTGCCATACTCTTTGTGGACAACATAGAAAAAGTATATGTCCTTAACCAGATCAACCCACATCGGAAGAAAATCAAGAGCTGGCATTGATATATCAATGATGTGTTCATGGTTTGGGAAGGTACCATGATTGAACTAGACGTCTTCTGCACCTGGCTCAACACCTGCCAGCCTGACCTTAAATTCACTTGCAGCTCAAGCAATGTACAGATAAATTTTCTAGATGTCAATGTCAAAACATCTGAGGGAGGGCTCTATACCACCCTATACAGGAAACCCACAGAACGCAATACCCTACTCCACTACAAAAGTGTCCACCCAAGAGCACTCAGGGACGGCCTCCCCTTTGGCCAATTCTTAAGAACACGCAGAAACTGTAAGCTCAAAGAGGATTACCTAAGGGAAGCTGACACACTATGTGAAAAACTTATGAATAGAGGTTACCCAAGACGCCTTGTGAAAAGATCCATGAAAAGGGCTTGGTATTCACATAGGGATCTCTTACTGGAACCTAAGCCCAAAAAGACAATGTCACGCATTGCTTGTGTCACCACGTTCTGCCCTGCAAGCCACAAAATAACTAAACTGATTAAAAAACATTGGCTCCTCCTAACCTCAATCAACATTACCACTGAAGCTCGCTTATTTTCCTTTAAACGAGGGCGCAACATTAATGATCATTTGGTTAGAGCACAACAACAATCACGCAACGACAATACCTTGAAGTCATGCCTAAGTCACCCACCTGTAGTAGGCCATTTCAAATGTGGGAATTGTGCTGCATGCCCTCTCACAAAAAACATGAAAAAAATGTAATATGGCACTGTCACACACAAACTGAATTTTTTTTCGAACTGCAATGTGTCTAATGTAATGTTTCTGTAACCTTGTATATGTTGGCCAGACACCCCAAAAGGTAAAAGCAAGAATATGCCAACATAAAAGCAGAATTTGCTGTCAAGTCATCACTGCACAGTTGTTTGAGCACTTAATGGACAAAGGACACTCAGAACAAGACCTCCGCTGGCAAGTTATCGACATTGTTCGTCCACACAGCAGAGGCGGGGATCCTCAAGCAATCCTCAATAGACTCAAGTGCAGATGGATGTTTCATTGTCTCTCCATTGAAAACAGTCTCAATACACTCGACGAATGGAACATGATTCTGTAATAGCCTGCTAGTTGCTATAGGCCATCTGTATGTAACATACCTGTATACGGTTTTCATCCAGTATATATTTACTTATCCTCTCTATATTTCTCCTTTATCCAGTCGATTCAACTATTGTTTCCCATTTGGGGACTCTCCTTTGGCTCCCCACGGCCCTCTTACTTTCCATTCTGCTTTATTCATGACCTTCATGATTATTATGCACTCCTCCAACATGGATACATTAGGTGGCTGCAATAGCCCACTAGTTGCTACAGTCCAACTCACTGTATAATACATGCACTGGTTTTATCTTGATTATTTTCTTATTTGTATCCAAAAACTATTCTATCTAACGATTTATGCCCTCTTGAGGACTCTCCTCTGACTGTCACGGTCATCTTGCCCAAAATGCGGTCTTTTCATGGCTTGCAATGACTATTCTGTGTCCTTGCAGTCCTCCAACAAGGCAGCCGCAACTAGGCTGGTTTCATTTCTCTCTGGGTTCCAGTCCCACATCGTAGCTGTGCCCCACACACAACTTTTTAACCAGGACTGACGCTTTCACCTGCACCCTTCGGATTCACTCTCAAATGGACACGGACACGGAAGATTAACTCTTCAGGATCCTGACTAATCCCAGCTCTCAAGTAAGTGCTGCCCCCCCCCCCCGCCCGGTATCTTAGCAAATTGGACGCATCCCCTCAGCCAATTCCTGACTGAACTCTCATCCTTGCAGATTGTTCCTCTCTTGCCAATCTAGAATAAATACTTCCAGGTCCCCGGACTCTCACTGGGTTGCTGTGTAAGTATCCCTCGGGCCTTCATCTCCGGTTGGACAGTCCTTTCACGCCCTGGCCTAAACCCCTACTATTTATCCTCCACAGATAACGTGTGCCCTCCTTGACAAGATTCCCTCTGCCGGGTCATCCGCATCACCCGCAGCAACCCTTGTGGCATTCCAAGTAAGTTCTCTATTCCCCTCAGCCCTCCGTGCATGTCAGACCAAGTCACTGTTTTTTTCTGAAGTTGTGGTTTACCCTTCTAGAATGACTCATCCGTCACCCTGCCTTAATTGTGGCCCAGCCTTACCCCCCTCAAGCAGATTCCTAGTTGTTGGAGCCCTTCGTGCACCCAGCAGACCCCTTTCGACAATCTTGCTTCCAAGTCCCAACTACAGGTTGGTCCTTGTAACACAGCACCTATCCTTGCTACGCACAGCGCAGGTTTTGCAGTGCACATTTCCTGTCAGAGGACAGGCTATCTCCTTTACTAATGTCATCTCGCTTCATACTTGATGTTCTGCTATCACCTTGCGTATTATCAGCTGATCTCTTCCCAGCTTCTAGTTCCGCTTGTTTTTCTCACAAATCTTCCATGATTTAGCTCTGTCCTCCTTTATTACCTATGCTGACAACTCTGCGTAGAGGCCAACTATTAATGTGTATTCACTTCCTAATTAGTGGCCAATTTACTATATCACTTAGTCTCAGGTGTTCACAATCAGAAAACCCTTTTCCTTACTTCCTTAACTGTTTGTGCAAATGTATTTACAAGATTTCATACTTATTACAATTGTTTTACACCTCAGGACCTATGGTTATTCCATTATTTTATCTTCTTATAGATTCTACTTGCTCACACTCTCGTCCGGATGATGATCTCTAATTAATAAGATCGAAATGCCTTCGACCTCACAACCAAAACTTCTCCAATGTAATTGATTAGATTGGAGTTTTGAATACTGTTGTCAATGCGATGTAAATTTTAAATGTCACAAAGCACTTTTCACTTCACACACTTTCACTTGTTTTGTGTGAGTATTACCATAAATAATTGAAAGATACTCCATTTATGCTATTAATAAATGATATCATTCCAAAAATCTTGTGTCCCAGCATATATTACTCACAGAATCCCGCTTGGACTCCCTGTGAAAGTGGTTCTTTTGATTTTTTCTATGCTCATTAATTAGTAGCCTGTTAGGCCTCCCTTAGACCATTGTTCCTTTCAACCGCAAAAATGGGTTGGGCATCCCCTTGGAACTTTTACCCCATTTGTTAGAGAGGATCCAGGAGTAATTCCTACCCAGAGGCTGATGCTGGCATAAATGTGTCATCTCAAGTGCCCTCCTCAGAACACTACTGGACCTGAGCAAGATCAGAAGAGGACTGTACCTGCTGTCTGAAGGACTCTCTTGTGCCTAAGACAAAGGCGTACACTCCAAGGGTCATAAGGCTGATCACCAGTTCAAGCTCCAGGGACACAGCAAGCTACAAATCCCTTCCCTGAACCTGATCAGCTTACCAGTCATAACATAACCTGCCATCAACCCTGCTGTTGGCTCTACTGGAGTGAGTTCTGACTCACAAGTGCTATTCCTGAGGTCTTAGATTGCTATACTGGATGTGTTCTGGCTTGACTTTTCCTACCACCCATACAAACCAGCGACTTAGAAACATTGTGGCACAAAGACCTCTGGAGGACCTGGACAAATCTTTTCTCCGGCAAGGGTGCATTGGAGCTGGGCTAGAGACGCAGGGTTATCTCGATATGACCTTTTCTGTAGAAGCAAGTCCAATTAAGCGGGCCTCATTGAGAAGGTATCCAGCATTGTGGAGCCTGAAGCCTTGCCATGCTGGAAGGAACTAAGTTCAAACAAAAATGTGTGACCAGGGGAAGGTGTCAAAAGTATCAGCCCAACAAAGGACCTTATTGGGCACGAAATTTGATATTTTTCTGCTGGGAATTTTACTGTCAAAAACCAACAGCTTCACTAAGACATCATCCGATGTCTATACAACCTCATGGAGCCCTCCTCGGCTGCAGAATGTGAAGAACCGGGGTTTAACCCAGCGGCGTAAGGGACACGCCTAAGATCTTCGAGTTCACCTGTCTTGGTATTCAAAGACACAGAATACTTCTGGATGGCGTCAGAGACCAAGTTTATTAGCTGCAGCTAGTAACAGTGATCCTAGAAATACATCACGGTGTAAATTCTCAGGAGACTGCTCATTTTACTAAGGCGAGACGTCTCCTTTTATATCCAATATTCGCATTATAAATATACACCCACTGCACAAAATTCTAACCAATAAGATACATTTTCAAACAAAGTATCACATAGCAAAAACTCAATTTACAGTATCCCAACCCAAAATTATTAGGACTGTCCCAAATTCAATCTCTACTAGCCGGACAAACCTATAATTGAAAGCATAACCCATGTAATGAAGAAACATAAAAAAGAAACAGTAACAGATGCTGAACAAGATAAAGCATATGCAAGGAAACTAAAAAGTTAACGATGTCCTGAACATTGATTGGCAATCTCAGATAAAGATCGATCAGGGAAATTGGATTTGCGAGGTCAGTTTCAGGTGAAGAGGTCAGTTTCTTACAGTTCATTTCAGAGTCAAAAAGAAACCTAGTTAATGTATACATGAGAAGGCCAGGCCACTTCGTTCGCCAGGTTACCTTTACAGGCCTACGTGAGGGCAACACAAAATGGTGGCACAGAACAAAATGGAGTCAGACTCGAGAATTACAGAACCTCAGCCCTCCTTTTTGCCATTACGTAGGCAATAACCTAAGACTCGTGTCAATCTGAATCTAGGTCTATATCAATATTCATTAGGTCATCAAAGTGTTGCTGTAGCATCATTTTATTATTCTCTACTTCTCTCGGGACAGGTCTCCGAACACACATAGTAGCACAAAGACTACAAATAACGGGACCACACTGGATGCAAAGACAACAAGAGAAAAAGATGGCTAAAACCATACCAAGGAATGTCAGAATCTTCCATCCCCATTTGGACAGCATTCCCCAAAACCATCCCGTCAATGACCAGTCTCCTTCGTCTACATGGATAGACTCAGAGATCTTATGCAACCTAGAGATGGCTTGGTACACTGTAGTGGCATTATCTGGTATGTAAAAACAGCAACTAGATCCAATCAATTTGCATACTCCTCCTCGATCTGCAAGTATGATGTCTAATACCAAATGGTTCTGCAAAGTCATAAGGCGGTCCGCTTGAAGCTCAGCTGTAACATTACTAAGAGCACCTGCTGTCTCATTAATAGTAGCTTCAACAACGCAGACGAGCTGTCGAATATGCCTAATATTGATCATAGGACCCCAAAAGGGCAGGAAGCCCTTGAAGAAATCTCCTACTTCATGTGCTGCAGTATCTTCCTGATTGAAGACACCTCTACCATATCTCGTTCTATGATAGTCTGAAGCAGTAGTATATGTAGGGGGAAGCAAAAACGCCACATAACATGTTCCTGAAAAATCAGGTGGCAACCATGTGTAGGCTCTGTCATGACATACAAAATATGAGCCTTTAGCTGGCAAAAACGGTGGAGAAGTCCGGGATGAATAGACATAGGTTTGAGCACACACACTCTTACCTAGCTGAGCTTTCGGATTCCGACCAGTACCTTGCCGACAAAAATGGCCTTGGTGGGGTACAATCCAAATAGGGGGAGACCATTTTTGTCTCTCCTTCTCTGTCAAGCTGGTACTATATCCAGTCACGTTCCAACCAACATGAGCCTGCACCTCATCTTTAGGGATAGTATTATATGCATCAATATCTCGGATCATAGCTACTATTCCCGTTATTAAGGCACTATTGCTGGAGTTATCTTTAAGGGAACATAAGGGGCGTACCTCATTTGCATAGATAAACATGGTCTGAAAAACCCACACAGACCCATTAAAAGAAAAAGGCAAAACCAAATAGGGCATACCTTTATCTGTTGTATGAGGCATAAGACCACAAACCCAACAATTAGTGGTATTTACTACTAACTGATGCTGATGCAACAACTGAATGAACGAGTTGTTGGCAAATTCTGATCTCCTTATTTGTTCATGTTCAGGCAAAGTATAAAACTGGTGCAAAGAAACAGTAGTGAAAGAAAGCACAGGTTGAGAGGTGTGTGCAGATGTCTGTTGTGTGACAGACAATCCAACCTACACAAGCTAATGTGATACTTAAAAACATCAAAAAGCACAATATTATAAAACATTTGCTGGATCACTGACATAATATCGACGACACAAATATCGAGATACACAAATATCGAGTCAAAAATATCGATTGACAAAATATCGACTCCCTATCTTCAAACAGGTAAGTACCAAAATATCGACTCCAAAATATCGACTTACAAAAATATAGACTGTCAAAATATCGATTTTTTAAAATGTCTTAAAAGTAAGTTAAAACTAATATAGTAATAAATATATTTAATATAAACTTAGAAATAATTATTAAAAAAATATAATTTTAATAAATAATTTATATAATTAAAAAAATTATATCACCAAAAATTACACACACACATATATATATATATATATATATATATATATATATATATATATATATATATAAACATATTATTAAATAAACATATATAACATTTTAGAAAATGTTTAAAATTTATTGTTACAACTATAGTGAGTTCAACATTAGCAAAAGTGTTGGATAGCGTAGAGGTAAAATTTACTACTCCCACTCCAGTGGGTGCAACAGTAGGGAAAGCGCTGGATAGCGTAGAGGTTAAAATTACTATTCCCACTCCAGGGATGTATGACGTTACAACGCATACTTTTACAACGCCTACCATTACAACAAAACTTTTACAACGCAAAAACTTTTACAACGCATACATTTACAACGCAAGATTTTACAACGCATATACCTTTACAACGCATACCATTACAACATAAGTATTGGTAAGTATATAATAATTTTTTGAATATAAATTAATAAAAAATATTATAATATAATTTAATATAATTTAATTTTATTAAATAAATGTAATTTAAATGTAATTTTACCTTATTTTTACAAAGTACCCCTGTACCCCAAAAACCCAAAACTGACCCTGAACCCTAAAAATACCCCTTTACCCATAAACTGAAAACTGACCCTGAACCCTAAAAATACCCCTTTACCCGAAAACTGAAAACTGACCCTGAACCCTAAAAATACCCCTTTACCCAAAAACTGAAAACTGACCCTGAACCCTAAAAATACCCCTTTACCTACAAACTGAAAACTGACCCTGAACCCTAAAAATACCCCTTTACCCCAAAAACTGAAAACTGACCCTGAACCCTAAAAATACCCCTTTACCCAAAAACTGAAAACTGACCCTGAACCCTAAAAATACCCCTTTACCTACAAACTGAAAACTGACCCTGAACCCTAAAAATACCCCTTTACCCCAAAAACTGAAAACTGACCCTGAACACTAAAAATACCCCTTTACCCAAAAACTGAAAACTGACCCTGAACCCTAAAAATACCCCTTTACCTACAAACTGAAAACTGACCCTGAACCCTAAAAATACCCCTTTACCCCAAAAACTGAAAACTGACCCTGAACCCTAAAAATACCCCTTTACCCAAAAACTGAAAACTGACCCTGAACCCTAAAAATACCCCTTTACCCAAAAACTGAAAACTGACCCTGAACCCTAAAAATACCCCTTTACCCAAAAACTGAAAACTGACCCTGAACCCTAAAAATACCCCTTTACCTACAAACTGAAAACTGACCCTGAACCCTAAAAATACCCCTTTACCCCAAAAACTGAAAACTGACCCTGAACCCTAAAAATACCCCTTTACCCAAAAACTGAAAACTGACCCTGAACCCTAAAAATACCCCTTTACCCAAAAACTGACAACTGACCCTGAACCCTAAAATTAAAATATTTATCAATTAATCAATTATAATTAATTACCAATAATATTTTAATTAATTACCAATTAATAATTAATTAACAATTAATTTTTTAAAAATATCAATAAATAATTTAACATATTTAATTAATTATAATTAAATTACTTCCCACCCTATTCCCCTATAAACCCACAACCCGCTACAGAAAATAAATTACTAAAATTAAAATATTTATCAATTAATCAATTATAATTAATTACCAATTATATTTTAATTAATTACCAATTAATAATTAATTAACAATTAATTCTAAATTATTATCAATAAATAAATTAACATATTTAATTAATTATAATTAAATTACTTCCCACCCTATTCCCCTAAAAAACCCACAACCCGCTACAGAAAATAAATTACTAAAATTAAAATATTTATCAATTAATCAATTATAATTAATTACCAATTATATTTTAATTAATTACCAATTAATAATTAATTAACAATTAATTCTAAATTATTATCAATAAATAAATTAACATATTTAATTAATTATAATTAAATTACTTCCCACCCTATTCCCCTAAAAAACCCACAACCCGCTACAGAAAATAAATTACTAAAATTAAAATATTTATCAATTAATCAATTATAATTAATTACCAATTATATTTTAATTAATTACCAATTAATAATTAATTAACAATTAATTTTAAATATATATCAATAAATAAATTAACATATTTAATTAATTAGAATTAAATTACTTCCCACCCTATTCCCCTATAAACCCACAACCCGCTACAGACTTATATTACACAAAAAATAAAAATTATTATTAACTTACCTTAAATTCGATATTTTTGTTGTCTATATTATGTCTAGTCGATATTATGTCCATTCTATATTTTTGATTCGATATTATGTCCATTCTATTCGATATTAATTTTCTCTAGTCGATATTTTTGTTGTCTATATTATGTCTAGTCGATATTATGTCCATTCTATATTTTTTACTCGATATTCTGTCCAGTCGAAATAATTGACTCGATATTATGACTGTACACCACATTGGCTATATATCAATGTACTAAGCATGGGCGGATTTTGCGTATTGGCAATCCGCGGATCTGCGTATTTGCGGATTGCGACAATACGCAAAATCCGCGGATCCCAGCGTATTTTTTTTTTGCGTGTTCGCACGGGTTTCTGCAAGTTCGCGAGGGTTTTATTGTACAAAACGCTCGCGAACGTGCAGAAACCCGTGCGAACACAATGTGGCTACTCATGGCCAAACGGACGGGCTTCCATGCGAGTGGGCATGCCTCTTGTGTGTATAAAAGCCAGGTCAGAGGCCGATCAGAGCAGCAGATGAAGATGCAGAGACTCCTGCTCACAGGCCTCTCTATCCAGCATCACAGCTGACTTTCGACGGTAGATTGGGTAAAGAAGGCACATTGCCCAGCCTCGACGGCGCTCTCGATTGTTTCTGGGCTGATGAATGAGTCACTGCATTTGAGCTTCAACAAGTTCCAGGGACCATCTGTGTACTGTTTCCAACGGCGCCAGCAAGCTGCCAGCGCCGTTGAAAAATAGTTACAAAGTTAGCTGCACCTGCTCTGTGCAAGCTAACTTTGTAACTATTTTACAACGGCGCTGGCAGCTTGCTGGCGCCATTACATGAGTGGGTGGGGGGAAGGGTGGGGGGAATCCGTTACATCCGCGGATTTTGTCGGATTTTTGGGAAAATACGTAAAATACACGGATTGCGTATTCACCAAAAATCCGAAAAATCCGTGGACGTAACGGATTTGCCGCCCATGCTTACAATGTACAAAATCTTGTCTTAAGATCTATTCTCTCAACATCTCTTTCAGTTACAACAGACTCCATCCTCTAACGTGCTGCTTGCGGCAATTTTCCTTCTTCACTCAAGTGTGCGTCCAGGCGTCCTAGACGTCCCTAGAACCGCAGACCTTTCGTCAATACACGGGCCACCCCTTAAGTATTACACCGCGACCCTGCAGCTGAACCCGGATGGTGGTTGGAAAAAGAAAAATAGTCTCTTGTCTGAAAGAGTGTAATCCACAAAAAAATTCAGATTTTCTTTGTCCTTTTTAGACCTTAAGTTGTAGCGTTCTTAACCAAGCACAGTTTGATCCTGAAAGAGTGTCTCTGGATACGTAGTATCAAGTCTCAAACACGGCGGCACAGCTTCTTGCAAGACTTCATTATCCGCACGTTCTGACTGAGTCCATTCCAGATGTGCATCGCTAAAAGGTACAAATCTTGGAACCTTTTCACTCTCAGAATCAGCAACACCTTCCCGGACCCACTTATCGTACGGTAAGGGCAAAGGTATCTTCTTGCAATGGGTACCATGTACCCAGATTTTCTTGCCGAACACCTTAATAGCAGTCCGAGTTGATAACAGGACTTGGTATGGACTGGTCCATCTTGGTTCCAAGTTCTTTGACCTCTGGAAATTCCTGGTTAGAATCCAGTCGCCAGGTTGAATCGTGTGGCCTGCGTCTACAGAAACTGAAGGCAAAGTGTCATGGACCTGTTGGTGAAGAACACGCAATTTAGCAGTCAAATCATGTAAGTAGTTAACCAACATAGGGTACTCGATATCACTGTACTTCTTAGGCTTTGGCACACCCCAGACATTCGGCGGGCGTCCAAAAACAATCTCGTATGGGCTAAGTCCCACGCGAGAATGTACTGTCGTTCTCGTGGACAAAAGTGCCAATGGTATTGCATCGGGCCATGTAAGATCAGAGCTCGCTTGCACCTTGGACAACTTCAGCTTCAGAGTGCCATTATAGCACTCGACCAGGCCTGCTGACTGGGGGTGATTCGTAGCGTGAAATTTCTGTTTGATACCCAGACCCGCACATACTTTCTTCATAATCTGACCCACAAATTCACTTCCATTATCACTCCATACCATATCTGGGAAAGAATTCTTTGAGCAAAACCTTGGCTGTAGACAAGGCAGTATTATCCTTTAGGGGGTAGGCCTCCATCCATCTGAAAAAGGCACAAACAACCACAAGAACATACTTCAAGTTATTGTATCTTTCCATATGAATGTAGTCTATCTGCAACACCTCGAACGGATACGTTGGAGGAGCAAAATGACCCGCTGGAGTTGGTATTCCCTTTCCAGGATTATGCATCAAGCAAATCTTGCAATGTTTAATCAAATTCTCAGCACATTTAGGAATTCCACCATTCTGCCATACCGGAGCCAACAACTTACATATCCCTTTTGAACTAATGTGAGCAGGCCCATGAGCCATAGTAACTGCCGGAAGCATATATGCATCCGGCAACAACCATCGCCGGTGCTCTGACAACTCAACCCAACAGCCTGTTGAATCCAACATTCCCGTACTCTCTCTCCACATACTCAATTCTTTCTCAGTAGCTTCTGCCTGAATGATCTTCACACTTTCTGTTGTATCTTCACACATTCCTCCTTCCACAACCCATCTGGCAGGACCTGCAACATACATCCGACTCGTCACATCTTTCGCTGTTTCTCTCGCTACTTCATCGGCAAACGCATTCCCTCGACCCACATCATCCGTAACCTTCTTATGCGCACTACACTTTACTATCGCAATTTGAGTCGGCAAAGTAAGTGATTCAAGAAGTTCACTCACTAATTGTCCATGCTAAATTTTCGTACCATGGGAAGTAAGAAATCCTCTCTCTTTCCACAAACGACCAAAGCTGTGAGCCACGCCAAATGCGTATTGGCTATCCGTAAAAGCATTCACTTTCTTTCCTTTTGATAACACACACGCTCTAGTCAATGCTATCAACTCCGCTGCCTGTGCTGAATTCTGTGCAATACGTGCTGTTTCAACAATCGTGTGCAAAGTTGTGACAGCATATGCTGCAGTCGTCTCTCCATTCGGAAGCTTAAAGCATGAACCATCTACCCATAGGGTACCATCAGGATTCGAAAGAGGAGTATCTTTCAGATCAACTCTACCCTTTGTTTCCTCCTCTGTCCGGGGAAAACAGTCATGCTGTTCCTGAGCATCTGTCTCTTCAAAAATTGGCAACAATGTAGCTGGATTCAATGTGTTGCAACGCTTGATGTGCACATGGCTAGCCAAAGCGTCAACTCATAACCTGACAAACGTGCACTGGTAAGATGTTGAGTCTTTGTTCTATTCAATAGGGTATCCACTGCATGTGGGACCATCACAATCATTGTATTATCCAATACCAAACCAGCAGACTGTCGGATAGAAAGAGCCGCTGCCGCTGTAGCTCTTAGACAACTAGGCAATGCCCTAGCTACCGGATCTAAAGTGGCTGAAAAATACGCACATGGGCGCTGCTTGTCTCCAAATTGTTGCGTCAATACTGACAATGCACAACCTTTTCTCTCGTGTACATAAAGTGTGAAAGGTTTACTATAGTCGGGGGTACCCAACACCGGAGCAGAACACAATGCATCACGCAATTCAGAAAAACTCTTCTGACATTCGTCGGACCAAGTAAGAGGGTGTGGTGTGTCCTTAAGAGTAAGCGCCAACAAAGGTTTCGCTAGCAAAGAAAAATTCGGAATTCACTGTCTACAATACGAGGTGATACCTAAGAAGGCACGCACCTCTCTCTGTGTGCATGGCACAGTCATTTGGGCAATCGCTTGAATACGCTCTGGGGTCAATCGTCTTCCCTCCTTCGACAAGAGATGACCTAAGTAGGTCACTTCTTGCCGGCAATATTGCAACTTCGAAGGTGACACTTTATGATGAAGGTCAGACAGGTGTCGCAACAAAGAAAGAGTAACTTGTTTACAAATCTCTTCATCATCGGCAGCAACCAACAGATCATCAACATACTGGATAAGAGTAGCACCAGAAGTCAATGCAAAAGTATCAAGCTGAGTTTTCAAAGCCTGACTATAAATGCAGGGACTCCCATAATAACCTTGAGGAGCGCGTTTAAACCGGAAACTGCGGCCTCCTAAAGAGAATCCACAAATATCCCTACTTTCCTCAGCAATCGGAATACTGAAGAAAGCGTTCTTCAAATCAATAACAGAAAACCAAGCAGCTGAGGCTGGGATCTTAGTCAATAAAGCAGTAATGTCTGGGACAACAGGAAACTGTGGCACAACAATCTTATTGACCTCTCGAAGGTCAATCACAAACCGATACACAGGTGGCTGAGGAGAGTCAGTACGCTTAAGGACAGGCAGAACAGGACTATTACACACATTGACTCTCGTTTCTTTAACCACACCTTTCTCAACCAAATCATAGAGAATCGCTAAAAGAGCTCTTTCGCCACTACTGGAAATTTTGTACTGAGGAATTCGACTTAAGGGTAACAACGCAGGGTGGAATCTGCAAAAGGCCAACAATCATTAGGAACTGTAGCCCAAAGTGTATCAGGGAGAGAACGCAGTTCCAGTGGAAGGCGATCCTTAGACAGATACATCGGGGAAATCACTTTCTTACCCACCGTAAGATGTACTCCCAAAGGAGAACAATGTAATGTCGCATGCAATCTTTTCAACAAGTCCAAACCCAACAAATTCTCGCCACAGCCAGTCGTTAGAATAAGGGGAGCCTCCAATTCACAAGGACCAATAGAAAGGGGCAAAGGACAAGAAACCAGGTTATGAACTGGGGCGCCAGAAAATCCTACCGAAACATTAGTCAAGCCAGACAAGGGTGCGCCAGGGAGTTTATAGTGCATGATAGAACTCTTTGCTGCACAAGTATCCAAAAGAAAAGGTTCTGCCACACCTGATGTAATCACTTCAACATAAGGTCCACTCTGGTCTACTGGAACTGACACTACTCCCTCCCTTTGTCCATGGCTGTCCTAACTATCATTAAAACCAGCACTCTCACTTCCAACATAATAATCATCAGTGTAGTACTGAGTGGACTGGACGGTCGGAACATTCTGTTGGTCAAAATAATTTATAGAATTCTGAGGGGAAAAGGAATGTTCATTCTGGGGAAACGTACCACGTCCCCTACCCCTACCACCACGACCTCTCAGACCAGACATACCATTCGCACGCTGTAGCAAGATCGGGCAACTATTCTTGAAGTGACCTTCCTCTTTACAATAAGCACACTGATTAGGGCCTAGCGGGAGTCACGAAGCAAAAGACTCAGGCTTCTGCAACAGTTTCTGAAACTGTGGGGATTGCTGAAACTGACGCTGATTAGGGCGAGGCGGATAAGCCTGATGCAGAAGAACTTACGTTTTTAATTCTCTAGTCTTCTTCTCTACTTTATCCTTCTCATCTTTATCTCTATTCTCATAGTATTGTGCAGTAGCCAATATCTGGGCCGAAGAAGAAACAGCCCATGAACTCTCAGAGTCCTTTAACTTATTAGAAAGTTCAGGAAGAAAATTAAAAACAAACTTATCTACAAACAACCTCTGACCATCTTCTGTACTCATGTCCTGACCACTATGATCAATTAATGTTTCCTCAAACCTAGTGAAGAAATCAAACACACTCATCTTTCTTTTGTTTGCATGCTGCTAACTTGTCCCAATTCACCCGCAAAGGAGGCATCATAGTTTTCATTAAATTAATAATTCTACCAGGTAGTTCTGCAACTAAGGGTTCAGGTTTGGCCCCTCCTACCTGCCGACCATCTGCAGCAGTGATATTAACCCACGTATCTCCTAACTCTGGCGCGTGATCCTCGTGACGAATCTTCGCCCACAAGGGTTGAGGTACTACATTACCCATCAACATATCTATGTCAGCTAAATTCATAACACATGCATCAACTATCTGAGACAATTCCTTGTAATAACCGGCAGGATTTTTACGGGGGTCAGGCAAGGGACATGCACCCACACTCGCTGAAAATGAGCCGGTGCAGCCGCAATACCATGAGCGGCATCAGCCAAAACTTCTTCTCTCCATACAGGGGGAACCTCTCTCATAGTATACTGCTTCACTTTTCTCCTAACAGAAGGGTCAGGTTCGAACAATGACTGAGGTGGAAGTCTAGACCTAAAAGTGAGTAGTGTCTCTACCGCTTCCTCAACATCGGAACCCACTATCGTTCCTTTAGCAAATTCAGACTAAACATTAATCAATTCCACTGGAATTGAACCCAACTCATTATCTTCCCACTCCTGACGAAGGAAGGTACACATGACATCAAAAACATACCTTTGTTTTGGTGCCTCCCACTGTAGGAATATATCCATAACCACTTGTGGACTGTACTTGGAGGCATTCGAAACCCATCTACGAGCAAGGAGATCTAACACTGCCCGCTCTTCGGGACCAGGAAGCGGACTACGTCTCTGCTTACGTTCAGAAACAGGGGTCATATTTAGTGACCCAAAGAAAGGAGACAAAAGACTAGTGACAGTCTCAGTCATTCATTGCCGAGCAGAAGGAGAAGAAGTTGACATGAGGACAGGAGACAAAGTGGTTTGAGGCAAGAGAGACATAGGGACAGAAATAAGAGAAGTCGAAGATAAAGGAGTGTAAGGCAAAGGAGTTTGAGGCAAGGCTGGTGGCAAAGCTGGCGGCCCTGGAGGGGGCTGCACCGCGGAAGGAAGAACCGCCTGTGAAGCAACAGGTGGCGGAACGACAACTGGGGGTTGAACGACAACAAGGGGTACAACAGCAGGAGGTAAAGGAGGTGCAGTAGCACCCTGCACATAAGGGGGTGGTAATCTCAGTAAATGTGACATCAAAGGATCCTTTTCAGGGTCTTCAGTCACATCTGAAAGGGAAGGTGGCAAATCCGGGTAACATTTGTTAATAGCCATACAATGTTGTCTATCTAACACTTCAATCGCACAATCTTCTTCATCTTCCTTAAACTGCCTAGCAGCTTGCATTACCGACATATTCCTTTCCTTCCTATCTCTCTTAGCTTGCTTAATTTCTCGCTGTTTGGCTTCCTTACGCCAAAGGCGGAAAGAGTCAAACATCGCCGGCCGGGCTTTCTTCTTAAATAGCGCAACTTCTAGGTTATCTAAAACATCTGATTCAAAACTACCATGTTGGGGCCATCGTAAAACACCATCTTTCCTTGTAAAACGGACCCATACTTCATTATAGGTAATGGGACCCACCCCACACCATGCTTTGAATAGAGCTCATAGGTTGGAGTTCCAACCGGAGGTATCGGACACGAGTCCTCCAATCGGGAATCCTTATTACAACAACAACAAAACCATTTCCTAATTTTGCCAAAACCAGGCATCTTTAGCTCGCTAGTCTTGCTTCAAACTTCAAGGGGTTATCAAAAAATGATACACTCGTAAATATACGAACCCCTCGGCTTCGACTATTGCAATGGCCGAATCAAAAACAAGAAACAAAACAAAGTTGTGGGAGCGACCCACTTATACTTAACCAAAATGTCTGTCACGCCACCAGAAGACCATCTAACGTCTCGCCTTACAAATAATCACAAGAGGGTCAAAGACAGGGCGACAGTCAGGGCAGCAGTCCTTCGCAGCCGTCGGAAAGGGGAAGCCTCACAGAAAAAAACCTTCGGTCCACGTCGACATGCAGGGGTCAATGAAGTGGCGGCCGTCTTCCAGATTTTCCACATGGGGCTCCTCACAATCTTCGGGCTTGGACCAGTACCGCTGAAGTCGCCCCACGTTGTGCGCCAGTTGAAGAACCGGGGTTTAACCCAGCGGCGTCAGGGACACGCCTAAGATCTTCGAGTTCACCTGTCTTGATATTCAAAGACACAGAATACTTCTGGATGGCGTCAGAGACCAAGTTTATTAGCTGCAGCTAGTAACAGTGATCCTAGAAATACATCACGGTGTAAATTCTCAGGAGACTGCTCATTTTACTAAGGCGAGACGTCTCCTTTTATATCCAATATTCGCATTATAAATGTACACCCACTGCACAAAATTCTAACCAATAAGATACATTTTCAAACAAAGTATCACATAGCAAAAACTCAATTTAAAGTATCCCAACCCAAAAGTTAATTAGGAATGTCCCAAATTCAATCTCTACTAGCCAGACAAACCTATAATTGAAAGCATAACCCATGTAATGAAGAAACATAAAAAAGAAACATTAACAGATGCTGAACAAGATAAAGCATGTGCAAGGAAACTAAAAAGTTAACGATGTCCTAAACATTGATTGGCAATCTCAGACAAAGATCGATCAGGGAAATTGGCTTTGCGAGGTTAGTTTCAGGTGAAGGTCAGTTTTTTACAGTTCATTTCAGAGTCAAAAAGAAACCTAGTTAATGTATACATGAACTAAGAAGGCCAGGCTACTTCGTTCGCCAGGTTACCTTTACAGGCCTACGTGAGGGCAACACAAAATGGTGGCACAGAACAAAATGGAGTCAGACTCGAGAATTACAGAGCCTCAAATGCCACTTTGAAGATTCTGGACTTCCATTGCTGAAACAAAGCCACAAGGGAAAACTTGCAGTCGTCCATTCTACTGCGACCAGCAGGCCACAATTGGCACTTCACGCTTTTTTGATGCTATTTTTATTTAAAACTTTAAAAATTCATATCTGCAGTTCCACCTATTGTTGTCCAATCTGACCCAATTGCAAACCACCACCTTCACCTTGTAGGGACCCCGAAACGTAGACAAACCAGGCTTCACACTCCTTGGCTTAACTTTAACCCATTCCTCCACGCTTATCACGCCTTCCCTGAACTGGGCACCTGCTCTTTCTGTAGACTTGTCACTCCCCTTCCACAACCAGGAGGGAAACAACTTGGTACTTGGTTTCCTGCCCTTCATTAACTCAAAGGGAGATTTTCCAGTTGCCGCATTGGGTGTGGTACGGTATGCTCACAACATGTCACTTGTTGCACTTTGCACCCTGAGGACTGCCTTACCAGCCAACTCTATGGTTCCCTTCACCAATCTGTTAATCCTTTCACTTGACCATTTCCCTGCAAGTTATAGAAGGATGTACAAATATGTTGCACAACTACACATGCCAAGAAAGTTCTCATCCCACTCAAAGTAAGCCGCGCACCATTGTCAGTGACTAGTTTCACAGGCACTCCTTCCTTCCTGAAAATATCTTTCAGTAGCGCAAGTGTGGACTTTGTACTAACATTCGTCACAAACACTACCTCAAATGACCTTGACTTTGCGTCCACAAATACCGTTGCAAACTGTTCCTGTTCCGGCAAGAACATGGACAGGCCAATAAAGTTCAAAGAGGGATGTGTTGTCTCTAGTCTTACCTTGCTGCATCTTTTCTGTTGTGGAATGTGGGGTCTGTGACATAGGTGGGTTCCAGGGCAGTTGGGAGTTGGGGCTGGTGGTGTCTTTACTGAAATCACAGAGAGCAGCTACTGAGACTGAATACATTTGACATTCTCCCATCCTAGCTTTCTCACACTTAACTATAAAAAATACAGCACCACAAAGTGAACAAAGTGTGATATGAATGAAAAATACCATGAATGGGGCCCGTGTAAGGTTGTTGGGAGTCTGTGGAGGCTCCTCTGCTAAGGCGGAGGAGCGTCGCCCCACTGAGCAGGGCGAAAAAGGAAACAATTAAATAATAACTCATTGTTATTATCATTTTATTTTTCCCCTTGCACAACTGGATAGGGGTGGGACTGTTCTGCTCACAGAGCAGCGCTCGGAGGAATAGTTTGCCCTCTCCAAGTGCGCAGGGCGCTTTGGCCGGCCGTCTTGGGCTTGTCAAACTGTCATGTGCACTTTGGAAAGTTCTCCATGCAGGCTTCATTGCAGCCTGCATGGAGAAAATGCTCAGCCTCCCATTCTCTGGCTGAGCGCCGAACCATGGCGCTCAGACCAATCACAGCGCTGCATTGCAGCGTTGTTATTGGCTATCGGAAGGGTGGGAGCCAGGTGCTTCCTGCCCTGGAAGCGGGCGAAGATGACAAAGAGGAGGCGCGGCATTTTATTTTAGTCTTCACTGAAGGCTATTCTTTCAGGTATCAATGGGTGACTGTGGAACATAAGACGTTTACTAACTGCAAATCAAGAACATAATATACTTCATTGTAAGTTCATGTTAGAAAGCGTTCATTGGAAGTCAAATCAGGAGGTCCAAAAACAGATCATCCAACAAAAGTCAATGCTAAGAAGTAAGACAATGTTAGCATTGTTACTCCAAGATTTTGAACAGGAATTTGTTAAAATATAGCATAGTACGTTTGGAAGGCAAAAAGTCTAACATATGTTTAATGCACAAATAGTGAGCAGCACAAATCATCAAGAGCCAATTGTCTTTTCAACCAACCAGATCTCTTAACCAAAATGGCCAGTGGGAGCATATAATGGTAAAATGCATGCAACATTGAACAGTTTCAGTGAAACTAGTCTAATGAGCAGGTGGTAGAGTCTTCTCATAGAGAATTTGTGAGACGTCCTCGAAGCAGAGATACAATGTGCAAATGTACCACCTAAAAAACGGCTTCTAGGCATACTAGAGTCATGAAACAGAACCAGTATACTAGGGATAAAGGGCACTTCAAATCTGTAAGAAAACACTATTCATTTGATTATAAAATATAACAGTGCAGGTTGTGATAAACAAGCGAAAAATGACACTGACGTCAAGAAATAGGAATAAAAGAATTTTTTTTTCCACACCAGGGAACTCTGAAAAAGGCAGCAGATGGATTATACTTGAAGTACTGAAAACTGTCATCTTGACTGATGACCGGGAAAGAGTGGAAACATGAATCTCCATCTGAAAACGACTCAGAATATCCTAAAAACAGACTTCACAAATTGGGAATATCTTACAATATGTCCACTCCTACTTATCATAAATCCTCTAGACACTCCAGGGGCTTAATTCAAATTATGAATTAAATATTTCAAAAACTCTACAGCTCCCAGAACATATCTTATTGCCAAGCAAACAATAATAATAAAAATAGTTTGACCAAAGACCAACAAAAACACTCAGAACAAGTCTCTAAATCTGAATAAGCCCAAAATCGACATGCATAAATGCTAATAAAAATGCCTGAGCAGATGGCATGGACTTTGAGTCATAGAATACGCGAATACACTTCATAAAATTCATATGTATGTCACAATGTGGAATTTTTATTACAAAAACATTAGTCTGTTTTAAGAAACACTTGAATAATTCAAGTAAGACGAAGCCTCCTTATGACAATGTAGAATACAGCATGCACAAGCTACCAAGAAATGTAAAGGAGCCGTTAAAAACTGCAGCCCTCTAGTTTAGTCAGATTTCCACTTTTACAAATTTGAAAATCATGTTGAACAAGCCCCGAAATTGATAAAAGGCTTCAGAAATGTCTGAACGATATTGAATTTGAATCCTAGAATGCAAGAGTCAACACGTGCTACTAAGACGAATATAGAATGACTATAGTGACTACAGCTTCCAGGATGCACTCGATTTAATTATACAATACACGATGTGGTTCTTTAAAACTCGAGAGATTCAAGTTGAAAAACATCACAATAATGTGCCAAGAAACGTCATTAGCGCCAGTAAGAAATATATTCAGAGTGACCTTTGACTTTCACGCTTTCCAAAGGGAGTCAGGAAATAGCCAACCCAGACGGCAGAAAGGTGGAACGTCTGAATGTACTAAAAGTGGCTCACGGAGGAATGGTAAATAAAACAAAGGCGCCGAATGGTGAACAAACAGGTACATACGGTGAAGGATGGTGCAATGGAAAACGATGTCGAATTGAAATAATACAACTGCAGTGGCGCAATTGCTTTGCAGAGCAACAATGGGCCTCATTTATGAGGCCTTGCGTGAGTTTTGCGCTTCCGATGCGTCACTTTTTGTGACGCATCGGCGGCGTAAAACATGCGTCCTGTTGCGCACTATTTACAAAGTGACGCATCTAAGCAGATGCGTCACTTTGTAAACCCCTGCGCTACATTATACCTGCGTTAGGACGGTATTTTACAAGAGAACGCTGTGCAGTAAATGACAGCGAAGAAAGCATACTGAAATAACATTGTCATGGCTGAAATACTCGAATGCCCTCGAGCCAACCACACACATGCAATTATATATGATGTTATCGGGCACAGCTTTAATTAAATGTAAACAACTGCCTAGATACAAGCAGAGCAACAATGTATCTGCCATTTTGGGGAAATGAAGCACAATAAACAGCACGAGTTTAAAACAGACACTTAAACAACAAAGTTTCAAGTGAAAGACAGGCATGGCCTAGGGCTTCAAAGAAGTGTTATCACAATAACAAGGACGAAGACTCTTGAGGCGTTCGGAGAGAACAACAACACAGGGAAATTATTAGGTTGAGCCTACCCAGCAGTTTATCTGAGATGACATCAGACAGTGACGCAAGATTCACTTTGTAAATATAGACTTTCAAACAGGTTCATCTCGGAAGAGACTGAAGAAATGATAATAATACAAAGTATTAATACACAGCATAAAACTATGGCAATACTCGCAGGCAAAGTATAGTACAGAGGTAGTTTACACCAAAAAACTGGCAGGAATAAATTTCAATCAATAGACAGAAGGACTAAACAAAGGAAGGATAAGTCTCATTATAAATACAGAAAGTTTCCCATATAACTAGCCCATTATAAGCTGTTCTATCACACACATAGCAGTCTGCAGAAGCGAGTGAAAAATTAACCCAGAAACCCTTTATTCTTTGAAGGCTATCATCGAAACCTGAATTACCAAGCTGGAGAATCTCACTTGTTAGCCTGTATTCTGTTGATGGCCCAGGGCACACTATATATATAAAATATGGATTTTTTTCTTCAAAGAAATGTAACACAACTGAACCTTTTTACATACTTCTGTTGACACAGGAATGATAGAAATGCATAAAGATTCAGGTCCTGATGAAGACCTCATTTCAGTAATTACCTCGCATAAGAGGGTGAAGCACAATTAACGCAAATCATTGATAAGCTTCTCCTGTGACTCTTTCTTAGAACAAAGACAATGACGTCATACAGGAACGTTTGTCTCACACGATCGTTTTTTCCTGACTGATAGGAGAATTGAGCTTTCAAAAAGACCAATAATTTTCAATACCTTCAGGGGATTGATTTACTTGTTCCAGGTACATATATTAGAGAACATTTTCTTTTGTAAAAGTTTTTGTGCAGTGGGTCCTTTACACTCATGTACCATTCCTTTTATTCCCAATCATTTAACAGGTTTCTAACACTATTTCAGACATATGCTGATGGTTATAAGCTTCGATGGTTCTGTTATTTATGTAATATGAACAGTAGAATTTGTTCATGTATAACACATTAAGATAAATAGTTTGCTCTAAATAAAAGCACAACTAACATAAAGTGTCTAGTGGTCTTTTTATATTTATGAATCTCTAGAGGAAACCTGTATCTTTTTTGGCATTGCAAAAAGTGGCTTGCAGCAGTTTAGAAACCTGCCAAACAAACGGTTACATATCCAATGATCTACACAAAGGCTTTTTTGTTTGTTGAATTGACAGACATAACTTCTGGCTGTTGTTCATTTCAATTTGGAGAGTAACATTCACATTTCAAACAGGGCTAAAAAGTGGAGGGCTCTCTTTAGAAAATCACAGTCCCACTCTAAGCCGATAAGAAACAGGCAGATCTATGATATCTCTCATGAATGAGGAGCTCCGGCTAGCAATGCAGTCACAGGGATAAGTAAGGGTGTTAACTAAGGACTTGATTAAGAGTCTGGCGGTCTTTGACTTCTCGACTCACGGTGACACATTGTTGGCGGTCCTGTGGCTATTACGATATACAATATGCAAGGCGGACTACCATCATCCGTCGAGCATATTGCGAGTTTCCCCATGATCACCTTATCATGGTGGTGAGCCAACAATGAACAGGCTGGCAGTGGCGAAACAAAGGGTGTCCTAAACACCACCAGACTTGTGATTACGTAGTGGTGGTGGTCCTGTGGCTATTACGTGTGCAATATGCGAGGCGGACCGCCACGGACCGACGAGTATATTCTGAGTTTCCCTAGCGCGCATCTTTTCATGGCAGTGAGCCAATCATGAAAAGGCTGGCAGTAGGGAAACAAAGGGGTCCTACAGGGCCCCCATTCCCCAGCCGCCATGGGAATGCAATCTGGGGGGGGGGGGGGCACCCCTGTTTGCATGCACCCCAGGTTCCAGCACGGCATGGACTTCACAGTCCATGCCATGCTGGAACTTCTTTTGCATTCTCATTGTGTTGCCTATTTTCAGAGACCCACTGTGGGAACGGCAAAAGAAAAGCCCACCAGGCACGAGTTGAACTCGTAATCTGGCTCAAAGCCGGCGCAGCATCACTAAAGTCGTAATCAGGCCCTATGTACTTCAGGGGCAATCATCTTTTTAATGATCAATGAAAAACATAATACAAGTTTTACAGACTTATATTTCTGAGTCCATACAAAATAGCTTTATTCAACTGCCCTTTTCTGATCCAGGATGTAAGAAGCACCAACTCCATCAATGGATGGGCTTAGCCATTAGTAATCCGACACATGCAGCATTGACTCCCCCAAGTCGTCCTGCAGCCGACCATAAACTAACACTATGTCCGAATGTAACAGAAGCCAGTCATCAGGCTCTATACAAATATCCAACTACCTCATGCCTATCAGGAAGACTGAAAAATCCCCCACTATTGCCACTTGCTATCACCATTGGCATGTGGCTATAGAACATTGTAACTCAGGTGTGCCCATAGTGTATTCAGGGTTATCATTGATTATTGGTGGCAAGTCATTGATGGCATTCTTACACACACACACACACACACTCTTACACACGCACATACACACACACACACACACTCTTACACACACACACACACACACTCTTACACACACACACACTCTTACACACACACACACACACACACACACACTTACACACACACACACGCGCACACACACACACGCGCACACACACACACACACACACACACACATACACACACCCTCGCCCAAAGTATTTTTCCATGAAATCTTTAGTGTAAGTTTGTTTTGCAACAAATAAATCAAATTCTAAGGAAAATCGAGACATTCATACATATACTGTATGGATAAGTTAGCAAATAAAGAGGGGGAACATCCTTATACAACAATAGGTCAAATAAAATAAGATATAAATTGAATGTCACACTGTAAAATGTACAGCGATGAAATAGTCAATAAAACATGCAGGTAGCAGGGCACCCCATTTAGCGTCCAAATTATCTTCAACTAAAAAGGTGTACAATCCTTACCCATAACATTCATTTATTTCTATGGGAACTAACAAAAATTACAATAATAATTGAGACATTGGGGGGAATATACTGGAAGCTGTAGGAGGGTCATGATCAATTAGAGAATGCGTATAATTACACATTTATTGTGTCACAGAGAGTGATATGTTTTAAACAACAATATTGTGTTCATATACATCGTGGTTAGCAAGTCATGCAGATTCTCTAACACTTATGGACATTTGGCTGAATGGGAGTCCCTGAAAGGATTGGGAGTCCCTTGTGCTGCAGGGATTGGGAGTTCCTTGTGCCACAGGGGCTGCAAGATCTCGAGTTTCACCCCTTGCATGGCTAGCAAACCTGAGGCTATGGGTGTGTAGTATTTATCAGGAGTTTCAACAAGCACTGGCGGCTCCTCCGCAATGGCAGAGGAGCGTTGCCCCACTGCTTTTAAGCAGTGCGAAGAAGAAGCATTAAATGAGAATAACTTTAGGTTATTATCATTTAATGCTTCCTGCTGCTTTTGCAGGCAGGCGGGTGGGGGGTGCTGCTCGCTTCTCGGAGCAGGACAGGGGAGGAGCTGTTTGCACACTCCTAAGTGCACAATGACTGTTTGGTCGGCCCTCTCGGCCGCCCAAACAAGTCATGCACTATTTCCCCGTTCTCCATGCAAACTGCATTACAGCCTGCATGGAGAACAAATCCATGCTCCCATTCCCTAGTTGAGCGTCCAATCAGGACGCTTAAAACCAATCACAACGCTGCATTGCAGCATTGTGATTGGTCAGGGGAGCCTGGGTGCCTACCAATCACAACGCTGCATTGCAGCATTGTAATTGGTCAGTGGGGCCTGACTGTGATTCCGTCCAGAGATGAGCAGGAGCGGAGACACGGGACGCGGTGCAAAGGTAAGTTTATTTCAATTTTTTTGCAATGTAACTTTTTTTAAAAATATGTGCGACTCTCCCCACTCCCACGACCTGCCCACCCTGCCACCCGCAAGCCATGCCGGCCGCCGCTGCCAAAAAGGAGATTCTGCGGTGGCCTTGGATGTAAATAGTGACAGAGGCAGTGGGAATACAGCTGATCCAAGGGTACATGACCAAGCAGTTTCCTGCTGCCAAAGTTACATAGTAATAGTGCTGTTTGCGGCTAGCCCAAGCTGCAGAGGTAAGGGGTGTTTGTGACTGCGATAAGCCACTACAAGAAGCAGATAGGAGTGAAGGGTGAGGGCCAGGAACATTGCATACAATGAAGGGTGGGCAGCACTAAAGATCGTGCAAAAGGACTCTCTGAAGGACCTACACTTGGACCGGCTTGTGTTAAGTAGCAGGCTGTAAAGAGTTATTTTTTTCCTAATATTTTACTTGTCTTCCAATAATATGTGAGAGCATAGCTAGCACGTAGCCACATGAACTCAAGTAAAAAACTTTCAGGTGGTTTTGGCTCTTATAACCATCACGTTTTCTTTGCATTCTAATACTTGTAGCTCTTTGAATTCATAAGAAATTGAGGACTACAAGTACAAGAATGTAAGCAAAAACTGGACTGGATGAGCTAATCATCTTCATATAATTAGAAAACTTTACCGCTGACGGGTCTAAGTGTCTGGTTTTTTTACCGTGAAAAGTTATACTGTCTGTGCAAATAAAACTTCCTCCAATAGCTGACAGGTAGGCCTAAAATGGCGGCTGTTGAGATACACAATGATCTGAGGGTTACAGACTCAAATCTTAACAATGGCTGACTCCGCGTTCTATCCTTACCAGGTCTATACATTAAGTACTGGTTCAATAGTAACATATTCATCATCTGTTATTTACAGCATGTAAAATGGCAGCAATTAGTTATGAAGCACTGTTGAAAATTTTAAAGAACAAAAGGAGATCTTTTTGTAATAATTCCCTTGTTCAGTTCAAATGCCCCTTTTGAGCTTGTTAATTAATGAAAGAAAATTCATGCAAGTGCATACCTCAGCCTTTGAAGAACAATATGAAGGAAATTTGTTTCCCACTTGTAAATCCTATTGTTACCACAGGCCACCAACACTGGTGGAAACTGAGCTAAGTGTAACGTAAACATGACTTTACATGACCTTCATGTCGCCAGCCTTCTCCCCAAGAATGCTTCCTGAAATGCTGTAGTAAATACCGCATTTTAGAGCACATTAGACCAGTAACATTTGTCAGGCCTAAAAATAACATAATTACGACTTTATAGGGAAAGGCTGGGGCACAAGCATTTGGTTTGTACCCTGCCAGCGCTACCAATGACAGCACCAACACAACTAACAGTCCTCACACTCCTACAAGCGAGACAACACAGACTGTTCCAGGCCCCTAAAGCTATTAGAATTGCTACGAAGGCAGGTATTAGTCATTTTTAATGCATAATGAATTAATAACATCTGTTGTTGTAATCATCTCTAAATTAGACAGACAGCGCCACCATGTGGCAGACTGACGTATGTGCCGGTATTGACAATTAGGTGCCAGTGCTGAGCACAGGAAACCACATGTTAAAATTAATCACAGGACTTTAGTGTTCTCTACTGCCTTGTCTATAGTGGGAACTTCATTTTGTCTCCAAGTCATATTTTATAGCAGTTGCTCCTTGGTGGTTCACATGAGCAGTGTCACAATCGTGACATTTCTGACTTGTGGTTGGTCACTGTTGGTAAACAACAAATCACAGTAATAGCATTGTTAGAAATGGGGTCTCTAGTGAGCAGGTTGGTACCCTGTCCAAGTAGGGACCCTTCTTCCTAGTCAGGTAAAGGGAGTTACATGCCTAAAATAACCCCTGCTCACCCTCTTGGTACGAGCAGTCAGGCTTATCTCAGAGGCAGTGTGTGAAGCTTTTGCATATAATCAACAGTAATACAGTGAGAACACTACAAAAGGAAAATACACCAGTTTAGAAAAATATCCAATATTTATCTGTGTAAAACAAGATCAAAACGATAAAAACCCAACATACAATAATCAAAATAGGCACTCTGCAATAATAATATTAAAAATCCAGTTCCTTGAAGTCAGTAGCCCTTCTGGTGCTACCACGGTGCTGAAAACAACTAAATTCAACAATTTCAGTTGACTGCGTTGGTGCGGACCGGCGTCGGTGTCATAAGTCTTGTAAAGAGTACCTTTTGTTCTGGCCAATCGTGGCAGTGTGGGCTGGCAGTGGAGGTCATCGAGGCTGTGGTGTGAAGCAAAGAGGTGTGGCATGTCGTGCCTTGGGTCGTGGTCCAGGCAGCGGCTCATTGGCAGTCGTCCAGCAGCGTCCGTGAGACCAGGGCTGCGGTGCAAAACAGGGCAGTGCGAAGCAGGCCAGTGCTCGTTGCGGTGCTGACGGTCACAGTGCGGCGGCCGTCTGAGAGCGACGATTGATGGGACTGGGCAATGTCAGCTGGCAAAGGCGTCGTTGGTGAAACCAGGGCAGTGAGTGAAGAAAAGTGGTGTGGAGTGCGCTGCCCACTGGTCACGGTGCAAGCAGCGGCTGGGTGGCCATCATCGCCAAGACCAGGGTTGCGGTGCAAAGTGTGGCAGTGGACTCTGCGGTGCCTTCAGGCCACAGAACTGCAGGTGGTCATGGTGACAGCGTCAGGTTGCGGTTTTCCTCTGTGGTAACTGAGACATGCGGTTCCAGAGGCGGTACCCAGAGGAAGGTGAAGTCTTTGCTGTTGCTGAGACTTCTCGAACAGGGGGCAAGCTCTACCTCAAGCCCTTGGAGAAACTCAACATAGAAGTTGCAAAAAGTTCAGCCAAGTCTTTTCACTGCCCAAGACAGAAGCAGCCACTGCCGGCCAATACAACAAAGTGTTAGATCCTCCTCACAGCTTCTCCAGTTCAACTTCTTGGCAAGTTTCTGAGTCCAAAAGAGTTCTAACTTCCTGGAGTCTGGGCCCCAATATTTATACCGCATTTCCCTTTGTGCTCTTATGGCAGAGAGACTCTGAGCTCAGTCAAAACCAGTTCTGTCCTCTCTGGTCCAGCTTCCTGGCAGGAAGGGGAGACAGCGTTGTGTAAGGCATATCAGGCCTATTCAGGTGCAAGGAGATCTCCTCCCACCACTCTAAATGAAGCCCAGGTCTATTAAGCCCAGTCCTGACTCATCCAAGAAGGGCAGGACACACCTCAGCCCCCTCAGTAGCTGTCTACAGTAAATGCACATCCCCTGGTCCCTCTCAATCCAAAGCCAGTCAATCCACAACCCAGCAGAGGCACACAGGATGGTTAAGCAAGAAAATGCCTTCTTTCTAAAAATAAACACACACAAGGTGAAGGACGGAATGTTGCACATTGGCAAAACATTCACCCCCAATCACAGATCTGGGTTTAATCCATCGTTATTTTGCTCACCACGCCACCCCAGTTCAAACATGGCCATATGCAAATCAGGCTTGACCCTGTGCCTCATGGGAACAGTCCAGCCCGAACTACCAAGTCATGTCTTCCCTGAACCAGAATCAAGCATCCTAGGACCGGTTTCTGGCTATCAGCCGTCATCAGCCAGGATAACTTGACTCCAGTGGCGTAGTGACCACAGGACCCACGTCTGGGCAAACCCTTCCCACATAGGGCGAACAGCAAACAAAACACACAAGGTGATGGACGGAATGTTGCACACTGGCAAAACATTCACCCCAAGTCATAGATCTCGGTTTAATCCATCGTTATTTTGCTCACTATGCCACCCAAGTTCAGACATGGCCATATGGAAATCAGGCTTGACCCTATGCCTCATGGGAACAGTCCAGCCCGAACTGCCAAGCCATGTCTTCCCTGGATCAGAATCAAGCATCCTGGGACCGGTTTCTGGCTATCAGCCGTCATCAGCCAGGATAGCTTGACTCCAGTGGCATAGTGAGCACGGGACCAGTCCTAGGATGCTTGTTTCTAGTCCAGGGAGGACCTGGCTTGGCAGTTTGGGCTGGACAGTTCCCATGAGGCACAGGGGCAAGACTGATTTGCATATGGCTGGGTTCAAACTGGAATGGCATGGTGAGCAAAAAAACAATTGATTTAGGCCCAGATCTCTGTACTGGGGTGAATGTATGACATTGTTCTGCATTCTGTCCATCAACTGTTGTTTTTGCATTTGTCACCCCAAGTGGGACGGGTATGCTCAGACGTGAGTCCCGTGCTCTCCATGCCACTGGAATCAAGCAATACTGGCTGATGAGGGCTGAAAGCCTGAAACTGGCCCTAGGATGCGTGTTTCCAGTCCAGGGAGGACCTGGCAGTTCGGGCTGGACTGTTCCCATGGGACACAGAGTCAAGACTGATTTGCATATGGCTGGGTTGAAACTGGAATGGCATGGTGAGCAAAAAAACGATTGATTTAGGCCCAGATCTCTGTACTGGGGTTAATGTATGACATTGTTCTGCATTCGGTCCATCAACTGTTGTTTTTGCACTTCTTTCTAAAAATGGCATTTTCAAACACATAATTTAAAAACCATCTTTACTAAAAGATGTGTGATTAAATTCGGAGTCCAGGTATACTAAACTCCATTTTCCCATCTTGTCCCAATGGGAATTTATACTTGTAAGATGTTACAAAGTAGCTCCTATTCCATCCTATTAAACAGAAAGCCTTTTAATCGAGAAAAACTAAATGCACTGTAATTCACTATCAGGACATGTCGTGCACACCAGTACATTTCCTAACTTACACCCGAGGTTCTGTAATTCTCGAGTCTGACTCGATTTTGTTCTGTGCCACCATTTTGTGTTGCCCTCACGTCGGCCTTTAAAGGTAACCTGGCGAGCGAAGTGGCCTGGCCTTCTTAGTTCATGTATACATTAACTAGGTTTCTTTTTGACTCTGAAATGAACTGGAATAAACTGACCTCTTCACCTGAAACTGACCTCGCAAAGCCAATTTCCCTGATCGATTTTTATCTCAAATTGCCAATCAATGTTCAGGACATCGTTAACTTTTTAGTTTCCTTGCACGTGCTTTATCTTGTCCAGCATCTGTTACTGTTTCTTTTTTATGTTTCTTCATTACATGGGTTATGCTTTCAATTATAGATTTGTCCGGCTTGTGGAGATTGAATTTGGGACATTCCTAATAATTAACTTTTGGGTTGGGATAATGTAAATTGAGTTTTTGCTATGTGGTACTTTGTTTGAAAATGTATCTTATTGGCTAGAATTTTGTGCAGTGGGTGTACATTTACAATGTGAATATTGGTTATAAAACGAGACGTCTCGCCTTAGTAAAATGAGCAGTCTCCCGAGAATTTACACCGTGATGTATTTCTAGGATCACTGTTACTAGCTGCAGCTAATAAACTGGGTCTCTGACGCCATCCAGAAGTATTCCGTGTCTTTGAATACCAAGACAGGTGACCTCAAAGATTTTAGGCGTGCCCCTGACGCCGCTGGGTTAAACCCCGGTCCTTCAACTGGCACCCAACGTGGGGTGACTTCAGCGGTACTGGTCCAAGCCCGAAGATTGTGAGGAGCCCCGTGAGGAAATTCTGGAGGACGGCCGCCACTTCATTGACCCATGCATGTCGACGTGGACCGAATGTTTTTTCTGCGAGGCTTCCCCTTTCCGACGGCTGCGAAGGACTGCTGCCCTGACTGTCGCCCTGTCTTGGACCCTCTTGTGATGATTTGTAAGGCGAGACGTTAGACGGTCTTCTGGTGGCGTGACAGACATTTTGGTTAAGTATAAGTGGGTCGCTCTCACGACTTTGTTTTGTTTCTTGGTTTTGATTCGGCCATTGCAATAGTCGAAGCCGAGGGGTTCGTATATTTACGAGTGTATCATTTTTGATAACCCCTTGAAGTTTGAAGCAAGACTAGCGAGCTAAAGATGCCTGGTTTTGGCAAAATTAGGAAATGGTTTTGTTGTAGTTGTAATAAGGATTCCCGACTGGAGGACTCGTGTCCGATACCTCCGGTTGGAACTCCAACCTATGAGCTCTATTCAAAGCATGGTGTGGGTCCCATTATCTATAATGAAGTATGGGTCCGTTATACAAGGAAAGATGGTGTTTTACGATGGCCCCAACATGGTAGTTTTGAATCAGATGTTTTAGATAACCTAGAAGTTGCGCTATTTAGGAAGAAAGCCCGGCCGGCAATGTTTGACTCTTTCCGCCTTTAGCGTAAGGAAGCCAAACAGCGAGAAATTAAGAAAGCTAAGAGAGATAGGAAGGAAAGGAATATGTCAGTAATGCAAGCTGCTAGGCAGTTTAAGGAAGATGAAGAAGATCGTGCGATTGAAGTGTCAGATAGACAACATTGCATGGCCATTGACAAATGTTACCTGGCTTTGCAACCTCCCCTTTCAAATGTGACTGAAGACCCTGAAAAGGATCCTTTGATGTCACATTTACTGAGATTACCACCCCCTTATGTGCAGGGTGCTACTGCGCCTCCGTTGCCTCCAGTTGTTGCACCCCTTGTTGTCGTTCAACCCCCTGTTGTTGTTCCGCCACCTGTTGCTTCACAGGTGGTTCTTCCTTCCGCAGCGCAGCCCCCTCCAGGGCCGCCAGCTTTGTCACCAGCCTTGCCTCAAACTCCTTTGTCTTACACTCCTTTATCTTCGACTTCTCTTATTTCTGTCCCTACGTCTCTCTTGCCTCAAAACACTTTGTCTCCTGTCCTCATGTCAACTTCTTCTCCTTCTGCTCAGCAACAAATGACTGAGACTGTCACTAGTCTTTTGTCTCCTCTCTTTGGGTCACTAAATATGACCCCTGTTTCTGAACGTAAGTAGACGCGTAGTCAGCTTCCTGGTCCCGAAGAGCGGGGAGTGTTAGATCTCCTTGCTCGTAGATGGGTTTCGAATGCCTCCAAGTACGGTCCACAAGTGGTTATGGATATCTTCCTACAGTGGGAGGCACCAAAACAAAGGTATGTTTTTGATGTCATGTGTACCTTCCTTCGTCAGGAGTGGGAAGATAATGAGTTGGGTTCAATTCCATTGATTAATGTTCAGTCTGAATTTGCTAAAGGAACGATAGTGGGTTCCGATGTTGAGGAAGCGGTAGAGACACTACTCACTTTTAGGTCTAGACTTACACCTCAGTCATTGTTCGAACCTGACCCTTCTGTTAGGAGAAAAGTGAAGCAGTAACCTATGAGAGAGGTTCCCCCTGTATGGAGAGAAGAGGTTTTGGCTGATGCCGCTCATGGTATTGCGGCTGCACCGGCTCATTTTCAGCGAGTGTGGATGCATGTCCCTTGGAAGAGAGCTGAGGTCCTGGCTCTTAAGCAGACCTTGCCTGACCCCCGTGAAAATCCTGCTGGTTATTACAAGGAGTTGTCTCAGACAGTTGATGCATGTGTTATGAATTTAGCTGACATAGATATGTTGATGGGTAATGTAGTTCCTCAACCCTTGTGGGCGAAGATCCGTCATGAGGATCACGCGCCAGAGTTAGGAGATACATGAGTTAATATTACTGCTGCAGATGGTCGGCAGGTAGGAGGTGCCAAACCTGAACCCTTAGATGCAGAACTACCTGTTAGGATTATTAATTTAATGAAAACTATGATGGCTCCTTTGCGGGTGAATTGGGACAAGTTAGCAGCATGCAAACAAAAGAAAGATGAGAGTGTGTCCGATTTCTTCACTAGGTTTGAGGAAACATTCATTGATCATAGTGGTCAGGACATGAGTACAGAAGGTGGTCAGAGGTTGTTTGTAGATAAGTTTGTTTTTAATTTACTTCCTGAACTTTCTAATAAGTTAAAGGACTCTGAGAGTTCATGGGCTGTTTCTTCTTCAGCCCAGATATTGGCTACTGCACAATACTATGAGAATAGAGATAAAGATGAGAAGGATAAAGTAGAGAAGAAGACTAGAGAATTAAAAACAAAAGTTCTTCTGCAGCAGGCTTATCCGCCTCGCCCTAATCAGCGTCAGTTTCAGCAACCCCCACAGTTTCAGAAACTGTTGCAGAAGCCTGAGTCTTTTGCTTCGCGACTCCCGCTAGGCCCTAATCAGTGTGCTTATTGTAAAGAGGAAGGTCACTTCAAGAATAGTTGCCCGATCTTGCTACAGCGTGTGAATGGTATGTCTGGTCTGAGAGGTCGTGGTGATTACCAACCAGTACCTAAGGGTAGGGGACGTGGTATGTTTCCCCAGAATGAACGTTCCTTTTCCCCTCAGAATTCTATAAATTATTTTGACCAACAGAATGTTCCGACCGTTCAGTCCGCTCAGTACTACACTGATGATTATTATGTTGGAAGTGAGAGTGCTGATTTTAATGATTGTTAGGACAGCCATGGACAAAGGGAGGGAGTAGTGTCAGTTCCAGTAGACCAGAGTGGACCTTATGTTGAAGTGATTACATCAGGTGTGGCAGAACCTTTTCTTTTGGATACTGGTGCAGCAAAGAGTTCTATCATGCACTATAAACTCCCTGGCGCACCCTTGTCTGGCTTGACTAATGTTTCCGTGGGATTTTCTGGCGCCCCAGTTCGTAACCCGGTTTCTTGTCCTTTGCCCCTTTCTATTGGTCCTTGTGAATTGGAGGCTCCCCTTATTCTAACAACTGGCTGTGGCGAGAATTTGATGGGTTTGGACTTATTGAAAAGATTCCATGCGACATTACATTGTTCTCCTTTGGGAGTACATCTTACAGTGGGTAAGAAAGTGATTTCCCCGATGTATCTGTCTAAGGATCACCTTCCATTAGAACTGCGTTCTCTCCCTGATACACTTTGGGCTACAGGTCTTAATGATGTTGGTCTCTTGCAGATTCCACCTTACGTTGTTACCCTTAAGTCGAATGCTAAATTACCTTGTATTCCTCAGTAGAAAATTTCCAGTGATGGCGAAAGAGCTCTTTTAGCGATTATCTATGATTTTGTTGAGAAAGGTGTGGTTGAAGAAACGAGAGGCAATGTGTGTAATAGTCCTGTTCTGCCTGTCCTAAAGCGTACTGACTCTTCTCAGCCACCTGTGTATCGGTTTGTGATTGACCTTCGAGAGGTCAATAAGATTGTTGTGCCACAGTTTTCTGTTGTTCCAGACATTACTGCTTTATTGACTATGATCCCTGCCTCAGCTGCTTGGTTTTCTGTTATTGATCTTAAGAACGCTTTCTTCAGTATTCCGATTGCTGAGGAAAGTAGGGATATTTTTGGCTTCTCTTTAGGAGGTCGCAGCTTCCGGTTTAAATGCGCTCCTCAAGGTTATTGTGAGTGTCCCTCCATTTATAGTCAGGCTTTGAAAACTCAGCTTGATACTTTTGCATTGCCTTCTGGTGCTACTCTTATCCAGTATGTTGATGATCTGTTGGTTGCTGCTGATGATGAAGAGATTTGTAAAGAGGTTACACTTTCTTTGTTGCGACACCTGTCTGACCTTCATCATAAAATGTCACCTTCGAAGTTGCAGTATTGCCGACAAGAAGTGACCTACTTAGGTCATCTCTTGTCGAAGGAGGGAAGACGATTGACCCCAGAATGTATTCAAGCGATTGCCCAAATGACTGTGCCATGCACACAGAGAGAGGTGCGTGCCTTCTTAGGTATCACCTCGTATTGTAGACAGTGGATTCTGAATTTTTCTTTTTTAGTAAAACCTTTGTTGGCACTTACTCTTAAGGACACACCACACCCTCTTCCTTGGTCTGACGAATGTCAGAAGAGTTTTTCTGAATTGCGTGATGCATTGTGTTCTGCTCCGGTGTTGGGTACCCCCGACTATAGTAAACCTTTTACACTTTATGTACACGAGAGAGAAGGTTGTGCGTTGTCAGTGTTGACGCAACAATTTGGAGACAAGCAGCGCCCATGTGCATATTTTTCAGCCACTTTAGATCCGGTAGCTAGGGCATTGCCTAGTTGTCTAAGAGCTACAGCGGCAGCGGCTGTTTCTATTCGACAGTCTGCTGGTTTGGTATTGGATAATACATTGATTGTGATGGTCCCACATGCAGTGGATACCCTATTGAATAGAACAAAGACTCAACATCTTACCAGTGCACGTTTGTCAGGTTATGAGTTGACGCTTTTGGCTAGTCATGTGCACATCAAGCGGTGCAACACATTGAATCCAGCTACATTGTTGCCAATTTTTGTAGAGACAGATGTTCAGGTACAGCATGACTGTTTTCTCCGGACAGAGGAGGAAACGAAGGGTAGAGTTGATCTGAAAGATACTCCTCTTTCGAATCCTGATGGTACCCTATGGGTAGATGGTTCGTGCTTTAAGCTTCTGAATGGAGAGACGACTGCAGCATATGCTGTCACAACTTTGCACACGATTGTTGAAACTGCAAGTATTGCACAGAATTCAGCACAGGCAGCGGAGTTGATAACATTGACTAGAGCGTGTGTGTTGTCAAAAGGAAAGAGATTGAATGTTTTTAATGATAGCCAATATGCATTTGGCGTGGCTCACAGTTTTGGTCGTTTGTGGAAAGAGAGGATTTCTTACTTCCCATGGTATGAAAATTCAGCATGGACAATTAGTGAGTGAACTTCTTGAATCACTTACTTTGCCGACCCAAATTGCGATAGTAAAGTGTAGTGCGCATAAGAAGGTTACGGATGATGTGGGTCGAGGGAATGCGTTTGCAGATGAAGTAGCGAGAGAAACAGCGAAAGATGTGACAAGTCGGATGTATGTTGCAGGTCTTGCCAGATGGGTTGTGGAAGGAGGAATGTGTGAAGATACAACAGAAAGTGTGAAGAAGATGATTCAGGTGGAAGCTACTGAGAAATAATTGAGTATGTGGAGAGAGAGTACGGGAATGTTGGATTCAACAGGCTGTTGGGTTGAGTTGTCAAAGCACCGGCGATGGTTGTTGTCGGATGCATATGTGCTCCCGGTGGTTACTATGGCTCATGGGCTGGCTCATATTAGTTCAAAAGGGATATGTAAGTTGTTGGCTCCGGTATGGCAGAATGGTGGAATTCCTAAGTGTGCTGAGAATTTGGTTAAACACTGCATGATTTGCTTGATGCATAATCCTGGAAAGGGAACCCCAAGAACAAAGATGGACCGGTCCATACCAAGTCCTGTTATCAACTCGGACTGCTATTAAGGTGTTCGGCAAGAAAAACTGGGTACATGGTACCCATTGCAAGAAGATACCTTTGCCCTTACCGTACGATAAGTGGGTCCGGGAAGGTGTTGCCGATTCCGAGAGTGAAAGGGTTCCAAGATTTGTACCTTTTAGCGATGCACATCTGGAATGGACTCAGTCAGAACGTGCGGATAATGAAGTCTTGCAAGAAGCTGTGCCACCGTGTTTGAGATTTGATACTACGCATCCAGAGACACTCTTTCAGGATCAAACTGTGCCTGGTAAAGAACGATACAACTTAAGGTCTAAGAAGGACAAATAAAATTTGAATTTTTTTGTGAATTACACTCTTTCAGACAAGAGACTATTTTTCTTTTTCTTTTTTGAGCCACCATCCGGGTTCAGCTGCAGGGTCGAGGTATAAGACTTAAGGGGTGGCCCGCGTATTGACGAAAGGTCTGCGGTTCTAGGGACGTCTAGGACGCCTGGACGCACACTTGAGTGAAGAAAGAAAATTGCCGCGAGCAGCACGTTAGGGGATGGAGTCTGTTGTAACTGAAAGAGACGTTGAGAGAATATATCTTAAGACAAGATTTTGTACATTGATATGTAGCAAATGTTTTATAATATTGTGCTTTTTGATGTTTTTAAGTATCACATTAGCTTGTGTGGGTTGGATTGTCTATGTTACACAACAGACCTCTGCACCCACCTCCCAACCTATGCTTTCTTTCGCTACTGTTTCTTTGCATCAGTTTTATACGTTGCCTGAACATGAGCAAACAAGGAGATCAGAATTTGTCAACAACTCGTTCATACAGTTGTTGCATCAGCATCAGTTAGTAGTAAATACCACTAATTGTTGGGTTTGTGGTCTTATGCCTCATACGACAGATAAAGGTATGCCATATTTGGTTTTAACTTTTTCTTTTAATGGGTCTGTGTGGGCTTTACAGACCATGTTTATCTATGCAAATGAGGTACGCCCCTTACGTTCCCTTAAAGATAACTCCAGCAATAATGCCTTAATAAAGGGAATAGTAGCTATGATCCGAGATATTGATGCATATAATGCTATCCCTAAGGATGAGGTGCAGGCTTATGTTGGTTGGAACGTGACTGGATATAGTACCAGCTTGACAGAGAAGGAGAGACGAAAAAGGTCTCCCCCTATTTGGATTGTACCCCTCCGAGGCCATTTTTGTTTGCAAGGTACTGGTCAGAGTCCGAAAGCTCAGCTAGGTAAGAGTGTGTGTGCTCAAACCTATGTCTATTCATCCCGGACTTCTCCACCATTTGTGCCAGCTAAAGGCAGATATTTTGTTTGTCATGACAGAGCCTACACATGGTTGCCACCTGATTTTTCAAGAGCATGTTATGTGGCGTTTTTGCTTCCCCCTACATACACTACTGCTTCAGACTATCATAGAACGTGATATGGTAGAGGTGTCTTCAATCAGGAAGATACTGCAGCACATGAAGTAGGAGATTTCTTCAAGGACTTCCTGCCCTTTTGGGGTCCTATGATCAATAGTAGGCATATTGGACAGCGTGTCCGCGTTGTTGAAGCTACTATTAATGAGACAGCAGGTGCTCTTAGTAATGTTACAGCTGAGCTTCAATCGGACCGCCTTATGACTTTGCAGAATCGTATGGTATTAGACATCATACTTGCAGATCGAGGAGGAGTATGTAAATTGATTGGATCCAGTTGCTGTGTTTACATACCAGAAAATGCCCCTACAGTATACCAAGCCATCTCCAGGTTGCATAAGATCTCTGAGTCTATCCATGTAGACGAAGGAGACTGGTCATTGAAAGGATGGTTTTGGGGACTGCTGTCTAAGTGGGGATGGAAGATTCTGATTCCTTGGTATGGTTTTAGCCATCCTTTTCTCTTGTTGTCTTTGCATTCACTGTGGTCCCGCCATTTGTAGTCTTTGTGCTACTATGTGTGTTCGGAGATCCGTCCCGAGAGAAGTAGAGAATAATAAAATGATGCTACAGCAAAACTTTGATGACCTAATGAATATTGATATAGACCTAGATTCAGATTAACATGAGTCTTAGGTTATTGCCGATGTAATGGCAAAAGGAGGGTCTGAGGTCCTGTAATTCTCAAATCTGACTCGATTTTGTTCTGTGCCACCATTTTGTGTTGCCCTCACGTAGGCCTGTAAAGGTAACCTGGCTAACAAAGTGGCCTGGCCTTCTTAGTTCATGTATACATTAACTAGGTTTCTTTTTGACTCTGAAATGAACTGTAAGAAACTGACCTCTTCACCTGAAACTGACCTTGCAAAGCCAATTTCCCTGATCCATCTTTATCTGAACTTGCCAATCAATGTTCAGGACATCGTTAACTTTTTAGTTTCCTTGCACGTGCTTTATCTTGTTCAGCATCTGTTACTGTTTATTTTTATGTTTCTTCATTACATGGGTTATGCTTTCAATTATAGGTTTGTCCGGCTTGTGGAGATTGAATTTGGAACATTCCTAATAATTAACTTTTGGGTTGGGATACTGTAAATTGTGTTTTTGCTATGTGATACTTTGTTTGAAAATGTATCTTATTGGCTAGAATTTTGTGCAGTGGGTGTACATTTATAATGTGAATATTGGGTATAAAAGGAGACGTCTCGCCTTAGTAAAATGAGCAGTCTCCTGAGAATTTACACCGTGATGTATTTCTAGGATCACTGTTACTAGCTGCAGCTAATAAACTTGGTCTCTGACGCCATCCAGAAGTATTCCGTGTCTTTGAATACCAAGACAGGTGAACTCGAAGATCTTAGGCGTGCCCCTGACGCCGCTGGGTTAAACCCCGGTTCTTCACACCTATACTGCACCCTGCCCATTGTGGTATCTTGGGCCTACCTGAGGGGTGCCTTATATGTAAGAAAAGGGAAGGTTTGGGGCCTCACAAGCGGGGGCACTTGCCAGGTCGACATGGCAGACCCTACTGTGCGCAGAAACTGCAGTGGCTGGTCTGAGAACCCTTTGAAGGGCTGCTTGTGTGGGTGGCTCTACCAGTGCTGCAGGCCCACTTGCAGCATTTAATTTACAGGCCCTGGGCACACACAGTGTACTATAATAGGGACTTAGCAATAAACCAAACACTGAAACACCAATGCATGAACATAATTCACCATTGGAGCGCTTGCACTTCAACACTGATCAGCATTGAGAAAGTACGCAGAGACACCAAACCAGCAAAAACAGAGTCAAAAACAGGAGGTCAGAAAGGAAAAAGACATAGGAAACATATTAAAGGCCAGGTCTAACAACCTCAGCTTCTACACCCCCACCCGCCATCTTCGCTCCGCCGACCGCGCCCTGGCCAGTCTCCCGCACCCGAAGAGCGACTTCGTGTAGCAGATCGTTCTCCCACCTCGCCGCCAAGACCTCGAACACCCTCCCCATCCACCTACATCAGACCCAAGACCTGCTGCCCTTCAGAAAACTCCTCAAGACCTAGCTCTTCGAGCAGTAGCAGCACCCCCAATCCCCCAGCGCCTTGAGACCCTCACGGGTAAGTAGTACGCTTTACAAATGCTATGATTGACTGATTGATTGATTACTTGTTCTGATTTGTTATTTTCTCTTTTTTGCATTCATCCAGCCATCGGATGTACTTATTTGCAGTTTTTAGCACGCCTAACGTGCATCTCTATTGTGCGTGTATTAGGCCTGGTGTTTTACATAGTATAAATGTTTTTTTCAATAGTTTCAGGTAAAAAGATGTGGGGGAAAACCCTTCAGCGACTGGCAACCAGTCAGCTTAGCTTTGTTACTAAACTCAGGAAAAACACAGTATATCACTATTTGTCTCAGGAAGTTGATGTAGCTGTTAATCAAATCTCCTGCATTTTTGTGAGAAACTGCAAAGGTGTACCGCTCATGGTAACCTGGCCTTTGTACATTATGATATTGTCCTAGCAGAAAGTGATGAAGAAGCCCTGAACATCATCACCAAACAATATTTCTGTACATGAAGTTGGAGACCTGGGCTAAGTAACTCCTCTTTGGTAAATAGGTATCACTCAACACAAGTCATGACGCCTTCACAGGACAGGTGGACAGACAACCCACGGTCCAACTGAGCGACTGCGAATGAGAGCTTCTGGTAGTTAGAGGAGTCTCCTTCAGGGCCGGACAGGCCGTAGCGGGCACCGGGCTATCCCCTTGTGCGCCGCACGGGTGGGGGCCGGTTTTGGGCCCCTGCGGACCGTTTTTGTTAACAGGGCCGTTTTTGCTGCATAGTTGCAAAATCGGCCCTGTAACAAAATCGGCCGAAAACCAGCCCAGGCAAAGAGCTTGGCAGTACCCCTAACCCCCCCCCCCCCCTCCCCTCCCCCCCCGCCATGGGGGAGGAGGGAGGGGAGGCAGCCGAGCACTTTGCCAAGGCCGGTTTTGGTTCTCAGTCCGGCCCTGGTCTCCTTGCTGCTGCCTGCAAGGACCATAGTGATAACTAAATATTCGGACTGCACGGTAGAGGTTAATGATCACAAAAACAGGCCAAATGCATAATATGGATTTCGCACCATGGTCTCGTTTACAGTGCAGTACAATACCATACAGTAGCAGAGCAGAGTTTTTTGCTTGAACTAAAGCGGTAAGAAATGTCTTGTAACACTGACATCCTGTGTTACAGAATAATTGCCCAAAAACTACTTTGCATGCCATGACCTTTAGCTCTGAGGGTGTAACTTAGATTTCGTGAACAATTATCTTACTTTAAAACCTGGATGCACAGCTTCATTAACACAGGACAGTCAATCACCAAAATCGCATAATATTAAGGATGAAAAAAAATCACATGGCCAACAGTCAAGCGCAGAGACTCATACTACATATATACTATAAAACTAAAAACCTCCTTCTGATTGAAATTCACACATTAGTAAATGTTCAAACGCCCGACCCCGGTCGACACCCAGTCGAAAGTCAAAACTGCACCGCAGGCAGTAGTTGAACACCTGAAATAAGCAGGAGGCCTATCAAGTTTACAGGATGGCAGCTTAAAGTGCGATATGAACAAAATGACAAGGTTAACGATTGCTGTCCAGTGTCTGATATAAGCAGGCAACAAATACAATAAAACAGAGAGAGAGAGAACTGGCAAGAAGGGACAGTAGGGCAGCTTCAAAGCATGATACATTCATTGAAAATGGCTGACTGTGAAAAGTGAGCACGCGCTACGTTTCTAAATCAACACTATCTGACATATCCCTTCTTTTGGGAAAGTCGGGCTATCTCATTATCGGCTTCGATTGTCTGTGATGCGACACACCGTTAAATTTAATAATTCATTTTAAATGTACCATCGCCTACCTTTCCATTATGTTCTCATTTACTAAATGCCAGCGGTGAGACAATGCAATAAGATAAGATGTTGGAAATTAGGTAATACAATCACTGGTGAGGAAAAGAGCATCTATTTACTACAGCATTCTACCCCCAGTAATCCTGAGCAACAGGCCTTTCTGGTCTCGCTGCCACACCAATCTGCAGAAGGCAATGTCTCACAATCTGACAACTTACACATTCAGTGCAAGGATGGTGAGCCTCACTGAAGAGTAACAGGCAATATTAGCTGCAGTTTAGTATTGCCACAATACGGATATAATGTGAATTTGAGAAGAAAAACATCAAATTAAGAAGCTCGGAAATGAGGCAGACAAGGAAGCATTACAATCAAGACCAAGGGTGGATCCAATGTTAATGTATAAGAAACAACAGGTCTTTGATAACAACAGACAGCTAAACCTGTCTGTAAGAGACACCTAAAAACTAATAATTCTAAACATAGGGTACATAGAGAGGCAAATTAGGGGAAAACCGGAAAAGGGGGATTGGAGGGAAGAGGAAAAAGCGGAGGTAAAAGAAAAGGCAAAAAAAGGGTAAATGGAAGAGAGAATTAAGGAGAAGATATGGGGAAATAAGGTAAATAAAAGGTAATAAACCGAAAAAAAAGTATTTTAAAAAGTGGGAAGGAGACTGGATGTATAATGAATACACCAGTTTATCAATTAAATTATACACATTGGAAAGAGGAAAAAAGGCCAGTACAAATTTGGAAGTGTAAGAAATTGGGTTTATGGTTGGTAGAGGATAAGTCAGATACACACCATAAATGAACCTGTGCTCACCCTCTAGTAGCTTGGCACTGAGCACGCAGGCTTAACTTGAGAGGTAATGTGTAAAGTATTTGTGCAACACTTCAAACAGTAAAATATTGAAAACACCACAAAAAGACTACACACCAATTTAGAAAAATAGCTTATATTTTTATGAAAAAAACAAGACCAAAATGACAAGGATCCAATAAGTATAAACAGAGTTATGGATTATTAAAGACTACATGAAAATGTAGTGCTTAAAACCTCAAAGTGCCAACTGGGGAGATCTGGTCGTGCTAGACCCGGGTAAATCCAAAAGTTCAGGCTGACCGCGATGGAGCGCAGGTAAACTACAGGAACCAGCCATGGCACTCTGAAAAGAACTTAGGATGTGTCGTCAACAGAGTAGAGATGCAAGAAGGAAAGAAGTGGTGTGTCAGCATTGAACCGCTGGATTGATGGCGATGAGTTGGTTTTAAACCGCTAAACTGAAGGCGATGTGTCAGCGCAGAGCCGTGCAATGTCAGAGATGTGTCGGAAACTGGAGACGATGCGCAGCGCAGGCAGCGATGCTAGGTCCGTGCAGTAGTGGCAATGCGTCAGCGTTTAAGGAGATGCGCCGGTTCCGATAATCATTGATATGTGGAAAAAGTCTTTGATGTCCATGAGACTCAGAATAAGGGGCAAGCCAGCATGCTCTTGGAGTCATTCCTGGTTCAAATGAGATGGGTCCAGTCCTTCCTCAGCAAGGAAGATTGTTGTAGGCAGCAAGGCAGCACACCAGAAAAGCAGTTCTTCCAGAGCAGCAGTTCAGCAGAGTGGCAGTCCCTGTAGCAGCACAGCAGTCCTTCCTCTTGGCAGAGTTCTTCACAGGTCCAGTAGTGACTGATTTTGATGGGTCAGAGACCCAGTACTTATACCCAGTTAAGCCTGTGAGTGGGGGTGACTTCAAAGAGGGTCTTTGAAGTGCACATAGGACCTCCCTCACAGCTCTGGCTCCAGACCCACTCCAGGGGGGTATGCAGTCCTTTGTGTGGGGACAATACACATCCTACGCAGGAGTGTCAGTGCCTTCCTCTCATTCTGTCTAGGATGCACCATCAGGATGCTGATGGTCACTCAGTCACACCTAAGCTCCCTTTGTGTGTTTCTGTCTAGAGGGAATGCACAAGGCATAGCTGTCACCCACTCCAGAAATGTATTGGGGACAGGCTGCAGGCACACAGGGCTAAGAGCAGAAAAATACAATCTTGATAAATGTGGAGTTTTTAAAATTGTAACAATAAACTTGACTTTACCAGTAAGGAGGATTTATTATTACGATTCCATGGGTGCTAAATTGCCTCCTTCCGACTGGGAATGACAGCTTATTAGATGTAACAAGGAATCCCCAAATATAAACCTATGGGAGGGGTAGGACTCATAGTATGGAAAATCGAATTTGGGAGTGCTTCACTACCAGGACATGTAAAGCTTAAAAGTACATAACCTACCTTTTAATTACACAACAGCCTGCCCTATGGGCTACCTAAGACCTACCTTAGGTGTGACGTATATGTAATAAAAGGGAATTTAAGGCTTGGCAAGGGAGTTTAAATGCTAAGTTGACATAGCAATGCAAACTGCACACACAGACTCAGCAGTGGCAGGCCTGAGACAGGTTTAAAGGGCTACTTAAATTAATGGCACAATCAGTGTTGCAGGCCCATTAGTAGTATTTAATTTACAGGCCATGGGTACATGTAGTGCACTTGTAGATAAAGTAAATATGACAATTGTGAGGAGAGAGCACATGCACTTTAGCACTGGTTAGAAGTGGTAAAGTGCTCAGAGTCCTAAAACCAACAACAATTAGGTCAGAAAAAATAAGGAGGAGAAAGGCAAGAGGTTTGGGGTGACCATTCAGAGAGGGCCGTTTTCCAATAGGATGTAAAATAATTGAAGTAAAAATAAGAATTTATGAGCTACATTCTACAATTAAGGGCTTACTAACTAACATTATGGGTGCCTATACTTGGAATACTAACCTGTTGCACCATGAATTGGGTAAGACATTCAAAGACGGGTGTAGAGTTATTGACTTCTCTTGAATTGGCACTGTATGATTGCATCCGTAAACTTTGACTTGGAGGAGAGTACAAAGGAAGAGGTTTCAGAAGAGACACGCGATTCCCAGCGTTGCCAAGACTGAATGTTCTTTTTTCTATGTGTCTGTCTAGATGTTTCATCTCTTTAAACTGTACATCTGTGTCCAAAGGAGTTTGTGGGCAATAGTGAGAGGAGTTGGAGATGGAAATGAAACCATCAATCAATCAATACATTTATAGAGCGCGCTACTCACCCGTGAGGGGTCTCAAGGCGATGAAGGGGGGGGGTCGCTTACTCCTCAAATAGCCAGGTCTTAAGGTGTATCCTGAAGGTGAGATGGTCCTGGGTCAGTCGTAGGTGTGCCGGGAGGGAGTTCCATGTTTTGGCTACCAGGTAGGAGAACAATCTTCCTCCGGTGGTGGTTCTGCGGATTCATGGGACGGTGGAGAATGCGAGGTTGGTGGAGCGGAGCTGGCAGGTGGGGGTGTAGAATGAGAGGTGGCTGTTGAGGCATTCGGGGCCTTTGTCGTGGAGCGTTTTGTGTGTGTGGGTGAGGAGCCTGAACGTGATCCTCTTGTTGACGGGGAGCCAGTGCAGGTTTCTCAGGTGGGCGGATATGTGGCTGTGGCGGGGGATGTCGAGGATGAGTCGTGCGGAGGCATTCTGTTTGCGCTGTAGTCGTTTCTGAAGTTTGGCTGTGGTTCCTGCGTATAGGGCGTTTCCGTAGTCCAGTCGGCTGGTAACAAGGGCTTGGGTGACGGTCTTTCTGGTTTCGGTGGGGATAAACCGGAAGATTTTTCGGAGCATGTGCAGGGTGTTGAAGCAAGATGATGAGATGGCGTTGACCTGCTTGGTCATCGTGAGGGAGGAGTCCAAGATGAATCCCAGGTTGCGTGCGTGGTCTGTGGGTGTTGGTGCGGAGCCCAGTGCTGTGAGCCACCAGGTGTCGTCCCTGGCAGATGGGGATTGTCCGAGGATAAGGATAAGGACCTCCGTCTTGTCTGAGTTCAGTTTCAGGCGACTGAGCTTCATCCATTCTGCGACGTTTTTCATTCCTTCCTGGAGGTTGGTTTTGGCTGTGGCTGGGTCTTTGGTGAGGGAGAGTATCAGTTGGGTGTCGTCGGCGTAGGAGATGATGTTGATGTTGTGTTTGCATGCGATGGCGGCGAGGGGGCTCATGTAGATATTGAAGAGGGTTGGGGTGAGCGAGGAGCGTTGGGGTACGCCGCAAATGATCTCGGTGGCTTCAGAGCGGAAGGGAGGGAGGCGGACTCTCTGGGTCCTGTCAGAGAGGAATGAGGGAATCCAGTCTAGGGCCTTTCCTTGGATCCCAGTGTGGAAGAGGCGGGTTATTAGGGTGCGATGGCAGACAGTGTTGAAGGCTGCCGAGAGGTCTAGGATGATGAGAGCGGTTGTTTCTCCTTTGTCCATCCGGGTCCTGATGTCGTCTGTGGCTGCGATGAGGGCGGTCTCGGTGCTGTGGTTGGCTCGGAATCCGGACTGGGATGGGTCGAGCGAGTTGTTTGCCTCGAGGAACGCAGTCAGATGTTTGTTGACGGTCTTCTCGATGACTTTAGCCGGGAAGGGAAGAAGCGAGATGGGGCGGAAGTTCTTGAGGTCTTTGGGGTCCGCTGTAACTTTCTTTAGGAGGGCGTTGATTTCTGCATGCGTCCAGATCTCAGGGAAGGTGGCTGACGTGAAGGATTTGTTTATGACCTTCCGGAGATGGGGTGCGATGATGGTGTCGGCTTTGTTTAAGATATGGTGGGGGCATGGGTCAGAGGGGGAGCCGGAGTGGATGGAGTTCATGACGTTGGTGGTGGCTTCGGTGCTGGTGGGGATCCAGGCGCTGAGGGTGTTGGTGGGGGTTGTTGGTTCGGTGACTGGAGGCGGAGTCTGGGGTCCGAAGCTGTTGTGTATATCTACGATCTTCCGGTGGAAGAATGTTGCGAGGGAGTTGCAGAGGTGTTGCGACGGTGTGATGTCGTTGTTGCTAGCGCTGGGGTTGGGAGAGCTCTTTGACGATGTTGAAGAGTTCCTTGCTGTTGTGCGTGTTGTTGTCCAGCCGCTCTTTGAACGATGTCTTTTTGGTGGTGCGGATCAGCTGGTGGTGTACGCGAGTGGCGTTCTTGAGGGCTGTCATGTTTTCTGTTGTCGGTTCTTGGCGCCAGGTTTGTTCGAGGGTGCGGCAGGATTTCTTTGAGTCTTTGAGGGCATCTGTGAACCACTGGGTTTTCCTGTTTCCGGTCTTGCCTGGGTGGTTCGTCAGTGGAGCGAGGTCGTCAGCGCATTTGGTGATCCACTGTGCGAGGTTGTGGGCAGCGACGTTGATGTCGGCGGTGTCGGTTGGCGGGTTCTGGTTCAGTGATGCGAGGAGCTGGTCTGTGGTGATTTTGCTCCAGCATCTGTGGGGGATTATTCAGTGCGGTGGTGGGATGTAGTCTTTTTGAAGGTGAAGTGGATGCATAGGTGGTCGGTCCAGTGTAGTCCGGTGGAGTGGCTGAAGGAGACGTGGTTGCTGGCGGAGAAGATGGGGTCAAGCGTGTGGCCAGCGAGGTGGGTGGGGGTGTTCACCAGTTGTTTGAGTCCGAGGTTGGCAAGGTTGTCGAGCAGGGTGGTGGTGTAGTTGTCATTGTTTTTCTCCAGGTGGAAGTTCAGGTCCTCTAGGAGGATGCATTCTGGTGAGGCTAGGGCGTGGGGGGTGACGAAGTCGGCGATAGTTTCGCTGAATTGTGTGCGTGGCCCCGGGGTCTGTAGATGAGCGTTCCTCTGAGGGTGGTCTTGGGGTCTGTGTGAATCTGGAAGTGTAGGTGTTCGGCGGCAGGGAGTGTGTCTTCGGCGCTGGTCATGATGTTGGTGTTTTTGTAGATGATGGCGATTCCTCCTCCGGTTTGGTTGATGCGGTCCTTCGGGATGGCTATGGCGATGTCGGGGGCCGAGGAAGCGTTCATCCAGGTTTCTGTGAGGTAGGCGACGTCTGGTGCTGTTGTGTCGAGGAGGTCCCAGAGTTCGATGGCGTGCTTGTGGACGGAGCGGGTGTTGAGGAGGATGCACTTGAGGTGGTGGTTGTTGATGATGTTAGGTCCGGGCGGTGATCTGCAGGTTCGGAGGCAGGTGAATTTGCAGGCTTGACAGGTGAAGGGTCTGTGTGTTCGCTTCGGGGTGGCTTGGTAGCAGGCGGGTGGTCGTCCGAAGTGGAGTGCGTTGAGGGTGGCCGTGTTGTATCTCAGTCGAGGTCCTTTGCTCCGTCCGGGGCCAGGGGTTCTGGTGTTGGGCGCGGTCCAGGCGCGGACGGGCGCAGACAGGCTTGCCTTAGGCACGCCTTCGGCCTCCATATGAGGGGCTGTGGGAGGGAGGAGCAGCTGGGAGGCGGGAGCGGGGTGGCGAATGGGAACAGCGGGGGCGGGGCCGCAGGGGCACAGCGGCGGGAAAAGGGCACAGAGGGAGGCGGGGCGAGAAAGGACACAGAAGCAAAAAACGGGGGAAGGGGGCTCAAGGGCACAGAAAGCAAAAACGAAGGGAAGGGGGCACAGGGCACAGAAGCAAAAACGAGGGAAGGGGGCTCAAGGACACAACACAGCAGTACAGGGGAAAAAGCGAGATGCAGTTGGCAAGGGCTCATGCAGCAACAGGCAGCGGGAGCAGGCTACAGCGTCACCAGAGGTCCGTGTGGCGGCTGGGGGGGGACCTACCTGTGGACAGGTCAAGGGTCGCTCCCTCTACCGTCGCGTGGCCTCCATATGAGGGGCTGTGGGAGGGAGGAGCAGCTGGGAGGCGGGAGCGGGGTGGCGAATGGGAACAGCAGGAAGCGGGGCCGTAGGGGCACAGCGGCAGGAAAATGGCACAGAGGGAGGCGGGGGAGAAAGGACACAGAAGCAAAAAACGGGGGAAGGGGGCTCAAGGGCACAGAAAGCAAAAACGAAGGGAAGGGGGCACGGGTACAGAAGCAAAAACGAGGGAAGTGGGGTTCAAGGGCACAGAAAGCAAAAACGAAGGGAAGGGGGCACAGGGCACAGAAGCAAAACAAGGGAAGGGGGCTCCAGGACACAACACAGCAGTACAGGGGAAAAAACGAGATGCAGTTGGCAAGGGCTCACGCAGCAACAGGCAGCGGGAGCAGGCTACAGCAGGCTACAGCGCCACCGGAGGTCCGTGTGGCGGCTGGGGGGGCGACCTACCTGTGAACAGGTCAAGGGTCGCTCAAGTTTAGAAGGTTGGAAAGAGGCAGATCAGAGAGAAAGAGAACGCCATTTTAGGAAAAAGATTTCCACATATATGTTCCTGGTGAATCATGAAGTAGGACTGTGAGACTGCGAGTGCTCAGAAAGAAGACTTCGGCTACATGATTATCATATCCTCTAAAACTGACAGATCTCTGTATTATTGTAGCTTGACTTGTTTAAAGAGATTCAGGGATGAAAAAATGTGAAGTGTAGTGGTGCCTACCCCACATTTTTCTGTGTTTATACATTACTGTTAGTGGCCAGTGGTGGCTGGTTGCTTTAGAAAGTGATGGGGAATAAACATTGCAATGCAAAGCACATCAGCCCTAGAGGTAAGCGAGCGACTGAAGTCTGTAGCGAGATGCCTGGCTCGAGCTCAGCTTAAACCCCAAATGAGCCAAATCGTCAGGTGGCTTCTGTCCCACACCCGCCCTATCAACTCATGAGCAAATAATTGAACACACAGCAATGACATGTGAGGAGGGATAGAAAGAAATATCTACCTAGTGGCTGAATTGCACAATGTGAAATAGGAAAATCTAGGATCTGTTCCGGCTTCACTGTTTAACTAAACTGTGTGATCCTATGCAATTATTTTATTTCATTTTCTTCCTTTTTTTATTATTCCATATTAAAACACCTTGACATACAGGAGTTCAAGTAATGTGCTGCACAAACACCTCTCAATGTATAATTACCTATGTCACAGAGTGTTAGACCTGGCATCTTTGCTGTGATTTCCCCTGTCTTTTTGCCTCTACCTCCTGTATTTTTGATGCTGTGCTGGGTTTCGTTTTTGCCGGTTTAGATGTTTTGGGCACTTTGCAACTGCTGATCAGTGTCAGTGATCAGTGCTCCCTGAGTAAATTATTATTGTGATTGGTTATCCATGATTGGCATATTTGTGTCACCAAGAAGTCCCTAGTAAAGTGCACTGAGTGTGCCAGGACTGGTGATACAAATGCTACTAGTGGGCCCACAGCACTGATTATGCCACCCACATGAGTAGCCCTAAAATGGTGTCTCAGGCCTGCCACTGCAGTGCCTGTGTGCAGTCTGTGAACTGCCATGTCAACCTAGTCAGTGTTCCCACTGAACACACAAGATGATGGATGGAATGTTGCACAATGGCAAAACATTCACCCCCAGTCATAGATCTGGGTTTAATCCATTGTTATTTTGCTCACCAAGCCACCCCAGTTCAGACATGGCCATATGCAAATCAGTCTTGACCCTGTGCCTCATGGGAACAGTCCAGCCCGAACTGCCAAGCAATGTCTTCCCTGGACCGGAATCAAGCATCCTAGGACCGGTTTCTGGCTATCAGCCGTCTTCAGCCAGGATAGCTTGACTCCAGTGGCTTAGTGAGCGCGGGACCCACGTCTGGGCATACCCTTCCGACATAAGGTGAACAACAAAACACACAAGATGATGGACGGAATGTTGCACAATGGCAAAACATTCACCCCCAGTCACAGATCTGGGTTTAATCCATTGTTATTTTGCGCACCATGCCACCCCAGTTCAGACATGGCTATATGCAAATCAGTCTTGACCCTGTGCCTCATGGGAACAGTCCAGCCCGAATTGCCAAGCCATGTCTTCCCTGGACCGGAATCAAGCATCCTAGGACCGGTTTCTGGCTATAAGCCGTCTTCAGCCAGGATAGCTTGACTCCAGTGGTTTAGTGAGCACGGGACCCACGTCTGGGCATACCCTTCCCACATACGGTGAACAACAAAACACACAAAATGATGGACGGAATGTTGCACAAGAACAGAACAATTCAAAATTGTAAGTAACAGTAAAAATGCCAGATTTATCAATAAGGAGGACTCTTTGTGGGACAGCATGCAATTTGAGTATGCAAGATTCTAGATAGAAGCAACATTATTCGCATGTGAAAAAAGTGGTATATTTGGCACTTTTGCTGAACACTTGAATTGGGTGAACAGTCTGTGCAATCCCAGTCTACCACTAGATCACTGCTTCATCAAGGAAAACTGATCAACTACGTGGTTATAAGCTTAAAATAATGGGTAGTGCAAACCTTGAAGGTACATTCTGCAAACACTGGAATGGATGTCTACTCAAGTTTAGCTCACAGTATTAATTGTAAAGTGAAGTGGATCGATTTTTTATGGCTCCGATTTGACCTGGCACAAGATGGAGTGAGACTACACCTTCTCCAGAAGGTTGAAGAATACTGTCCACATTCTGTGTCTGGAGAGTGGATACCCAGACATTGAAAATCAGTGAATACACTTATTAGCAAGGGGCTGCTGATTAGACATCTTGAAATACTGCCTTTCGGTAGATGGTAGCAGTGATGAATGGAACTGCAGATTATGTTGTGCAAGGTGAACGGGCACAGCCCATTGTCTCCCTTAATCACTCTTTCAGCTGGGCTGATTTTAGTCAGTGCAAACCCTCACACCTCTTTTCGCCTTTGTTATGGGTGTAGGCTACCATGTTGGGAGGGCCATCACCACACAAAGGCTGTATCTGAATAGCAGCTTGAAAAGGACATCTGAAAGGAGAACCACTCCAATCTAGTTCTGCAGCAAGTAGACTTTAGAAAGATTTTCACCAGACTGTGTTAAACCTGCATAGGTAAAACCAAATTCTTAAAAGGTCACTTGAAAAGCAGCACTGGAGGTGAGGGTAGGGAAATAATCATTAGGGATACAAAATGTACTGTTGTGGTAAAAAGGGACAGATGGTAAGAATGGAATGTATGCAATGGAGAGAATGTCACAGATTAAGGTGTCCTCTGCAATGGCACCAGGAGGTAGCACACGCAGAGATAAGTTCACCACTTCATCAAGGACATGTAAACACACTCAAATAGCCAACAATAGCATTACAAAAAAGTTGATTTTTTTGGGTGCAATGACCTGGTCCAGGGGACTTATTTCCGAGTCTGCTTACAATTCTTACTGATCAGGTTTGGACAAGTTATTTTCTGTTTTTTTGTGAGCGCCTCCAAGCTGAAAGATTGTGCACCTTACTAAATATTTCCAAGCTGAGTTGAAAGTGCTACTAGACAGAGTAACTCAAGAGTGTAGCACTGTCTGAATAACAAGTTGAAGAAAGGGTTTTCCATGTACTTTACATGCATAACCTCATGTGTGCCTGCACTTCGCATTCATTGTCATGCCAGTTTATTTCCTACACCGCACATGCACAGACTCATGTCCACTTGTTCTTTGCACCTCTCGCCCAGGGCCAAGTGTGCCTGCCCCTCTAGTGAGTGTCATGTGTGGGCCCTCCCTTTACCCCATGTGTCGTATGTTCCTTGCACCTCATGTCATGTCTGCCTGTCCCTACACCTCACATCTAACCAGCCCTACCTCTCTGCTCTTTAACTGCACCTCAAGTGTTGAGCTCTCCTGCCTGCTTCTTTACAGCACCTCATGTGCAGAGTGAACTGTCTGCCTTGTCTTTGCATCTGAAATTACAGCTGTCTGCCACACTGCACCTCCACTGCACACCATGTCTGTCCCTAAACTTCTCAAGCCCAGTTCCAAGTTTGCCTTTCTCCATATACCACTTTACCTGTAGATGTCTGAGGCTGTTCGCACACATCAAGTGTACAGCTCTCGGTCTCTTCCTGACTCCTGTTTGTATCAAGCATCTGCTTTTCTGTTCAACCTCTGCACTTCACATGCACAAATCACTAGGGCTGCCCCCTGCACCTCACAAGCAAAGGCCACAAAATCGATATCCTGTATACAAATCCCTAATTACAAGCACATCTCTTATGTTTAAGAACACAGCGCCTTCAGACAGTCATGTATAAGTATTAGTCCCACAGCACAGCAAGAGGAGAACCTTTTTTAATCTACCCTACCCTACCCACGGTACCTTCTGGCTCAGGACTTGCTTCAGACCCAACCAGCTGCCATGTTTTGTTGCAGTTAGGTTTGTGGAAGGTCGCTTCGAACTCACTGTTAGAAATGAGGGTCTCTATTGGCAAGGGCTTGCACCTTTGTCCAAGAAGGGACCCTTCTTCCTAATCAGGATAAGGGAGTTACACTCCTGAAATAACCTCTGCTCACCCCCTTGGTAGCTTGGTAGGAGCAGTCAGGCTTATCTTAGAGGCAGTGTGTAAAGCATTTGCACATAACGAACAGTAATACAGTGTAAGCACTACAAAAGTACACCACACCAGTTTAGAAAAATATCCAATATTTTTATATACTTAAAACAAGACCAAATACGATAAAAATCCACAATACAGTACTTTAAAAATAGTTAATTCGCAAGATGTCTTTAAGTTGCACAAATACGTTGAAAACACAGTTCGTACGAGTCGTTAGCTTGGTCTGAGCCTACCACGATGCTGAAAACAACAGAGTCTAGCAGGTCCAGCTGACCGATTCGGTACGAGCCAGCAACAGAGTGCACAGACTCGTTAACAGTACCTTTCTTAGTGCGGCTCACACAGAGGTGCGAGCTGGTCTTGGCATCCGTCATGGTTGCGATGCAAAGTGGAAGCGGTGCAAGGTGCGGTGTCGTCTCGATGGGGTGTAAGCAGCGGCTCGGGGACGATCGTTCAGACGGTGCTCGATGCGGTACTGGCAGGTTGCAGTGCAGGTGACAGAGCCAGTCGTGGCGTCCGTCGCGGTTTCGTGGCAAAGTGGAAGCGGTGCAGGCAGCGGCTCGGTCGTGCGGACGGTGTCAGTGAGACCAAGGTGCACACCTTGGTCTGCAGGGCAGGTGCAGGGCGAGACGGTGCAGTCTGTGGTGCCTACAGGACACAAGGCCAGCGACGGAGTCGGTGACAGAGTCGGTTGCGGTTCCCTCTTCACTGTGTCAACTAAAACAGCAGTTCCAGGAACGGTACCCAGAGGTTGGTGAAGTCTTTGCAGTCCCTGAGACTTCTTAACAGGAGGCCATTTCGGTTTCAGGCCCTTGGAGATACTCAGCACAAGTAGAGAAAGTTCAGTCCAGTCCTTTCAATGCCCAAGGCAGAAGCAGCAGCTGCAAGCCAACTCCACAAAGCAACAACACAGCAACACAACAAAGAGGCAGTACTCCTCCTGGCAGCTCTTCCAGCTCTTCTTCTTGGCAGGTTCCTTGATTCCAGCGAGTTCTAAAGTCTTGGGCTCTGGGCCCCAATATTTATACCAGCAATTCCTTAGTACTCTGAAGTCAGAGGGGCCTGTACCTAGTTCAAACCAGTTTTGGGTGCATCCTGCCAGTGGGCACCACAGGAGGTGGAGCCAGCATTGTGGAAGGCAGGCACAGTCCTATTCAGGCCCAGGTGCTACTCCTTCCACCAATCTATGTGCAGATAGGCCTAGTCAGCCCTGTGCTTACTCACCCTGACTCCTGGAGTGTCCCCCAGCCCCTGTCACTCACAAACCAGACAGGCAGTACACAAGCTAGCAGAGACAGGCTGGATGGTTAGGTCAGAATATACCTACTTTCTAAAAGTGGGTTTTTCAAACAGAATGTAAAAACCAACTTCACTAAAAGATGTATTTTATCATTCTGAGTACAGGCATACTATACTCGGATTTCTACCATGTTCCCTGGGTCAGTTAGGATTATAGGATGTTATAATTAAACTGCCCACTCTGGCCTATGGGGAACAGGTAGCCTTGCAATAGTGAAAAATGAAGTAGGCTGTAATTGACTATCAGGACATGCCACAAACACCAGGCCATGTCCTACCTTTCTCATACAATGCACCCTGCCCAGGAGGGTACCTTGGGCCTATCTTAGGGGCAACTCACATGTAGAAAAGGGAAGGTTTTAGGGACTTTCAATGTGAGTGCACTTGCTAAGTAGACATGGCAGTCCCAGGATGCACCCAGTCTCTGCAATGGCAGGCCAGAGTTACACTTTATGGGCTGTCTGCGTGGATGGCACAATCCAGTGCTGCAGCCCACGAACAGCATTTGATTTATAGGCCCTGGCACTCGCAGTGCGCTTTACTAGGGATTAACACATAAATCAAATAAGCCAATCATGGAAACACCAATGCATAACGCATTTTATACAGGAGCACTTGCACTTTACCACTGGACAGCAGTGAGGAAAGTGCGCAGAATCATTACACCAGCAAAAACGGGAGGTCAGAAAGCAAAAACTCAGGGGAAGCATGCCAAAAGTTGCCAAGTCTAACACTCACGGACATTTCAACACCTGTAATAACACTCTCACTGTACCCTCCCAGGTGATAGAGAGGCACTGCTTTCTGTACAATAAAGAATTATATATATATATATATATATATATATAGATAGATATATCGATATATCCATAGTTGCCAATGGACAGCATGGATCTTCCTCAAGTAACTATAACTCGCAACATTGCCATGCAAAGTCATAGGGGCACCACCAGAACAAACAAATCTTACTAAAATTCCCTTGCAGGGCATTGGGAGGTGCTTCTTACCGTAGCAGTAGATATTATTATTCTTTTCTGATTATTATTTTTTTTTTATTCAGGTGGGGCGAAGGGTGACAGGGTCTCAGCTGGCTCTCTAGCCGGCATCATGGTAGAAGCCAGCCATTTACTTTAACAGTGGGTGCCACGGGGACCCACCAGGATTTTGTTTATTTGGGGTGGTGTTGTAGGGAGAGCCACAAGACCCGGCAGCCCTTGGTTGCGACCGAACCAGCACCAATGTTAGGTCCCGGTGGGAGTCAGACATAATTTGAAAGATGGTGCCCTGGTGCCCACCGAGGGCACCCAAAAAACAGAAATCGTTGGGGTCTGCGGTGGGCGGGGGCACAAGGCCTCAGCAGCCCCTGTCAACTTGCCAGCCAGAACCATTCATTTCTTTGCTTCCAGCTGGACAGGAGCAGATTATTTCTGTGCTCCTGCCGTACAGGAGAGTGCAGGCAGTAAATAACATTTAAGTTCCCTGTCCGATTTCTCCCAGGCAAGGAACACAGCAGAGTCCAAGGGGATGGGGTCCCCAGAACACTACTCTCATTGGGCTAGAAGAAATGGGATCCCTGGGGGATGATTTAAGGTTTAGGAGTGGGGCCTGATGTCCCTTTCCCTTTTAGGGAGGGTGGACCCATGCCCCCTCTCCGTAATTACTGATTTGTACCCAGGGATGAGGTCCCAAGACCTCCAGAAGGCTCGGGGAGGGGGCCACATGCCCCTCCCCCCAAAAAAAGCAAGTGCACCGACCCCTGGGACCCTGGTCCACCTGGGAGGGGGGTTATATATATTAATAGGGGGAGCTAACTTTTTTGTTCTTTTTAAAGAGACTTTGGATGCACAGTCCGCAGGCCCGTTAAAAGCTAATATTATGTTTTTGACCCCAAGGGGCAGGCTATCCATACCATGCCCTTGTATATTTTTTATAAAATTCTTTTCACAGGACAGAAGCCCTGAGTTCGAAATTGGCTACTGCCACATCTTTGTTAATGTGGTGGCAGCCAATCAAATGTTTTGCTCTGTTGGACACACAGATCCTTAGAGGAGTGATATGTACATAAGCTATAAACCTTAATTGCTAATTGTGAATGGATTTACAACAAATCATAAAAAAAATGCTTTCCAGATAAAGCTCTAGCTTTCTGCCAAATTTGGTGTAATTCTGTTCAGCCAATTTGGCTGTAGCTGTGTCTTATTTTCCTATGAAAATTTCCATGGGGAAACATGTTTTTGGACCCCCACTTCTTACTGGGCCCCATCTCGACAGATTACCAAAGAAACTCCCAAGAAGGAGCTGAGATGGATGACACTTTTTGATAGGAACGTTTGCATGTAGATTCAGCAAACAGCACCAAAGTTATAACCAAACTAGTCACCAGTAGGTAGTTATAGTTAGGACATAGCTTCCTTAGGAAAAGCGATTTTTGTTTCGCCAATAACTTTGAGGCCGCTTGACAAATTCTCACAAAATGTTCAAATTAATACTCTACTCACTTCAGCTGCTGTCTTGAAAATTTTGCGATGATAGGTCAAGTGGGGGATGAGAAAAAGGGGGGTCCCAAAATGCTTTTTCTCCATGTTAATTTCCATAGGAAACTTAGGCATGGCTACAGCCCGGACTGCTGAACAGAATTACACCAAATTTGGAAAAAGTTAGCTCTTGGTCCAGAAAACAACCTTTTTGTTAACTGGTGTAAATCCGTTCAGTAGTTGCTGAGAAATTTAAAGAAATTCTGAGTAATGTATCTAGGAACGTGGTGGATCCGCGACCCCTCCTGGGCTTGTGCCTGAGATCTCATTGGCTGCCAACACCTCAAACCAGGAAGTGTTGGGAGCCATCTGTGACTTGGTTGAACCGAGTCACAAGAAAAAAAGATAGAAAAATAAAATAAAAGGGGGCAGGATAGAAACACCCTGACCCCCTGTGCCTCTTGAGGGGGACCCACAAGTACCCCCCACCCCCCGGGCCAAACAAGCATTTAAAAAAAAAAAAAGAAATTAGACAGGACATGTGATGGATTTATGATTCCTGCCAAAAATGAAAAAAAAAACCAAAGCTTGGGCTTCGTGCTTCATTTAATTTAGGCCCCTGAGAGTGCCAGGTTCCGGGGACATTATGAAAATATAGGAGGGGGTGCACGGGCCCACATCCTCAGGCTGTTCAAAGCCCTGGGGACTCCCCCCGGGCAGAGATGACAAATAATGGGGGGGTCCCTATGGCTACACATAATAGTAATGCGGGAGGGGTGCAGCCCCCCCTGCAACCAAAGAGAGTGCCACCTCCCTGTGGGGGTTGCTTAGCAGCAACACCTGGGGACTGCTACCTCCCCGGGGCTAAATTAAATATCATTGCATAAGGAATTGGCCCAAAGGCAAATCATAATGAGCCAGGTCTTCCAGGGGCAATAATGTGCTCTGCTGGTCTCCAACCGTCACCAACCCGGCAGCCGTCCAGGCGATAGTTGACCAGTGGTAAAGCAGGAGAGGGGCTCACATGAGAAAGCCCAACTAATGGCAGCGACGGGGCTTACAGAGGTTTTCCCGCAATTCTCAGGACACAACAACGCCAACACCACAGCGCCACAGTTAACAATATCACGGAACATGGGGCCACCCCTGCTGGAAAAAGTAATTTCGCTAGTAGGGTTCCCATGTGGGCTGACAGTCCCACCTCTCCCAGCTCGCCTTGATTAGCCCCATCAATCCACATGGTGTTCCATTTGAGTTGAGAGACCCGGAAATAGAACTCAATATCTGGGGCACCCAAGCCTCCCTCCTTTAGAGGGGTACCAAAGGACAGCCAGGGACATCCGATGATAGCCCCTATCCCAGGCCAGTTCACATAGCAGAGTGGCTAGTTATTTAAACCATGAGGCCAGTATTCCTATTGGCAAATTAGTAAAAATAAAAAAGAGGAGCCGTGGGAGCATGACCATCTTGGATACTGAGACCCTAGCCATAATGGGCAGTGTAAGGGAGAAAGTTGCATCTCCTGATTAGGAGATGTCCTCCTGTGCACAACTGTTAATCCTAAAGGAATGGGTAAAGGTTTAAAGATAAATAGTCCTCCAATTAGACAGTTTGCTCTTTGCTGTGATGTTTATTTACATCAATATATGATATTTCTTCATATCAAATTTCGTGCCTTTTGTGGGGCAAAACTCCATACACTATTTAATACATCAATCCCGATGCATTTTGGGCAACCCAGTGCCCTTCATCAGGGGAAAACATCTGTAATAAAGACAAATAAACAGCGCTTACATGAAGAAAAGACCATGTGGGGGTGTATGACAATACAATATAAAACCTTATCTCCCACATCTGTAAAAAAAAAGTGAAAAAGTCGGGAACGTATTGACCAGTGGTTGAAACATTGACTGTGTACATGCCGGAAAAAAGGCCTAAGACTGTTAAAAAAACGGTGCACGAGTGAACGTAGTGAAAATAGAGTGAACCGGTAGACCTCAAAATGTAAAACCATGTGTTAGAGTGATGTGACTTTACGGTCTTTGTGCAGTGCGGTAAACGTCTGTAGGTTAAAAGGAACGTAACGTATCCACAAACGTATGTATCACTGATAGTAGTGATAAAGTGAATGAAACACATGCAAATTTCTGCACGGTGGGCAGCCATGCAAGCAGGGTGTGAGTATACAAGCTTTAAGTTTTACTCACGGTACAATTATGGAGAACAATGCACAGCAACCGGAATTTAAAACAACCAAGAGTCAATCTGTGAGACTGAAGTGCAGGAGTGAGACTGAAGTGCTGGAGTGAAGTGCAGGAGTTGTAGTCTGATGTAAACAGTGTACTTACAATAGCGGTCATCCCACGAACGTGCACATGAAGCGTGTTGGTTCAGACCTACATACGCCAACATGTGGTTTGACGTTTTGAGGTCCACCGGTTCACTCTATTTTCACTGTATTGTCATACAGCCCACGGGGTGTTTTCTTCATGTAAGTGCTGTTTATTTGTCTTTATTACAGATGGTTTTACCTGATGAAGGGCATTGCAAAGAGCAAACTGTCTAATTGGAGGACTATTTATCATGTTTAAAACTTTACCCATTCCTTTGGGATTAACAGTTGTGCACAGGAGGACATCTCCTAATCATGAGATGCAACTTGGTTATTTATAAGTCAAACACCTTTTGGATTAGAAAGTGAATCCCCAGTAGCACGCTACACCCTTTCTAAATTTGAAGCACCCTGGTAGTGCGTGTCCAGTTTAAGGGAGCTGCAAAAGGCAAGCCCTCAGAGACCGGAGAGCCTTCCCCAAGTTGCCCTCTTGGAGGTCCTCCAGGGAGTAAAAGATCTGGAATCCCAAATGTCGAAAAGAAGTGGGCGAGGACACAGGGTAGACATGCATCTTGGCCCTGTTGACCCAAAGGCCAGACACTCCCTCAAATTCTCGCCGAAGTTGCATCACTCTAACAACGCCTATGGACCCGTCTCTCAAATAGAGGAGGATGTTGTCTGCATAGAGGGAGATGATATGTTCACACCCCACAACCACCACTTTCAATTCCCTGCCTACTCGTCGAAAGATTTCAGCTAGAGGCTCAATGGCCAGGGCAAACAGCAGTGGGGACAGTGGGCACCCCTGATGCATGCCCGACACACCCTGTACTGTCGGGAGATCATGGTACCAGTCTTAAAACGAGCTGTCGGAGCAGTGTATAGGAGTTTGACCCAGTTGACCCAGCTCTCCCCAGGGCCCATTAGCATCATCATCTCATCCAGGAAGTCCCATTGCACCGCATAAAATGCTTTTTCGAGATCAATGGACATTAGTACGGCATCCAGGCAAGTGCGGGTCTCAGGATGATACAATATATGGTACAAGCTCCTAAGGTTCAGGGTAGTGCTGCAGGTAGGAATAAAGCCGTTCTGGTCCCCATGTATCAATGCCGGCAGAGCCAAAACATTACTGAGGATCTTGAAATCTAGGTTTAGCATGGAAAGGGGGTGGAATTCAGTAGCTCAGGCTCCCTGTTTTCCACTGCATCAGTGGTGGACCCGGTATGTATGTCAAGTCGTAAGGGAATCTGCATACAACTTTTCCAGTTGCAGGGCTGAGGTCCAGGCATATGTTGCATAAAATTCAAAAGCGGGGCTGAGGTCCCGGCATATGTTGCATAAAATTCAATCGGAAGGTCATCGGGACCTGGTGTTTTACCCCTCACCATTTCTTTTTATAACTACCCACATTTCCTGTGCAGTCACAGTACCTCCCAGGTCTCTGACAACCTCTCAGCAATTCAGCTGTGTAGGACTTACATGAGGTCCCCATGTTCCCTCAGGAGTAAAGTGGACTTCATCCCCTAATCAGTAGTGCGCCAGGAGGTGTGTTTGTGGAGGAGAAAGGGGGCATGGCCTCGAAAGACCTCTTGGCAATCCCGCTGTGTGGGAGTTACTGGAGGTAACAAGAGGGGTAGTTGGCCCCTGGGACATCCTTGGGGGCCAACTACCCCTCCTGTTACCTCTAGTAAGACCCACAGAGCAAGATTGGTGAGAAGTTCCTGGAGGCCACACTTCCTTCCTTCACCTCTCTGAAAACGGGCCTCCTGGCACACTAATAGTAAGAGGATGAAGTCCCCTTGGCTATTGAGGGTCCTTGGGGGCCAACTACACCTCCGGTTTCCTCCAGTAAGTCCCACACAGTGGTTTGCTGAGAGGTTTTCAGTAGCCACGTCCCTTTTTTCCACCACTCTGCAAATGCACTTCCCGGCGCACTACGTGTTGTCCATTTTAGTCCTGAGATCCTCAGGAGTAAAGTAAAATTAATTCTCCAACCAGCATTATGCATAGTGGCGTGTTTGCAGAGCAGTGGAGAAAAAGGGCATGGCCTCCAAATCCTCTCAGCAATCCCGTTGTCTGGGACGTACTGGAGGTAACAGAAGGATTTCCTGGACCGCAAGGACCCTCACCATTGAAAGGGACTTCGTCTCCCAACCACACTAGTGCCAGGAGGTGTGTTTGAAGAGTGGTGGTAAAAGGGGCATAGTTTTTTTAATCTTTTGGGTTTCTTTTTTTAAGGGAGAGGTGCTAAGCTGCTCCCCACTCAGGCAAATTTCGGCCCCGGGGACCCTATCCCTCGATGCCCAGACTTTTTTGTTTTTTAAAGTAATGGGATGGGGGCCACGAGGCCCCACTCCTGGGCCTATTTCGGCTCCGGGGACCCCATCCCCCAGTGCCAGCCTGTAGTGTGGGTGACCTGGTCCCACCCATGACACCCATTGCCTTTGATGGGGACCAGGAGGGAGCCTGAAGGCCTCCCCTGTCCCTGATGGCTCCCCACATCCTGGGGGAGCCGGCATTGCTTTTACACATAGTGAGCTGCTAACTTGCAACCCCTGTATATATTATAATGAATTCCCCGGAGAGGTGGTGGTCCCGGGGCTGCAGGGGGGGGGGGTCCGTGCAACCCCCTCTCTTTTAATAATACATAAAGCCATGGGGAGGTGGCAGTATTTGGCCCGCTCGGGTGCTTCTTTCAAAAGATAAGGAGCCAGCACGCCTTTTTTTGTAAATTTAGCCTGGATTTGCGATTCCAGCATGGATTTGCGGCAAAATTGACCCAAAAAAAATGGTTTCATAAAATGTACGAAAATAAGTTTTGTAAAATGCTCGATTGCCCAAGGGCATCTTGGCGCTGGTAGCACAACAGAAGGGAGATTAGGACCCCTGGTTACGTAGCTAAGAATTAAAGAGCCAGGCTTTAAGATTCTTTCTAAAAACTGAAAGGGATGGACTAGTCTTCAAGTGGAGGGGTAGGGAATTCCACTGTTTGATTGTGCCAGGTAGGGCATTCCACTGTTTGATTGTGCCATACACAAAACCTCTTCCTCCCCAATAAGTTCTTCTAAACGTGTTTAGGTTGACTGCCGAGGACGATCGAAGTGGTATAGAGAGAATGTATCTGACCATTTGTTTTTTGAAGTAGCCTAGACCTTCATCATGTAAGACCTTAAATGTGATACAAAGCACCTTGAAGCCTATTCTCTTCTCAACTGGAAACCAGTGAAGCTCCAATAATGTCTCAGCCACTGAGCTGTGTCTTGGTATTCCAAGCAATAGACATGCTGCTGAGTTCTGCACAATTTGTGGTTTGTCAAGGAGCCGTTTCTGTACGTTAATATATAGACAGTTACAGTAGATTATTCTAGACAAGGTAAAGGCAGTTACTACTAGTTTCCTCAGCTCCAAATGGATAAAAGGTAAGATCTTTCTCGGAATTGTTTGCGTAAAAAAAGACACATGAGGTAATGATGTTTCCTGTTTATCGAATGACAGATGGTTATCAAAGGTCACCCCCAACTTTTTCACCTTTGTGACTGGGGTCGGAAGGGAACCAAGCTCTTCTGGCCACCAGTCTGGGGGCCAAAACGAGATATTGTTTGCCAGCAATAGAACCTCCATTTTATCGATGATTAGCTTGAGGGAATTGCACGTCATCCAGTTGTTAACTTGTTGCATGCAATTGCTGAAGGCGGCCGCTGACTCTTTGTGGTTGCCAGCAACTGAGATGACAATTTGAGTGTCATCAGTGTAGCTGACAACCGAGAAACCCACATTTCTGATTAATGTGGATAGATGTAGAGATTAAACAGGGACGGGCTCAAAGATGATCCCTGCGGAACCCCACAAGGGAGGGAGAAGGAATCTGAGCAGTAGCCATCCATAGATACTGATTGCCCTCTTTCTTTGAGAAAGGAAGATAATATTAATAGGGCTAAGCTGCCGATGCCCAGAGATTCAACGCGGTCAATTAGAATCTTATGATTGACCGTGTCAAATGCAGCTGAAAGATCAAGAAGCATGAGCGCTGCAGAGTTTCCCCTATCAATCGATGCCCTTAGATCATAGACGGCAGTAATTAAAGCTGATTCAGTACTATGTCGGCTGCGAAACTCAAACTGAATGATATTGAAACTAATCAGGGTACATTATATCTGACATGGGACCAGAACAAGGTCGACGTGTTTCGAACCCAGTCGGTAATTAGGTTCTCCTCAGGACCACAAGACTCTTAAATCTTCAGGGAATCAAACCTCTTTCTTGTGTTGCCAACATAAGATCAGTGCAAGCAGCCTAGGATTACAGACACAGCAACACAAGAAAGAGGTTTGATTCCTTGAGGATTTAAGAGTCTTGTGGTCCTGAGGAGAACCCAATTACCGACTGGGTTCGAAACGCGTCGACCTTGTTCTGGTCCCATGTCAGATATAATGTACCCTGATTGGTTTCAATATCACTGTGATTTTGTTGATTATGTAAAAATTCACAATCAAGGGAAACAATTGTATGTAGCATTATGGTGTTGGTGACATTGGGACTGTCTCGGCATTTGTTGGTGGTCTTGCATCAGTGAGCTTGACCCTTATGGAGCCATCTGGATGGATGATGTGTGAGTGTGTGTGATGATTTTGTTGTCTTGGCCAAATTTGTGATAGGTGCTTTGTGTTGGTATGTACATAGTGGGAAGGTTTGAATGAATTGTATTTACTGTATATAGTCTGTTCGTAGTGTTTTTCATGAATTTATATGCACAAAAAAACTACTCTTTCCAAAATATTGAATGTAAAGTAGTGGAATAAACCATTTGCTGGTGCAATTCAAAAAGCTGATCGTTATGTTTTATTCATAAGGTCAAGTTAGAAGGTCGTAGTAAGTGTACCTCAGTACTGGCATTTGTTCTGTTCTTTAGTTATATTGACTCAGCCTTACTAAATCTGAGTCAAGGCCCTTTGGTGTTTTCCTGACCATGTCAACGTCACTGAGTCCCAAAAAATTAAGGCAGGGTCATCAGTTAATATCTTGTCTAGTGTATGGCCAGCAGAGTGGAAAGAAGCAGTTACCTTTTGGCCGAGGCTGAGGCTATTCATTATATTGATCAATTTAGTGGTATCTCTGTCTTCAAAGTTTTCTACATGGAAGTTACAATCTCCAAGTACCGTGAAGTCCTCAAAGTTAACCTTTGCTTCCAACACATGTCATATAACTTCTGGAAAATGTCCTCTCGGTCCTGGGGGATGATATTTTAATAGTCCGTTAAATGAATAGTGGTCATTGTAGGGGCACTTAAAAAGCATAGCTTCAAGACGAACAGTCCTTTAAACTAGTGCACTTAAGATATTGTTTGACAACTAGTTCTAATCCGACACCCCTTTTCCCCGTCTATCAATACTCAGGAGAGAGTAGTCGGCAGGAATGGCATGTGCTAAATCTGGGCCAGAACTGTCGTCCACACAAGTACCAGTGTTGAAAATAAGTTTGAGGTTTTGAGTTTGTATAAATTCAAAGAATTACAGTTTATTTTTAATGAATCATTTTGCATTAATAAGGGAATAGTGTAGAGTATGACTGGGATTTCTCTTCAGGTCCACAGGACTCATGGATTTCTTAATAACTTTAGTCTTTTGGGGTTTAACAGGAAAATCACAGTGATAGCATGACCAATCGCGATCCGGATTCAGAGGGGCTATTAAAGTGCTGCACTGACCCTTACCAGCGGGTCTTAAAACCACAAGTGCTTTTCGGGAATAAATACAGAGACCTTGAATCAATTCAGTTGCTGACGGGCAGCATCGCTGGCGTGGAGTGCGGTCCGAGCGAAGACGGAGCAGATGGGCTTGCCTTTGGCGCCCCATTTGGACTGCCAGCGGCGCACCCGCTGCGTGCGTCCGATGCGCGCCACAGCCATCATCTGTTTATAAAGCTGGAGGTGAAGTAGAAGGTGCAGTAAACTAGCCTGCTGCCTCATTTTGATGCCTGCCGGCGTCCCTCAGGGACCCGACCAGTATTCCTAGGGGGGGGTCAGAGTATACCAACCCTGCCCCCTTCATTAAAAAAAATTATAATAATTCCGGGACTCTGCTTCAAGCTAAGTCCCATGATGGCTGCCAACACTTCCTGGTTTGAAGTGTTGCCAGTCAATCAGAATTCAGCACAAGATCGAGAGGGGTTGCGGATCCTCTGCTTCCCTATATATGCAACTGGAAATTTCTTCAAATAACTCAAAAACTACTGAACGGTTTTACACCAAATAACAAAAAGGCACATTCCTGAACCAAATCTACCTTCCTAGCAAATTTGCTGTAATTCTGTTCAGCACTTCGGTATGTAGCAGTACTAAAAGTCCTATGGTAATTAACGTGGTGATAAGCGCTTTTAATCACCCACTGGTTCTCTGCCCCCGCGTGACGGATCACCTCAAAACTTTCAAGATAGCAGCTGAAGTGAGCATTGTATCAGTTTTGAAAATATAGTGAAGATTCATCAAATGGCACCAAAGTTCTTGATGAAACAAAAAATGCTCTTCCTATGGTTACTACATTTTAACTATAACTACCTACTAGCGACTGCCAGTAGGTAATATATATATATATATATATATATATATATATATATATATATATATATATATATATATATGTATTATATACTTTTTTTTTTAACTGCAGACCATCAAATCTGTAAACACTACTATGCTGCTGGGCCATTTCTCTTTTACTGCTCCTGAAGTCATTATATTTCAAAATGATTATTAGGTCTTCTGCAAGAAGTAAGACGCTCACCAGCAGAGTACTTAACTCTGCATTTTGGTCCACTAAAAGTGCTACTCCTTTTCTCATTAAAGACTACAGTACCAAAAACCAAGCCATGCATGATGAATAGTGGCAGCTGATGATATAGTTGTGTGTTAGAGGCCTTGTTACCAGCTTTCTAAGTTGAGGAAGAAGATTGCTGTACCTCATTGGTAAATCAGTTGAGTCTCCCATGATTGGAACCCCTAATTTCTCAGAGTGAGAAATGTATGTAAGTTCATCTGCTTTTACATGTGTTTTAAATGAACAAGGTGTGTATGAGGGTTTGGGGTGCTCCAGTTTGGGTTTCTCTTGTGTATGCATATCCCTATAATTGGACAGCATTGGTTCACAAATTGCTGTCTCCCTTAAGCACTGCAGGTCTCTGCACTGCATGCATCTCTACCCAATCATCTCAAAGGCATTGCAGCTGGGTTAGGCGTGTGCTTGCTCTGATTCACAAAACTCTCAGTGAAAAGAGAGAGATCCTTTGTGCTTACCCACAGGCTCAAATCACAGGTCACTATGTGGTCTGAAAAGAAACTGTGTCTTTACAAAGAATGTAGCCTAATTATGACTTGGCGTGTGGGAACGGGCTGCCATACCAGCACCGCACATTGTCAAAGCCTTACTGACACCGCCTGCCAGATTATGAGTTTCCTCATGTTTAGCAGGCGGTGCTTTGGGGGTCCCACGGCAGTGCCTATTAAAAAGGCACCGCAATAGGAGCGCTGAAAGACGTTTCTGCACGGCATGGACTGTGCAGTCCTTCACAGACAGCCTTGACTGCTTGAATACACTGCTCGCTATGTGACAAAGCCTAAAACAGAGGTTATTGGCATTAGGTGAGCTTGCAGCAGCATGTTTCTGCATTTGCTGGGGCAACAAACAATTACAAAAGGACTGCCCAACTGCCTTTCAGTTTCTTTCCAAATGACAGGAGTCCACTGCCTTCCCTGAATTTTCTTTGCAAATACATTTTTTTCCAACAACATTCCAGGGCTTGTTGTTTCTACATCACGCCATGTCCCCCATTTATCCACTTCTAATATCTCCTTAAATTTGTCTTATGTCCTTTTCCTCCTACATGTGCCTTCCTATAGAATTGACAATGCAGTATGTTTGTAGTCTGTGTCTTCTGTGTTGTTTTCTTTTCATGATGTGCCCCCAGTGAGTTAAGAATCAGAGTCTTCATGTGTGTGTGTCCCCTTCACATGTTTTCCCATGCTGGGTCTCCTTTTGTCTGAAAGTGAAAAACAATGTGTATTTACTGTGTTTCTGCATTACCTGCGGATCTTCAAGCCTCACACTTTGAATTTCCAAAATGTCAGCACCAAGCAATGTCTTCCTTTGTCCTGTAACTCCACACATGTATGTTTCTCCACGTCTTCCCTCAGGTGTATGACCCCCATTGAGACAATCAAAATATTAATTCCCACAAATATCGCTCAAAAACATTTCTACAAAAATATAGCCACCAAACAAGAAAAAGCACAAATCTCGTCAACTAAAATATCAATGTTCTAAATATCTAGCATACCATAATATTAAAATCAGAAATATAGGAACATATGGAAGTGTATTTAAGTAATGTTTTTACAGTCCAATCAGCATGATATGAACATGTTTGGATGTAATTTTATGTTGAAAGAAAGAGAAGATAGAAGGGCTCTTATAAGCAGGGTATTGTAAAACCTGTAATGAGAAACTGAATTGAAATGGGTATGAGGAGAAAGGATGAAGTCTATGCAAAGATCGAGGTTTCTGACCTCTGGCATTTCTTAACGACAAAGACCAATAGTGATAAGCCACAGATTGTAGGGGAGAGAAGAAAAATCTCAGATTTACCAGGATAGACCTTTAAAAAAGATTATAGGCATCCACCGGTGAATACTGCATGCAACAGCAATGATTTTATTATTTATCTATTTATAATTTCTAGAAATATGCCCAATAGGCACACCATTAAATCTATAGAATACAACAGAAATATTGATTTAAAAAAGTAGTGACAGCCATACTAACATTAAATTATATATAAAGAAATGCTAATAAAAACAACTTGTAATAATCCTAAAAATAACTCGAAAAATGTATGAATATAAAACATTTAATGAATCTATAAACACAAAATAAAACGCATAAAAAGAATTAAACAATATAGGCTAATAATAAAATTCTAAACAATATATGCCACTTAAACACATATAACATAACAAAATATATCTGTATAGCAATAAATTGCAAATGAAAAGATATTTCTAAATAAAACATGTACTATATTTACATAGAATTTAAAAATAACTCTTTACAACTCAACATATACATAACATTTAAAACAGAAAAACAAAATTAGTTTACACCAATTAAGCAATAAACATTAATTTCCAACAGCAGCCAAAACAACCAACATTTGACTTCATTTTAACCAATCAAAACACTTTAATTAAATAAATAGTATAAAAATGGCTCAAAACCACCAAATGTACATGCTAGCAACACTCTGCTGAGAAACATATTAAATTAACTGCTAAACTCTTAATTTAAACATAACCATTTAAATATTTTCCATATTTTAGATCTCCCAACTGCAATTTAAATAACAACTCCAAAGAAAGGAATACGAACTTGCAAAACTGAAAACTCACCTTCCATATTGCCAAGTTGACTAACAAACATTCTAAAGTAAATAAATACAATTACATATTTCAACACTTAACACCCATAAAGGCTACAACTCAGGCCAGTGCGTAGTTCGTGCAGTTTCACTACGTGGAACTCTGCAAAGCGACAAGAAAACTCTGCGGAGTTCCGTAAGTGGCGGAGGACAGTGCGAACTGCCATTCGCACTGATCTTCCTGCCGCTCGGGTAGAATTTCTACCTGAGCAGCAGCTCGTGCTCCCCAACTTACTGTTTGTGAGTGCAAGCAGGGAAAAAACTCTGCTGCACTACGTAGAGTGGAGCTTTCTGCACTCCGCGAGCTCCAATGCAGAAAACTCCGAAACAGAGAAGAGTTCACCGCCCTGGCCTACTACAAATCAAAACTAACCTTATAACTAAATATTAATTACAAAAATATTTAACTACAACAGCATTTATTTTACCATCAGACACTAATTGACCAGCTGCCCTTAATCTTGACGAAATTAAAGATAACCTAAAGAAAAAACCCACACATTAAAAGGTAATCAAACATGTATAACATGTAAAAATATCTGTACTGTAGAGGTAGAATATGCAACAAATGACCAATTTGCCTGTTACATAAAACAATTAGTAGCCCTAGATTATGTACAGGTCACAGTAGGTAAGATTCCTCTTACTACCAAACACACAAGCAGAAACTAAGGGCCTGATTATAAGTCTGGCAGTTCATGGTCTGCCAGACACACAGTGCTGGTGATCCGTCCACAGGATTATGACTGAGTCGTTCCAGCGGTGGACCTCCGACTGCGCCAGGGAACCATCGTTCCCTGGGGGTGGCGTGGCAGAGGGGCAATACAATGTGCTGAGCAGGACTGGCGCAGTCCCACTGAGCATGTTACGAGTTCCTTCACCGCCAGCCTTTTCATGGTGGTGAGCCCACCATGCAAAGGCTGAAGGTGGGGGAACAAAGAGGGCCCTACAGGCCCCCAAGTCCCACCTGCTATGGGGATGCATTAAGGGAGGCACACAATGTTCCCCCTGTCTGCTTGCACTCCCAGTTCCAGCACGGCATGGACTTTATCACCCATGCTGGAACATTTTTGCTGTTCTCATTGAAGTGCTGTTGTTCATGGCACTACCACGGAAAAGGCAAAGAGGGATGCCCACCTGCATGAGTTGAAATCAGGCAGGCAGTCCTTGTGCAGCTTTGGCCATTCTGTGCCGGCAGAGAGCCGGCCCAGCACTGTCAAATTCTTAATCAGGCCCCAAGTCCCCGAATGGACTACTTTGAAGATCCTTGGGTTGGTAGACTGCACAATCCTGGCCACAGATGCCAACTCAAGTACCACACAACATGGTGGTATATGAGCACCGTGGCCCAACAAGCCAAACCAAACATTGCAGTGAAAGGCTGGCACACCTTCTAAACCACAACAGGCCAAAGCCACCTTACACACAAGCAATTCCTAGAAAGTTGAGAAAAAAAGAAGAGCAAAGCTGCCAACAACTTCTAATTTAACTATTACTCAAAATAAATCTGAAGTACCAAACAACCCAAAGAAATGTCCAAAATATTACAGCACAGTGTACAACTATTTATAAACAGCATAGGCCTACAATACCTATAATCCATAGCAAGAGCATTACTTTAAAAAGTGTACCACTTAATCTAAAGTATAAAACGACCTCGAACAACACACAAACACAATTTTTTTTATTTTTGTTTTATCGCAGGTAGAAGTAAAATGTAAATGTAAATGTACATGTATTTATATAGCGCAAATCGCCCACATCGCAGGCATCTATGCGCTTGCTTAGGGAACCCGTCCTGGTATTCCCCTGTGAGATACCCCGGCAGGGTATCCACAAGGTGAAAGCCAGGCATCCCGCCGCGAGGGGCCATTGTGGAGATTAAGCAAGCTATTGCCCAGAGTCGCAGAGTGTGAACCCGTGAGTCGAGTAGGCACCGGAGTGAGAATTGTCGAGTCCGTGGAATTATTGAGCCCAACCCCCGTCGGGGCGGGGAATTGAACCCTGGTCCAGGGCCGATCTCAGCTTCCGGGTCTGCCGCCTCTAACCCCTGAGCCACACTTCTCCACTGTGGAAGGTGTGATTAAACAGGTAAAGAGGGGGAAAGCACCAGGGCCCGACGGGCTTCCAGCCGAAGTTTACAAGGCACTGATAGACATCTTAGCGCCTTTTGTAACTCAGTTATTCAATGAGGTTTTTTTGGGTAAGGCTTCTCTGCCTCCCTCATGGAATGAGCCAAACATTATGCTACTACCTAAGCCAGGGAAGTCGCCAAAGTACATGGATTCATATAGGCCTATATCACTATTGAACTGCGACTACAAGCTTTTTGCAAAGATCATGGCCTACAGGTTGAGCAAAGTTATCCCCCAGCTAGTTCATGAAGATCAAAAAGGCTTTATTAAGGGCAGATATTTGAAGGAACTAACTTTTTCCCTTATTGGTAGTATAGATGTGGCTTCTACTTATTATCTTCCCTTGGCGGTCATTGCATTGGATGCCGCCAAGGCGTTTAATCGGGTAAACTGGGTGTATCTACAGGCCTTGATAAAGCGCCTTAAACTGGGTTCAAACTTCAGTACCTCCCTTGCATCACTATATCACTCTCCTATGTCCCGGGTGCTAGTTAATGGGATACTAACCCAGCCAGTGCCAATTATGAGAGGGACCAGACAAGGGTGTCCCCTCTGTCCTCTTTTATTTGACCTTTACATCGAGCCCTTAGCTTGTATGATTAGAGCAGCAGAGACGATTGCCCCGTTCGAATTTGAGGGTTGGTCTAGGAAGATCGGGTTATATGACGATGATATAATTATTTTAACCCCCAAGCTACATCAGTCAATGGATTGTCTAGTCGAACTGACTAAGGAGTTTGGGGCCGTATCAGGCTATCTCATAAACGAGGATAAGACGGAGGTGATGTCTTGGAATCTAAATCCCAAGTGTATAGCCTGTAAATTAGAGATACGATATTTAGGGGTGAGGATAACACACGACATACAGGAGCTTACTAAAGGCAACATTCTTAGAGTGAAGAAGGAGATTACTGCTGCTCTCCGAGGCTGGGTACATCTGCCGTTAACGTTGTTCGGGCGTGTGAATCTAGTAAAGATGATGATTTTACCGAAAATGACTTTTTTGTTTGGTTCACTGCCGTTATTATTTGAGAAAGACTGGTTTGCAAGACTTCAGAGCGAGATAGGCTCATTTATATGGGCTTCAAGAGGTTCGCGTCTTTCGTGGAAGAAGATTAGGAGGAAACTCCTGAAGGGAGGGCTAGCGGTTCCGGACTTCCAGATTTATTCATGGGCTTTTTATGCTGGAAAACTGTTGAATGTTGTTGGGTACTCCGGGGCTTTATGTATAAATTTGCTGATCTAAAATACTTCAAGAAGGTTAGATTAAGAGTTTTAAGAGACCTAGCGGAGGTTTGGTTTAGAATCAGGAGGGTACTAAAAATTCCTTATTATACCTTTATGGCCCCGATTTGGGACACACCAGGGTCCCCTCTCTGGTCTAAGGAGGCCCTGGCAAAAGCATTGAGAGTGGACGGGCCTCAGAGGTGGAAAGATCTATTTCCGGAGGGCAAGCTGATTGCATGGGGTGTTTGCGAACAGGAATAGGGACAGAGATTCTCCAGGTTTAAGTACTTACAGATTCAGAGCTGGGCAACGGGAAAGGAAAATTTAATTGGCTCCACAATGATTTTGAAGACAAGCTGATGTCAGAAACGGAGTTTGAAAAAGAAGTTGCGTTGTAGTATTGGCTAATACTGGAGATGGAGGATGGTCCATTTACGCTGCCTGAGACCTTGTGGGGAGAGTGCTTGCCGGTGATTGCTACAGAAGACCAATGGCAAGTAACAATGTCTATGCTATATAAAATAGTTAAACCTGCACATTCAAGGAGGAACCATTTGTTTACGCTTCACAGGGCATATTGGTCTCCTAGAAGACTCTCGAAATTCTACTCTGGTGATATGGTGGTGTGCCCTAAATGCAAGAGTCCTAATGAGGATGATCTCCACATGTTCGTGTATTGCCCAGCGATAAAAGAATTCTGGGAGGCTGTAAGTACGAGTCTGTCAGTAGCCCTTGGCCTTCAGATCAAGGTAAGCCCTGAACTTGTTATAACGGGGAGATTGGATCTGCAAGGTAAGTGCACAGATGACAATGCTAAGCTTTTGTTTTATGCTATATTGTTGGCTCGGAGAGAGATTTGTAAACTGTGGGTCTCTGCGGTGTCCCCAACAGAACTGGACTGGATAAGATCTATGAGAGCCATTGCCAAGTTAGATATTTCGGATCAGCGTAACAAAAGATATCGATTTTGGACTCCCTTTTTGTTATGTTTTGGGTGAAGGGGATGGTGGTAAATTTTTTATGCTAGTCCTATGATTAGGCTTTCTCTTATTTCCGTTGGCTTTCAGTCTTCCCTGGTTAGGTGAAGACTTGAGGAAAGGGTGGTTACGTCTTGGAGGAAGTCCCTCTGTCCAACCAACTTAAGGGGCGATGCCCGGAGGAGGGTTCGGACTCTAAGTAGTGTGGCAAAATGCTCCTCCTCTATAGCAGAGTCAATATATGAGGTTAACAGCCCAAGGGTGGTATCGTTGAGTGCTGGGCGGTGAGAAGGCAAATGAGGATAACATGAAGAAAAAAAAAATATATATATATTTTTTTTTACTAATAAGTCTAAATTATATAAAATATCCAAAGCAACACCAAAAAAGACTGAGAAGTAAAAAATAACAATAAATAAATACAATATAAAATCAAATATGCACCACACAGTAGAAACTAAACAACTACACGAAAACTGAAAAACAAAAGGTCTGTAAAATAATTACCATTTCGCATCCATGACAAATGTAAAAACATACAGATCTGTAGTGGAGGCCCATAACATTCCTCAGCTCCTCAAAAACAGACTCCATAAAACTCGGTTTAACAAAGCCCCAAAAGTACAAGAATAAAACAGATAAAAAACGAATCCAATAAAATAATTCACGTAGCTTAGAAACCAGAAAGAATTTGAAAATTATACATTTGAGAAACACTACAGAAAAATCGAAAAATAAAAGGAAATTACAAATATTATGGTAAAACTATAAGCAACTTAATTCCTTTTTTTTTTAAATGATGACGAATCTGTCGCAAAAAAAAACATATCCAGCAGCCGCACTTAACAAATACACTAAATAAAATAAATGAAAACTATATTCTTTTAAAAACAAGCATTCACATAATACAAACAATAAATATATCATGTTACATTACAAACATTACACGAATGCCTACCACACTAAAAAAACCCATGGCACAATTAAATACTGGACTAGCAAACCATAAGCAAGCATAACAATAACCTACCTTTTCTACCCCAAACCACATTCCAGTTAACCCCGAAACACCATAAAGTAACTTAAAATTAGCCTTACTAGATCCGTTGACCAGCAGAAGAGAACTGTAAGCAACAAGAAACAGGAATTCCCCAAAATTATAACAGACTAATAAATAAAAAACAGAGGTAGCGACATAAAAATGGCCAATAAATAAACATAAAAAGACTACTATTGCATAGAAATCAAACAGAAAATCATAACTATATTATGTTTGTATTAAAAAAAAGCCAAATAATGTGACTAAATATTCCGCAAATATTTATTTTTTAAAAACTGTTTCAAATATATATTAAAAAGTAGGTTAACAAGCAAATATGTATTAATAGTACTAATTAATGTATATTTAATTAATATTATAATCAAAAATGTTTTAAGCGTACTTCTGTAAAAATATTTCTTAAAGATATTTGAAAAACCAACATACGTAAATGTAGTGTTTATGTGCAAAATGTATACATGCATGTGATGTTAAAATGATATTTTATTGAATGTATAAAAAAGTAACCCTCTATTAAAACTTACGTGTAAATTATTAAAAATAAAAATATAATAAAATAAAACTGTCATCAATATATGTGAATAAAGCTATGTGACACATGCAAGTGTATTTATTATTTCTAAACACATACATAAAATATACACCAAACATAAAAAAACTTGCACATATGTTTTACTTCTCAATTATTGTGTAAACCACACATTGGAAAAAGTGTTAGAAATAAAAAGGATTACATTTACTATTCTCACTTCAATCTAAGCAACATTGGGTAAGGTATTGGACATTATAGAGGTTATATTTACTATTCACACTCCAACCTAAGCAAGTTTAAGGAAGATTACGGGCATTAAAGTGGTTACATTTACTATTACTACTTCAATCAAAGCTACTTTGAAGAAGGTGTTGGGCATTAAAGGGGTTAGACTTACTCTTCCCACTGCTATGTTTATTACGTTAGAGAAAGTGTTGGACATTAAAGAGGTTACATTAACTATTCTCACTCCAATATAAGCTACTTTGAGGAAGGTATTGGAAGAGTTAGATTTACTATTTCCTCTAATATAAGTAACTCATGTGGGAGGTGTTGGAGATTAAATGGTCTAAATTTACTGTTATCACCCAAATCTTCGCTAATTGTAGGAAGGTGTTGTACTTAAAATATCTAAATATTACTTCTACAACCACAAATACAGTAAATATAATCTAAAATGTTTATTACTCTAGTGAACTGAAAAGAAAATGTATTTGAATTATTATTAGCATATTTTTTTAACTAATAAAAACAATGTTGTCCAAAAATGGAATATTAATATTTACACTTTTTAAAAATAAGTTACAAATCAAAATAACCTTTACATTTGTAAATGCTCTAATTATTTTTACAATAAAGTAAATATATATAGAATGTAAAGCAATACCTTACACTGTAATTTCTTATTATTTAAGCATTTCATAAAGGTTTTATTTTTAAAAATTCTAAACAATTAACTTTTTATTGGATTGTAAATTATTACAAAATGAAATATTCAATTTATTACACAAAAATAAACATTTTAAACACAAAGTAATACAATTATGGAGCCAACAAATATTTAACTAAAATATGCTTTTAAATTTTAATTAAATTAATATTTATATTTCAAATAAACTACCCACCCTTATCCGCATAAACCCTACATCTCTTTACTAAAAACAAACTACATTTTCAAAATAATTTTAAAACCCAATTTAAAATATTTAATTTTAAAACAATTTTTAAATCTTTAAAAAAAATGTTTTAATGTACACGTAAAACAGACAAAAAACCCAACTTGTAACAAAAAAACACTTAATTCAATTCAACTGAAATATTTCACGACAAAAATATTATAAAAAATGACTTATTACAAAAATGTTGAAAAAATAATATTTTTTACAATTATATTTTTGCAGCCATATTGAAAACATAAAAAACGATATTCCTGTTGACAATATTTTTGACATAACAATATTTTTGCAATTATACTCTTGTACACAATCTTCCCTCATCTAGCTCACTTTGCCTTTGTCCCATCTGTAGCTTGCTCTATGTCCCTTAGAGTCCCTTAGAGTCTTCCATGTTTGTGTTTTCTTTTGTCTAGATCTCCCTTTTAGTGTTTCTCTTCTAGTTTCATTCACACAAGGAGGTACATTTTTCTTGCATGATTATACATCTTTCAGTGTCTGCCACTGTCTCTGTAACCTAATTTTCTCCCACATATGTCTCCATGTGTCCATGTTCCACCTGTATCTTCCATTGGCTGTTTCTCCACATGTGTGACTCCCCCTCAAACCCACCTTGTGCAACTCCTAGTGTCCACAGAAATGAATGTCTGTCCCCTGGTGTCATTCCCGAGTCTCATGAGTATCTTCACAAATCTGTATAACCTTGGGCCTATGTCAGTCTGTACCGAAATCTTCCAATGTTAGCCCCTTATAATTCCCAATGTTTCAGGCACAATATCAGCATGCTTTCTAATATTATTCAGTGTTTATGTTTCCCTACCTCTGTGATCCTGTGCCTGTGCACTTTTGGAAGTGGGTTCAGTGGAAATTACTTTGGGCATTATTATGAGTTTGGCAGTCTTCCTGTTGGCCCTCCAATGCCACGCTGACAGAAGGACCGCCTAGCCCATCGTGCGCCCACCTGCCAGATTACAACTGGTGGATGGGCCATGCTGCAGCGGTCTCATGGCGGTGGCTGTATAAGGTTCATAGGTGAGTCTTAACTGCAGATGCCACAGTGACAGTACCTGCAGCACGTTCGTGCATAGTGTGGCACTCATGTGCAAGTCCAGGGGGGCACAACGTGCCTCCCGCATGCCCCCCTAGACCCAGGAGGCCTCCTTAATGGCCTCTCTGCCACTCTTTTCATGGCGGGCTCACCACCATGTAAGGGGCGGTGGACAAGCAACTCTTAATATGCCCTGCAGTGCCGCAGTGGCTTCCCCCTTCCGCTGCATGACCTCCTCAAGATCCTGGATGCCCAGAGGACACGGCAGTCCTGTGGCGGTCCGACCGCCACACTCTCAACACTAAGGGGGGACCCACAGTGGTGGAGGTCGTCGGCAGTCCTGTGGAGCACCGTAGGCGTAATAAGGCCCTTTGTAGACAGAATAGAAACCTGGCAGATAGGACCCACCTTCTGGGAAGGGGACCCCAAGCACCAATATGCTTCTCATCTCAGAGTCTTTTTGGAGAGGAATTAGGGCTGCACTGAGTGAATGATATAGGTTTTAATTGTGGAGTGGCCTTCAGGTAATCTCTGGTAAAGCATTTTCTAGATAGGGAGGGAATAGGTCAGGAACTAAAGTGGCAATAAGGGGGGGTTCGTGGGGAATGGGGTCCTTGGACAAATTGCGTAAGAGTGGTTGTAAAAAAGGTAGTAACTCATAGCCCATTGACAAGATGAGTTCATCAGTGGGTCCAGGTTATGCACTAGCTGATGGTCAGAGGCCCCTAAGTCACTTAACCCTAATTGGGAGTGTGCAGGCCACTGCCACAACCGTAGGTGTGAGGAGGGTAGGAAGAGGACCAAAGAGCAAGTGTTTACCAGGTTGTGAAAAGGGGGCATACTTCAGAGGGCACCAGGGAGCAGAAAAGGGTTACAGACATTCCGAAAAGATTTCAAAAGCCTGTTTTCTGGATGCAAATGCAGTAGTATAATGCATTGAACAGCTGAAGTGGTGAGGATCAAAACAATACATTCATCTGAAAATGCCTGCACAGAAGGAGGGGACGCAAACAATGGTAAATATGAGTTCCATGTATTCTCTGTATGTCTAGTGCAGAAAATACATTGAAAATTGTATGGACCTACATGCCCTCATTGTCCATCTGTTTTTCCACATCATATTATGTATTATCTAGTGTTTTACTTTTATTTTTTATCTTGCAGGTTCAACAGAATTTCAGTTGATGAAGGGATATTATCAAGGAATAAAGAGTATTATAAAATGTATTTTTGTGTGCAAGTCAAACAAAATTCATTGCTATGGCATATAAATCCAACGTGGAAGTATTGAAAAACGCTAATGTACATGCAGACAAGTGCTTTTCAAAGTTCAATTACCCCAGAATTATGATATTCCAACCACAGGAGACACTACAGATCTCAGAGTGTGATACTTGGGGTCCCATTTTCTAAGATACTTTTATTTGTGAACAGACTTTTATACCAGAAAATACCTGCATTTAACCTTGGCCGCAATTCGCAAGAGGATTCTTAGAGGGGTAAACTGATTTACAGTTGTGTATTCCCTGCCAGAAACACAAAGAACTCTGCCATCGTATATCCCACTCATAGGGTGGGAAGGGTGCACTCTAAAGCGTGGTTTGCCTGGGAAGTTTGGCAACACCCACAAACATGTACTTCCCAAACTCAGATGAGGCTCTTTTCCACCTTCGAAATTCTCATAAACATACCCTTGCCAAGAGCTAGAATAACGTCCCTTCCTGGGGAACCTATCGTCTCCATGTTTGGTGGTGATCTGTGAGTAGGCCTTTTTGTGAAGGGAAAAATGTATTCCTCACAGACAAAAAGTGTGCATTTGTACAAGGGGCACCATTCCCACTGTGAATACTTCTGCATCATGTAGAATTCCATGCAGGGAGAACAGGACACCAAGTGAGAATGTTATATTACATTCACAGAAGCACACCAGGAAACCGGGGGCAACTTCCCAGGTGTACGTTTGGGAAGATCTGTGAATAGAAAAACACCTTAAAAGCACAGTTAAACACAAATGTAGATTTCCCCCTCTACCTTTGCATTTGGTTCCGTGAATATGGCTGTTTGTGCTACTTAGTCAAAGACTTTTCAGCTACAGTGGAGCAAGCATGGTATGCTTTGGTAGCTTGTCCTTCTACCTTCTAGAAATTCCCTTTATTCGTTGCCATGCACAAAGGCAAGTAACTTGGCTTGTTTAATTTAAGTAAGATATGCATATACAAAAAGAAAACAAAGTGTGTGTAGAGATTTGCTAGTGGTTACATATTTAGGTATTGTTGGCTGGTAATTGCCCTTCCCCCAATAATTGGCCCGAGGTGCACGCGTGCTACTATAATGAGATGAGGGTAGTTTAAAACCGTTACTGCCCAGCAGAAAAGGGTAATAAGTATTTTAGAACCCCCACGATTCCTGAGCGGTGTATTCAGCTCGTCGTGGGCAAGGGTTAAACAACTCTTCATTAGTGTAGCAGCAAGGCCCTCTGTCTCTCCCTTCCCTTCCCTTTTAGGGGAATGTAATGTCTAATTCCAAGTAGAAAAAAAACCGGTCAGTTTTTTTTTTTATTTCGACATTACAATGGTTGTTATGCTTTACATTCTCTCTAGCGCAGAGAGCAGTTTCTGATAAAAGAGCTGGACTGTAATGCTGCCAACAATACTGTAGAGCTGTTTGACCCCTCGCACACACAGGGAGCTGAATTCATCACTCGGGGAGGGGTCATGAGTGCAAGGAAGCAGAGTGCTTCTAAGAGCAAGGAGCAGGTAGCCATGGAATGTCTCTTTGTGGGCCTTTAATCGTAGCTAGAGCCCAAAAGAGGAGCATTCCGATTGGCCTGCCAGCGCCCTACATTTGAAAAAAGGTTCTAATTAAAGGTATAATACATTTTAAGCTACATTTTAGATAACTTTGACTTTAGTCAACAGTACTTTATCAACTATTGCCATTAAATGTTATTTTTTTCTCAACACATTCACACTTCCAAATGCAATAAGGAGTGAGCCATTCAAACGTGTTATATAGGAAATGTGGCGACAAGTTTCTTCTTTAATTGTCAAAAAACAGTTTGACCAATGCATGCACAGTTTGACAGGCACTCCATTTTCTACTGTAGACAAGGGTAAAACTTGTTAGAGACAATACATTTCTTTTTTTTTAAATTCAGTATCTGGTTTAAGGAAACATTTTGCAAATTCAACAAAAAGGAGCCATTTATTTCCATGAACATTAGGTTTTCAGTACTTTAAAAAAACAAACCTCAATCGGTAAATTAGAACGAACTAAAACACTTTACTGATATTTCTGTGGCAACCATGCAAAATCCAACAATGATAGAAAGCAGGTCTCTGAAAGATTCAAGAAACATAGCCAATACAGCAATGCAGGGACAGTGGATTTACAAAAAACACAGTTGATGGACAGAATGTAGAACAATGTCATACATTCACCCCAGTACAAGGATCTGGGCCTAAATCCATCGTTTTTTTCACTCCACACCACCCTGGGTTAGACACTGGCTATATGCAAATCAGCTCTGACCCTTTGCCTCATGGGAAAAGTCCAGTCCGAACTGCCAAGCCCTGTCTTTACCAGACCGGAATCAAGCATCCAAGGACCGGTTTCTGGCTATCAGCCTTCATTCAGCCTGGATAGCTTGACTCCAGTGGTGTGGAGAGCCTGGGACTCACGTCTGAGCATACCCAGCCCACTCGGGGTGAAAATTACAAAAAACACAGTTGATGGACAGAATGTAGAACAATGTCAGTTCGGACTGGACTGTTCCCATGAGGCACAGGGTCAGAGCTGATTTGCATATAGCCAGTGTCTAACCCAGGGTGGTGTGGAGTGCAAAAAAACGATGGATTTAGGCCCAGATCCTTGTACTGGGGTGAATGTATGACATTGTTCTACATTCTGTCCATCAACTGTGTTTTTTGCAATTTTCACCCCGAGTGGGCTGGGTATGCTCAGACGTGAGTCCCAGGCTCTCCACACCACTGGAGTCAAGCTATCCAGGCTGAATGAAGGCTGATAGCCAGAAACCGGTCCTTGGATGCTTGATTCCGGTCTGGGAAAGACATGGCTTGGTAGTTCGGACTGGACTGTTCCCATGAGGCACAGGGTCAGAGCTGATTTGCATATAGCCAGTGTCTAACCCAGGGTGGTGTGGAGTGCAAAAAAACGATGGATTTAGGCCCAGATCCTTGTACTGGGGTGAATGTATGACATTGTTCTACATTCTGTCCATCAACTGTGTTTTTTGCAATTTTCACCCCGAGTGGGCTGGGTATGCTCAGACGTGAGTCCCAGGCTCTCCACACCACTGGAGTCAAGCTATCCAGGCTGAATGAAGGCTGATAGCCAGAAACCGGTCCTTGGATGCTTGATTCCGGTCTGGGAAAGACATGGCTTGGTAGTTCGGACTGGACTGTTCCCATGAGGCACAGGGTCAGAGCTGATTTGCATATAGCCAGTGTCTAACCCAGGGTGGTGTGGAGTGCAAAAAAACGATGGATTTAGGCCCAGATCCTTATACTGGGGTGAATGTATGACATTGTTCTACATTCTGTCCATCAACTGTGTTTTTTGGGACAGTGGATTTAGACAGGTTCTTAAAATAATTAACCCGGATCTACATTTGATTTTGTTAAAGTACTTTTAATTCTTTGAAAGGAGCATACAATCCAATAGAATAAATATTATCAAGTTGCTTTGAAATTACATTTTCAAATGTAGTCTATATAAATAAATTATATTTAAGAAGGATGATAACAGAAATTGAAAGTCACTAAACGTTTCTAGGGAGCTTTAAGACTGCAGAACATTGAAAGTCGGTGCAACCCTAAATCCGCTTTAATTGATACAAAGACGTGATGCCACATCATTATTGGCTTTAGTAATGCCTCTGAAAATTAGGTCTGACAGGAGGCGAAAGTAGTCATTTGCTTCTCCCAACTCCCTTTCTCAACCACAATCCAATCTCCCTCGCTTATACTCACCATCTTCTTATCTCAGTACTTTTATTCTGAGCTCTTTTCAATGACTTGGCATACTGCCTCTCATTGTGTGCTCACACCCTTTTCTTGTAAAGTCCTTTCCCTTCTTCCTTTATTAGTTATTAACTATTCAAACGGCTGTGTGTTATCGTTTTTTTCTCTCGTGTCTTGCCAGGCATTAGTTGCACCATTTAATTATATATTTTCCTCACTCTAATAGCTTCTGCCAGCCGTTCTCTTCCTGTAGTTACACAGCCTATAGTTACATGCCCCATCACATTCCCTTTATTCTGCTCTTCACTTCATAATAATAATAATAGTAATACGTGAACCATTAAAGTATACATACAAAATACAAATATAAGAGTGTAGCAAGCATTAGCAATGCAATAGGTCTGGCATTACTGGAATTTTGAGCTATTGGCGTTACATTATTATTTGTAACACCAATAGTTCAAACTTTCAGAAATGCAAGACCTATGCATTGCAAAGTCTTTTTTAATCTTGATCTTACCTCTGGGATCCCATGAGGTTCTTCAGAAGGCCAGTGGCCTGTAGAAAGAAGCCTAAATGTTCCCCCTCCAGATAACGACATGGATGGGCGCTGCTTTTGCTGTGAAGGGAGTGTGCGAGCATGGAGTCAAGAGATATAATGAGCTGGACAACCAAAAGAATCAATTGGTGATGTCGACTAGCAGGAGCTGCACATGCAGGTAAGAGCGGTGAGGCGATGGGGCTTGGTGGGTGGGGATTTAGACAGTCAATGAAGAGAGAAAATTAATTATTTATTTAATTTTCCCTCGTGGTCATCTGTCCAATCCCCCCCCCCCCCCAACCCAGCCCAACCAATCTTACCTGCATGGGCCGCTCCTGTCTGCTAGGAGGTAACCAAGCCCCGAAAGGTGGGACAGATGCACAATATTAACCAACCAGAGAAAATTAATTTTAGAAAACGGCCTAACAAACCAACCAAAAGTGGTGGGCATGTACAAAGTCCCCGATAGCCCATATACCGAATACAGCATGCTTCAGCCCAGGCTCGACCTAATAACAATCACATTCCACTTAAGTAAAAATATAAAAACAATTACATTTCACTTGAATTTGTAAAAACAATTCATAATAGGTACACGGACGTTTAAAAATGTAATAATCATTTCATACACGGGGTCTTACTTAAAAGGTGCCCGTGCAAAAGCATCTTAAAACTTTATACCAGGTGCACCCTTTATTCCATCACTCCCCTGTTGCCTTTTATCTACCCATAATAATTCTTACTTTTCCCCCATGTCTCCTAAATGTCACCGACTACCAGCTCTGCTTCTTTGCGTGCACAATTCTCCCGTACCCTCTGGCTCTTCAATCCTCTCTCTTGTAATATTCTAATAACTCATTGCTGTGCCTACATACATCTCTATATCTTCACAACTAAAATAGAGAAAGAGGACGTCGGTAGCCCAAATAACTTGGGACAATTATCATCACCGTCCTTATTTTTCCACTCTTTCACGAGCACTGGCTTATAGATGAGGGTCAGACAACAAGGCTAGCATGTAAAATTCATCCTACAGTTTTTGCCTTATGTAGTATCATGCACCAAAGAACTCCTCTCAACACTGGGCCCTGACATCCTAAACCTCATGTCCTATGTCGTGGAATTCCACCTAAGCATTTAGGTTTACAGCTACAACACTATTCCCATCGAAAAATATTTCTTCACAAGGTAGATAGCAAATTACTGGGTGTTTTTCACCCTTAGTAGAACCTTTAAAATGGAAGTGAACTGGCAGTTACACTAATATGCGGAACACTACTACCGGATATTCAACTTCCAATCAGTATTTAGGCTCCAGAGGGAGTTAAACTGTACTTGCAAACACCAAAACCTTTCTCCAGATGAGCACTAACATCCAGAATTGGCTCCCCCGTAAGACAATTCATGCAACTAAACCAAAATTACAAAGAACCTATGCAAAACATGTTACTGAACAAATTAAAACTTCCTCATCCCAGTGGTGTCAAACTAGGATAGTGAGACAAGAGTCATGACAGACTCTTTGCCATACTTCTAAAAACCCTATCCTACTGGTCTTAACACAGAATGAAAGAACGAGGAATCTTCAAATGGTAACTAACCAGCTCATCCCAAACCTCCTTCTCAAACTTCTCCCTCCATTTTTACCCATGTAACACAACTAACAGGCATACACAATCACTACTTTAAAACAAACAGCTTACTACATCCCCTTTCAACCCATCCCATCGTTATGTCCCTATGCTAACTAAAAAAAAAGACTAATCTAATAACTAATAACCTCTACTCTAGGGCTCTGGAATAGTGTGCTACTCACCGCAAAGTGCTTCAATGCCTCGTCAGGGGTAGTATGCGTTATATGAATACAATTTACAATTAAATCGACCATTAACAATTTAAAAGATGAGGACAAAGTCTTCAGAATCCTTTTCAGCCAACAGAGAGTGGAACCAAATTATAGAATATTCATAAAACTGAAGAAATTCAAATAAGCAAGTCTCCAAATAAGGCCTGAACCCACTTCATGCCGTACTTTGAGTATTATATATGTTTCCTGCTTACAGCCAATGTTGCTGCTTACTGCCTTAAGTAAGAACATGCAATGTTAGCACCAATGCCCTCTCAATAAAACTACCCACCCCTCTTTTACACCTCACGAATCGGGAGAAGGACTTACCCCATACATGAGTGCACAAACCTACAGCAAAGGAGCAGCGGACACTACGGAGATGGAGGACAGAAATATCGATGACAGACAGGGGGGGCCTAGCTCACACCAAGAATTGTCTCAGTATTTAACTATAGTCATGCAATTCATAACATGGTTTCAGCCCCTCCCCCACCTTATTATTCTCCTCAAACCTTCATTCAGTTAGACTGGAGAGAAGAATGGTGGTGTAGTTCTAATCCAATGTACAAACCTTTGTATTTCAATGTACGTGGCAGTACAGTGACATGTTTACTTTAGCGCAAAATAAGGACCTGAACATACAATTAAGCAAAATATTTCAGCATTTTCATAATGACAACACATTTTGTGAAATATATATTAGCAGGAGCTAGGCAATTCAACATGAAGGCGAAATAGTTGAGAACAAATGCTCTCTTGATGTATTTACCACAAATCATAAGCAACTACTGCTATGCCTGAGGTAAAGATGAAAAGGATGTATAAGCCACATAGCTTGTCTCTTACTGGTATTGTGACTAGGAGCCATCCAGAGAAAGGTGAGCAAACCATATCCATTAACAGGCAGCCAGTGAACATTTTCTCACATAGCAGAAAAAAGGTTATAATGATGAATCACTGGTATCAGGATCACTATCGAATTTAAAGCCACTTTAAATGATTGTCAAAATGTGTAATTATGCAAAGAGTGAATTGAAAAAGCCTAAACAAAACGCGTGGGGTGATAAAAATCTACTAGATTTCCAAGCAGGAAACAAATAAATAACCAATCCATGCAATAAAGGCTCATAACCATTGTGAATTCGGTATAACACCAAAGCATTATACTTGCGAGCACAGCACTGGAGGAAGCAGTGGGCGTTCTTTAAGGATGAAGGTGCCTGCCGCCCCCCCACCTTTTTGCATATATTAGGAGCCTCTCTTATACTGAGCAAAGGTCAGCTTGGCATGCTTTATGTTCAGTCAGGAAGCCATGCGCTAAATGCGCAGGTGCCTGGCTCCTAAGCTGAATTCTGCTCGTTGAAGATTTCACATCCTAGCGGGTGTGGCCTTCTCAGTCTAGCAAAGTGCTTGGAGGTCCCTCCCGTTCATGACAAGGGAGACCATCACTTGAACCTTGGTGCTTCAGTTATACGTCCTAAAGCGCCTAGTGTCGTCTGTCTATCAGTGACGCTTGTCACAGAGTGGGGTGGGTCAGCCATCTTATTAACCCCATCCAACTCTGACAGGTAAAGGATTGCCACTTCCTCTCAATGGTTGACCCATAACAAGGTTAGCCAATGAGAGGAGGCGTCAACCCAAATTCTCCAAGAACCACCGAGGCTTCCCTCCCGCCACCTGACAACACAGTTGCAGCCCACAAGTTGTCTTTTTTTTAAATGTTTGATGTGTTAGTAGGCATTAAGATGGGTGAGTGTATGTGTGTGTGCATGTGTAGCTGACCCACCCCACTTCGTGCTCGATTTACCAGGTACCACTGATGAGAGGAACAGAACAAATAAGCCATTGGCAACATTGTTGCTACATCCTCTTCATCACTCCACAACATCTCCTCATACATCCTCACAGCGTGCCATTGTCCCAACCACCACGAGCTCAGCATCCCTCCACAGTCACGAGAATCCCTCATCTGTCCGCAGCTCCTTCTACACTTCAACAATCCCAGCACAGCCTCACTGCCCTCCACACCCACCCAAACCCGGTATCTATCCGCACTCCAGCGCCCTGTCAAAAATCACTGAGTTACCGCTCACCAACCCACCCGTAATCCGCGCAAAAGAGGGGTGATGGAGCTGGTACCGCTCAGGCACCCTAAGGTTGTCAAGCAAAGCCACATCTACTGAAATATTGTGATCTCATTTAGTGCACAAATCCTAGTGCCAAAGGAAACCGGCCACAAAGAAGGCGCCTTATGGTGCGTCGCGTGATATTGATATTCCTTCAATGTGTGACTGCTGCAAAAGTACACATTATGTGGCTTTTGCATTGGAGGGTACACACCTCAGGTACACACCTAACGCAAGGTACACTTGGTTGTCAAAGCGCACAGCCTGGTGGCCTGCTAAAGGGGCATTTTTAAAGCAATTTCTGCATGTATCTATAGTAATCTGGGCTCTTGGGTCTAAACACAAGCTCTTGTCAGTCGATGATTGCAGAATGTGAGCACAGGCTCAGCCTCTTTCCACATCCCTCTCATGTCCTCATTTAACAACACCCCTCAAGAGCGACAGCATCTTTCTCCATTCCTGCTCCTACCCACTCTGTTGCCACAGACACTTCATCTCTCTATACGGCCACAAAAGGCAATTTTACACACATCTTTTTACCACAACCAAAGACTTTTCATCTCTCCAAAGTATGATAGTCACAGCTTTTTCCTACAAGCACAGCATCTCTCCCTACTCCCATGCCCAACCCCACGGCATTCCCTCCACTGCTCCACAGCCCTCTGAAGCCCAGCATCTAGTCACTGCCATTTTATCACCTCTCCTTTCCAACATCTTACCTAAGCAGTGAGTTTCCTTCACAGCCTCAGCCTCTCCCTGCTATCTTGCCATATATCAGGTCCTTCCACAGCTCCACAGCTCTCCACATACACAGAATATAGTCAAAGGTTTCTCATTCCTAACCAGGTCCAGTTTCTCCCGATAACCAGACCACTAACTACAACAACAGCCTCTTGCCACCGTCCCCCACAGCTTCATGTATTCACATATCTCAAAAGTTCAGGATCTTCTACTGTTTCCTCAACCTCCAAGTGCCCACATTCATCCACATCCCCAGCTTCTAGCAACAGGTACCCCACTTGCCACCACCATTTTTCCCCAACACCCACATGATGTCTTCACTGACCTTAAGTTCAACACAGCCATGGACAGTCACAGGATCTCCAACTCCCTAAAATCTCATCATAAGGCCAGCTTCCATCCACAGGGCCCTCATCTGCCCAATGCATGTCTTCACAGCCACAGTATCTGCCCTTTAATCACAGCATTACCCAGACCTGCCACTCCTCTCTGCAGTCTAAGCCTATTGCCCCAACTTCAGACATCTCTCACCGCCAAGGATGTGAAGTCTTTTCATACCATCCTATCTCCAGAATGCCCCTCAGTTTTAGCATCTCTTCAACCCTCATCCTCCTGCAGCTTTCTATGTCCTTTTTTTACACAGCCCTTGGCAGCAGATTCTCCTGAGAGGCAAGCCATGCTCTCACATCTCCTCAGTCTTTGTCAGCAGTGTCTGTGTTCTCAAAGCATCGCCCCACAGCCACAGACCATCCTCTCTGAATAGAGTTGAGACTTTACTCCAACGTCCTCTACTCTGTTGGTCTGTTGAAGGGGGCTTTCTGTCGGCAGAAACAGATGATACACCTTTTCTCCATATGATGCAGCAAGAAAAGCACCTATCACTGACCATAGAGACACAAACTGACAGCTATAGAGGATCTTTTCACTGACCATAAAAACACACACTGACAGCTAGAGAGGGGCTTTTCACGGACCATAAAAACACACACTGATAGCTAGAGAGGGGCTTATCACTGACCATGGAAACACACACTGACAGTAAGAGGGGAAACTTTTACCGACTTTAGGAACACACTGACAGCTAGAGAGACACATCACTCGACTCACCACCTCCTTGAGCCTAAACCCTCCCACCAACACCACGGACCCCAATGAAGGAGCCCGCAACCTCACACAGTGGAGCACCGACTGCGCTGATACCCTTGCTCCACTGAAAAACCCTCCCAGCAACCTCAACAGCAAGAAAGCAGAGTGGTTCACCAACGATCTCAAAGACTCCAAGAAATCCTGCGTGACCTCGAGAAAGCCTGGCGCCACAACCAGTCAACGGAAAACATGACAGCCCTCAAGAACGCCACCCGCAAACACCACCAGCTGATCCGCACCACCAAAAGGTCATCCTTCAGACAATAACACCCACAACAGCAAGGAACTCTTCAATGTCGTGAAAGAGCTCTCCAACCCCAACGCCAGCAACAACAACATCACGCCTTCTCTAGACCTCTGCAACTCTCTGGCCACCTTTTTTCACCGTAAGATCGTCGACATACACGACAGCTTCGGCGCTCAGAACTCTTACCCCACCACCGAACCTACACCCCCCACCACCACCCTTCGCTTGGACTCAGGTCAGCACGGAAGATACCACCCACACGATGAACACCATCCACTCTGGCTCCCCAGCCAATTCCTGCCCAAACCATATCTTCAACGCGGCCGACTATCATCGCACCCAAACTTCGGGACATCATCAACAACTCCTTCATATCCGCCACCTTCCCAGAGAGCTGGAAGCACGCAGAGATCAGCGCCCTACTGAAGAAACTCACCGCAGACCCCTCAGACCGCAAGAACTTCCGCTCCATCTCGCTCCTCCCCTTCCCTGCAAAAGTCATTGAAAAAACCATCAACAAACAGCTGACAGCCTTCCTGGAGACGAACGGCTCCCTCGACCCTCGCAGTCCAGATTCCAAGCGAACCACAGCACCGAGACCACCCTCATCGCGGCCACGGACGACATCCGGACCCTACTGGACAACAGAGAAACCGCCGCCCTCATCCTGCTCGACCTTTTGGCTGCGCTCGACAGGGTCTGCCACCGCACCCTGACAACCCGCCTCCGCCACGCCGGGATCCAAGGAAAGGCCCTGGAATGGATGACCTCCTTCCTCTCCGACAGAACCCAAAGAGTCCGTCTCCTGCCCTTCCTCGCAGAAGCCACCAAGATCATCTGCGGCGTACCTCAAGGCTCCTCGCTCAGCCCCACCCTCTTCAACATCTACATGAGCTCCCTCGCAGCCATCGCACGCAAGCACAACTCAACATCATCTCCTACGCCGGCGATACCCAACTGATCCTCTCCCTCATCAACGACCCCACCTCCGCCAGAGCCAGCTTCCAGGACGGAATTAAAGACATCGCAGACTGGATGAAGCTCAGCCGCCTGAAACTGAACTCAGACAAGACGTAAGTCCTCATCCTCGGCCCATCCATCTCCGCCTGGGACGACTCCTGCTGGCCCCCTGCTCTGGGCCCCCCACCCAACCCCACGGACCACGCACGCAACCTGAGCTTCATCCTTGACTCCTCCCTCACGATGGCCAGGCAAGTTAATGCCGTTACCTCCTCCTGCTTCAACACACTCCGCATGCTCCGTAAGATCTTCCGCTGGATCCCCACTGGAACCAAGAAAACGGTCACCCAGGCCCTCGTCACCAGCCGTCTGGACTACGGGAACGCCCTCTACGCTGGGACCACCGCCAAACTACAGAAAAAACTCCAGCGCATCCAGAACGCCTCAGCACGACTCGTCTTGGACATCCCCCGACACAGCCACATCTCTGCCCACCTGAGGGACCTGCACTGGCTCCCCACCAGCAAGAGGATCACGTTCAGACTCCTCATCCACGCACACAAGGCTCTCCACGACCTGGGCCCCGAATACCTCAACAATCGCCTCACGCCAACCCGCCAGCTCCGCTCCGCCAGCCTCGCCCTCGCCACCGTCCCACGGATCCGCAGAACCACCACCGGAGGAAGATCCTTCACCTACCTGGCAGCCAAGACCTGGAACACCCTCCCCACCCACCTACGACTCACCCAGGACCATCTCTCCTTCAGGAAGCAACTCAAGACCTGGCTTTTCGAGCAGTAGCAGCCCCCCCCCCCTCCCCAAGCGCCTTGAGACCCTAGCGGGTGAGTAGCGCGCTTTACAAATGTTCTTGATTGTTTGATTGACATCGCTGACCATGGAAACAATCACTGCTCGGAACTTTCCTTGGTTATGCAGAACCTGTTGCAATCACAGTCTTCCAGGTCAAATTCTGAAAACGTTTTACAGTTTAATTGTGGGTACCGAAACACACGTGTGTATTTTCACACGAGGAATAAAGTGCATAAGAAATTATTTTTGGGGTAGAGATCCCTCCCCACCCCCCTCCCAAACCCCTGAGTAATCCCATCACTTACATTCCTAACTAGTTTAGGAGTTCGCCTTCGTGCCCTGGAAAACCAATGCAATTTTAGAAACGTTTACCTATTGCTATTGTGAATGCCAATGCCTTTTGTTTTTGCAGGTTTTTTAAACACATAACTAAAAGGCATTGACATTTCCAATGCCAATAGCTAAAATCTCGCAATTGCGAGAAATATTGCATTGCAAATGCTTGTTTAGTTATATGCCCAAGTAAACTGCCTGTAAAGACATAGGTTTTAGATGCCGCTCTGAAGGGGAGCTCTTGCTCTAATGTAATGCTGCTAGATATTACCCAGACACGTTCTACTCTGCAGCAGAAAATAGATAGACGAGACCACATTAAATGCAACATTCAGTGAGCGGTTTAATTAAGAGGGCAGAGCAGAATGTATTTTTTTTGTTTATCACAAGAGGAGTCTTGCTCTACTGAAGCAGTACATCACAGGACAGATATTTCACATCCTAATCATAACTCTTGGGTGAAGTGAAAAACAACCAGGGTGGATCCATTGCCAGGACATAGCAAGATTACTGCGAAATGTAATATCTTTATTAGAATTCCTGTGCCACACAAAATACCTATCAGGTTTCCTGTGCCAGTGCCCTGCAGGCCAGGGAGACTGTGCCCACAATAAGTGTGATGGCCCCACTTGCTGATGAGAGCGTTATACAGAAATATCTAAAATAGGAGGCAATATCTAACAAGTATATTAGACATTTCTGTAAAACTCTGATCAGCAAAATTACCCAGTTATAGTAAGCTGCACATACTGCAACCCACGCCCTCCATGAACTAACTACTCACGCCCTCACAGATGACAGCACTGGGGAGCTCAGATGATATCACTCAAGACATCACAGCATGTACATGGATAATGAGGGCTGAAGAATGTGTGAACAAAAGAAATCACAATAAATAGTCAAAGACAGATTGCGGAGTCTCCAAGAAACTGACATTTTGCTGAACTACATGCAGTCAATGCGGAAAACAGAGGGTGTAATGGCATGTAGGACAAATTGTCGAAGTCACTGAGCCAAAAAAGTAGGACCTCAGCACACAGTATATAGCCTTGCATCCTTCCTTTAATCCTCCCAAGTCAGCTATGCATAACCTTCAGCACATATCGATTATCTGTTAAAAACGTGGATACATTATTATTGTTTACGGGTATGATTAGGCCCATATTGCAGCTAAGCGTTGCAAAGTGTCAAGTTGGAAATATCACTGCTAGGCAGGGATAGATGGAAGACAGATTACCAAACTCCATTGATAGATGAAGACTGGGATGAAGCACGTTAGCGTGTACAAGTATCTACAAATGCAAATGTAAACTGATGTATATTAATTAGTTACAGAGAAGGTAGGTTGCACACAAGAGGATGGCTAAAATCTAAATCAAGCTTGCAGCCATATGTCAGACAAGCAGACAGATGGATACCGATTTTATGCATTTAATCTGGGTATGCACGGTGGACAGGGAGGTCATAAGAAACTGGAGTATTAGTTGGGGGGTGAGATCATAACTCAAAAAATAATCCCATTCATTGTCAAGGTGAACCACTAACACCACTAAATAAACCTGTGTTTAACCCTGGCACAAAGCAGTCAGGGTTAACTTAGAGGCATGTGTAAAGTATTTATGCAGTACTCAAAAAGTAATAAAGTGAAAAAAAAACACAAGAAAAATCCCAAACCAATTTAGGAATATAGAGAATTTTTAATTAAATAAAATTACACCAAAATGACGCACATCCAATAAATATAACCGAAGATTTGAATTCTTGAATCTTGAACTAAAAATAGGACCAAAGAGCACAAAGTGTCAACCACAGGTATTGGTCGTGCTAGACCGGGACAAAATCAAAAGGTAATGCTGACCACGATGGAAAGCATGTTGGATACAGTGACCAATTTCGTCCTGGTGGAAAGTTTACCTTCTGATTTGAAAACTTTTATGGCGAAAAGGCAGTCGTTTATGAGTCAATGGTGGGGCAAGAGGCAATTTGGATCCCAAGCGGGGTTTGATGACTGCAGAATGCTGAAGAGCAATGTGCCGGTGAGGTCGTCAATGAAGGCAGGAAAGCTCCAAGAGGACAAAGTTTAAGTTTCATGCGCAGAAAAGTATCGACATTGATCAGATACTTTTCAGCATTGGTACCAATGAAGCCCTCCAGATTCGCACCTAAAAACTTTTCTGGAAGTCAGATCTCTTTCAGCGGGGCAAGCCGCTAATTTGATGCTGACCAGCATTTTCAATGTTGATGGCTGTGGCTTTGATGGTGACCCCAGTTTCCATCGGTTCTCCAGGCAGAAAAATTGCCCAAAGGTTTCTACTTTTGCAGTTTAGGGATAAGTGGAGTAAACTTTAATCCAGGATCTGGGGGCATCACCTGGGGGTTAGGACTCACTCCAGCAGAGGGCAGAGGCACAATACGGGCAGGTCCATTTGGAATGGGTCAGCTGGGCAGCTGCAGGAAGAGAGGACTCAGGAAGCTTGTTTTCTGCCTGTAGCTCAAACTGGAGGTCAGCCAACTGACTCTAGGGGTAATTCCTGGAATCATGAGTTCAAGGCATGCAGTTCCAGTATTCCTTCAGGTTCTTTACATACCAGGTTAGTAGTAATTCTCATTCTTCACCTCATTCTTCACAGGTCCAGGAGTGTTAGGAGGAGAGGTCTGTGGGGTCCACTTTTATGCTTAATGGCAGCCTTTTCCACCCCTAAACCAGTTCTGGTCAGTTTCTTCCCTCCCACTGGATTTGGAGCCAGCCAGACTGGAGAGACAATGAACCAAGGCAGGCTTAGGTTTGAGCTTCCCCTACCAGTAACTGTACAAGAAGGGGCTGGGCCCGCCACCCAGGCCATCCTTTCAATGGAGCGGACCCTCTTCCCACAACCAGAGCCCTTTGTCCCCTGCCCAGTGTCTGAGAGCAATAAACATCTCAGCACAGGGGAGCCATCGGGGATCAGGTTACAGCTGGACACTGCAGGAAGGTCTGTTGGATTTAGGCAGAAAAATGACAACTTGCTGAAAGTGGAAATTCCAAAATAGAAATATAAAATCCAACAGCTAAAACATTATTGCTGTACATTTGCTTTAACTAACTAGATTACAAGTAGCAAACTGGAGGAAACATGGAAGAATGGGTGCTTGTTGGGGAGCTATAGAAGAAGAGGAGACAAATTGGATGTGAAAGTTGAATACATGGCAGACTAGTGCATTACGCCAGGATTAGAGAGAGTCCCCGACACCTGTCCTTGAAAATGGTATAAATACTTAAAAGCTTGAAGTATTGATGTGGTTTTAAATTCAATCCGGTTGCACACCAAAGTCAAATTGACCAAATCTACTGGTGTAGGCTTTACATTTTATGAACAAGCACTGAAGCAGTTAAAGCATGAGATATGCCTTCATAAGGAAGATCTCCAACCTTTGGTGCTCTTGGATTCCTGCAATCTCATGATGAAAGAAAACCAATACTTCGAAAGGAATGATTGAAAATTGAATTGGCCCATAGTTATTTAGCCAAGTCATTACTTTTTCAGTAACTAAAAAAGGAGAAATTGCCAGCTTCAGTTATAAACAAACTTCTAAAAACTCTGGTGAGGCTAAATCCATGGAAATTACATCTTGAGGTACAAACAACAGACACTTTTTCATCCAAATTGCTGAATAGCACTTTCAAGTTCTCAACTGAGCCGGGAAAAATCTTTACACAGCAGAAATAATTTTCAGAAAATACTAGGCAACACTATCATTTTTCAGAGAGGGTTTACAGATAATGACAGTTGTTGGGCATGTAATCACCAATCAGCAGAGGAAGTATGATTGCTACATTTCTTATACTCCATCAGTACAGGAAGTGACATCACTAGTTTCCCACCAAAGCCATATTTGAAGCAAGAAGCCAGGCAAGAACACTTCATTCCCCATCACACATCTGTGAAGGAAGAGACACACTGCAATTCCCACCATGACAGAAAGTGGATTTACATCATGTTTTCTCATTGCTTCAGTCAATGCTTCACAGTGGCCCACCTCCTAGGCATTCTTAGAAAAAGACAGGCATAGATAAGGTCATTGCCTATTTGGCCCTGTTAAGCTCAGAAATAGTTTTTAGCCAGAACCCCTGTTCCTCTGAAACTATCCAGCAACCCACACTGTGATCCCCATATTTGCACCCAGATCAAGATAACAGTTAGCAGCCTCAAAACACATAAAAACAATCTTACATATATCCCACTAAGTACCAGACACACTCAAACTACCAATCACACATTCCAACTTATGCTCATAAATGCTCATTCTGCAGGACTACATGCACCAGGTATCACAGGCCTCACCACTAACCTCAAGCTTGATGTCTGCCTCATCACAGAAACATTGTTCACCCCCACAGCCTCACACATCCTAGGTGGTCTTCTTTTCACAGACTACATTAGCCAATGTGTGGACCACACACTTAAGAAGGGAGGATGCCTTGCTATCATCCATAAGTCTACCTTGCCCTGTACCCTATTCAACCACAGGACACTCAATTCTATAGAGCTACAGACATCTATGCATCTCAGACTGCACCTCCACATCTCATCTACAAGCCTCCCTGGCAGAACAGGGATATCATTGATGAATACTTTGCTCACCTTGTCATCTCATCCATCCAACAAACCCATGCCAGCATCTTCAGAAACATTCCAGACAACACAAAAAGGAGACACCCTCCTCAGCCTCATCAACATGCTCAATTTGATACAGCGCGCCACCTGGCCAAAACACTCCAAAGGCCACATCTTCAACCTCGTCTTGTCAACATCAACAACAATCCAATGTAAATCACCCATACTCTTGGACTGGATTGACCACCTAACTATACCTATCTCCCCGCTTAGCATTCTACTAATAAACTAAGGTAAGCCCAAAAGAAAATACCAAACCTCCAGATCCTTCAAAGACTTCATAATAGCCAAATGCACTTTACTCATCTCTCGCCCTACCAAATTGCTTTTTCGCAAACCTTGTGACCATCCATGATGAAACGAAAACATGCAAGTGCAAGCCAGAACCCTCACCACCCTGGTACACTAAAGACCTCGCTGTCAATATCTGCTCCATTTGCAGACAGGAAAGAAAATAGAAGAAAACTGAGCTCCAGATTACCTCATGATACTGAAATCCCTCTGCGCAACATACAGACAGCTTATCGCATAATCCAAAGCAAAGTACTAATCCCACACCATCAATAAAACCATCAACAGAAGTGGAACACTTTTCAAGAAAGCCAGGCACTGCATAAGCCCCCTTCCTTAGCTATATCCCATGCCACAATGATACGTGCAATGCCAACAACCTCTTCTTGAGGGAAAATATAAAGGAGACCTGACAGCAAATGAACAATACAAAGCCTGTTTTCCACTTATGCCAGTCTCTTTTCATAGAATCTCACAATGGCCATCTTTCAAAGCTCTGACTCTCACAGATAGTACCAACACACTTAATTCCCCCAAAGCCACTTCTTATGAAGATGATGTCCTATCCTAGTCCTTCATAAATGCTGTCCTAAAGGAAGCTCTTCCACACCTAACCACCATTATCAATGCCTCCCTGACTTAAGGCATGTTCCTAGATGCTCTCAAGACACACCACACCCTCCCATTCCTAAGGAAACCTACATTAGACATACTCACCATCAGCAAGATCACTGAAAAAGTAGTCTATGCTGAACTCTAAAATCGAATTAGTGACAACTACCAATGTCTTAACTATCAATATGGCTTTAGTACCAGTTGCAACATGGAGATCCCTACTTTACATATCAAAAGACTATTCCATATTTGCTATAAAAAAATCTCAATTTCATTTTGTAATGGAAAGCAGTAGTAGACATATGCTTGTACAGCCTAAACATGATTCTGGTTGCAGTTAAAACCTTTATTTATGGTTGTTTCAGTAATTGGGATCGTTAATTTTGGATGATGCATGTTGGAACATCATTGTGAAACTATATTTCAAATAACCATGAAGCACTCATGAAGCTAATGAGTTTGATTAAAAACGTGGAACCTTTCAAGTTTGCAAACTTTACTTTGTGATGAACTATGTATAAACATTAAGACTTTTCAGTCACTTTAGCGCTGTGCACCGGGGAGCCTTCCTCCAGGCTGGGGAAGCCTTGTAATAGTCTTCTGTTATTTATGCTGGTTGGTTCAGACAGCGTTTATCTCTGGGAGCACGCCACAGACCATAACAATTGGTAACATTCGGATTCACCAAGCTGTGCAAGTCCTTTTAAACTTTGTGTCAGTTCACTATTTCTGTCCCTAGGACTTGGCACGCTACTTTGAACAACATGAATTATGACCTGGTATCCAACATGACCGAACTCAAGGCCAACACCTTTGCCTTCACGGCGGATGACGCCGACAAGACCTATGGCATGATCCAGGAGGAAATAGTCTCCACTGCTAACACTCGCAGTGTCGAGAGTAATATAAAACAACTGCTCTACCTACTAAAGAAGGAATCGAACCAGAAACTTCATGCCAGCACTCTCGTGCGGTATCACAGAGCCCAGCGGATCCCCAGGGGCCTACGGGTACCCTTGAAACCCTTACTGTGTAAGAACAACGTGAGGTTTGTTGAGAGATGGTTCGCCATCCTCAATAAATGCTCGCTTGATTTGATCCTTCTCATAATTGAGGAACTCTCTAAAACGCTGGAAGATCTGGCCCAGGAAATAAAAAGCGTACGCACGGAGCTTGACAACGCCATGGAAGCCCCTGAACTTGCTAAAATGTTGGAAGATGTTAATGCCCAGCTGGAAAAACATACTCGTGATACACAGGAACGTAAGTTCCGGAAATACAAAAGGGACACCATCGATTACAAGCTCGGCGAGGTGTACACTTGGGCAGAAGTGTACGCCCGCCGACGCCCTTATCGCCCTTATAATCCATACTCCGAAAATGAAACCTCCTCTTCTGATGGTGACACTAGAGCCCAACCATCCGCTAGACCATCACCACGTGTCGAGCAACAACAACCCAGCACATCCAATGCTGCGGTTCAGTTTTTTAGAGCCGGGCCAAGTACAACAAACCGACCCAGGCGGGGAAAAACCCACAGAGGCAGAAAAGGCGCCACCCGAGACCAAAGGCAAAAAGGGCAACCGCCGGAAATAATGGGTCAGGACAATTTGGTGTTCAACATTTCTTCAGTACAGTTGACTGATGAAGAGACACGCACTTTGCAGAAAGGTCAATCCTTTGTGCCAACAACCAGAACCAACACCTTGGAATTAGAGGTCAGTGCTTTCAAGATAGTTTGCAACATCCGCCTATGTCACTATTTCCAGAATATTGTGACTACACCCATGTAAGACGATGACATGTTACGAGGACTCCATCCCCACAGTACTTTCATGGCCCCTCAAAGCCATAAGATCATTGACATGTTTGAAAACCTAGTCAAAAAGGACATCGCTACACTTCCCTTTCAGTCTATGGGCAAGCAAGAAAATCTCACGAAAAAGGAGAAGAACATTCTGCAGAGAATTGCGCATAACCCAGCGATAATCTGTCAAACTGCTGACAAGGGGGGCGCCCTGGTCATCATGGACGCTTCTTACTATGAAGAACAAGTTGATGCCCACACGTTGGATATCAACACTTATGCACCGCTACAAACGGACCCAACTAATGAGTTATCTATCCTGATTAGAATCATCAACCAGGCATTTGATAACGGAACGATCACTGATCGAGTAAGACGCTATCTGACACCTAACAATCCCAAAGGGCCTGTACTTTATATGTTGCCGAAGGTGCACAAGCACCCCACGAGACCACCATTACGACCTATAGTCTCCACCAAAGGAAGCATTCACGAATCTATTGGCAAGTTTTTAGACAGATACCTGCAGCCATTTTTCTTGAATACCAGATCACATGTTCGAGACACCACTGATTTTTTGGTCAAATTGAAGAAAGCCACAGATTTGCTGGACAACCAAGAGTTGGTATTGTGTACAGTGGACGTCTGTTCTCTGTACACGTCAATACCTCACGATCTAGGAATAGCAGCTGTTGAGCAAGAACTCTCGAATTCGAATCTGGATGCGGATATGCAAGTACTGCTCATGGAACTGATGATATTTACTTTATTTCACAGTTATTTCACGATATTTGACAAGTGGTTTCACCAACTATGCGGGACGCCATGGGAAATTGCGCTGCGCCGTCGTATGCAAATATATTTATGAAGTCGTTTGAGGAATGTTATGTATTGAATCAACAGCCCTGGCTAGCTCATGGGAAGCTCTATTTGAGATTCATCGACGACATATTCATTCTATGGGCAGGAACTGAGAATTCTCTCACCGACTTTTTGAAATCTTGGAATGAGGTCAACGATCGAGTTCAGTTTACTTGGACACTTGACAGGAATCACATGCATTTTTTAGATGTGGAGATTCTGAGACAATCTGGAAACTTGGCTACGACCATTTTTCAAAAGCCCACTAATCGAAATTCAATTCTACATTATCGGAGTTTTCATCGACCTGGGTTGAAACAAAACTTGCCTTTTTCCCAGTTGCTGCGTGTCAAACATATTGTATCATCAGATAATGATTGCCAACAAGATATGTCCAAAATGTTGGAGAGATTCAAAGCACGTGGTTACCCCCAGCAAACATTAGACAAGGCAGTTGCCCACTGTGGGAGTACTAAGAGAGAGGATCTCTTGCGAGTCAAATCTAAAACGGAAAACTCCCGGATGGTGGTAGTTTCCAAGTACACAATCATTAGCAATCAATTTAGGAATATCATCACCAAACACTGGTCCTTACTCAGCTTGGAGCCTGATTTTCAGGGAGCCTTTTCACAGGCCACCCATGTTTGCTTACACAAGGGTACGCAACTTAAAAGAGATTTTGACCAAACCCAGAGAGAAGTTCAAACCCGAAGTGTATAAAGGCCTCAGACCATGCTACAATTGTAGCAATTGTAACAACTGTATACCAGGGAATGTTACCAACAACCCCATGAAGGGTCACCCAATCAGACTGCGAGTTAATGTCACTTGTAATTCTACCAATGTCATTTACATGCTGAAGTGTCCCTGTGGGAAGTGTTACGTTGGTCACACAGAGAAAAATACGTGTGCGGTTATTGGAACATAAAAGCAATATAAGAACCAGGAATATCAAATCGACAGTTGCTGCACATTTTCTTGAATACAATAATACAGTAGCCCAATTGAAATATCTGGTATTGGAGCAAGTGACACCTACCCACAACAATAAAAACACTTTATTAAAAACGGAAAATTTCTGAATCAACGACAGGATGGAATTCCTGTGTTACTTATAGACTTTGTGACAACTGTAACGTTCGTTTGATATCTGTGATATTACTGTCATGCATTTACTGATTCACTATCATGCATTTTCTGTCAACGTTATGTCTCTCCGTAGGGTTTTACAGTTACAATCAGTGTGTCACCGTTTAGGTTTTGTTGAGTATCGTTCAGTTTAATGCAGTTTTGTTGTTAGAATATTTTCATTAGGACCTCATGGAGATTTTCCTTATCCAACATGGCGCTTGTTTTTCACATTTCCATAGTCCTTCGTTTATGTTTACTCCACACGCAGCGCGTCTACTAACCACACCGACACACTGGCGGCTGTTCTCTCTCAACCTGGTCACAGAGTGTGGGACTCCGTGTAGTAGGACAATCGTAAGTACCTCTACTGAGGACTGTTCAAACACAGTAGCGTTCAGGCACGTTTATCATCAGCGTTTTATTAATGCGCGCTTATGTTGTTGCAGGTTTTTGTTACTCGGTTGTTACTCGGATGTGATCATATACGTGAGTTGTGCGGACATTGGTTTAGCATTTGCCCAGTAAGCTGATCACTGTTCCGTAGATTAGTGAGCACATTGGTTTAGGCGACTTCTGTTATATTGCATCATCGCATTTGGCAGCGTAAAAATGTTCTACAATTATTCTGTAATTTCCTTTGCGCCACTAACACACTGACACTGTTTTAGCTCGTGAATAGATCGCACCTCCTTAGGTTGACACCCATGGTTGCCCCATGAGCATGATGGCACATTTTCACCAGCATCGGTATTCTTAACTGCGCATTATGGCTTTCATACGAACCGTTCAGCGACAGATTGATGCTTTCTTTATTTTGTAGAGCATTCCCCTGAAGAAGGGCTGTCCATCAGCCCGAAATGCATTGGGATCGTTAATTTTGGATGATGCATGTTGGAACATCATTGTGAAACTATATTTCAAATAACCATGAAGCACTCATGAAGCTAATGAGTTTGATTAAAAATGTGGAACCTTTCAAGTTTGCAAACTTTACTTTGTGATGAACTATGTATAAACATTAGGACTTTTCAGTCACTTTAGCGCTGTGCACCGGGGAGCCTTCCTCCAGGTTGGGGAAGCCTTGTAGTAGTCTTCTGTTATTTACGCTGGTTGGTACAGACAGCGTTTATCTCTGGGAGCACGCCACAGACCATAACAATTGGTAACATTCGGATTCACCAAGCTGTGCAAGTCCTTTTAAACTTTGTGTTTCAGTATTTCAACTGATTATTATCTTAGAAATATAGCAAGGAAGACATGGGCACATTGTTTCTGATGTTTAGTAGTAAGTGCTGCGCTTTAGTGGCTGTCATGGTGGTACACGATTTCATGAGTTTGGAAAGCTTTAAAATAACAACATGATTTTTGCAGAGTAGACAATAGAATGTCAGGATGGTAGTGGATGGACTCTGTGAAGGGGTAAGTGCAGAGGGGAAGAGTAGAGCACCTCTATTTTGGAGGGATTCAGAGTAAGAGACCTGTGAGCCATCCAATGTCACATAGAAGTGAGACCGTCTATGAGGCATGTTTGAAGATATAGTGGGAGGACTGGAAAGGAAAAGATGATGTGTATCATAAGCGTAGAGATGGTAGAAGAAGCAAGATAATGACAACATATATCTCCAAGTGGTTCAGGGTACAGTGTTAATAAGTGTGGACCTAGTGAGAACCATTTAGAAGCAGAACCCTTTCACTTCAGGCAAGTAATGTGGAGTGGTCTACACAGTGGAATGCTGCACAGAGATTGAGGAATGAAGGATAGAATATTGCAGGGAGAGTGAAGTAACCGTTGAATAATGGAAGTGATTGAGGTTGTTGTTCGGAGAGAGATATGCAGTAGGTTTGTTGAATACCAGGATTTTTAGTAGCGTGGTGAAGAAAGGAAGTTGGGGTGCTGTAAGGTTTTTAGAGAGAAAGAAATGGTCTGCAGTGATTTCTTTCAATAGTGGTATTACAACAACAAATCTGAAACAGTGAGTATACATTTGGGATTTGAGGAGTGGTTAAAAGAGCTTGAGTGAGAGACAGGCTTTTAACAGTCTAAGGGCTTAAATTGTCATAGAGTGTATGTGGGACTTGGCCCTTTTTGGTTAAAGTTCCCTAAACTTTTTGCTTTTCCCCTAGACCTTTTTTCTGACATGTGTTGCCAACGTAGATACTTTGGACACTTTACCACTGCTTAACAGTGTCAAAGTGCAAGTGCTCCCTGTGTAGAGTAATGGAGATTTGCTTTGCTAGTAAAGTCCCTAGTAAAGTGCACTATGTGTATCAGGGCTAGTAATGCAAATGCTACTGGTGGGCCTGCAGCACTTATTGTGCCAACCATGCAAGTAGCCTTGAGAAGGGAACGCAGGCCTGCCATTTCCTAAACTGCCATGTTGTTCTGGTAAGTGCACACACATACCAGGCCCTGCCCTTCCCTTTCCATACACATCAGGCACCCCTATGGTAGGTCTAGAGTACCCCCTGGACAGGGTGCAGTGCATGTGAAAGGTGGGACATGTGCCAAGGTGTGTACAATGTCCTGGCAGTGAAATAATCTCCATTTCGTTTTCACTGCTGAAAGGCCATCTTGCCCATTAGAATAGAATGGAAAGGCTGTGTAATATGTTTTCCAGCCTATCTTCCTAAAGGCTTAAGATGGAAAGGTGAGGTTTAGTATGCCTCAACTCCCCCTACAGTAACACATCTTTTCATAAAGATGGTTTTTGCATTATGTGTTTGTAAGTCACTTTTTCAGAAGTGGCTGGATTTTTGTGCTTAAAACATTTCTGTGTGTCTCTGCCTGGTTGTGGACTGACTGGCTGGATTTAATAGCGATAGGATCTGGGGAATGTCTTGACCCACGGGAAGAGGTGAGACAGCACAGGCTGACCTGCATCTGGAGTGTGTAGGGGGAAGAGGTGGCCTAGAGGTGAAGAGGCCTGGGTTGATGCTATAAAATAATTGTCCCATCTCCTGCTGAGTGATTGAGAATCCAGACACCCACTAATCAAAGGAAGAAGGTGTCACTGGTAGGGAGGCACCCAGAACTGGTTTGAGCAGGGGTCAGTACCCCCTTCAATACAAAGTCTTCAAAGCCATTGAGGGGTATAACTATGCGAGCTGAAGCCCCTGAACTATGGAGAATGGCTTGATCAAGTGTGAACAAGACCGGAGCTACTTCAGGGATCAAGAGGAATCTTTGCCAAGGAAGAAACAACTGAAGAGACTGTTGGATAGACTGCTCTTGCTGTATGATCTGGGGCAGGCCGGCAGTTTGCGGTTTCAACTAATGAAAGGCTGTAGGGACTTTTCTGTGTGCTGTGTCCCCCTGCTTGAAGGACTTCGCTGTGTGCTGTGTCTTGAAGTAACTATCCCCAAGGGTCTGAGGTGAGCTGGCTCCCTGTTTGGAAACACAGGAACACAAAAGTTTCCAGAGAAGACTCTCAGATAAGCTGTGGGTGTGTGTGCTATGTCTAGCCTGAGACCTTCTCAAGTTGTGCCCTGAGATCTTGGCACCGGGAGTTCCAAACAAGACTCAGAGACGCGGTGTGTGTGTGCTCTGTCTAGCCTGAGTCCTTCGAGAGGATCGTCCACTGAACGTGTGTACCGGGGAGCCAAGTAAGTCTCAGCAACACAGTGTGCGTGTGCTTGGGGGCAGCCTGAGACTTTCGTGTGGATTGGCCCGTGATTGTGCACATCAGAAGAGCAAGAGTGTCTCAGTGACGCTGTGTGTGTGTGCTGTTTGCAGCCTGAGACCCTCGCTGGAGGTGCCCTGTGATCGGGGACACCGGAAGATAAAGTGTGTCTCAGTGCCACAGTATGCGTGAAACTTTCTACTGCCTGAGACCTGCGCAAGAGGTTCCCTGTGTTCGGGGCACCAGAAGATCAAGTGTGTCTCAGCGACGCTGCATGCGTGTGCCGTGCGCAGCCTGAGACCCTCGTGAGGAGTTGTCTGGTTATCGTACACCCGGAGTTCCCATGAGTCTCCTTGACTCTGAGTGCAGGTGTAGTGTGCAGCCTGGGATCTTCCTATTGCCCGGAAAGTCAAAGAAATTGCATCGGAGGCCCAAGTCGCTGGACGAGGAAAGGAGAGTGGGTTCGCGCCCCCCAGGTAACGTGTGTCGACTCCTGGGGAGGGGCGCTGACTTGGAGGGAGATGCTTTCGGTCGCTCTCTCTGTCCTGCAGTGCAAGCCTCTGCTTGGATTGAGGCCCGTGTGCCAAGGTAATGGCAGCACCGGGGGCCTGAGTGTGAAGCTGCATTTACTGTGTTCTATTTTACTTGTGGGGGGGGCAACTGTGGCCGGAGACTAACTGCAAGCCAGCACGAGTGACGGAGAGACCGCCGGAGGCACTGTGAACGGTGCCGGCGTAACTTTTGTTTTGTATTACTCCTGCATAATGGAGTATCTGATGATTGTATAACACAATGCTTTATTTCTGCACAACGGACTGCCTGTTTTGTCGTATTGCCCATTGCATTAGTTTGCCTAACAAACTGCCTGAAAGGTGTGTCACGCATTGCAGTAGGTTTCCATAACGAACTGCCTAATAGATGTGTTACGTCATGTCTTAATCCTGCATCCCGATCTGCCGGATTGTCGTATTACACCTTGCATTAGTGTTGCATACCAAACTGCCGGATATATGTTTTCCGCATTGCATTAGTTTTGCATAATGAACTGTCTGACAACTGTATTACATGTTGCATTGCTTTTTCTTCCTAACAGAGTACCTGAAAGGGGACTGGTCGCATTGCATTACGAGGGCATAGCAGTTTACCAGGTTGTTGCTTTACGCATTGCATTACAGTGACAGGCCAGATAGGGTATTACGATCTGCATTAGTCTTATGTTGTAAAGTGCCCGATTATTGCATAACAAACTGCATATTATGACATTAGGATTACGTAGGATTATTTAGTTTAGCTCACTAATAATAGGCCAGGGGGAGCATTGCCCTGACGCAAAAGTTGGTTTAGCATTGTATGGTGTGTGGTCGCATCGTACATCTTTTTATAAACATATACTTATTTTCTATGAAACTCGTGTGGAGTCTATTGGTGATGTCATCATTGGGTTGCTGTGAGCGTAATTGCAAATACTTTACCAATTGGCCTTGAAGATAAGCCTTGCTGCTCGTGCCAAGCTACCAAGGGGGTGGAGCGGGGGCTATCTCTAGAGGCAACCTGTCTTTTCCCTAACGTTGGTGGTCGCAGGTCCCTGTTTGGCTTACGGTACCTACCTCAGCCAACCAGGAATCCTGGCAATTCTAACAGTGTGCATGATGGATTGGAGTTTAAGATTACAGTTAAGTTTCACATATGAAGTTGTAGAAAGCTCTGACAGAGAAAGACTGAATTTGGGAAATTGTAGACTTGCAAGTAAATACTAAGAGTGTCCCTGATTGTAGTGATCTTGAATGGAGGAATAGCAAGATAATAAATGCTCAGCAAGGAGTGCAGAGGCAATAGTAAGTGTGTGTGGTGGGGATATTAGTTTTGCATTTTATATGCACATTGCAGGGGTATCTGGGCCAAGTGAGAAGATTATGTTTAGAAGTAGATTGACTTGGCAAATATATTTCGTATTTGTAAAGAGCACAACTCATCCCCATAGGGATATCCCAGCACTAGTCTGAGCCAGTAACTGGTTCTAGTTAATAAGAATAAAGTGGATATAGCCATGTCTTACGTTTTTTCTAAATGTCAGCAAATCCGACACCATGTGTAGATCCTGAGGGAGCCTATTCCAATGGGTGGCGGCTTAATTAAAAGAGGGGCCACCCATCCGCGACTTCTTAATTCTTTCACAGAATATCAAGGCCTTGCTGGCTGATCTGAGATTCTGAGTAGGTTTGTGAAAGTTGACTTATTAACAGCCTAGGGCCTTTACCATGAAGTGCTCTATCCATGTGGCACAGTAACTTAAAGATAACTTATTTACGAACTGGTAGCCAATGAGGCTTGTCGAGGCAGGCAGATGCTGAGCTCCTTTTTCCTACATTGCAAACACGTTTGGCAACTGTATTTTGAAGAGTTTGAAGCCTTCAGAACAAGTAATTGGCCATGCCAACATATAATGCATTCCCATAGTCGATCCTGTTCACAATTAAAGTTTGGATTATGTTCCTTCTCCAACCTACTGGGATCCATCAGAGCAATTTCGAGAATGATACCTAAAAGTCCGAAACACGTCCCTTGAACCCGGGTTATTTGTTCTTGTGTAGGGGGGGGGCGGTAGAGTATTATCATTTAGAAAGCCCAGATTTGAAACCACTTTTCGGGTGTCGCTGCGGGGCCTAGCATAGCTGCCCACCATGACTCAGTCCAAAAATGTTCAGCACCTCCAAAGAATAAGATTTCTGATTTATCTGCATTTAATTTCAGACAGTGGAGATGCAGCCACTCTGTCACTTTAGAAACACACTCAACTAGATTATCCCTTGTTTCATTACACTTATCATAGGTGAAAATCTCAGATCCTCTTTTTCTCACAATATTGGCCAGTGGAGCCAGATAAACATTAAACAATGTGGGGCTTACGAGGAGCTCTGCGGAACTCCACAATACAGATCTTTGGGTCTAGATTTAAATGGTGGCAGCTGTACAGATTGCATTCTATTGCTTTAAAAAGAATAGAACCAATCAAAGGGAGCTGAATGTAGACCAAATACATGAAGCTTTCATAGTAAATGATGGAGAAGCATTGGTTTGAAAGCTGCAGATAGATATAATTATAATACTATTGTTGATTTCCCTTGGTCTACTAATAACCAAATGTTGTCAGTTACCACCAGTAAGGTTGTTTCATTGCTATTTTTCGCCCTGAACCCCTGATTGAACAGGATCCAGGATGTTATTGTTCTCAAAATAATGGGTCAATTGAGTATTGACTAATCACTCCAGTACCTTAGTCAGATAAGATGTCAATGAAATGGGCCAATATTTGGAAAGAATGGAGGTATTTTCTCTTTCCTTCTTTGCTAATTGCACTACTAAGGCCTGTTTGTAGCATACACAATAGAGGGGTGAGAGGTAGTATGCCTCGTCCTTCCTCCTCCTATTTCATCCACATACACATTTAAAATGTCAGCCTATTTATAGCCTACTTTTGTTTTTACTCAAATAAACCGCTCTCTGAATTGTGGAATGCTTCATCGGGCTTCCCACACCTTGGACCCTATGGAGTCCCGAGTGGGCTCTACCACTGTGAATGGGACCAAGGGCTATTTTAAAATTATTTGTTGAATGTGTATTCCCCACAATCAGACCTGAGATTAAAAAAAATGAACAGGTACAACTACATAAAACTATCCTCCATCCATTTAAAAATTGTATGCCTTGATGGGATTAAAATAATGAGTGGGTGATATAAAAGTGACACTAATTACCCTATCATCCTAAGCTACGGTCTAGATGTTTTGGCTGTCTCATAAGTGCCCTAAGGATCAGTGGCACTCATCAGGACCTAGAGGTTCTGGTTCGAAAAGTAGTACTTTATCATTAGCGGCTAACCTTAGTCACCATGCTATCCTGTTTGGGAAAATCAATGATCCATTCGTGTGAGATACCGCCAGGTCCAAACCCTATGCAAAACTGATTCCTAAGAATGCAGACATTTTTTCTCACAATAGTATGCTCTGAAGATCATTATTCTGCAGAAAGCTAACAAAAAAGCAAATAACGATAAGGAGACAAAGACATTAATCATGATAGAAATATTATTTACAAACATAAAAAATACTCAAAACACAGATATAAATGGTTAGGCATTATACTTCAGATTGTGCCCACCCTTATAACCCAAGTGAGAATCTCCCACTTTATTGACTTTAGAAATTATCTGCATCGCCAGTGGATTAACTTTGTTCAATTTTTTGTGTCACATCATGCAGATCATGCATCCGTGATCATGCTAGTACTGTGTGCATTTGATTCTTACCCAGGAGTTGTGGAAGCATTTCCCAACCCAGAATAGTCAGGGGGTCATTGCCCTACAGTCACACACAATAGAAATATTTCAAAAAATGTTTTTACTACAAATTCTCAAGTTTGCATCTGCATAAGTCAGTTATTTCTGCTTGCCAAATCATGGGCCTGTAGTCCTTACTAATGCTACTGTCCAATTCGCTGTATATCATCAGCTAGCGTTAGCTCATTAGAGGGTGCATTACGTCAGTCGTTCACACTACTGTGGGTAGTAAGTCATGTGCTCATGTCCCCCAAACACAATAGATATTGTGAATAGAATCACCTAATTAATTGCTACACCCACAAGCATGCTGGGGGGCAGTTGAAAGAATACCACTAACTTCATTTTTCAAGGTGAGCGTGAACTGACAAACAACTCAGCAAGCAGATAAAATCCCTCACTTACTACTCCAAGGGACCAACGCTGCTGCATTGCTGTGGGGTTCCCTGCGCCGATGGAGTTCAACTCTGTTCGTCTCTCTTTTACAACACATCTGTCTATGCACACGCTTAAGTCGAACATCATTAGGCAGAGGACGCTATGAGCATTAATATTTACAACAAGGGGTGGTGATGGACAGAGTCTCTGAATTAAGCAGAATACTCTCACCCAGTCAAGAGATCAGGGCTAGATCCAACACCGTTTTTTAACTCATTGCACCATCCCAGTTTCAGAACCTGGCTGTATGCAAATTAGTCTGTCCCTGGCCCAGTGCATCATGGGAACAGGGCAGACTAGACTACAAAAGCCAATTCTTACACTGGGAAGGAAACAAGCTTCCGGGGACCGGTTTCTGGCATTTCAGCCGTCTTCGGCCCGGCTTGCTTGAATCCTGATGGTGCAATGAGCAAGGGACTCACATCTGAGTATACCCTTCCACGCTTAGGGTGGACAAAAATATTTACAACAAGGGGTGGTGATGGACAGAGTCTCTGAATTAAGCAGAATACGCTCACCCAGTCAAGAGATCAGGGCTAGATCCAACACCGTTTTTTAGCTCATTGCACCATCCCAGTTTCAGAACCTGGCTGTATGCAAATTAGTCTGTCCCTGGCCCAGTGCATCATGGGAACAGGGCAGACCAGACTACAAAAGCCAATTCTTACACTGGGAAGGAAACAAGCTTCCGGGGACCGGTTTCTGGCATTTCAGCCGTCTTCGGCCCGGCTTGCTTGAATCCTGATGGTGCAATGAGCAAGGGACTCACATCTGAGTATACCCTTTCACGCTTAGGGTGGACAAAAATATTTACAACAAGGGGTGGTGATGGACAGAGTCTCTGAATTAAGCAGAATACTCTCACCCAGTCAAGAGATCAGGGCTAGATCCAACACCGTTTTTTAGCTCATTGCACCATCCCAGTTTCAGAACCTGGCTGTATGCAAATTAGTCTGTCCCTGGCCCAGTGCATCATGGGAACAGGGCAGACCAGACTACAAAAGCCAATTCTTACACTGGGAAGGAAACAAGCTTCCGGGGACCGGTTTCTGGCATTTAAGCCGTCTTCGGCCCGGCTTGCTTGAATCCTGATGGTGCAATGAGCAAGGGACTCACGCCCTGTTCCCATCATGCACTGGGACAGGAACAGACTAATTTGCATACAGCCAGGTTCTGAAACTGGGATGATGCAGTGAGCTAAAAAACGGTGTTGGATCTAGCCCTGATCTCTTGACTGGGTGAGAGTTTTCTGCTTAATTCAGAGACTCTGTCCATCACCACCCCTTGTTGTTAATTATTGCTATGAGCATTAAAGCACATAGCGGCCATCTTGGTACTAGGGACTAGCATCTAAACGTTAGAGATTGCTTTGCACAAAGAGCACAATGGAATGGACATGCCTATACTGTGCCAGTGATATCTTGTGCGAATTGGCCATCTTCAGTCCGTGTACACCTATCTTTGAGAAAGTCAAGGCCTATTCATAGAACTTCATCAACAAAAATTTCAATCTCAGAACGGTCCCGTAGCCCCTCGGGGGTTTTGCTGAATATTAGTTGTATGGCACCTATTCTGATGGGATAAATACGATGTCACTAAAGTATTTCCCATTCACCCGAGGTTGTTCTTGTTTACTATGGCTTGAGCCTATAAAATTCCAATTTACCCATAGGTTGGTTGGTACCAGGTGATCGCTTTGATTAATGTCACCAAGTTCATTTTCAAGCGTAAATCCAGTGCGGTTCTCTTCTTAACAATGATCGCTTTCGTTCAGTCACTCTCTTATTGAGCCACGATTGGTCTATAACTACCTAATGAATGTCGATTGGTACGTTTAGTGAACGTGCAGGCACATTTAATAGTGCTCCTATGTTTACTTATCTTGGTTTTTACTTTCCTCATGGTCAATCATATATAGCGCTACCCACAAGAACAAATGATACAATAAAACACACCTTCAGAGTTCCAGTTGGTGTGGGAAAGCAAGTGTCATTATGTTTTTATACCTAGATTTACCTCCTTAGTTGTTTAGGTAAATCTGCAGACGCTACCCCCTGTGTAATGGACGTGAAATATTACTGGGTCAGTACCTCATAAGGTCTGTGTTTTTTTTTATCTAGATCATGTATGAACTAGTTTATTATATAAACTCTTGCTCCTCAAAACATGGGTGGTGTATGGTGTAATCCATTACTGTTCATAATCCTCCAATGTTTGAACACAATTTTCTTAATTTTATTAGATGCTGTGCTGTAGTTTGTGACACAAATCAGTTTGTCAGTTTCCTGTCTTCAAGAATGGTCTCTCTATTGTTGTTACATGCTGTTTTTACTCGACCTAGTCACAACCCATGTAGGGTAACCTTGATTCCTCAACTGTCTGGATAATAATGTACATTACAGCGTGCCCTAAGAAATTGTCCAATTGGAAGGTTTTACTTAAATGCCCTCAGATGAAAACTGGTGAACAAAAGAAAAATATTTCTATCTGTTGGTTTATGAAATACTTGTGTGGTCAGTTTACTATCTTTGGATAGATACAATTACAAAATCCAAAAATGGAAGATCTGTCTTAACCATAGTAGATGTAAACTTTGGATACTGATTGTGAGAATTCAAACATTCAATGAATTCAGTTGCCTCTGCCTCCGTACCTTGCCAAATTTGAAAAATATAATCAAGATAATGCTTTCAGACCTTTATCTCAACACTGTGTGGGTCGCCTAATTAATACGTGTTCCTCCTCAAATTGATGGACATCTAGACATGCTAAACTAGGAGCAAAGGTGCTTCCCATGGAAGTACCATGGATCTACTTGTAATAGGGCCATTGAATTCGAAGTAATTCATAGTGAGAGATTCCCTGGCCAGAGAGATAGTGAACTTGTGGGGGCAAGGTAATTCTACTCTTTACTGATTAAATATTCAACTATCCTCGAGGTGCCCTCCTGCGGAATGCTGGTATATAACAATTTGATGTCAAGAGAAATCAATATCTCCGACTCCTCCAAAAGGTTTAACACTTCCTTTGTTGTCCTTAAGACATTATGGCACTTTGATATCTAGGGGGCATAGGTGGTAATAGCAATACTGAGAAAGCGGTTCCATCACAGAACCAATGCCTGACACTATTGGTCGTCCTGGGAGAAGGGTTATCCCTTTGTGTATTTTTTGAATGGTGTGGCAATAGTGGAACTTTGGGATTAGTTGGTGTTAAAAAGTTTGCCTCATTCTCTGTAATGCATCCGTTCTTGCAACCTTGATCAATCTTTTTCCTGATCTCTTTGTGGATTTCATGTGTGAGATATTTGCTAGTTTTTGAGTAATTTCTTGTGTCCCCGGCAGTCTTAGACCCCCTTTTTTGTATGATCAGTTGTATTTTGAATAACAATGGTGCCTCCCTTGTCTGCTGGTTTAATGGTTATTTTCTCATTTAGTTTCAACTGCTGTATGGCTTCTCTTTCTATTTTAGTTAAATTCTGGAAAGTATTGTCATCGTCAACTTATAAGGCCTCCACCTCAAGTGTGGCAGCCTGCCCAAAGGCAACAACTTCTGTAGAAACAAAAATATGCAGGAAAAATTCGATTTTTTACAGAGATCTGTATCACACCTTTTCTCTCTGGGTTCATCTCTACTAAAACAAAAATCGTTTAAGTTCGATCTTTCTGAATAATCTGAGTTCACTTCCTAAGTCAAATTTTTCAACTTAATTTGTAGGGAGAACACCAAACCCTTTCTCTAAGACTTGCATCTGGGTATTTCCCAAATGAGAACTTGATCAATTCACAACTAGTTTGTTCTTTTGCTGGTGCTTGGTAGTTGATCTTTCGGCATACTGCACGTCACCCTCCAATTGATGTCCTCCCACTGCAATCTCTGTTCTTTCTGATTTCCTCATCTTCTTCCTTGGCCTTGACCTTGCTTACCTTTGAGTCAAGTGCTGTAGTGGTGTTCTTGGCACAGTCTGCAGTACCGTAGTAGGACTGATCACATGACACCAGCGGTAAAAAAGGCCCCTCTATAGTCCCAGTAACCTCATGCTTGCCCTGGCCTCCCCGCAACTGTTTTTGAAATCGGGCTATCAAACACTTACATTTAACAAAGGGTTCAGCCTTGAGAATCCATTCATCCAGGTGAGAAAGATGTGCAACCTATCCAAGCAAGTACATTGGTCAACACACCCATGTAAGCACAATGGGCATCCAACCCATGTGGATCCAACTATCCTCACACATGCAAAATGGCATATTTACAAAGGGGCCATCTAACACAAAACAAATGGGTGAATCATTTCAGAACCATCTTTCTGCACAGACCTCACAACGGATGCAACACATTCAAGTGCACAGTGCATCTCCATTACAAATCAATGTTAATACAATGACATTTTGCAAAGACAAGCTCATTATATAAACGCATTCGAGAATGACAGGATGACAGTAGAACTGTAGCAAATCTAGCTAGAGGAGAATACAAACCAATGGAGAAAACAATACTCCGATGACTAATGTTTGCTATAAAGCACACCTTAGGCACCTATCTGTGACTGTATATACATCTACACATTGTATTAATCACAGAATTGATAATGTTTTAATATATTTTCTTAGAGCAGTTTTTCTGAAGGGGCCTTCAGTACATGACATGAAATTGCTAGCCGCTAAGAATTCAGCATTTCACAGCCGTCTGAGCTTTCATTTTTCATCTTTCACAGCAGATCTATCAACACAGAATTACATTCTTGCACGTCTCTCTAGACCTGAAAGTACACAGTGAATTGCTTTTACAAGCACCTCAGCCTCAAAATGCTCCCAAAAGCAGACTTGCACTTTTTAAAATTGCACTGCCTAGAAAGGTAGTACAACACACAACTGTCTCCAACACTATACACAGGTATGCACAATGTATTCATGAAAGATCCAAGCCTGATTGAACCTGCTGATAGTCTGCAGAGAGGAAACACTACACCCTGGGTGCTGTACTCCAGTCACTAACTCAACCGCAGGGGCAAGGCGTTGATGTTCCAACCCAATTAATATTAACAAGGGTCAATTAGTGGGAAAGTTTGACGACTGTACTCAAATTATCAGCAAAGGCTATTTAGGAAAAACATGCACAACTAGGCTTCTTCCAGTTCTAAGTTGATCAGATTTTGTCAAATGTCAAATAAATCATTACAAAAAGTAAAATGTTAGATTCAGAAGGTGAAATCATTAATAAACGCAATAACACAAGGTGCCTTAGAAAACATTAAGCAGCCACAGCACAATAGTCAAATTAATAATAACAAGCTCTAATGTAATTGGACCATGCAGTATTTAACGCACTCTAAATAACCAGCAAATCTCTCTATTGAAAAGACAGAATGGCAAAATGAAAGGGAGTGAATAAATCAATCTAACATCGACCCAAGTAGCACATCTTTAATAATGGCTCAAACAATGAAAGCACAAAATTTTATAGCATGACATAAAAAAACAGCACTAAAATGTGACTTGCAACGCAAACAAAACTATTAGCTTCCACACCACCCTAAATAAGTTCTACTTGCACTTCATTTTATTTGGCTATAAACTTGCATGATTTAGTTGCACAGAGGAAATAAAAAATGAAACTTAGGGCCTGATTATGAATCTGGCAGTCCGAGCACCAGCTCTCCGCCTGTCGTTTTACAACTTTGGTAGTCGGACTGCTATTCCACCACAGCAACGACAAGGAAACCCCGATTCTACGGTGGGCAGGGGCTCACAATATGCTGGTGGTGCCGCTGGGGCACCGCCATGCATGTTACGAGTTTCAGGACTGCCAGCGGTGTCATGGAGGCTCTTCCTCCATGAAACTGCTGGAGGTAATGAAACAAAGAGGGCCCTACAGGGCCCCCTCGTGCCCCATGAATGGGAGTGCATGCAGGGGGGACAAATTGTGCCTCTGTGTGCATGCACTCCCAGTTCCAGCACAGCATGGATTTCACAGTCCATGGTGTGCTGGAACGTGCTGTGGCGGTCCTACAGCGGTGCCTTTCTAAGGCGTACACAGGTGCTTTTAAAAAGGTACTTCCACATGACCATCACCCTGCCCGTACCCCCGGACCACAAATAAACTCTTAATCTGGTGGATGAGTGGCAGTCCTGTTTGGCGGTCCTGAATGGGGTGGTGGCATGGCAGCCCGCTACAGGACCACCAAACTAGTAGACCACTGTTATACCACCCTCAGTAAAGAATTTACTTCATTCCATTAGTATAGTTGGCCCCACTCTTCAGTGTTTAAGAGGTCCATCCATAGGACTTCTGGCTAAGCACATCAAGTACTCTAAGAAATACTTAGGTACCATAAAAAACTCATACATAAATAACTAAGGGACAGATGTACAAAGTAATTTTTTGTTGTTGCAAAGTAACAGCATTTGTAACAGCAAAATGGCTTTTTTAATGTACTGAACACATTTTGCAATTCAGTAACATGTTGCCAAATCATAAAATGGAGTTAGAAAGGGATAACCAATCGCTTTTGAAAGGGGCATATTCAGGGCGCCCCTTTCAAATAGCTGTTTGTTATCGTATGCATCAATGTTTTGAGACCAAAATCTAGTTGCAAAACAACGAGAAATTACCACTCCCGTACTGGGGTAGTACCACTTTTGCAAACTGGAAGGGGTCTACTTGGGCTCCCCTCCCCTTTGTGAATGCAAAAAAAAAAAACTGTTTGTTGGTAATTAGGCAGTAGTCCCGGGACCACTGCCAACTCTCAAACCTAAAAATATATATATTTTTAAATACTGCCCCATTTTCTTTTTAAAAAAGTACTTTGACTTTATTTACACGTGATGGTGGTTTGCTGACTCCAGCAGGCCACCATTCCTGTTATTGCATCTAATCACAGTAAGATGCAATTTGTGACCTACTCAATAAATACTGACCAAGTAGCTCAGATTGTGACCCACTACTATTCGGAATTTTTATTAGTACATAGGTTGGTTCGCCAAATTCTTTTCCAAAGGCAAAAAGTAAGTGGCCAATTTGCGACCACTTTTTTCGAATGGCGATTTTATACATCTAGCCCTAAATGCTTACTTTTTTTCAAGCTTGGCTTTTTGTCTCATATTTCTTGTCAGACTATCTCACTCTGCTGACTTGCTTTTTCCATCAATTTGAATACTACAATCTCTACAGCAGATTTTAATTAATTAAGAACCTTATTCCTCCATTTTTGGCTTGTATGCTAACTTCATATGTTCCATCCCTTCTTCTTTGTTCATCCTCTTAATTTGCACCAAGCCTTCTAACAACTCTATTCTAATCCTCATTCGTCGCCCTTCAAACTATAGCTATTTGCACAACCTGCACTTTGCTCATCTTTGAATCAGTTGTTAGAATTTGTGAATATGGTCGATGAAAGTGCTTTTACAAATCAATGCAACTCAAATTAGATGTATTCAGTAGTAATTATATAACCCAAATCTGGGTTTTGAGACTGTACAAAGTCTTTAGTAGTCCAGGTACCACGCACCAGTGTTTAGACTGAGCCGGTGTTTGCCGGAAAGGGGCGGTTCACCAGCACTCATTTTTTGTGGATCAGCACTTCTCTGCATAAGACTTCAACTTAGCGAAAGAAGAGAAAAACTAAAAAAACTAAGACGTTAATACCGTCATTAGCGCTGGAAAGTTTTTCTTGGGTAGCTATGCACTTTATAAAACCCCATGAATAGAATAAAGGGAGAAAGCCAATACATTTTAATTAGTGGCACTCGGGGTGTCTGATAGTGGTTTAAAGTGGCTGAATAGATTATGCAGCCATGATATTGGGCACGCCACCAAATTGCCCCCGGTTTCTTAGCAGACCTTTCTTTAACAAATTAAGCACTGCCACGGATTCGAACGCTAATTGTATTAAACATATTTACCATTCCGCGCCAATAACATTCATTTTTTAGCACAGGGTAATCAATTAGTACATTTGCAGAAGAATCACATGAATTTTGGTGACAAAGTCACACAGTTCAGCTATTGAAATCTGAAGGCTCTAGATGCAGAAAGTAAGGACATTGCTTCACAGTGCACGTAGCAGCCAATAACGATTAGTAACAAGGACCTCCATAAATGTGAAGGCCTAACTGTGACAGCTATCCTTTTTTTCGTCCTATTATGCTACTTATACACCAGGCAGTTCTCTGCACCTCTTGGAAGGCTCATTTGTGACCCAGCAATTTGGTAAATCACAGCTGAAACGACAAAACTGTCAAACGACCAACACTGTGGTACAGCAGCTTGACAGGCACCCTCGTGCACCTTCCTGTGCTTTCACCCATAATTTTCCATGACTGCAGTAAGGTCAACAACGTGTCTGACAGAAAAGAGAACGCAGGAGCCGCATCAGTTGCAAGAAAGGAAAGCAAATATTGGCTTTAATTTACGAAAAGTGAGATAAAACTGAGAGGGCAGCAGAAAAGGCCAATGCAGCTAATGGAAAGCATATCTGTAACACTCCGGAAATCTACTTACACACACAAAACACATACACACACACGCGAATACATGCATAAATACTGTCATTTTTTTGCCATTGACTGAAAAAGTTTATATCAGGGTGGAGGCGTTTCGGCATGTCGGCTTCATTAATGCAGTACACACATAAAGGAGGGACTAAATTATCAAGTAATTGGACAGAATCAATTACTCCTAAACCTGCTGAGAACATTACAAAATAGAATGGCTACCTACTGCTCTGGGTGGCTGACTCCTTAAATAAACGATTTAGAACCACTTTAACGAAATACAAAACTTGGGGTTCACCTATTAAGTACATGACCCAACGCTATATAACAATCAGCCAATTCTGGTGTTGACCTCGAACTCTAGAAGGTCAAGCTGCAGGTACGGTCTGTGAATTCCATGGTCATCAGACAACTGTGGAACTTAGACAAAGATGAGGCCCCCAAACAGTAGATATACTAAGGCACAGAGCACTCAAAAATGTCACCATGAAGCCTTTTATGACACCTCTGAGCGTGCACTTGCAAAATGCAATTGCGACGTCACTCCAGTGATCTGCAGATTACCTTTCACAGGACTATCCAGGGAACTTTGCGAATCTTGCTGCAACTCAAGGAGGGAAACGGAAATCCAAATGTAAAGCTGGAACACAAAGTTCAATAGATATCTTGCAAATATGAAAAAGCAAGGTAGGCCCCTCGACAAAGAGAGGCAACCTGGCATGGGTAAAACAACTCAGGATTCCCCTTAGAAAAAAAACGAGCTAGGCAAGATTTTCGAAGAAATCCGCATACAAAGCAAAGTTAATGTATCCGTCCTTTCCCGGAAACAGGCAAATAATTAGAGGACTGCTTCTGCCAGAAAGATTGATTGCATCAAGCACAAATATTAAACGCCAATATTTATGTCAAGATTACCCTGATTTCACCCTAATGGCAGCTAAATTAATCAAAAGCAAAAACATTTAATGAATTCACAGCAGGATACGTCCCATTCCAACAAACTACATCAAAGAACAAATGGGCCTGTACAAGGCCCTGGTGCTGCCGAAAACACAACTTGTACTGCTATGCACACACTTGGAGATATCGAAATAGCAGAACTCGGTGTAAATTGAATCATACAAATAACTGCTAGGATTTTATCTGAAACAAGCAGAGAAACAGGTCTGGTGTATTTTATTTTAATTAGTATACAATATGGCCAGGGAATGCCGGAGGACCCCCCCCTTCCCTTTCTGTTAACCAACAATATTAACCAGGACATGAGAGGGATTTCTTTGGAAGGCGGGGTGGGGCGTCTTGCAACCCCCCGGCCGTATTTATTAAAACATACAAAAAAATCAAAAAGTGAAATAAACAATATTTACACAATTACGCAGAAAATGTTACAATTGATATATACAGTTATCAGATGGCTAACCTTAACATACTTCTAGTACAAGGTATTTTCTATCCGAGACTAACATATCAATCACTTTAAACAACATTTATTTTCTGCGTATCCTATTTGGGCCTACGGCAAAGTCAAATAACTGGTGTCAGATCCTTATCACTAAACCACACCCTCCTGAAGGAGTGCGAATGCGCAGAGGGCCCGTTTACCGTGAGGGTACCTCTCCCCCCCGTTACCTCCGCACGCCTCGGTTAACCACGCCCTTCTGTCGAACTGCGCATGCGCAGAGGGCCCGCTTACCGTGAGGGTACTTCCGCCCCCCGGTTACCCCTGTATGCCCTATTAACTCCATTAAAGGGGGCCCTTGCATCTCTGCGCCGTTTACTGGCGTCATTGTGCATGTGCAGGGTGGCCAACCAGCCTAGAGAAAGCGTGACTCTCCCCTCCCCCGCACCCATGTAGCCAACAGGCTGTACCTGCCCCTGGGGTTCTAGGAGAGACCACTTGTCCCTCCGTTTGGACGACCCCATTCAAGCATGGCGCCGCCCCCTAAGGACCTTAAATTAACTGCTCACCAATCATGACCTTACCGCCTGACCAAGGAATAGCAATAAATATGATGACTGATGACCTGTAAACGGGATAAAGTTCTAAGGAACAGAAACGCATTAGTCAGACACTCTTGTCATCTATAAACATTAGTAGCAAAAACTGCGAAAACCTTCATCACACACAATACCAATCATCTGCTTCAGGGGAAGGTGGGTGGGGAAAAAGAATAACAGCCTCCTAGAGGCTGGTGGGGTAGGCCGTGGCGCGTGGAGTCAAAGAGGCAGACTCCTGCACTCCCTGGCCTTTTATCCCCTCTTTGGCCAGGCCCGATCTAACCGGCCTGGCCTTTGTTCCACAGTGACCCAGAAGCAATACAATCATTTCCGGGTCACTCCAGGACCCGGGATCCAATCTAGGTTGAGGCGCGCCCGCCACGTCATGGTGACGCGATGGGGGCGCGCCCCAACAGCTACAGCGGGTAGCGGTGCGCCCTGCCATACCTGCGGCGGGGCCGATGTCGGCCCCGTCTTTCCTTGAATGCTTAGACAAGCAGATAAAAAAATTACAAACAGAGAATACAATCATACAATCCATACATTCAATCCAACATAAGTAGTGCCCAAGCACATGGATTCTAACATTTAGTAACCAGGTAAGTGAAAGCTCTGCCTCTAACAAGGGATTTCCACATTTCAGGTGTATACAAGAAATGTTCAGCTGTGGGGTGAAGTGATCAGGAAAGCTGAACAGGGTCTGTTTATTTTGAGCATATAAAGGAGCAGAACTAAAATATGCTATTTGCTGGTAAAATAGGTCCAGATGTACTAGGAGTCCTTTCACAAAAAGTGGTTGCAAATGTTGCACCGACTTTTTGTGAACCTGCTCTCATTCTGCAAAGATGCCTATGCACTAACAAGTCGTGTTGCCAAATCACCATTTATAAGGCAGTGCAGAATGGACTGCCTAATTAATTTTATTTAGGTAGGTTGCAAATTGTAACCCCCTATTATTGGCTACAAATACTGTGACGGTGGCTTCCAAGGGACAGCAGACCATCAACTGTGTGTTTGCATTTCCAATTTAAAACCTTTTTTTGTTTAAAAATAAGGAGCCATTGTTTCTTAAACGAATTGGTGCTGCTTAAAATTAAATGTCTGTATTGATTTTAATTTATACCATATACTGTAACTAGTTCACTACATTATTTTCCAGATTATCCGTTTCAGTGGTGCTCCCCAAACAATTTAATTTAGTTTAATGTTTAAAAGAAATTGAACCAAAACAATAAAAAGGAGGAAATAAAATCCCTCAACAACAAACAAACCAATCGGGTCCCCTGCTGTGACCTCCAATAATTCAAAACTACATACATGGTGAATCATATACATATATGCTGATTCAACATGACAACATGTACCTTCTGAATTTCAGAGTGCAATATAGGAGTGAACACATTCTTGCGAGTCTTTGATTCGGGAATAAAGGTTATTAAAAATGCACATTGTGCAATATAACAAATGATGAATGACGTTATGCTATTTGGAAATTATTGGGAAAGTCAAAATGATCTACCATCTGATTTCAGGGCAACCACAACAATAATGTGTCCCACACTAATAAAATAAAAACAGAGCCACTTCATTGCCCAGTTTGAAGAATCTTGAACATTTTGATTTTGGATCCTCAGGGTTAAACTGTTCCTGAACTACATACATCACGTCTGTTTTGTGAACTACACGCTTGTCAAATCAATCTGTTTTAAATGCAGGAGCAACCTGCTGATTTTCCTCCTATGGTGGAACAGGACAATGTTCTACTTTTGCAGGAGACCCGAACATAGCTGCCAAGGTTTCAGATTGTTATGTGGGATGTTTTCATAATTTCAATGTAGTTATGAGTGACATTTCAACGACTATGAGTGACACTATCTCCGTCACCACTGACCAGAGTCAGCCAACCTTCACCGGCGCGGCCCAAACATAGCTGTCAAGTTTTCAGTATGCACGAGTAACATTTCTATGTTTTCAAGTCACCTACGAGTGATATTCACATCTCATTAGTGACACCTTCAGGGACATTTAAGTTTTTTTGTATTATTTAATAAAATGCTGCTGGTAATCTATACCAAATTACAGCTGTTTTATCTCAGTGTCGTCCTGCATATACCCTTTGATTCCCATGTTCGAAATACATTTTGTAAAGAAATGTTACACTAGGTTGTTATTTTAGTGTTGCAATTGATACGAATTACCCAAATGAATCACCACAGTTTTCCGATCTCTGAAGTACTTACTTAGCTGTCACCAGCCATTGCCCTGTACATTTATCACCGCTCCCTACCAAATTGTTGCTGGTGTCTGGCCGCAATCTCAGGCTGGCCTGGGTTGTCTCCCAGTTACAGTGCAGCCAACCTTATTCTTTCTGGGATGGGGGATGGCAGGAGCTTCGAGGGAGTTGTTGACACCCTGGGCTTATCACGGTCGCACTTAAAGACTTGAGCGGTCTGCCGACAGAAAAAGGCCCAGGATCATGACAATGGACAAACAATGTGCCCTCGTTCCCAAAACTACGGAAAGTGGGGGCAATAGCTGTGAAGGTGACGTTTTTGACAATCTGTGGCCAGCCTGGTATGGGTATTTGAAAGAACAAAAGGTCCTAAGCAAATAATAATGTACACAAAATAATTAGAATATAACCAATGATGGGTTACTCTAGCCATCCAGTGTCCAGCCGGACAATGGAGTTTTATTTTTACAATGGAGAAAATAAAGTCAGAAATACTTTGAACAGCATAAATAGTGAGGCACAAGCCTGTACCTTTAAAGAACCGGGAAGCGTGGGGGAATGGGGTAACAATAGAGACAATCGAACCAAAACAGAAATACAGGCAAAGACTATGAGCTTTGGCCACCTGCATTCAGTTTTAAATAACAGAAAGTTGTGACCAAAAATAGATACCACAACAGTTAAGCACAATGGACATTTGTGGTTCTATTTAGAAATGTCGACGTTTCGATCCCTTGCTCATGGTAAACTGGGATCATCATCAGGACTAGAAAATAAAATTTGCCTGGTTCAGAACATGTTTTTGCCTGTCAGGATAAAAACAAGGAGAAAAAAATAAGAAATATGGCCTATAAGAAACAATGACAAACATTTGACAAAAAGTTTACAGTAGGGCAGCAAGTTTAAGGCATAAACACATCTAATTCTCTTTCAGACATTCGTGGGCAAGCAAGGATGAAGGGTGTGTGGAGTCCGGGATTGGAACACACGGTACTGATTGTGACTAATAACGGCGTGGAGCCGGATGTGCCGCAGGATGTGTGGTGTGAAGCGAATTGAGGCGTCAAGCGTCTAAGGCCCGTTGGCTTAGGTCGCAAAGGGATCTTAAGTAGGGATGACTAGGCACGAGTGGTGATGACTAATTGAAAGTGTTGGGCTCGGCGAAAGAGGATTATGGTAAACAGGCACACGGGTGAGAGTTACCGAGGGTGATAGTCTATGTGCCTAATAGGCGTTCTTGAGACCGCAGCAATGTGAATGCCTTTTCGGGCGTACGATGGTGCCGCAGTGAGTGTGGCGAGACGTAACCATAACGCGCTTACCAGTCGGCAGAAGTATGAAAAATTGAGTTTGTGAATTCGAAATAGCCGGAATAAGATCGCCACAGCTGAAAAGGGAAATTAAAATAAAAATTTAAATTAAAGGAATCATCCAGGGCGTGACTGTGAAAGAAATTGAGCCGCAGTGAACCGGCGCATGGGAGTGCATACCTCCGTAAGTAGCGATAACAACATGAATAGTTGTCCTGGAGGTAATGGAGGGAGAGGGCGGCCACCGCTCTCCTCAGTACGCTCCTGTATCCAAGGTTGGGGATTGTTTGAGAGCCGTACCGGATTAGGTATAGGGCTTGCTCCTGAAAGTGAAGTAAGTGAGCAGATAAGTCTCTTAAAATAATAAGAGGAAACTGGACAGATAGGGGCCTTGCACGGGCTGGGATTAGGGCTTACCTTAGGGTTGCGTGATGGCTGGAATCAGGAGACAGCAGCGATGTGCCGTTAGGTTCCTGGTGTGATAGCAGGTACTCGAGAGTGTTCAAAGATCACTGATTCAAGTAGGGCTAAACCGGGCGCCATTTTGGATGAGTCACATGGTCGGGAAAAAGAGAGGAAGGACTATCGTACAATCGATGTGTACTGGGGCAGCCATATTGGAATAGTGTGAATTAGTGAAGGGTCGTGGAGCAGGGGTGATACTGGTGAAGTGCCTGGCGCGTGATTTGAACTCTCATTAATGTGTCTCACATTTGGACAGTGTACCTTGATCATTACATTTAGAGAAGCAATTGCGGAAGCAATAGATATGGTAACAGTCTGGGTGACAAATAACAGAAACCAATGTACATAAAGTTACAAAATTAAAAGACATAAATGAAATGGTGACCTGAACTAATGAACACCTTTTGTTGGGCGATTTTGCCAGAAACTGATTAAAGTAAGAGTCTTAATGTTTTGAAATACTTATAGCAACATGGCCCAATCTTCGTTTCGGTTCAAGCCATTTCTGATTGAGTCAAAAAGGATTATGGATTTTAGTTCGTCACGGTTCAGTAGTTGCGCCATATTGCCTCCTTTTTGTGGCAATTTGAGTGCTTTCAAGACAGTCCACCGGATATCGTCTTCATTGTGGTTGGCATCCGTGAAGTGCTCGACCAGTGGAGCGCTGGGCGATTTGCACATGATTCGACTTCTATGTTGCCCAATTCTGGTTTTCACCTTCTGTGTGGTTTGACCAATATAAACTTTCAGACAGGGACAATCAATTAAGTAGATCACATTGCAGGTGTTACAATTAGTGAATGTACGGCAGTTAACAGTGATGTTATTGAAAGTGACACTTTTTCCTTCAATGGTGAATGGACAAACATTACAACAGCCACATTTTACATGTCCCACCATAGGTGCTAAATCTCAGACAGAGTCGAGTGTGGTATTGGGTTCAGTATTGGGTAGGGTTGCTCTAACCAGATGGTCTTTCAAATTCCTGCTCTTACGGAATGCGAACACGGGTTTTTCAATACTGAGGTTACCTGCATTGATGATTGGCCAGTGCTTTATCATCATTTTGCGGACTTGGTTGGATACTGGCGAGAAGGTGGTAACGCAAGCTATCCTTTAAAGATCAGTTTTGGGTTTGGGGGTCAGCAGGACGTCGCGTGGACAGTACCATGCCCTTTTGGAGGCGTTTTTTTTTACTATCCGCTTTGGATAACCTCGATCTTTGAGTTTAGATGAAAGAATGGAGGCTTCTCTAAAGCAATCCTCTTTAGAGGAACAGTTGCGCCCGATTCTCAAAAATTGGGAGTAGGGGAGTGAATCTCTGAGGGCTCTCGGCTGGTTGCTGTCATAGCTCAAAAGTGTATTACGTTCTGTGGGTTTTCTATACAGTCGTGTCAGCAATTCTCCCTCAGAGTGAAAGATGGTTAGGTCAAGAAAGGCAATGGAGGAATTTTCTGAAGTGATGGTAAATGATAAACCAGAGCAGTTATTATTTAGCCAATGGAGAAATTGGTGTAATGTACTGATGTCATGTTTCCAGATGAGGAAAATATCATCGATGCATCTCCGCCATAAGGCAATGCCAGGAAAGAAAGGGTTGGTATGGCAAAGAATGGAGCCTGCCTCTAATTGGTCCATGAACAGAATGGCCAGGTTCGACGCGAAAATTGCGCCCATGGGGGTCCCTTTGATTTGTTGGTAAAAAAGGTTATCAAAATTGAAGAAATTTCTTCTAAGGCAAAGTTCAAGAAGTTGGAGAATGAATAGTGTTGGGGCAGAGTGGGGACGGGGACGTGTGTCGAGTACTTTCTGTATGACCAGTAGGGCAGCTGTCTGGGGAATATTTGTGTATAGAGACTCGACGTCCATCGTGCACAGGGTATCAGATGTGGGGTCAAAGGTATAGTGCTCAATAAGATTTATCATAGCCATGCTGTCCCTAACATAGCAGGCAGTGGTGGGTACAAAATCCTTGATGAAAAAATCAACATAGGAGCCAAGAAGCTCCAGGATTGAGCCGCAAGCTGATACGATTGGTCGTCCAGGTGGGTTGGTGGTGTTTTTATGGACTTTAGGGAGGGTTTAGATGACCGGTGTGCGTGGTGATTTTATGTTTAGAAAATTAAATTCTTTTTTACTCAAGAAGCCGACATTGACAACTTTAGTGGTAAGTTTGCGTACAGTTGCTTGTATATCTTTAGTTGGATTGCTTGGGAGTCTTTGATAGTGTTCAGAGTTTCCCAATTGGCGCAAGATGTTATTTAAAACTGAATGCAGGTGGCCAAAGCTCAAAGTCTTTGCCTGTATTTCTGATTTGGTTCAATTGTCTGTATTGTTACCCCATTCCCCACACTTCCCGGTTCTTTAAAGGTACAGGCTTGTGCCTCACTATTTATGCTGTTCAAAGTATTTCTGACTTTATTTTCTCCATTGTAAAAATAAAACTCCATTGTCCGGCTGGACACTGGATGGCTAGAGTAACCCATCATTGGTTATATTCTAATTATTTTGTGTACATTATTATTATTTGCTTAGGACCTTTGTTCCTTGAAATAGATTTGTTACCCGTGGTCCTCGGCCATTATTTCGGGTCCCCCTTGTCTGTTTGAAAATACAGCCTGGCATGGGGGCTTAGGAGGGCATTGGCCCAGCAGGATGCAAACCAACACCCTGCACCATGACCCTTCCCCGCACTAATGTAAGGGCTTGGACAGCAAATTAAGCACCATGTCTGCTGATGGCAAGCGCTGCAAAGATAAACAAAGCTGCCATCTGCCATTCTGTTTACCTGGGGGCAATCTGCGAAGTGCGTGACTTTGCTGGCCATCAAAGGAGCACCCCTCTAGTGGCCAGCAACATCGCAGGAAAATTACAGGCAAGGCGCCACCCGATGGATCCCATGCCCAGAGTAGATTTTGACGGAGATAGGCTGGGTGGGACACGGCTGATCTGTAAAACCCTAGCCTCACCGTGTATATTTCAATTATCGTAAACGCTCACTGTCAGCTCCGATTATTTAACTCCTACATTAATTTAGTGATCTAAAAAATTAAATATTTGTACTTACTCAGCATTACAGATTTCTCACAGGTGAGCAGCAGGCTCATAATGGAGAGTGAATCATCCGCCACCAGCGCCTGGCATCAGGTGAGCCAGAGGGTGCAGGCCGCCCTGCCCAATGTATCTGTTATGCCGCCGCAACGTGGTGCAAGCACTCAGCAGCATGCTCAGCTGCAGTACCAAAATAATCCCACGCACACAGCTGCTGAGCAGCACAGCTATTAACTACTTTGGAAATGCTGCCCTCTTGTGCCGGCCGCCCCGCCCTTTTAAATTGAGTATCACAATAGGCAGGCACTCACAGTGACTCTTCTCCTGACGTCATGCTTAGCGATACCACAGGACTGAGCAGATGTACCAGCCCCTAAGCCTGCCGGAGAAGCGCACATTGCGCTACCACTGCAGATTTCGGTATTGGTGGATTATAAATGCTCCGGCTTCACAGCTGAGAGGTGCCATAATGCGTGACAATGCATTTCAGTGCGAGTGATGCGGACCACCACACTGAAATGCGTTAGCGTCACGTTTGAAGCGTGATAATTGGCAGGGCTGTCCGAATTACAATCTTCCTGGTCTTGATGGTTAGCCACATTACCTCCACACAGCGACTCCTTTTATTAGCTAGAGGTCGACAGGACATTTAATAGCATTTATTGACAAAAGATGCCATTTGGTCCAGGTGGAGATTCTGTCTCACTGCAAGGAATGTTGACAGCAGGTGTGGCCTTTTTCCATTATCTTCCCAAGATTTATTACAATAGAGAAATGCTAAACTCTTTCTGAGCCCTTTATGGCAGATGGAAAACTTCTCCAGAAAGATATCCAGAAGAATAGAAAGGGACAAAACATAGTTAGCTACACCTCCCTTTGACTTTCCATCACAGGGATGAATGTGAATATGGTCATGAATAAAAATATAAAACATAAGGCGGTAAAGCAAGTAAATCATATTTCAGTGACAATACAGCGAGCATAAATAGAAATCAAACAAAAATATCAGATACATTACTACTGGGAAAGAATCATAGAGCACATATGTTGAGTGGGTTCTCAGATAAACAAATTACTTGGGTCTCTTGTTTTTGGTTTCATTTGGATTGAATTATGAAAGATTAACTGTGGGCCAACATCATTAGGAAATAATGTAATAATTAATCTGCTAGATTAAGGAATGAACAGTTTTCATATTGCCTGTTGGTCTGACCCGCTTTGCTGTTGCAGAAAAGAAGACCCAAGTACATGGGCCTCTTGTCACCTGGTGTAGAATAAAATGGCAAGAAAAACACAATATTGGTTTAGCAGAATTTCAGTGGTATTGCTTCCTGGAGAATTTACATGCCACCACTCCAGAAAAACAATGTGGCCTTCTGCAATGATGAGGATATTAAGGTGTCATTATTTCTAGTCAGGATACAAGCAATTCCCGACCTCTAGAGAAAGAAAATTTTAGAGAATACAAGAGCAGATTGTGTATGCAATGCCTGCTTTTTTGTGTGGGTTTCCAAACTAGTAGAATGCATAATCACTATCATTGTTTTCATCCAAACTAGTTCATTTAAAGTGAGAATCTGTAAGCATTCATCCTAGTATATGTTGAATATCTTTTCTGATGTGTGTGAAGGATTTTGCAAAAACAGACATGCAATTTGAGCAGTTAGGAAGAGGAAACACAAAATGCTTCAATAATTTCAAATGGGGTACTAGTGGTCCCTCATGGGGAAATTACCGCACTTCAAATATTATTTTTAGCCCACTCCTTGTGATTACATCTCATGCCTTGACTGCTATAGGATTTTATATATATTTTCCAAACGAGGAATTATTGACTTACCGCAGAAACCACTGATTGGTTATTGGAATTTGGACGTCATACAGGGATGTAGGACCGATTCACCAACTGATTTATAAATTCTTTGCGATATCTACCTGCTCATGGACCATGGATCTATGACGTCGGGGAGGCGGAAAATTATTGCCATGGACGTCTAAACTCCTTACTTTGACCTGCCTTGAAAAAGTCTTTAAATAGATTAAACACGTGTCGGCTGAGGGCTAATCTATGCTGAACGAGCAAACGAATAAACCAACAGTTGAACACGAATTGATGGACTCTTATGTTTGTCTCTGTTTTGTGAAGAGAGATTATTGACTTCCGATTTTTGTCACTAAAAGAGATATCTTGATCAACTGTATTTGTGTTGTGAATCTATCTATGACTGGATGACTAACTGTACTTATTCAAGAGAGTGTTGAATAAGGTTCTATTATATACAAAATGCTTCAAATCTGTTTTGTTGATCAAAGCCTAAATCTGGCACATTTACCACAGACATTCTGTAGACCTTCTTGAGCTCTACCAACATCGTCCATCGGAGAACATATACTTATTGGACATTCATATGAATATTCACACTTTTGATTTCTCCATTCCTAGGAGTACAGTGGGGAGCAGGATTTCTCTGTGCAACTGACCAAACAATGATTTCAAACAATGGCCTTAAGCAAGGCTGTTTGATCATCTTCTTTAATGATAGATTTCTGCAAGACAGAAATTTAGGCTCTCACATTAAGTAAGAGATATGCACACTCAAGGAGAGGGGGAATGTTTGTTTCAAAAGAAATATACTTTAAAACAATGTTTTACTTAATGGGCAAGAGTAGTTGCGCATCTACTCTACATGGGGTTCATCAATCATAATTCAGTACTGTGACCAGTAACAGATAATGGCAGGTAATGGTCCTCATTTAGTGGGTCAGAATATTAAATCAATAGACTCAACATAGAAAATCTATTGGGAAAACTAATTAAAAGTCTCCATTCTTTTTCAGAAGCGCTTCAATTACCATAAGTGATATATATATATATATATATATATATATATAGATATATATATATATATATATATATAATGATTTCCCTTACACTCTCAGCCATCAAACCCTACTGCATTCATCATAGTTACTTTGGGGGTTCAAGGATCTTTTATGGAGGTCCCATTTCTGATGGGAGCAACATCAAAACTATTACATGGAAAGGAGATTGGTGGGAGGTGGATGGTAAGCACAAAACAGCATCGCTGTGCTAGACCTGGAAGACATCACCAGGACACCAATAAATATGGTAACAGAAGTTTTAAATCCCATTTATTTTAACTGAGAGAAGGGAATAACCCCTATTTTTAATGTAGCAACTAATTAGACGTGGATTGGATAAAACAGAGAAGTTTCCAATCAGGTTATCAAAGTACAGAAGACTTCTTAAGGAAAGTGAAAACGTAATATGATATGCCAATCTATTATAGTTGTATTACACTGTCTGCATCTCATGGGTAGCTTCAGACAAAGAAGAAATAGAAGACGACCACCATGGTGCATGAAATGGGCCAGTTTTATCTCCCACAGCAGATTAATCACAGGTGATAGTGATCTTTTGAGTGCATTCCCTATGGTAGAGGGTCCAAGAAAGTATAAGAAGTACTCCCTGCAAAAGCTGGCTGTGGAACCACTCATGGGAAGGGGGTGAGAATGCCCCACATAGATACAAGGAGAACTTGGGGCCCGATGTAGGTGGCCCATTACCGGTCAGTAAACCCGAAATTCGGTAAATTTCAGGATTACCGATCGGTATTGAGCCATTTCTGATGTAGGGGATGATTTGGTAAATACTGAATCGGTATTTACCGATTCAGTATTTACCGATTCAGTATTTACCGAATCGGTAAATGGCATGTAGGAAGCACTTTTGAGAGTCCCTATGTGCTGTAAGGATTCGTTATTTACCACCAACTATTAGTTGGTGGTAAATACCGAATACCTTTGAAAATGCAAATCTATGCATTTTCAACAGTGCCATGTGGCAGACATACATGACCTTCGGGCATTTATGTGTGCCATATGTGCACACAAGCACTATTCAGGGGTGCAACAGGGTGTCAATGTGACACCCTGCCATCCTTGAATGTTTCCATATTTTACTGAATTGGTATTTACCGATTCGGTAATTCACATTCATTCCTATGGGCCTCCAAGCCCATAGGAATGAATGGGAATTACCGAATTGGTAGATACCGATTCGGCAAATAACAAATCGTACCGATTCGGTAATACTTACCGAATTTTTATCTACATAGCATTTACCGATTCTAAAATAGCGAATCGGTAAAATTCGGTATTTTAGAAATCGGTACATTTTCATTACCTACATCTAGCCTATAATGTCTTCAATTAACAAGCTAAAATACAGTATTTCAATCTACTTTGAGGAAAAAGCATCAAAGACCACATAATCTTCTACCAAACCCTAAGGCTGTGGTGAGGATAAGGAGCTGAGGACTTTAAAGAAAGAAGGCCCTATGCAGCTGTATGTAGGAGACGAAATCCAATTAAGGCTGTGAAGTGGGACATATGAAGAATTTAAATAGAAGTTATAGCCCTTCTAGATAACGGCCAACGCTGATAAAAAGGTAAGAACATTCATGAAACCGCAAAAAGTCCTCTGCCTAGACCCACAAAGGAAGGATCCTCATTACCAAAGGCTAGAAAAGAGGGTTGCACCACTGGCACCAGGTCACAGGGCAAATAAGGACTACAGCGATTACAGTTATGTAGTTCTCAATTGTATTACTTGCCGTCACCACAGGATACTTAAGGTCTCTTCATAAAAGAACATCGGGTAGTAATTTGTGCATTGCCATCAGAGGTTGAGGGGAAGTTTCTGTGCCAAAGGTCACGTAAAAAAACGTGTAAAAGCACCTGGCACATCCTAAAGCTGAGACAACGCTAGCAAGAAAGCATACATAACGCACAGACATAACTATGTGCCCCAGCCCTTGAATTCGGACTGCAGGTTTGTACAACCAATAATGGAATCAAATTCCTATATAGCATATACAGAACCTGAAACTAAACAAGAACTGGAATGTCAACTGATGAAGAAAGCAGAAGTAAGATTAAGCCAGATAATGAATAACGGAGGCACAGAAAATGTGGTCACCAACATTTTATTTTAGTTTGAATTGGGCAGTCCCCAGAGGGATAAAAGGCCTGGTACATGACTGAATAAAACAGAGCAACAGGGATGGCCCCTGTAAGCTCACCTGTCCTTTTAACCCAACTGCTTCCCTTTTCCCTATTCTGCAGTCGTCCCTTGCACCATGTTCCTCTTTGCCTCTGTCTCCAACTGATTTGCCTATTTATCAACCATTTCAGCGTTTTCCCATCTGATGTTGGCACTATTTGTATACCCACCCCATTTTTTTTACCATATGTATTGGCAACATTAGCTGTCTAACCCCTCTTCCGACTCTCCACTTACCCCACTTTTCCCTGGCCTCCTATGGGTTTGTAGACGTGCACTGCTTATTTAGTCTTACATTACATCATGTTCTATTACTAACAACATTATACCATACACTTTAGAGGTTACTGGTCCTCTACACGGCTCGTTAAGAAATATGTCTGCCATCTACTCTATTTAATACTGACACATGCCCATCTCAGTGACAAAGACAATAAATACATCATGTTTGTGTTTCGCACTTTGTGCCTCACTTCATCTAGCAACCTATTACACATGAAACATCTGCGTTGAATTTTAATTCACATTTTACAGCCTACATGCATCTGTCTAAGCTGAATGGTAATTGCAATACAAACAATAGTTCTAACAAGCCCAGTCATGTAGGTCTTTGAGACACCAACTGAGGAGAAACACAAATAAAGCTTCCAGAAGCTACACCAAGTCCCCATTCTAAGTTCTCTATAACCTCTGTAGATATATACCGGGGAAGGAATTAATGATTCTGGTTGGAATCTCCCCATGAGTAAACTCCCCAGAATGATAAATGCAGCCAACAGCAGCAAATACATCTTCTCCATCATCAGAGATTTCAGCACACTCACAGCCATCAAAAACATCATCTTCGAGTAAAGGCAGGACCAGTGATCTGGCTCATCCTTAAGTGCCAAAGTGCATGCAGATTCTTCAAAATATGTGAGACGTAAATTACACAAGCACAATTTAAGAACATTATAAAGATTTTACATTGTAAGAAGTGTTTCTTTAACACATGGTAGTGTTTTTCCCTTTCTATAGATTTAGACGCTGGATTGAACGGGGAATCGGTTACCTTCTAATACCTAGCCCAGTTTGCTTTTTGATCTTCTCTTCCGCTTTCAGTAATGAGCCGTGTGACACTAGTGAAGACAGTGGTGCTTCTACAGTTATTGTATTATTTTGAAAACCTTCACCTGCTTATCCTTTGTTCCTTCTTTAGACATCTGGAAACTCAACAGGTCCCACATCTGATTTGGGCACCAGGGAGCCACCAAGAAGCTCTTACCACTCTAAAGCTAACAGTGAGTGCTGGTGGATTAGCCCCTCCAGACTTAGAATGCTATTATTTAGCTGCACAGTTTGTTTGGAGTTGCAGAAGCGGTATCCACATTGCCTAAAATCGCCCGTTCGTGTAAAGAATGCTGCCTGCCAGAGATCTACATTATCCGCCTCCCACTTAATTTAGGGGATTAATTACTAACTGAGCCAAAGTAGATTTTGTTTAAGAACTATATGCTTCCTGTGATTCCTACACCAATTATAGTCATTAAAACTTCAGCAGCACCATTTGCATGTGTAATTCTCGGTTGAGTATTATTTACAGCCCCGTGGCCCGTTATTACTGACTTTATTTTATTTTACCTATACATTATTATTTTTTTCACAGGCGTCTACCAATTTATTTTAATGAGATCTTCAAGTTGCACCACGTTAGGCAGCGTGGGCGAGTTCAGATTTGTGAATGCCTTGTCGAACATGTATTCAGAAATGCCTGTCGTAATTGGCCTCACGTCTGCAGCTTATTGACAATTAAATTAATGCCTGCATAACAACAGAAGTATTCCCAACGCGCAGGTCAAAATAACAAAACTGTCATGGTGGAATCTCAAAAACAAATTAAGGTAGCAGGAGCTGGCGACAGCAAGTGTAATGCGCAAGTTCCAACCACCGCTCTATAATAAAGAGCACTGCAACAGCAAACAAACAAAGCGCGCACTGACAGGTAACACCGGAATTCGAGAAGGCACGGCGATCAACATGTAGCGTGACATTACAAAGCTGTGATGGGCACAGAGAATACGCCTGCTCTCTGCTGTGTCTAACAAGAACGTTGTGTTCACAGAGGAGCAGGAAAAGTTTACGAGGCACCTCGAAGCGACAGGAAATGTAATAAATACTCCAAGAAGCTGAGCAGGGTATCATACATAAATGATCATCCCTACAGGCTATTTAAAAGTCCGGCAATTAGGCACCAACTAAGGAGGTTTCTTCATTTACAGGACTAGTCATCTACATAATTAAATGTAGTAAGAACAAGCTGGGATGCATAGATTGCAAGAATATTTCCAGGCTAGCGGACAATCACAAAATATTCTCTCTCAATTTTAACACTGCTCTATCATCCTTATATTACTTAACAAATGTAATCAATCAAATCGAAATTCACAAATTAGCACGAAAATGCCCATTCCATTACTGGTCCGCCTTATTCACTTTTGACCCATAGGGGTCTCTCTATTTTGCCCACCAGCGGACAGGAGAGCACGAGGCCAGGAGTGGGCCAATGCCGCAGAGAGGCAGCAAAGAAACTTGATGTGACATGAAATAACTACAGAACACAGACAATGGTTACCTTTGAGCCTCAGGGGTGGCAACAGAAGACAACCACACACACAGACACACCTTCTTCACCCATTCACAAAACTCACATTTCAAACCACATTGCAACAAAGAAAAAGTACAAAATGAATCCCACACCAATTAGCAAATTTACCACAAAGTTAAAACTCCACAACAACTCTTTCCAGTCTTACACACCTGTGTGGGACCCTAAGAAATAGACTTTTTTTTAATTTTTGAAGTATCGTAATAAGAAATCCGACCACATCTCTCCCCACCTCAAAGCGCTGAACTGGCTTCCCCTAGAGGCCAGAATCCAATTTAAACTGGCCTGCATTACTCACAAAGCTCTTTATAACAACTCCCCTACATTTCTCGCACAAAAGCTTGTGATATCAGGAGGACCCAGAAACTCCAGATCTGCCAAAGACCTACTGCTGCAACCAGCACACTTCCGGAAGAAAAAAACCTACAATCGGGCCTTCACTTGGGCTGCGCCAAGGATTTGGAACTCTCTCCCACCCACCATTAGAAGACTTCCGTCCTTGGCACACTTTAAGAAGGAGACCAAAACCTTCTTAATGGGTAAATACCTCGTCTAATGAACATGTTACATTATTATCATTCTATGGACGATACCTATTGCTACACTCCTGGGCATCCCCCCAAGAGTTGAGACTATGTGCCTTCTTGTACAATGTATCTCCCTGTTTTAATTTCTTTCCCACAGGTAGCCGGGACTTTAGACTGCATGTTTTCTTGCATTATGTATCCCCTATTTTACCCAATATATCCCTCCCTTCCCAACGCTTTGTACACCTATAAAATAAATAAATAAATAAAGTAGTAATCTAACCATAAACCAACTTCCAAATTCTAGTCTTCTCTGCTCATCTCTTACATTATAGCATTTCTTAACACCCAGTTTTTTTCTTATGACTTGATCAGAAGGAACTTACTCATCAATTCCACCTTTCCGGTCTTCTCTGTTCCTATGACTTAAACTTCCTGTAAACCCTCAACCACAAGAGGAAAGGGAACGTAAGCTGTGGTGCTATATATTGTCCAGTGTGCTCAATTCATCTTGGACACCACCCGTTGACAAATCAGATTTCCTTTATAAGGTCACTAAACTCCTCGGTGACTTGCAATATCTTTATAATGTACAGCCGGGGTGCTTTAGCCCATGTATAGAGTAGGAGTATGACACTTCAGAATCTATAGTACCAGGAACGGAAGAGATGCCTCAAGAGTTTGAGGGCATTAGGCACAATATCATGTTTTAGATGTGTCCTGGGTTAGTAAAACTGCACCAGAATTTCTACATGGCTGAGGTTGTGCATAGTGCTGCCCAGCTGCAACAAGCTGTTGTAAATACATTTTCCGGAGTAGGGCACCCAGGCAACTGTGTAATTGTGATTTCTTCACTAGGTGAGACCCATAAAAGGGCTTCTGAGCCAGTTGGCTAGGATGGAAAGGACAATGGATGTTTTTAAGTGAGAGATATTGTACCTCCCTATACCATATAGGCACACTGGGATGAGTGTGAGCAAAAAAGCCATCAAAGGGCCTTAGATCGTGGCAAAACACAGGCTACAAATCAGACCGAATGCATACTATCCCACAGCATCTACTGATTATTACACCTACCGTTCATATGAATAAACTTCATGGCTACCTAGTGTTGATTCAACTTTTTCTCACAGATAATACTGTGGTTGACAATCACATTACATGTTCATGATTCTTTCACGAGCAGACAATCAGTTGAACAGTTCATATATTTTAATTCTCATTTGGTGATTTGATGTGTGTTACTTCTAATATAGCTGATATGTTCTGTAACCGTACCATTTAAAAATACACAGATTGTGATCGTAACCCAAGCTGATTGTCTTCCCACACACTCAAACCATTGTTAAAGACCAATATCATCATTAGAGATTATTGTAGGTGGACTAAGGGTGCTTTCATTGGTTCCATTTGTATGTAAACCTAATTTCACTTTAAAATATGGAAAACCTATAGATTAGAATGTAGACCATACAATGGGCTCAGGAAGAGAGTGGGTAGAGATCGGTTGAGTCGCCTCCTGTGGACTTGGTGGTTAAGCTGTGCTCGTTTCATTCAGTAGACTTCCTACTTAGATTCGTGTGGTGGTTCTTCTTTAGATCAGTTCCCTCGTAACCATGGCAATAAAGAGTCAAAGTACATTCAATGTATAAAACTTTATTTGGTAAGAATGGATTATTTACATTCAATGTAAAATAAACTTTATTTGGTTAGAATGGATTATTCCCAGGCTACAGAATATCAAAGTATTCATTCACATTTTCTATGAAAGAGCTAATGAATTAAAGTGAGACATCCATGTTAAGACAGAAGACCCCACACAACGCAGTTAGCATTGTTATTCTAACATTACTGACATTTTCTATTTGCTACGTATATTTGATACAGAGTTCATTCATGGTAAAATGAACTTGAGAGGACATAAATGTTATATTTGCATCCATCCTGGATGAAGGTAAGCCTCGATTTGATCTTTTTTTTGGCTTGCATCCAGCTCAATGCATCGATATTTTTACCCCAAAACAGAGTTCTTTTTATTAAGCTTCTTGCAAGGAGAGAGATTTGTGAGAACTTGTTACAGTCAGACCCTCCTACAGCTCATTATTTGTTGCAATCAGTAGACAAACTGTGTAAATTGGATATGGCCTCAAGAGCAACAAAACCATAGATCTATGCTCTGCATATTTAACAACAAATCACAACTAACACAGGATCTATGGTTAGGTCAGCATTCGATAAAACAATCAGGACTAGGGGCTCCCCCTCACCAGACTACTCAGCAGAACCAGAATTTAAATGGCTAAGGGCATTTTATTAGTATATAATGAACATCTAATGGCGAATGAGGACCAAGAAATAAAAAAGGTCAAACTAACTTAATTGACAAGTAATGAATATACAGGAACAGTCCACACAAATGCAAACGACTATCAGGAAACACAAACCAAACCGGGAAACCCACATATTACAGCAGGCTGCTGCTTTACCTACCAGCAATATCTGTACATTCTGCAGCATTATTGGGGGCACCTTGTTCAGCCGCAGCAATAATACCAGCAAAACACATTTGGTAGGGGCGTGTGGAGGTTCAGAACATAGTCATCATCTGCTTTTCGTTTAAAGGTAAAGGACACTTCTTGGACATCAGCCTTTAACTGAACCTGGTTAGCTGCACCAACCCCACAACCACCTCCTTACATGTCTTGACTGTTCGACTACAGCTAGCACTGAGGAGTGAAGGACAAAATGACCTCCACGATACACTACTCAAAAGAAGTCCATTGACAGAAAGAGAAAGACAGTACCAGTCACACTCCTGTACCAGCTACCTACCCCAAAGACCTGAAGATCGGCCTTCGAGTCATAAACAGCATCCTCCCCTATTACAAACTGTCTCTGGGAACTGCACATCTTAAAATCGTAAGCCAACATAATTACAAAGCAGCTGGCAGTCAGCTACAGAGTAAAGGTCAACAGCCATGTTATTCTTTTGGGCTTTTTCCACTCAGATGCTCCTCTTCTCGGACGTACACTAATGACGTCACTGGAGAAGATGCACCGACTCTGCGCAGCATCACGAGGCTGCGAGGGATCTGGGAACACTATACTGAAAGAAGGCCATGGCCATTGGCAATCATGACTTGTTACTACTATCTGGAAAATGTATCTAATGATCGGGACTTCAAGCCAGTTTAGAAGTTCATGGGAACCGCGATTTTACTAACTGTGATCCCATTCTTAGAGTTTAAAATGTGTGCACGCAATTAAACCAGCCTTCCATCGCAACAGCATTTATTGAAGAACCCACATGCAGCTGAATAGTGCACACCCGGACAGGGTTTGTGGTCGGAAAACATCAATGCACAAAAATGACCGAATATCATGATTATATAGGACAGTCTAGGGTTGCACCCAAACCACAGGGCAGGCCCGGCTCTAGGATTTTTTCTCTGGGTGGGCCATAAATAATTATGGGCGGGCCAGTAACTATTTCAGGGATTCGATATTTTAGGTGTTGTCATCTGTCCTCTGTTGACATTTCTAAGACAATAACCACCACCCAAAGAGCTACAGATTTCCCCCTTCAATGATGCAATTCTGGCTTTGGAAAAGGGGAGGGACTTTGCTTGTCAGAACTTTAAAATGTAGACGCAGAACATTCAGGCTTAAGCATACTCCTTATGTGCAGCAACAGACAATTTCTTTTAATGTGGAATCTGCTACCTCATACTTTGCCACGAGACATCCATTTTATAAGCCTTGTTAGAATGAAATCCTGAGATGACCCTGCTGAGAATCAAAAAAGTGTCCTGTTGGTTACCTATTGGCTGGGCCACTGGAACTTTGCAGCAGAGAAGGGTCACATTATGTGGCAGTGTTGACTAAATTATGCAACAAAAAAAGGCCAACTATGCAGCATAATGCGTCACATTTTGTGATTGTATTAGTTTATTATTTTGATATTTTTACGCTTGCTAACACTAGACATAGATTGCATCTCATTGGTAATAGTTCAACACCTAAATATAGATATAAGTAACCAGAAGGTGACCAGTCAACCTTAGGGGAGAACCTTCTACTCTGTGCCACCACATGTTGATGCACTTTTATCAACTTTTGAACCGTTAGAGCTAAAAACCTTTTTAAAAATCTGCAGATCATGCAGAAGATAATGGATTATGTGGCAAATGAAACTATGCGAAAAGTGCCACATCTGCACAGTTACGTAATTCCGGTGCCCCTGCCCATAGGTCCCTGCACAAGGAATCTTTCTATCACTTCTAACAATCGCATACAAATTAATGTGGTGTGAATTAATGATGAGTAGAATGTTTTTTCATTTAGCCAATGAAAACATAAACCCTTTTTTTTTAACTTTTTCCATTAATTTATTTTTTATGTAATGCTACAAGTTAGTAATGGCCTCACAGCAGGAAGAGAATAAAAAAACCAGAGTAAATCTATATGCTGATTATAAACACATTTTCACTAACTTTTTTGTGAAAAGGAAATCCTTTGCAAAGTGTTTCCATCATATCACTTTTTGCAACTCGTAGGTACCTTGTGATGGAAGCCTGAAGCCTCTTTAGTGTGAGTGAGTGAAAGTGTTCAGTATGTCTGGGATGTACGTTGTTACAACGCATGCTTTTACTACACATGCCTTTACAACGCAGGATTTACCACGCAAGTCGTTACAACGACTTGCGTTGGGTAGTGCTGGATAGTGAATAGTTTAATTTACTATACCAACTCCAGTCCCCGTGGATAGTAGGGAAGGTGTTGGATAGTAAATTAAAATATTATCTATCCTAGAGCGCTCCCAGCGCAATTCGTTGTAATGACTTGCATTGAAAAACCTGCGTTGTAAAGGCACTGCGTGGTAAAAGTTGCGTCGTAAAGGATGTTTCCCGTATGTCTGTGCTGTTTATTTGCATATTTATTTATTGATTTATTTTATTTATAGTGCGTGACTCTCATCCGAATGGATATCACGGCGCTGAGGGAAAGCTCTTTCGAGTGAGAACATGGGATGGGAGTTCGGTAGCTAATCAAGCTTTGGGAAATAAATGTGTTTTCAATTTTTTTCTAAATGATAAATGGCAATCAATGAATTAAAGTTCAGTTGGAAGTTCGTTCCAGAGTTTTGCTGCCAGATGTGAGAAGGAACAACCCGCTACTCTGGACTTTTTAATGCGTTTGGTGATTGCCCTGGCCTGGTGGCACGATCGCAGATCTCGGTTAGGAAGATAGAACTTAACTCTGCATTGGAGAATTTTAGGTCCGGCACAATGCAGGACCTTATGTGCATGACACAGCATTTTGAACAAGGCCCTTTGTCTCATCGGGAGCCAATGTAAAGTCATCATGCATTCCTAGGCTGAGCTATACTTCCTCTTATTGCAAACCGCCTTGGCAGCCACATTCTGGAACTGCTGAAGTCGAGAGAAGAGATAGTCTGCCATGAAGATGAAAAGACCATTCCCATAATCCAGCCTGCTAATAAGCAATGCTTGGACCAGGATTTTTCTACACTCTAGCGGAATCCACTGGAATGTTCTCTTTCGCATTTTTAGGATTGCAAAACTTTTCCCGTAGAGTGCATGAACATGATTCTGCATGGTAAGTGTATTATCCTAGCCCTGCCAAGTGTCACGCATCAGGCATGACGCTATCACATTTCAGTGCTGGTGTTCGCATCACCGCACAAAATGCATTAGTCACGCATAATTAGGGACCCCTGACCACCTGTCCCCAGGCATGCTGTAACAAGAAGCCTTGGAAGCTGCAATAGCGAGCTCACTGTGCCAAGGAAAGCGGGCATGTGTCTGACGATGTCAGCAACTTAAGGTGAACTGGAGTGCAGCACAGCCTGGTGAATCAATATTCAACAGCACACCCAATATGTATTTTGCAGCTCATCATCGTTGTTTTTATGAAGGCGCGCTTCCCTGTACTGCTCCTTCGGCGGCAAGGCAGAGGCCATTCGGGAGGCGGGCGGCAGGTTGGATTTTCCTCCAGCTGCCGGGTGCCCCGCTGCGTGTCTCAGCAGCTATGGTAAATATGACCCCCGGCCGCAGTGATTCAATGGCCCAGGGAGGTAGTGAGTCTCGATGCAGCAGCAACAGTTGGTAACAGAGCCAGACAGTGGAGTGTAACTTCTGACCTGATCACGTGACTACTTGTGGAAGCCGAAGGCCCCCAAACACTTCGATCTTGCGCCTGTAAAAGACCAGTACAGAGTTGTGCAGTCACGGGTGCCCGCACTTCAAATCGGCGCCATGAGGATTGTGCTAACTGTTGTTAGTGCACCAGGCTCATAGGTGGTCCATAGGAAGATTTACTGCCGCTGCGGAGGACGACACAGAATGGCGCAAGAGAGAACCCTTTAACTTTACTGTGTCTCTCCGTGCGTGCCCGAAGAAATTATTTCAATGCAGTTTTATTTAGGGGGATCACCGGTGCTGTGGAGGTCTCTCTGGCTGGCAAAGATGGCAGCCGGGTGAACAGCACGCAAAAATGAAGTGCCAGTACCGGCCAGTCAGGTAGAATAAAGCACTTCTATGCGAAGACAAGTGCTGCTTGGCAGTGTCCAGCGACGTCTGTTCAGGCACTCTTTAACTGCCGTCTGCTGTTGCAACTTGTGCCCTGTGCCCAGCCAACCGTAAAGTTGGAAATCCGTATTTGTAAATGGAAATGGAAGTTCTGGCCCAAGACGAAACCAAGCAGTGAAGCGCTCAGTATGGAGCATTATCCCCAGCACCTGTTTACCAGCAGCAGTCAGGTTAGTCGTTCATTCATTTTCAGGTCTACAGACTACTGTACTGTCAAGTTGATCTCTGCAGCATTTGCTTATTAATACTAGATCGCAATGCCAGTTACTGCACACCATTCATTTCAGACTGAGCCTGGCAGTTTATTTCTTCACACACAGGACACATTGTATTTATGTTGTAACTGCGATAAATTGTCAGGCAATTTCCAGCGCAGAATAGCTATAACCAGAGAGGAACAGAAGTGTGTCCTTCTTGGCTCAGTAGTGGCTAATTACTTCTATATTATAGTGCTATAAGGACCCAGCCTGCTACTGTAAGCACATGAATTTTCACATTGTTTTAAAATTGTATTACACAAAGTATATGCTAGCCTACCACAACATTTGCAGACATAGTTCATTATAAAGCAAGTGTAGACTTTCATTTCAGGGGTTTTGCTCCAGTTGCAAGATATTAGTAGAACTTCTTGTGGATAAGTTCTGATATTTATCTCTCTCCATGCACCTTATTACATGTTTTTTTCCCATGAGAAAATGTCACTCTAGTGTCACACAGTTGGCAGTTAAATGTCATTCGTAAGCCCACTAATACCATGGACATGTCACATATAAGTATCTGAAAACTTGGCAGCTATGATGCCTGTTCTGCACTCACACGGAATCCGTCTACGGTTAAGTACCTTCCATTTCTAGTGCTTTGCAGCGGTTTTAAAATTGTCTTAGACTTTCTCGTTGCTCAAATGGGTGTAATTTCTTATATATATATATATATATATATATACATATATATATATATATATATATATGTTTGCCTCGTCTTCATGGCTTGATTTTGCATGCGAAAAAGTGTCACTCACAGTCGTTGAAATGTCACTCATAATTATACTAAAATTATGAAAATGTCACACATAGCAATCTGAAACCTTAGCAGCTATGTTATCCATGAGAATGCGCACATTTTTTGCCACCTGTTTAGGGGCTGGGGGTTTGCCCAAAGTAGAGGGCCACCATGTTGTATTCCAGTTTTGGTGAGCGCCCCCAAACAGTTGGATTTCAGACTTATCTGCATTAACTTTCAGACAATGGTCAGACATCCAAGCTGCCGTTTCTGTAAAACAGCTAGTAAGTCTGGTCCTAGTGTTATCTTGTCCGTCTAAAGTGACCATCAATTGGGTATCATCTGCATAGGAACATATGTGGATCCCCCACTTTCCACATATTTTCACCAGAGAGGACACAAATATTGAAAAGCGTGGGGCTTTATGATGCACCCTGTTTTACACCATGTTTAATGGGAAATGGGGTGGAGGAAAAAGTACCTAGCTGTATAGTTTGTGTTTGATTGGTCAAAAATGAATGGAGCCGTTGTAGGGCTTTTGAGTGTACGCCCTTGGTGGATAGAGTTTTCAGCAGGAAATTGTGTGAAACAGTGTTTAACACTGCCGACAAATCTAATAAGATCAGGCCAACGGCTTTGCCCTAATCTGCCACACATCTAATGTTGTCCAGTAGTCCTAAAAGTGTTGTCTCAGTACTGTTGTTTGTTCTGAAGCCCGTCTGGGAAATATCCAGAAGTTTATTGGCTTCAAGATAATGAGTAAACTGCCTATTCACTAATTTCTCCATCACTTTGGATAAATAAGGTAGTTGAGATATGGGACGGTAGTTGACTGGGTTGAGAGCATCAGCACCTGCTTTTTGTAGCAGAGGAACAACTGTGGCCTTCTTCCAGATCTCCGGGAACACTACCTTGCATAATGACTGATTAAAGACTTGAGTAACATGGGGGCAAATGATTGAGGCAATCCGAGAGAAGATATAGTGGGGACAGGGGTCTAGCGGGATCCTGATTTGACTTCCATCATGGTTTTTACCAACTCTTGTTCGGTGAATGGGACGACACTGTCAAGATGGACTAGTGTATCTGGATTAGGATTAAAAAATTCCTGTCTAAAACCGTCAGGTGTACATGAAAGGAGGCATAGATCCCTTCACCTTCTCCACAAAAAAACCTGCTGATCGGCTCACAACTCTCACGCGACGGAGTCAAGGTGTGCGACAAACCAAATGGGTTACAAGCTCTTTAACTATCTTCTATAGTTCTTTGGATGAGCTGCTATTCATAGCCACCCGATTGGAAAAATAGGTCTTTTTTGCATTCTTAATTGCAATGTTGTAGCTTTTCATTTCAGCCTTATACGACTGTCTGTCTATGTTTGTTTTAGACATCCTCCATTTATGCTCGAGGATTTTACATTTCCTTTTCAGTATCTTAAGATCCATAAAGTACAATTTTTCCGATTTGATTCTGGCCTGAAGCTCTTTTCCTATATGGGGGCGAAGAAATCAAGGGTATCATAGCAGCTACTATCCCTGCTGATTTCACACCTGTCCCCGGGCCTGAAACTAGTACATGTTAATTGTGTTAATAATTAAATAAACAATGAGGCAGAGTCCAATAGAGCTGCACGCCACTGTGAGGCATTACAATGAAAAATGCTCGTTTTTCAAGTCAAAATGGCCTAATATGGGCCAGGGTATTCCTTGGGTGGGCCTGGGTATTCCTTGGGTGGGCCAGAGTATTCCTTGGGTGGGCCTGGCCCACCCTCTAGAACCGGGCCTGCCGCACAGTACAGCAAATACGCTGCACGAACTGCAGCACAAATTGTTTAAACCTGGTCACGTCTCTCTTTACCAGACATTATGCCGAAGGGAGTGTAGGTACCTACAGAAAGATCTCAGAGCGTGTGGATAGGTAGCCACCTCCACGAGGATCCTGAAAGACGCCAGAACAGTGAGTCCAGATGATAAGAGTGAGAGGGAAAGCCTGCTCCCAGCAGAATACATTACACAGGCAACAGGCCAGCACCAATGATCAGACTAGACATACACATGGACAAGACTTCTTAATGCTGCATGCAGGCAGCCTCAAAACATTTGTCTAAATCGACACATGAGCACTGTGCCCCTCACGAAATTAATACTTAGCATAAGTAGGGGTTGCGCAATAAATACATGTAGGTGTCTGTTTCTAGCCAGGTGGCATTATTGGCAGTAGTAACCAGTGTTGGCAGTATTCATCGGTGTAAAGGCATACTGAATTCTAACGAGTCAGTAGTAAATGAAGGACAAGCATGGCTTGTGCTAGAGGGCTCACACTACATAGTATTGCATGCAGCTACTTAGTCATATCACAACAATGAACATTTACATGGCGATGTGCGAAGTACCACGCCCCAGGGATTTCGTAGTCTCTTGAACTATCCATTACATTGAGAGATGCAAATATGGAGCCAGATATCTGACATACACGGAACATCCGATTAGCCATTTAGGAATCAATACTTTGTACAAGGGCCACTTGAATCAAGTATTAATTATTACTAATGTTAACATAGTATCCTGTTAAATCATGAGTCCTGCAGACAAAAAAGCAGGACAATTTACAAATATATGCAACCAGAGCATATTTAGAAGTGTCTACACAGGGTAACGTCAACTGTTTAGGGCATAAGCAGCCCGGGACACCATTTGGTGACAAGCGATTGTGTAGATGGTCAAACATAAGAAAAACATACAAACTTTTACCTTCAGTAGGTTTGATGGACGATACACCAGCAGTGTGACAGACACATCACCACGAACAAGTTTGTAATATTCCAGTCATGAGGTTACTTGGATAAGAGGTGGGGCCCCTCTGAAGAGAATTATCTAGTGCGCCCTAAAAAGAACAAAAAAGACATATATCCGTAAATCACAATTTGCAAGGTTTTTGTCTAAATGCTACACAGCACTGTGCTTAAAATTCCTGAGTTTATGATTGAACACTTAACGAGGTTCAATATATTTCTGTATGAATCAGTGTCTTGATCCATTCCTATGTGCATTAGCACTTTCCTTTGGTTGACCCTCTATGACTTAATCAAGTTATCCTGAACTAGGGTAAACAATAACTAACAATGGTATGTTCCCCTCCTCCAAGTGCTTCAATACTGTGAAAGATTAAGTGAAGTAAAACTGAGCTGACGTTTATGTTTGCTTCACATTGCAAGATTCCATCATTGAGAGTTACCGTTCCTACTTAAAACACTTTAGCATAGGAATGCAACACTGACAGTACCTCATTTTATTGTGGCTTCTTTGTGAGGAAATTACTGGTTCAGGTTATTTTATGTTCAATAATTTTATTAAGATTTTAAAAAGATAAAAACAGTTAGGTACAGTTCATAATGATACCAGTATGAAGAATAAAGAATAATCCACAAGTTCATCGGAAGATAACAATAATAGCCAATAAATTGCGTAGAGCAAAAATGACAATCAAGAAATAGAGTGGCACTATTGAATCATAAGAACCCATGGGTGGCATCATTATTAAGAAAACAAAGATAAAGGAGAAAAGGAGAAAAAGAAAAGGAAAGATGACAGAAGACAGAAAAGAAGAAAGAAGGAAGAAGAAAGAAGAGAGAAGGAAAAGGAAGGATCTCACTGGGTGGCGCAACAAAACAAACCACTACATACACCAATCAGTCAGACGTCACAAAGGAATATTGATCGACCAACCCCCGTGAGGCCAAATCCATATAAGTATCTAGAGTTCTCAAAACATTTAAAGAAATAGTGGGAGTGAGATGAGCCCTATCCACAAAAGTGTGTGCACTTCTCAAGAAGGAAACCCTTGCCCACCACGTGCGGTAAGAAACAGAAGCAAAAGACTTCCACTCCATAAAAATCACCTTGACAGCCGAATCACCTTGACAGCCACCGTCAGTAAAAGATCTACAATTGCATATCCAAGGTATCTAACGGCAAAGGTATCTGGGAAGCCCAGGGTCCTAATAAGATCATAGGGAAAGAAAGAGGAAATCTAATTTGAAAGATTAACATGAGATGTTTATGAATAAGATCCCAAAAGGGCTGGAGAAGTGAACAATGAAAGAACATATGTGGATAATCACCGACCTCCAAGCCACAACTCCAACATAAATCATCATCCTTTAAATGAAGAGAACAACGCCGCTTAGGCGTCCAATGAAGGAGGTTGATGGAAAAAAATTTGGATTGAAATAGAGAAGGCGCAATTTTATTGCGCCGAGAGAACATACCTATCAATTGCCAGGTGTCCGACGACACGTGGTTCGTTATCTCCGTACCAAAGTGACGGGACCATTTTGCTGCGCGATAGTGTATGAGTCTGAAGATGTTGAAGACAAAAATGTATATCTGCGCGAAGCAATGTGACCAGACTTGAGCCACATAGATAATAAAGAAACCAAAGGGGAATCAGGAATAAGACGCACTTTGGCAAGAGCGACTTTAATTTTCAAAAAGGTATAAAAATCCAAATTAGAGAGTGAAAATTGCTGAGCTAAAGAAGAAAGAGGTAACGGGTCATTGTCGGAATTATAAAGATGCCGCACCAATGTGACACCTTTGGCAGACCAATATTGAATGAGTGGGGGGTCAATAAGAACCTTTATGCGGGGATTACGCCATAAAGACGACCACCTAGATTTATGAATCGGAGTAGCCAATCTCCGATCGATCACTTTAACAGCTGCAATGGTGTCCAATATAATAGCACGAGAAAAAAGAATAGATACTGAAGACGTGGTTAAAAATGAAGAGACTGGAAGAGGAGAAGAGAGGGCCTCTTCGATGCACATCCAAGAGGGGGTATGGCCCGGGAGTGAAGAAAACCACAACGCTCCCTGAGAGGCTAAAAAAGCGGTCTGATACTTTCCCCAATCTGGAAAATTACAGCCACCCATATCGTAGGATTTCCGCAATGCTTTATATGCAATACGAGCTCTCTTGTCATTCCAAAGAAATGAGGAAGTGATGGAATCAATCTCACGAAAAAAAGAAGAAGAGAGATTTAACGGGAGCATAGACGAGATAAAGTTGACAATAGGAGTGACCATCATTTTTAAGGTTTGGAGTCGGCCCCACCAAGAAATGTGTTTAGGAGACCAAGTCTCTAAAAGGCGACGGACCTTAATTAAGGTCTGAGTCTCATTATAGGCCACGGTATCCGATAAAGTACTACAAAACCAGACCCCTAAGTATTTAAGCTGTTTAGACTGTCATTTGAAACCTGCTGAGCCCATATGGGCTGGAAAACAATAAACATTAAGAGGAAACATCTCCGTCTTATCTCTGTTTAGAGTATACCCAGAGACCTTAGAAAAAAGGGCAATCATATCTGTGATCGCAGGAATAGCTGAAACAATATCTTCAGAAAAGATAAGGACATCATCTGCATATGCCGCTGATTTTAGGCACTGTGAGCCAAACGTAAAACTCTTAATATCCGGATGAAGATCAATTAGTCTCAGAAGCGGGTCAATAGCAAGTAAGAACAAAAGCGGGGACAGGGGGCAACCCTGACGAGTACCTTGACGAAGACTAAAAAACTCAGAGGGAGCTCCATTCACTCTAATATTCGCTCGAGGGTGGGCATGAAGAGACATCACCATATTAATAAAGGAGTCCCCAAGATTGTGAGCACGAAGAACAGCTTGTAAAAAAGGCCAAGAGACCTTGTCAAAAGCCTTCTCGGCGTCAAGGGCAAAAGCTGCAGCAGGAAGCGTGGATCGTTTAGCTGCCCCCAAAATATGGCAAAAGGTACGAATATTGTCTCTAGCAAGCCGACCTTTGACAAACCCAGTCTGTGAGGGATGAACTAAAGAAGGAATATAGGACTCCAAACGTTTAGCCAGAATTTTGGCATACATTTTCGCCTCCATATTAAGGAGGGAAATAGGACGAAAGTTTTTAGGGTCCGTGATATTCTTCCCCTCCTTAGGGATAACTACAATAGTAGCATCCGCCGCTGAACCGGAAACCGCACCATGTTGAATGAATGCATCAAAAAGGGTCTTGAGGCGAGGAACCATGAAAGGGAGGAAAGTTTTATAAAAAAGAATGGGAAAGCCATCAGGTCCCGGAGCCTTGCCAGAACGAGTAGCCTTGATAGCAAGAGTAATTTCCTCAGTTGTAATTGAGGCGCTTAACTGCTCCCTACCTTCCTCAGAAACAGAGTGAATAGGAATAGTGCTTAAAAACTCCTGACAAGCCTCCAAGGACGAAGGATTAGTAGGAGTATATAAATTATCATATAAATCACGAAAGACCGCAAGGATCTCCTTGGTCTGAAACTTTTGAACGCCGGATCTATCAGAGATAGACGAAATTTGAGCCAACTTATACCCAGAGTCCTGGAACTTCAATGTGACTGCTAATACTTTACCAGCACGATTTTTTAACAACAACCGTTTAGACTTTTGTGCTTGAATACCAATATGAGCCCGCTTAGTGACAAGGGCATTATATGAATATTTTGGTTTTTAATAGATTGTAAAAGTTGTGAATCTTTCGTTTGACGAAAGAGGATTTCACTCCGTTTAATATTGTCCGCTAAATCAGAAAGTTCCTTCTTAATGGCAGCATTCCTGCGAGCCATAACTTTAATGATGTAACTGCGAAGAGTACATTTAAAGGCATGCCACAAAACCACAGGAGAGTCAACGGACCCTTCATTATCAGAAAAAAATTGTTCAATTTCGGTTTGCAAGGCACTGATCGCAGCATCATCATAAAGAATCTCCGTATTTAACTTCCACGAAGGGGAGGATTTCCTAGGGGCGAGCCCCGAGAGGGAGAGGGAAACCGCCGCATGGTCTGAGATAAGAATAGGATGAATGAACGGTGAAGACGAAGATTGTAGCAAAGACGAATGAACCAAGAGGTAATCAATACGAGAAAAACTAGAATGAGGAGAGGAAAAGAAAGAAAAATCACTGCCAATAGGGTTATGAAGACGCCAGACATCATGAAGATTAGCGGAAGAACACATGTGTAATAAATGTTTGTGAGCTCTAGGAGGACGAAAAGAAAAAGCAGAGTTCCTATCCAGCAGAGGATCCAACGGTAAATTAAAGTCACCACCAACTATTAAATTACCATTGTGAGGCGTTCGGGAGAGTAATTAATTGATATTTTGCCAGAAAAGAGGATCATCAGTACTTGGAGCATAAATATTCAAAGCATAAAGATCATGAATACCATCAGATAGTCGAGATAAAATCCAACGACCTTCAGAGTCATGGTCAGAAGAAAGGATCGATAAGCCAGAAGTTTTAGAAATGAGGGTGATCACACCATTACGTTTACCAAGAGCATCAGAACATGCAACATCCATAACCCAGCCATTTCGCAACCACAAAGCCTCTTTATGGGATAACTTCGTCTCTTGCAAAAAGACCAGATCCGAAGACAAAGATTTGCAATATTCTAAAATTTTAGCCCTCTTAACCGAATGATTCAAACCCTTAACGTTAAGGGAAACTACATTTAAGCCAGGCATAAGTGCACAAAAAAAAAAGACACCACAAAAGGGAGACAGATGAACGGAAAAATAAAACACTACCATCGGACACACAGTAGAGAAACGCCACCAGGAGATCCAAGAGAAAAAAGAGAAAAGAAAGAGGAGAAGAGAGGGAGAGAGAAGAAAAGATAAGGAGAGAAAAGAAAGGAAGAAGAGAGAAGAAGAGACCCGCCAGGGTAGGTCTATGGGAGACCCGACTCATCAGGGGGAACATGGAGAGGGAAACAAAAGACCATCAGGAAAAAGACCAGGAGAGAAAGCAATAGATCCCAAACTGGAGAGAAGGAAACAGCAAGCAATGAGCGTAGAGCAAGAAAGTGAACCCAATAGCAAACTGGAAATCGGAAAATGGAAGGTATATAAAAGAGGTCCGGAAAAACAAATCCGAACAATGAGCGAAAACAAATGACAGAAAAAAACAATATGAAACTGAGGCATAGTCAATAATAAGCACTTGAATAAAAGCTAAATTGAGATAACAGTATCTTAGCTATATGCCAACAATTAAACGGCAAATAAGCCATAAATGCAATACAAAGAGCCAGAAAAAACTGAATTTAGAAAGCAAAAGATGATGTAAAAACAAGAAACTATCCAAAAATAATAAAAAGCAGTAATACATGGTATATATATATATAGAGGTCAAAAAGACAAGAACTATATACAGTATAAAATCAAGCAACTAAAATAAGAAGCAATATTAGATATGACTAGGAACAAAAGTACAAGGTGAAAAGCACATAGCGAAAGTATAGACAGAATATCATCACGTGCTAAAAAGAAATACTAGCCCGGGAGACACAAAACAGGTACAAGAAAGGCAAATATACAAAAAGAGACCAAGTGAATGAATATAAAGAGGAAAACTGACACAACGGCTCGAGCGGCTTAACAAAAGCAAACATCATAACCTACATAAGAAAAGAGAAGAGCATTACACAGCCAAATGCATTAACGTAAGATAAGAAAAGTAAAGAAAAATAAAAGGACAACCTAAAACAAAGATCAGTAAATATGAGATACATAAAGACGGTGCCAAAAATCGTCCATCACAAAGAGAATAATCAGGAAAGACAAACTGGCCACAAACAAATACCGGGAGAAAGAAGATAAATATCAATAATAGGACAAGCTAGAGCTGACCCGAGACAGACAAAGTAATTGGAAACTGAATATCAACCAGTGACCAACATATGAAAACAGGTAACAGAAGATGTGAGACGCATGTGCGAAGAACCAAAAAACGCCCACATCTGGGAGAACAAGCAAGAAAGACAAAAAGGCCACAAAAAAATGTCAGAAAAAGTGGATAAATACCAATAACAAGTGAAAGTAAAACAGACAGGTGACCAGCAACTCATGTGAAGAACGAGTAGCAACCAATAGTCTGCATACGGAATGAAAAAACGAAGGCATATGTGAAACGGCAAGACTCATGAAACCACGAGAAACAAGAAAGACAAAAATTCAAGTCCTAGAAAAACCAGGAGGTGAAGAGGAAACCATCTGAGACGGAGAAAGAATAAGAACAATAATAGTCAACAGAAAGCTGGCAAGGTAGGGACAAAACATCCAGAGAACGAATAGCAAACAACGACCAACATAAACTGCGAAGGAGCAATGACAGATGTGGAACAGTAAGACGCACTAAACCACGTGGAACAACAAAGAGAAAAACTCAAGTCCCAGAAGATCCAGGATTCGGAGCAGAGTCCATCTGTGATTCCAGTTGGTTATCGAAAAAAGAGGAAAGATCAGCAGGTTCATCGAAAATCCGATGGCGACCTTGGAAAGTTATACGAAACTTGGATGGACCAGCAAAGGAAAAAGGAATATGCATGTTCAAGAGACGTTTTCGCAGGTTGAGAAATCCTTTTCTCCGAATTACAGTGTCTCTGGCAAAATCCTGGGAGATAGTAATCCGGTGGCCGTCCCAAGATATCGATTTAACTTTCCTCATGTGAGCCAAAATCTGTTCTGAATGCTGATGACGCAGCGGTTTGAGGATTACTGCTCTCGGATAAGTGGAGTTTTTAGGTATAAACGCAGAAACTCGATGAGCTCTCTCAATTTCAAAGTCTCTCTGAAAGGAGATTTGTAGAGTAGAAGGTATCCATTTGGAGAGGAAATTAAAACTGTTCTGCATCTTCAGGAAGACCAAAAATACGCAGATTAGACCTCCGATTACGATCTTCCTGCTCCGTAAGGTCTCTGCGCAACGCCGCCATCGAACGTTCCATCTGAAGAAGAGACCTCGACTGTTGGTGCGAAGTATCCTCTACCATACTAATACGAGATTCAGTATTTGTAACCCTAACAGATAAGGCTTTAAAGTCACTCCTGATAGCAGCCACCGCAATTTGTAGTAAGTCTGTTAGTTTTAGTAGACTGCGCAATATCATGGACAGTATTTAAGTGCACCAGAATAGCATCTAAAGTGGAATTAGTATCTTTCTGAGAGGATTCAGGAGAGGGGGACTGTTGTTTAGAGCGTTTTAAAGTCCCTTAAGAATCCTTTGCAGTAGGAGAAGGCCCGATGATGTCCGTCATAAGAATAGACTACAGTAGGCAGTTCAAAAAGAATTTGACGTAGGGTAAATGAGCAAGGGATAAGAGTTATACAAAAAAGCTAGAGCTCACCAACTGCCACTGACCAGAAGCTCTGTAGCTCTATAGGCGCAGACTATGTCCTGGATAACAGCGCACAACATGGCGGACAAGAGCAGTTGAGGTAAAAAAAGGAAGCCAGAAAGACCCAAAAGTGCAAAAAATTAAATGCTGCCAAATAGCAAGCAACCTAGCAGTCAGGTTACATAGCATTAACCCCTCAGGTAAGGCAGGCAAGCAAGTAGAGCGAGACGCATGAGGTGAAAATCGGCAGTCAGAGATGCATAGAAGACAGCAAGCAAATAGTGCGCCTGTAATGGATAGAGTCAACTGTACAGGGTCATCAATAGCAAAAAGTAGTAAATATCACCTCAAAGCCGCTGTTCAACATATCGCGCTTGAAGACCTGGTTCTGATGCAAAAAAAACGAGCGACGCCATCGCAAAAACAAAATGGCGGCCGCTCACTGAAGTGCTGGTGCAGAGGATAACAATAAAAAAAAAGGACAGTTCTGGACGTCATTCGCAGAGAAAATCCACATGAGAGCACTCACTGCTCCTTCCGATACCCCATGCTGCAAGCTGAAGAGGAGACACATGGAAACGGGATCCTTAAATCGTCCCGACAGTCTTCGTCTCCCTGGAGCTCAAGCGCTACCCGCCATCACATAGCGGCGCGCAAGCCACGCCCCCCTTACTGGTTCAGGTTATTTTGAGTTTTTTTGCTGTGGCAAGTATGACCTCTCAAGACAGAGTTAAGGTACTCTCCTGGTGCCATGTTTAAAACATATATACACTCTTTAAAGAATGTCACTTGACTTGCATGTACAAAAGTGTTATAGATGAAAATGGGGTCTCCATGATAGATTGTCTTGATGTGGAGTATATTTTTGACCTCTTACATACATGCCACTGTGCGTGTAGTTTTATTGTGCACATTGTGCTTATACGTTATTTCTATATCCTTGTCTTTTGCCAGTTTGTGTTTATGAACTGAGGGCCTGATGTACAAAAAAAGTCAGTTTGCGATTTCCCAATTGCAAATTTTTTTGGTTCGCAATTAGGAAATCTCATCCTTAGGCTTAGACACGTTTTGCAATTCCCAGTGGTCGCAAATAGACCTACCTCATACATTCCTATGGTTGTTCTCACTTTGCTACCCATTGGACCATGTCCGCAATTGATTTTTAAATAAAGCTATTTTTTAATGCAGCCCGTTTTCCATAAAAGAAAACAGGATGCATTTCAAAAATAAAAGCTACCTTTTCATTTGTTTTAACAAACTAGAGGCAGGCAAAAGACAAAAACTCTTAATCCCAGTGATGGCATGAGACCTGGAAGCCAACCACCATTGACTTCAACGTTGTCACAATCACGTTCACAGGCCCCAGTTGGAAACATTTTTGGCAGAGCTCAACCTCTATTGTGTCCTAATGAAAAAATATACAAAAAACACTGGGAAATGATTCAAGTACCAAAACGGGAAGTGAAAATGCACAAAATGCCTTGAACAATATAACAAAAAGCTCTATAAGCCAAGGTCATATAAAGGTATAGAACGAAGGGTTAACCCACTATAGTCACTGGGACCTGGGTGTTTAGACTATACATATATAAGGGGGTCCCAGTGTACACACAGGCAATCAAACAAAATATATATATATACAAAAGATAGAAAACAATAATGGTGAAAAATCTTGGTCACACTTGTTTTAATCACAGTGTGAAAGGGAAGCAGCAATTTCCAAACAAATTTTAAAACAGCAAAGGTATTCAGTCACCATAAAAGTAAAGTGTGCCCCGAGAGGTTGGAGAAAAGGGAAGGTAGTGCAAAGCGAGGATAAATGATAGTGCAACTTAGTACAGTTTAAATATGCCAAAAGCTCAATCACTTATCAAACAATACAGTATTCACCCTGGCTTCACGTCGTGAGCCAGTTATATCAGAAGACAGATGTTCTTAGTATTTCATGTGTCAACGTGCTCACAGCGCTGCTACATATATTACAGTCATTATTGGCACCAGCCGTTGATTGGATAGAAACATAGTCGATGTTTCGACCCCACAATAAAATGGTAGGCAACAGTTGAAGCCTTAGGACGGGGTCTTCATCAGGATGGGGGGTGAAGGGGCAATAGATTCATGGGCAAGACATCAAGGATCATGGGCCAGGAGGCTCCACATCTGCAGTAGCACTGGAAAATTATTGTAAGACGAGATAAATCATCAAGAAAATTAATTACAGATGAGATGTCATCATAGCAATGAAGAAGAGTTCAATTTTAGTAGAAGAAGTCTTCCAAAATGAAGAACACAAGCCGCTCACCAAAGTCCGCACCTACTTTAACAGCAGCCGCAAAGCGGCCTGTCCGTATGCGTGTTCTCCTCCCAAATGGGAGGAGAACACGCATACGGACAGGCCGCTTTGCGGCTGCTGTGAAAGTAGGTGCCGACTTTGGTGAGCGGCTTGTGTTCTTCAATGTCAAGAGCTCAAACCTGCGTCAATGCGAGACCTATTGCAATGCAGATGCTTTTTGAAATTTGCAGTTATACCCTGCCCAAGCATCAGGTGAGGGGCCCCTTCTGTGCGATTGTTGTTCTATGCCTCTAAGCTTTTGATGGCTCCAGTAGTGGTTGGAGCTGCGGGTAGCGACAGAATCCTCACCCATATTATATGGTAATATCCACACATTGCTTCTGTCCGGGGTGAAAAAAAAACACTGTCTCGAAGATGGTCCCTTGAGTGGAGGTGATTTTGCTGGGAGGACCCTCTGAAGCAGAATATTATCTGTAGTGTACTCTGTGTGGGAAAACCTTGTAATGTATGCTGCTTGCAGCCAAATGTGATTTTGAGTAGGTGGGCAACAGTAATTCTCCTGTGTGAGAATACGTGGTGGCAGTGTTTTGGGCTCCTGGGAATAGAAAATGGCCCTGGGACGTGAGCATACCTTTCGAAAACAATGTGGCATGTTACTTTCTTACCTGACTAAAATCTTTAACTGGCTCCACGGCCCACAGAGACTCAGGTAGTTGGACATTCTGGAATATTCTGAATTGTGCGACACCCGAGATGACAGGGGCGGTGGGGCACAAGCCCGCTTAGTTGTACCGTTATGGGAGAGGAGCTCTGTGGTTGGATGCAAGGGAATGATATTGAAATCAGTGAAGCACTGTTTACTGTCGTTCAATCAGGTGGAAAGGGGTTGGGGAAGATGAGAGGGACTGTGAGTACGTTTCTCCATATAACAGTTTGAATAAAAGTTTATGGAAAGCTAACCTAGCAGGTAGATGAGACTCCGTGCCGAAGCCGCGGGGGTAATGGTGTGTAAAACTCAAATTTCGTTGATACAGGGTGCGGGGGGCATCAGCAACAGCTCAAGGAGCACCAGGTGTTCACAGAAAGCTCTTTGGCTGTTGCACTGAGTGATAGGTGCGGGTCGTGCTATGCCTGCCTGTTCTTTTACAGGAGACACAATAAAAGTGAAGGAAAAGCATAAAAGTACCTAAGTTCGATGTCCAGGCCGGCGTAATAAACCTTTTGTTTGATCTGGAGTCCGGATGTTATCATAACCCACCGTTGTTACCATGTGTTTGCATTCATGGGATGCCAGAAATATCTTAAACTGAGCTGTGCAAATCCTAATTTACATGTCACTTATTTACTATATTTGACCTGGCAGCCGCTCGTTGTTCTCTAGATAGAGCTTGGCTAAGACAAAGAATAGTAAGATGGAACTGCTCAAGTTGTAATAACAATAACAAAACCAGATAAAAGCAAATGGTTAAAGCAGCGGAATGCAATCCCCGGGCCTCTGAGCTCGCGTGCTCTTCCCTCTGGTTGGCCAGATAAAAACAAATGGTTAGAGCAGCGGAATTTAATCCCGGGCCTCTGATGCAGACCAGCATTAAAATGCACCTTCCCTGCGATAATTTAAAGCATTCATTTCCATTAAGCCTCTTGGCAGCGAGATACACAAACAAACAAAAGCGAAAGAAAGTCCAATTGGTCGCACACTGCTTGTCCTATCAGCGTGTTGCCCCAAAGCATTGTGGTCCATGAAGTAAGCATCAGCGGGTGCGCCTCTGCCAGGGTCTTGGGCAAAAAATCACTGTCGCGTTGGCCATCCCTGGACACGTGTTTCGAGGTTGTTACCTCTCATCAGCAGGGAATAGGCATATATGTAGGGGTGCTGCGTAGGCTGCCAAAAAATATCCTCAGGTCCAGTACCACTCGTGGCACGCAGGTGCGTAACCCGGGCTCGTCAGCCCCACCAGCTCAAGGGAGCTTGAATATAAAAGAAAGTCCAATTGGTCGCACACTGCTTGTCCTATCAGCGTGTTGCCCCAAAGCATTGAGGTCCAAGAAGTAAGCATCAGCGGGTGCGCCTCTGCCAGGGTCTTGAGCAAAAAATCACCGTCCCGTTGGCCATCCCTGGACACGTGTTTCGAGGTTGTTACCTCTCGTCAGCAGGAAATAGGCATATATGTAGGGGTGCTACGTAGGCTGCCAAAAAATATCCTCAGGTCCGGTACCACTCGTGGCACGCAGGTGCGTAACCCGGGCTCGTCAGCCCCACCAGCTCAAGGGAGCTTGAATATAAAAGAAAGTCCAATTGGTCGCACACTGCTTGTCCTATCAGCGTGTTGCCCCAAAGCATTGTGGTCCATGAAGTAAGCATCAGCGGGTGCGCGTCTGCCAGGGTCTTGAGCAAAAAATCACTGTCGCGTTGGCCATCCCTGGACACGTGTTTCGAGGTTGTTACCTCTCGTCAGCAGGGAATAGGCATATATGTAGGGGTGCTGCGTAGGCTGCCAAAAAATATCGTCAGGTCCGGTACCACTCGTGGCACGCAGGTGCGTAACCCGGCTCGTCAGCCCCACCAGCTCAAGGGAGCTTGAATATAAAAGAAAGTCCAATTGGTCGCACACTGCTTGTCCTATCAGCGTGTTGCCCCAAAGCATTGTGGTCCATGAAGTAAGCATCAGCGGGTCCGCCTCTGCCAGGGTCTTGAGCAAAAAATCAGTGTCGCGTTGGCCATCCCTGGACACGTGTTTCGAGGTTGTTACCTCTCGTCAGCAGGGAATAGGCATATATGTAGGGGTGCTGCGTAGGCTGCCAAAAAATATCCTCAGGTCAGGTACCACTCGTGGCACGCAGGTGCGTAACCCGGGCTCGTCAGCCCCACCAGCTCAAGGGAGCTTGAATATAAAAGAAAGTCCAATTGGTCGCACACTGCTTGTCCTATCAGAGTGTTGCCCCAAAGCATTGTGGTCCATGAAGTAAGCATCAGCGGGTGCGCCTCTGCCAGGGTCTTGAGCAAAAAATCACTGATAGGAGGAGCAGTGTGCGACCAATTGGACTTTCTTTTGTATTCAAGCTCCCTTGAGCTGGTGAGGCTGACGAGCCCGGGTTACGCACCTGCGTGCCACGAGTGGTACCGGATCGGAGGATATTTTTTGGCAGCCTACGCAGCACCCCTACATATATGCCTATTCCCTGCTGACGAGAGGTAACAACCTCGAAACACGTGTCCAGGGATGGCCAACGCGACAGTGATTTTTTGCTCAATACCCTGGCAGAGGCGCACCCGCCGATGCTTACTTCATGCACCACAATGATTTGGGGCAACACGCTGATAGGAGAAGCAGTGTGCGACCAATTGGACTTTCTTTTGTATTCAAGCTCCCTTGAGCTGGTGGGGCTGACGAGCCCGGGTTAAGCACCTGCGTGCCACGAGTGGTACCGGACCTGAGGATATTTTTTGGCAGCCTACGCAGCACCCCTACATATAAGCCTATTCCCTGCTGACGAGAGGGAACAACCTCGAAACACGTGTCCAGGGATGGCCAACGCGACAGTGATTTTTTGCTCAAAACCCTGGCTGAGGCGCAACCGCTGATGCTTACTTCATGGACCACAATGATTTGGGGCAACACGCTGATAGGAGAAGCAGTGTGCGACCAATTGGACTTTCTTTTGTATTCAAGCTCCCTTGAGCTGGTGGGGCTGACAAGCCCGGGTTACGCACTTGCGTGCCACGAGTGGTACCGGACCTGAGGATATTTTTTGGCAGCCTACGCAGCACCCCTACATATATGCCTATTCCCTGCTGACGAGAGGTAACAACCTCGAAACACGTGTCCAGGGATGGCCAACGTGACAGTGATTTTTTGCTCAATACCCTGGCAGAGGCGCACCCGCTGATGCTTACTTCATGGACCACAATGATTTGGGGCAACACGCTGATAGGAGAAGCAGTGTGCGACCAATTGGACTTTATTTGGATTCAAGCTCCCTTTAGCTGGTGGGGCTGACGAGCCCGGGTTACGCACCTGCGTGCCACGAGTGGTACCGGACCTGAGGATATTTTTTGGCAGCCTACGCAGCACCCCTACATATATGCCTATTCCCTGCTGACGAAAGGTAACAACCTCGAAACAAGTGTCCAGGGATGGCCAACGCGACAGTGATTTTATGCTCAATACCCTGGCAGAGGCGCACCCGCTGATGCTTACTTCATGGACCACAATGATTTGGGGTAACACGCTGATAGGAGAAGCAGTGTGCGACCAATTGGACTTTCTTTTGTATTCAAGCTCCCTTGAGCAGGTGGGGCTGACGAGCCCGGGTTACGCACCTGCGTGCCACGAGTGGTACCGGACCTGAGGATATTTTTTGGCAGCCTACGCAGCACCCCTACATATATGCCTATTCCCTGCTGATGAGAGGTAACAACCTCGAAACACATGTCCAGGGATGGCCAACGCGACAGTGATTTTTTGCTCAAAACCCTGGCAGAGGCGCACCCGCTGATGCTTACTTCATGGACCACAATGATTTGGGCAACACGCTGATAGGAGAAGCAGTGTGCGACCTATTGGACTTTCTTTTGTATTCAAGCTCCCTTGAGCTGGTGGGGCTGACGAGCCCGGGTTACGCACCTGCGTGCCACGAGTGGTACCGGACCTGAGGATATTTTTTGGCAGCCTACGCAGCACCCCTACATATATGCCTATACCCTGCTGACGAGAGGTAACAACCTCGAAACACGTGTCCAGGGATGGCCAACGCGACAGTGATTTTTTGCTCAATACCCTGGCAGAGGCGCACCCGCTGATGTTTAATTCATGGACCACAATGATTAGGGGCCACACGCTGATAGGAGAAGCAGTGTGCGACCATTTGGACTTTCTTTTGTATTCAAGCTCCCTTGAGCTGGTGGGGCTGACGAGCCCGGGTTACGCACCTGCGTGCCACGAGTGGTACCGGACCTGAGGATATTTTTTGGCAGCCTACGCAGCACCCCTACATATATGCCTATTCCCTGCTGACGAGAGGTAACAACCTCGAAACACCTGTCCAGGGATGGCCAACGCGACAGTGATTTTTTGCTCAATACCCTGGCAGAGGCGCACCCGCTGATGCTTACTTCATGGACCACAATGATTTGGGGCAACACGATGATAGGAGAAGCAGTGTGTGACCAATTGGAATTTCTTTTGTATTCAAGCTCCCTTGAGCTGGTGGGGCGGACGAGCCCGGGTTACGCACCTGCGTGCCACGAGTGGTACCGGACCTGAGGATATTTTTTGGCAGCCTACGCAGCACCCCTACATATATGCCTATTCCCTGCTGACGAGAGGTAACAACCTCGAAACACGTGTCCAGGGATGGCCAACGCGACAGTGATTTTTTGCTCAATACCCTGGCAGAGGCGCACCCGCTGATGCTTACTTCATGGACCACAATGATTTGGGGCAACACGCTGAAAGGAGAAGCAGTGTGCGACCAATTGGACTTTCTTTTGTATTCAAGCTCCCTTGAGCTGGTGGGGCGGACGAGCCCGGGTTACGCACCTGCGTGCCATGAGTGGTACCGGACCTGAGGATATTTTTTGGCAGCCTACGCAGCACCCCTACATATATGCCTATTCCCTGCTGACGAGAGGTAACAACCTGGAAACACGTGTCCAGGGATGGCCAACGCGACAGTGATTTTTTGCTCAATACCCTGGCAGAGGCGCACCCGCTGATGCTTACCTCATGGACCACAATGATTTGGGGCAACACGCTGATAGGAGAAGCAGTGTGCGACCAATTGGACTTTCTTTTGTATTCAAGCTCCCTTGAGCTGGTGGGGCTGACGAGCCCGGTTACGCACCTGCGTGCCACGAGTGGTACCGGACCTGAGGATATTTTTTGGCAGCCTACGCAGCACCCCTACATATATGCCTATTCCCTGCTGACGAGAGGTGACAACCTCGAAACACGTGTCCAGGGATGGCCAACGCGACAGTGATTTTTTGCTCAATACCCTGGCAGAGGCGCACCCGCTGATGCTTACTTTATGGACCACAATGATTTGGGGCAACACGCTGATAGGAGAAGCAGTGTGCGACCAATTGGACTTTCTTTTGTATTCAAGCTCCCTTGAGCTGGTGGGGCGGACGAGCCCGGGTTAAGCACCTGCGTGCCACGAGTGGTACCGGACCTGAGGATATTTTTTTGCAGCCTACGCAGCACCCCTACATATATGCCTATTCCCTGCTGACGAGAGGTAACAACCTCGAAACACGTGTCCAGGGATGGCCAACGCGACAGTGATTTTTTGCTCAATACCCTGGCAGAGGCGCACCCGCTGATGCTTACTTCATGGACCACAATGATTTGGGGCAACACGATGATAGGAGAAGCAGTGTGCGACCAATTGGACTTTCTTTTGTATTCAAGCTCCCTTGAGCTGGTGGGACGGACGAGCCCGGGTTACGCACCTGCGTGCCACGAGTGGTACCGGACCTGAGGATATTTTTTGGCAGCCTACGCAGCACCCCTACATATATGCCTTTTCCCTGCTGACGAGAGGTAACAACCTCAAAACACGTGTCCAGGGATGGCCAACGCGACAGTGATTTTTTGCTCAATACCCTGGCAGAGGCGCACCCGCTGATGCTTACTTCATGGACCACAATGATTTGGGGCAATTCGCTGATAGGAGAAGCAGTGTGCGACCAATTGGACTTTCTTTTGTATTCAAGCTCCCTTGAGCTGGTGGGGCTGACGAGCCCGGGTTACGCACCTGCATGCCACGAGTGGTACCGGATCTGAGGATATTTTTTGGCAGCCTACACAGCACCCCTACATATATGCCTATTCCCTGCTAACGAGAGGTAACAACCTCGCAACACGTGTCCAGGGATGGCCAACGCGACAGTGATTTTTTGCTCAAAACCCTGGCTGAGACGCAACCGCTGATGCTTACTTCATGGACCACAAAGATTTGGGGCAACACGCTGATAGGAGAAGCAGTGTGCGACCAATTGGACTTTGTTTTGTATTCAAGCTCCCTTGAGCTGGTGGGGCTGACGAGCCCGGGTTACGCACCTGCGTGCCACGAGTGGTACCGGACCTGAGGATATTTTTTGGCAGCCTACGCAGCACCCCTACATATATGCCTATTCCCTGCTGACGAGAGGTAACAACCTCGAAACACGTGTCCAGGGATGGCCAACTTGACAGTGATTTTTTGCTCAATACCCTGGCAGAGGCGCACCCGCTGATGCTTACTTCATGGACCACAATGATTTGGGACAACACGCTGATCGGAGAAGCAGTGTGCGACCATTTTGACTTTCTTTTGTATTCAAGCTCCCTTGAGCTGGTGGGGCTGACGAGCCCGGGTTACACACCTGCGTGCCACGAGTGGTACCGGACCGGAGGATATTTTTTGGCAGCCTACGCAGCACCCCTACATATATGCCTATTCCCTGCTGACGAGAGGTAACAACCTCGAAACACGTGTCCAGGGATGGCCAACGCGACAGTGATTTTTTGCTCAATACCCAGGCAGAGGCGCACCCGCTGATGCTTATTTCATGGACCACAATGATTTGGGGCAACACGCTGATAGGAGAAGCAGTGTGCGACCATTTGGACTTTCTTTTGTATTCAAGCTCCCTTGAGCTGGTGGGGCTGACGAGCCCGGGTTACGCACCTGCGTGCCACGAGTGGTACCGGACCTGAGGATATTTTTTGCCAGCCTACGCAGGACCCCTACATATATGCCTATTCCCTGCTGACGAGAGGTAACAACCTCGAAACAAGTGTCCAGGGATGGCCAACGCGACAGTGATTTTTTGCTCAATACCCTGGCAGAGGCGCACCCGCTGATGCTTACTTCATGGACCACAATGATTTGGGGCAACACGCTGATAGGAGAAGCAGTGTGCGACCAATTGGACTTTCTTTTGTATTCAAGCTCCCTTGAGCAGGTGGGGCTGACGAGCCCGGGTTACACACCTGCTTGCCACGAGTGGTACCGGACCTGAGGATATTTTTTGGCAGCCTACGCAGCACCCCTACATATATGCCTATTCCCTGCGGACAAGAGGTAACAACCTCGAAACACGTGTCCAGGAATGGCCAATGCGACAGTGATTTTTTGCTCAATACCCTGGCAGAGGCGCACCCGCTGATGCTTACTTCATGGAATACAATGATTTGGGGCAACACGCTGATAGGAGAAGCAGTGTGCGACCAATTGGACTTTCTTTTGTATTCAAGCTCCCTTGAGCTGGTGGGGCTGACGAGCCCGGGTTACGCACCTGCGTGCCACGAGTGGTACCGGACCGGAGGATATTTTTTGGCAGCCTACGCAGCACCCCTACATATATGCCTATTCCCTGCTGACGAGAGGTAACAACCTCGAAACACGTGTCCAGGGATGGCCAACACGACAGTGATTTTTTGCTCAATACCCTGGCAGAGGCGCACCCGCTGATGCTTACTTCATGGACCACAATGATTTGGGGCAACACGATGATAGGAGAAGCAGTGTGCGACCAATTGGACTTTCTTTTGTATTCAAGCTCCCTTGAGCTGGTGGGGCGGACGAGCCTGGGTTACGCACCTGCGTGCCACGAGTGGTACCGGACCTGAGGATATTTTTTGGCAGCCTACGCAGCACCCCTACATATATGCCTATTCCCTGCTGACGAGAGGTAACAACCTCGAAACACGTGTCCAGGGATGGCCAACGCGACAGTGATTTTTTGCTCAATACCCTGGCAGAGGCGCACCCGCTGATGCTTACTTCATGGAATACAATGATTTGGGGCAACACGCTGATAGGAGAAGCAGTGTGCGACCAATTGGACTTTCTTTTGTATTCAAGCTCCCTTGAGCTGGTGGGGCTGACGAGCCCGGGTTACGCACCTGCGTGCCACGAGTGGTACCGGACCGGAGGATATTTTTTGGCAGCCTACGCAGCACCCCTACATATATGCCTATTCCCTGCTGACGAGAGGTAACAACCTCGAAACACGTGTCCAGGGATGGCCAACACGACAGTGATTTTTTGCTCAATACCCTGGCAGAGGCGCACCCGCTGATGCTTACTTCATGGACCACAATGATTTGGGGCAACACGATGATAGGAGAAGCAGTGTGCGACCAATTGGACTTTCTTTTGTATTCAAGCTCCCTTGAGCTGGTGGGGCGGACGAGCCTGGGTTACGCACCTGCGTGCCACGAGTGGTACCGGACCTGAGGATATTTTTTGGCAGCCTACGCAGCACCCCTACATATATGCCTATTCCCTGCTGACGAGAGGTAACAACCTCGAAACACGTGTCCAGGGATGGCCAACGCGACAGTGATTTTTTGCTCAATACCCTGGCAGAGGCGCACCCGCTGATGCTTACCTCATGGACCACAATGATTTGGGGCAACACGCTGATAGGAGAAGCAGTGTGCGACCAATTGGACTTTCTTTTGTATTCAAGCTCCCTTGAGCTGGTGGGGCTGACGAGCCCGGTTACACACCTGCGTGCCACGAGTGGTACCGGACCTGAGGATATTTTTTGGCAGCCTACGCAGCACCCCTACATATATGCCTATTCCCTGCTGACGAGAGGTAACAACCTCAAAACACGTGTCCAGGGATGGCCAACGCGACAGTGATTTTTTGCTCAATACCCTGGCAGAGGCGCACCCTATGATGCTTACTTCATGGACCACAATGATTTGGGGCAACACGCTGATAGGAGAAGCAGTGTGCGACCAATTGGACAAACAAAAGCGAAAGCACTTTGTGCTGAAACCCGCAACCTGTCCATACACGTGCACATTTTAATGAACATTCCACGGGATCTTACCTGCTCCCTCGCATGGTAATACTGGTCTCCCCCAGACTCTCTGCACAGCACACTGCGGGAAGAAAGTGTATCAAGGGGCCTACGCAGCTGGGAAGCAGCTCCATGTCTCCAGCTCCGACCTCTAATTCAGCTGCGACATTGTCCGAAACAAGCTGAAAGAGACGCCATGATCGTGCACATTAGCTGTCCAGACGCAAGCTGAAAGACACGCCGTGTGCATGCCCATGTGTTGTCCGGGGCCAAGCTGATACAGATGCCGTGAGCGTGCACATTGCCTGTCCGGGCGCGCACATGTTTTGTCTCCCTTCGCGCACCAAACTGACAAGAATAGTCTCACGAAGGCGAAGACTAAGGCGAGACCTAAAAAGAGGAAGCTTACACAAGACTAGGTGTACCCTTTCGATTTCCACAGTTTTCTGCATTTATATGCAATACGCAACCCCACAAGATGTACCTCAGTATAAACCATAATTTTGGTCATTTGGCATTCACATCTACCCATCATCCTGCATAATTGCAAAGTTTGAAAACTCTTAAGGTATGAACTTCTTGTTGTAGGTGAAATTTGCAAGGCTAACTTCCATGACACTCTTGGGAATACGCATTTCCCCCTAAGCAAGCACCCAGCTTACACTTACGAATGTCAAAAATAGGCCCTGCTCCCATTTTTCCGACAATCCTTAGCGGGATATGTGTATGGACCATTCAGCAGATCTTTATCATCTCCAACATCTGGTATTTCCATTGCCATTGGAAGATGAAACTAGTGCATGCCATGTTGTCCTACGTGGACAAATTGATACCTGAGCAAAGCCTCAGGCTAGCATACTCAGCACCAGTCGGCGGAAAAAACCTAATAGCAACGTATTTTCTTAAAAACATGTGACCTCTCCAATCATGAGCCATCCTGCCTGGTTAGTTTATTTGAGGACTTAATAGTTTTTTTAAATTGTATCTGCTTACAGGACGCAGCCCAAGACGTCACAAGATGTACATTTCATGTAAAAGAAAAAGGCATAGGCCAACGGCTTAGTGATTAGGGATGGTGTCCGCGCAAGAGAGACAACCAGCGACCAATCTTGTTTGAGGAAAACATTTTGACTCCTATTCATTTAAGCAATTCTTTAAAAACACACAGCAGGAAACCATTCGACCTTAAACACACATGAGGTAATACGTAAGATATTTCCATACTCTCATGCGTAGGACTATTTTAAGTGTCACCCTCACTGTATGTCCTCTTATTTGGTATAATCAAGTATTCTCTATTTGTGTCCTCTCTATTCCCGCCAGCTTACTGGGGAGTGGGGCAGCTGTACGTGTTAAAAACCATGCTTGGGTGCCCACGGCACCCTTAGCGGCCTCAAACACCGAAGCAATGAGGCTGCCATTGCACTCTGTCCCTCACAGTACTCAAAGTAGAACCATGGATAGATCATGCCCAGCACACGTGCCTCTCTTCTCAGAACCTACAGAGCATTTTCTTTCACGGTATATCACAACTACCATATAGCAGAGAAACACGTTTGTAGTTCAGGGGTTCAGTGCAACAAATTGCCATAAAAACTTTAAAACTAAAAGTCATATCCTAATAGTTCTTTCTGTAACAAATAGAAAAAAGTTATGGATACAAAAAGACAAACAAAAAAAATGTGCACCTTACAGTGTATTATATGACATTCTAAAGTTGCTGGAAACGAAGGCAAAGGGTGGAAGGGACCAAAACCACCATAGCACACTGCTGAACTTCCTGTCAACATGGAAGCAACACACTACCATGGCAGAGCTGCAACCATCAAGCAGGTAAGTGTAGTGGCAATAGAGTCAGTGGGGGGTGTCCCTATTGTACACTGCATGAGAGGGCATGTAGTAAGGGTTATGCAGGGGGTGTACCCCTAAACAGGATTAGAGGAGTACGGGTATCCCCCCCCCCCTACAATAGCTGTGAAAGAGTAGTGGAGTATGAGGACTTAGAGGTGTACCACTGGAAAAGAAGACGAAAGGTGGGTTGTGGTGCCGGTCACGGACGAGGAGCAGTAAAGGCGGAGTGGTGGGGGAGCAAGGTGTGTTCTTCCCAAAAAGACTAGTGGAAAAAAACAGTTATATTTCAACTTATTCAAACTGTAGGTAATAATTATGAGCACAACATTACTTTGACAATTTCAAGATAACTTATGTTGCCAACTTTCATAAAGTTAACAAATTTATATATATTCATATTTCCACTGACAAAAACACGGGGGCGGACAGAAGAACTTGTTTGTAGCTTCAGTGATGTCATTGATGTGGTCAATGGTAATCGGAGAGGTTATTTCAACAGTAATGTCTTCATGAATGTAATTTTTTATTTCATCGATGTAAACAGAAGAAAGGGGCTGCTGTAATTTCACTTAGTGCAAAAAGAACAAATTATCTTCTTTTTGCATTTGACACCCTAAATTGAAAGGGTATGCCCAGACGTGTGTCTTGTGCTCGCTATGCCACCAGATTCATTTTAGCCTGGTGATGAGCGGTGATACCCAGAAACCATTCCCAGGATACTTGTTTCTGGTACAGGGAGGACTTGACCTGGCAGTTCAGCCTGGACTATTCCCATAGGGAACAGGGTCAAGACTGATTTGCATATGGCTGGGTCCAAACTGGAAAGGCAAGGCAAGCAAAAAACAGGATGGATTGAACCCAGATCTGTGACTAGGGGTGAATGCTTGATTAGTTCAGAGTTCTGTCCATCATCTGGTTTTTTTGCTATAGCCTGCGCCGACGACCTCGCGCCACTAAAGAACCCTCCCAGCAGAAGCAAGAAGGCATCCTGGTTCACCGACGACCTCAAGGACTCCAAGAAGACCTGCCGCACCCTCGAGAAAGCCTGGCTCCTCGACCGAACCACCGACAACATGACCGCCCTCAAACACGCTAACCGCAAGCACCACCAGCTCATCCGCACCACCAAGAAGAAATCCCTGAAGGAACGACTGGACAACAACACCCACGACAGCAAAGAGCTCTTCACTATCGTCAAGGAGTTCTCCAACCCCAGCACCGGCACCAACGACATCACTCCGTCACAAGACCTCTGCGACTCCCTCGCCTCGTTCTTCCACCGCAAGATCGCCGACATCCACAACAGCTTCGGCGCCCCACCCACGCACCCAACCGTCGAACCAACGCCCCCCACCGCCACCCTTCGCACCTGGACCACGGTGACCACCGAAGACACAGCCCGCACGATGAACACCATCCACTCCGGATCACCGACCGACCCCTGCCCACACCACGTCTTCAACAAGGCCGACTCCACCATCGGACCCCAACTCCGGAACATCATCAACGCCTCCTTCAACACCGCCACCTTCCCGGAGAGCTGGAAGCACGCCGAGATCAGCGCCCTCCTGAAGAAACCTACAGCAGACCCCACCGATCTCAAAAACTTCCGCCCCATCTCGCTCCTCCCTTTTCCTGCTAAAGTCATCGAGAAGATCGTCAACAGACAGCTGATCGCCTTCCTCGAGACAAACGGATCCCTCGACCCCTCGCAGTCCGGGCTTCAGAGCCAACCACAGCACCGAGACCGCCCTCATCGCAGCCACCGACGACATCCGGACCCTGCTCGACAAGGGGGAAACAGTGGCCCTCATCCTCCTGGACCTCTCCGCTGCGTTCGACACGGTCTGCCACCGCACCCTAGTCCAGCGCCTCAGCAACATCGGTATCCAAGAGAAGGCACTGGAGTGGATCATCTCATTCCTCGCCGGAAGAACACAAAGAGTCTGCCTCCCCCCGTTTCGCTCCGAGGCCACCGAAGTCATCTGCGGCCTCCCGCAAGGATCTTCACTCAGCCCCACCCTCTTCAACATCTACATGAAACCTCTCGCAGCCATCGCACGCCAGCACAACCTCAACATCATCTCTTATGCCGACGACACCCAGCTGATCCTCTCCCTCACCAGAGACCCCGACACCGCCAGAACCTGCCTACACGAAGGGATGAAAGACGTCGCCGAGTGGATGAAGGACAGCCGCCTGAAACTGAACTCGGACAAGACGGAAGTCCTCATCCTGGGATCCTCGCCCTCTGCCTGGGACGACTCCTGGTGGCCCCCAGCCCTGGGCACCGCACCCAAGCCAACCGACCACGCACGCAACCTGGGCTTCATCCTGGACCCCTCCCTCTCGATGACCAGACAAGTCAACGCCGTCTCCTCATCGTGCTTCAACACCCTGCGTATGCTTCGCAAGATCTTCCGCTGGATCCCGACCAAGACCAGGAAGACTGTCACCCAGGCACTCGTCACCAGCCGACTGGACTACGGAAACGCCCTCTACGCCGGAACCACAGCCAAGCTACAGAAAAGACTCCAGCGCATCCAGAACGCCTCCGCCCGACTCATCCTGGATGTCCCCCGACGCAGCCACATCTCCAGCCACCTGAGGAACCTGCACTGGCTCCCCGTCGACAAGAGGATCACGTTCCGGCTCCTCACCCACGCACACAAGTCTCTCCACGACCTGGGCCCCAAGTACCTCAGCGACCGCCTGACCTTCTACACGCCCACCCGCCAGCTACGGTCCACAAGCCTCGCCCTCGCAGCCGTACCACGCATCCGAAGAGCCACCGCCGGAGGAAGATCCTTCTCTTACCTGGCTGCCAAGACTTGGAACTCCCTCCCCATCCACCTTCGGCTGACCCAGGACCATCTCGCCTTCAGGAAACAACTCAAGACCTGGCTGTTCGAGCAGTAGCATACCCCTCCCCCCAAGCGCCTTGAGACCCTCCCGGGTGAGTAGTGCGCTATACAAATGGCATGATTGATTGATTGATTGATAGTTCCACTTAATAGCAGTGCACATGCTCATGTGCATCAATTGTATTTGGAAAGCAGCAGTGTTAGAACTGGGGGTCTCTAGTTGGCAGAGGTAGGTACCACTGTCCAAATAGGGACCCTTGCTTCTAGTCAGGGTAAGGAGGAAACCATCTGAGATAACCCCTGCTCACCCCCTTGGTAGCTTGCACAAGCAGTCAAGGCATATAAAAGGCAATGTGTAAAGTAAGTGTACCAACACTCACAGTAACACAGTGAAAACACCACAAACTGACTCCACAACAGTTTAGAAAAATAAAGATATTTAATCTAAACTACACAAGACCAAAACGACAAAAATCCAACATACACAGTTCAAGATTATGGTTGCAAAAGAGTACTTAAAGTTGGGATAAAATAATCCACAGTTGCGTGAAAAGTTCACAGTTGCGTCACGTTTAGCCAACAGTACCTTTAAATGCGACAACGTTCCAAAACAGAAACTGTTGCAGTGGAAAACAAGCGATGCGTTACTCCTGAGACCTTGGGGAGGCTATGTGACAGCCCCACTGGATGTGGCGGGCATGATGCGGTGACTCCGGTCTGTCTTGGGAGGGATGCGATACCTTGTATGGATTTCGGTGCGGAGGTTCCGTAGTGAAAGAAGCTTGCAAAGGCACATTGCGATGATCTTTGGAGTTGCGACGATCTCCAGGGCGACGATGCCCGGACCAGCGGGGATCTTCCTCTCGCAGGTCCTCGATGCAATGGCTCTACGACGACACTCGGAGCGACGTTATGCGGTCCGCAAGCAATTAGTGCGACGATCTGACCCAGTGACGACAGGCTCTGCGACGACACTCCCAGCGATGGTAATCTTCCCGCACCGGTCTGGTGCGTCCCGCAAACGAAGGATGCAACGACTCTGGTAGCAGCAACAGGAGCTGCAACGATCTCGGCCTTCGCAGCCACGGGACTTTCCTCGCACTGTCGGGGATGCGATAAAGTCTTTAAAAGCTTGGTTTCCAGCTTCCCAACACAGGTACACCTTCAAGAGGCACCACAACTGGCCCAAGCACTCTAGGAAGGACAGACCTCTCTCTCAGCAGAGTTCAGAGAAGCTGGGGTGAAGTCCTTTTGTTCCTGGGACTTCTTGACAGGGAGCCAGCTCTTCTCAGGCCCTTGGAGATTCCTTCAAGCAAGGGGACACAGCACCAAAAGCAAAGTCCTTCCCATCTCCTTGGCAGCAAAGCAACAGCAGGTCAGTCCAGCAGAGCAACAGCAGGACAGTCTTCCTTCTTCAGTTTCAGCTTTCTCCATGGCAGAGGTTCCTTCTTCATTCCAGGATGAACTCATTTTCTGTAGTCAGGGATCTGTACTTATACCCCTAAAAGTCTTTGATCCCTTTGTGCAGGAGGGCTCTGTGCCCGGTCTGAACCAGTTCTCGGTGTTCCTTGAGCACTTTGTTTTCCTGGCCTCTCCTTTCCTTTCAGAGAGAGGGGCAGGGTCGTCAGCCGCCCAGCAGGAGGTGGAGACAGCATTGTGGAAGGCGGGCACAGCCCTATTCAGGCCCAGGTGCTACCCCCTCCCACCACTCTAGATGCAGATGGAGCTATTCAGCCCAGGGATGGCCCACTCAGCCTCTGGAAGTCACCCAGCCCCTGTCACTCACAAACCAGACAGTCAATTCACAAACAGGCCAAGGCACTCAGAAAGGTCAGACAAGAGAACAGCAACTTTCTAAAAGTACTGTTCTCAAACACAGGATTTAAAAACAACCTTTCCTAAAAGATGTGTTATTAAATTCTGAGTTCAGGGATACCAGACTTTTAGGTCCTGTCTTACTCCTATGGGAAGATATGCTGGTAGCCACTGTAGCCAGCATTCCCCCATGATAGCATATGGGGCAAGATCGCCTTACCATAGTGAAAAACGAAAATGTCTGTAATTCACTACCAGAGCATGTCACCTGCACAAGTACACGCTCTACCTTTCACATACATGGCACCCTGCCCAAGGGGGTACTTTGGGCCTTCCATAGGGGTGACCAATGTGTACAGAAAGGGAAGGGTTAGGCCTGGTCAGTGGGGACACTGACCAGGAGGATATGGCAGTTCACAGACAGACACTGCGATGGCAGGCCTGAGACACCACTTTAGGGCTACTCATGTGGGTGGCACAATCAGTGCTGCAGGCCCACTAGTAGCATCTGTTATCACCAGCCCTGGCACACTCAGTGCACTTTACTAGGGACTTCTTGGTAACACAAGTATGCCAATCATGGATAATCAATCATAACAACAATTTACACAGGGAGCAGTTGCACTTTGACACTGAACAGCAGTGGCAAAGTGCCCAAAGCATCTAAACCAGCAAAAACGAAATCCAGCACAGCATCAAAAATACAGGAGGTAGAGGCAAAAAGATAGGGGGAAACCATGGCAAAGATGCCAGGTCTAACAAGCAGTAAATCTTGCAGAAAGAAAATAGGATCTGCTTCCATGGTCACCACCACTTTTTGCTGGTGTCATCATGTTTTCCTGACTAGTCTGATTGGGATCCTGCTAATCAGGACCCTAGACTCTTTGCTTCTTCCCTAAATTGGACATAGTGAGTACTTTGGTACACTCCAGATTGGCTACTGGTGTACCCTGATAAGTCCCTAGTATAAGGTACTAAGGTACTCAGAGCATAGGTACACCAGAGGGCTCCCATGGGCTGAAGCATATATTACACCACCCATGAGAGCCCACTCAAATTATGACTACAGGCTTGCCATTGCATCCTGTGTAAGCTGGTGCTAGCACCATTTACGACAGATATAAGTTTACTTATATCTGGGGTCACTTCACTTAAAACCTAGAAGTTACCCCTAAGGCAGCATGTTCAATCCTGAAGGCTGGGTGATTGTAGGTGTGAGGGTGCCACTGCATGAGCAGAACACCCCTACAATCTTCGGAGTCCATTCTCCCGGGTTTTAAGTGCATCAGCCATTAAGATACATAGAGTGGCCATGCATCACTACGCGTTGACCATCTCTAAACTGGTTGTAACAAACCTGGTCATGTTTGGTATCAAACATGCTGGACCCCTACACTATAAACAGTGTGAGAGTTATGATTTAATGCACTGTAAAGCTTTTCCGGAGTTCTTCAATGCTCCCGGTACCAGTTTTCTAGACCAAAGACAGCAAACTATTGCTGCTGCCAACCAGAGGCATGATTCTGCCATCCTGCTGCTGAGCCAAGCTCGAGCAGAGGAAGGCAGGACAATAGTTCTCCTCCTGTCACAGGGAGGAGTAACCACCTCCCAAACAGGACTTAGTGATTGGGACAGGGTTGGGGGACTTGCCAGCACCACTCAGACTGCTTGAAGGACACATTTGGTACCCTCCTTGGATACTCCAGTCCAAACCATTTCAGGGAGCCATTGGCTCAGACTCTGGCGCGAAACTGGACATAGGACATGGGAAGGGCACGTGAATTATTCCAACCCTTTCCTTAGGGTACTTAGGGGGTTACCTGTGCGTGGATCCCTAGGTTTGTCATGGGACAAGATTAAGATCACATGCCAGTCCAACTTCAACTGTCTGGGCCCTCTGCACCTCGGTGGACTTTGTGTTGGGAACCGAGACTGCAATTGGGAAGACTCCTGCTGTTCCTGGTCCCATTGTCCTGCAAGTCTGCTGCACTGTCTCTGCCTGCGCTCCATACAGGTTTGTCACAGGGCCTGTGGACATCCAAGACACCCAATGGAATATCCCTTGGAGTAAAGGAGTCACTCCCCTGCATCTGCAGGTACCGCAACACAGCTGACCGGTCTGCTAATACTGGGCTCCCATGGACTATGAAAGGCTCAGAAACACAGGTGGTGGTTCTGCAACTCCCTCGAGGCATGCACTGTCTTCTCACCCAGTTTGAGGCCAGTATCCCTAGTCGGTACCGCTGGAACAGAACCCCTGTGCCGACTTGGCATTGCCAAGGATTGTTGAACCTCTCCTCCAGAGATCTTCTGGCTCCAAGAAGCTCCTACCGCAAACCTCTTTGCAGCCAAGATCTTAGCCTTCATCACATACTCTGCACTGCGGGCCTTCACCTTTAGGTGAGCTGCTAGAGGTACTCTTGTGACTCCTGTGCCTTTGGCCCATGGGTCCTCTCAAGGGTCTTCTTAGGCTCCAGTGGGCTCCCTTGCTTGCTGGCGCCCTGCTCCGACTTACCTGCTCATGGTGAGTCACTTGGACCTTGCTGGTCCCGACACTGCACCTTTTTCTTCAACTAAGTTGTTTGCCATTGCCAAGGCTTGTTGGTGCCCTGATGGACACTGACCCTTTGGTTCTTGACATCCGATGTGGGACAGCTCGTGCACAGCTCTTGGCCCTCCTCTGCATAGCTGACTTACCTGTTGACTAAAATTGAGCATGCGGTGGTGTTCCCACTCTGCACACGACATCCGTGGGGTTCCTAGATACTCACCTTGGGTGGTTCCTTGGGTCCCAGGCTCTTCTAAGTCTTCTGGGTCCATTCTTGACTTAGGTCATGGTTGGTCTTCCATTATATTAGTATTCTTTGCTATTTATGTATTTTATTGTCAGAGTATTGTGTGTATTCAGTTGTATCTTCAAGTAGGAGATAATACATTGTGTTAGTGAGTGTTAATAACAAACACCTATTTTTATAACTACACTGTGTGGTTCTTTTTCACTTAACATACACCATAAGATTAAGTACTGGTAAAACAAGCTGCTTTAAAATCCTTCTGGACTAAGCCTGAAGGCTGCTCTCCACAGAACCATTTAGAGAGGTTTCTAAGGTTGTCTAAGACCACTAAAATCACCATAAGGGTTGTCTGGATTAGTGCAGGGTGCTACACTTACATACGTGAGCACCATATACTAAGCCAGCCTCTCAAACTTGCAATATCTAGTTATCTCTGAAATGTACAGAAACATGACTATTGCCACTGTCAGAAATGTATTTTATGAGGATATAGTTCACTAGTCAGTGTACTTGCAGCAGCCTTTATTATGTATATATATATATATTCACTGAAAAAACCATAGGTTTCACACACGTTATAGTTAGGAATTAGCATTTAAGAAACCTTAGAAATTCACTGAAAAAACCATAGGTTTCACCCATGTTATAGTTAGCTGGACATTTCTCTCATACAAAACCATTGAAATTCCCCCGTTATAGTTAGTTCAGCTAACTATAACTCGGGCACCCGCAATGCACTGCTGATGACATCACATATTACATCACTCATGACATGGTCAGTGACAATTGTGCATGCAACCGCAGGGGGGTACCATAGGTACCCCCCATGTGCACCCCCACGCCCCCTTCACCCTGGGGCCCACAACGGGCCCCCAAAGCAAGGACCGTATGCCTTTTCGTGACAGTGATTGATTTCCCTGCTGGAGAGACATGAGAGATTTGTCCAGTGACAGCTGTGACTGAACTAATGTATCACAGAGGGTTAATATGCCTGCTGCAAAGAAGTGTACCATACATTTTAAAAAACAGTATTTGATATGCATCGGTCAGTAGGTGACTGCTTTTGTCACTCAGATCCTTTTGTTACACTGCAGTTCATAATTGACAATCGTAATCTAGCACAATGACCAAAAAACTGTCATCAAACAACTGCTTGCAAACTGCAAGGTACAAGTTAGTGACATGTTTTTTTTCTCGGTCTTTCAGTATCCTGATGCTTCTAAAAAGGTTTCTTTGGGTGGAAATACATTTTTATTGTTAAAGTCAATGCTAACCACTGTGTTATGTTCTGAATCCTGAGTTTGTACTTCTCCAGACCAGCCTCCTTGGCTTAACAACACACTCTACTACTTCAGAAACGCAAGGCTGCGCCATATTTACAAGAATATGGTGCAGCCCTGAGTTTCCCCTGCACTGGTGCTACATTTAATAGGGGAAGATTGTTTATGTGCAGGAAGGTCCCCCTTCCTGCACATAAACAATATTGAAATGTCATTTTGTCACTTCTATGTGTACTGCTTAATGCATCACACATGGAAGTTACAAAATCTCTTTTTTGTTTAAAGGTTGTTTATGTGCAGGAACGGTCGCCTTCCTGAACATAAACAATCCAAGGCGTTTTATAAAAACGAGGAGAAATTAAGCATTTCTCATTGTTTCGCCAAGTTAAGACCAGGTTTTTCCTGGCCTTAATTTTGGCACTGCTTCCCATTTACACTGCTCTTGTAAATAGGCCGCAGCGTCAAAATCAAAGGGTGTCGCAGAGGAAACGCCCACCACAACATGCACTGCCCACCGCTTTCACGCTAAGCACTGTGTCAAAGGGAGTCTTATTTACAAGGGACCGTTAAGCCACGTTAAGTGGCTTAACGTTGCCTTGTAAATAAGGCAAAGCCCCTATCATTAGTAATTTGAGTATTTGTTTTGTGTGCACATATATGCTAATTTTTCCCGAATTATGGTTTGAATGTTTGAAATTTACATCCTACAAATTGCTTAGGGGTCCCCAGCTTCCAGTGGTGACTCTATGGGGGGTCCTCAGGACTCAAAAGTATGGGAACCATAGCCCTACAACAAAAACTCCAATGACTAGTCAACCCAGAACATACCACTTAGATTACATGAAGTAACGTGGATAACAATAGCACTCTTTCATTATAGTCTTACACCAGTCCAATACAAGATGTAAATAAAGACACGTGCAACTTTGAAATGTTTATTTCTAACGCCAAAATCTCATGCACAGTACCTTAGCGTATACAACCAAACATATTATCACAAACAAGGTTGTCAGCCTTCTTACTATTCTATAAGATACAAACGGAAAAAGCATTCTATAATACTAAAGGTAAACAAAGTTAAACAAATTTAAAATATACCTACATTTCACCCTCCCTACCTAGCATATTAGTTTATAACTACAGAAAGTCTCATAGGATTACATGGTCAGACCCATACCTCTGGTACTCAGCAGTAATAGATCGCATTCAGTGCTCCACAAACTGTCAAGTTATGAATGTTCTCCAACTGTGTGTAACTTTGCCTCCACAATGCATTATGAAAAGCGCAAGTATCAAACGTGGACACAACTGCATATGTATTATGGCTCAAACTTCCGAGGATCATTCTGAATAACAGACACAGTATTCAAGATAACTTTGATGTTCCATGCTCTCACTATACACACAAAACTAGCGAGGCAGTCTACAAATGTAGCATACCAAATTATGCTCATATAAAACAAAATACTCAGCCTTCTCTAAACAATATCACAAGTATGTGTCACGTGCAAAGCAGAACAGGAAAGCAAATATAGTGTGTAAGCTTCCAATAAACCCATGCTACCTTAACAGGGTGTGAGTGCAAGCCTCAGCCCCACGGCACCCTTTCTTCATCAAAGCACGTGATATAAACATGGGCCACTTAGAAACGCACACTAAAAACCAGAGTCAAATTCACATTTCCCAAAAAAAGTTATTCGCTCTTTGATAGAAAGCAGTAGCTAACAAATAAAGAATACGCAGAAAAATCAAAGAGTCTTAATCCAACAGCGTGTAAGCACAGTATGTAGCAACAGCCTCCAACAGGAAGTCATTGTTCTCATCTGAAAACATTTCAGCCATCCAATTCAATAGTGAGAATGAACATACATGTTCCTCAACGCCCGGAGCCTCTATCACCATCGGAGGAAAACTGGAGGTCATCTTCAATGTAACTGCGTGCCAATAACTCATGCGCCGCTGCAAAAACATTCCAACGTCTCATTATTCCATGTGTCGCTGCTAAGGCCATAATCCCACCGCCAGAACAGAGCACATCATGAACCACTAAAGGACTCATCAACTGGTCGTAATCCTCGTTGGGAAACACCGTACTGCAGAGACACAAATCCAGGGCCCAGTCGAAATCACAGCTCAGGCAATGGAAGACAGGCTGAACGCATGTGAAAAAGAAAAATCGAAACGATAATCCATAAACTGCACTCAACGTTACAGGAGGCAGCGCTCCATAGTAACTAAGCATTCGTTTGCGGACCAGCAACAACCGAGAAATATTGTCGTCTGCTGCAAGACGTGCATCCATTTTTAAGTAAACAAATTAATACAAGCACACCGACAGCTAATGTGACCATTAAGCACAATTCACCAAAGATGCTGCAAAAAATGCAATGAAAATACACCGACAAGACACCAAATATACTTTCTACAGAAGTCACAAGACCAATTCTTATAACTTAAAAAAGTAAGCTAACCCCCTACTCGAGGACGCATTAAAGATAGTCTAAATTAGCTCCCTAAAATTCCACGGCACGTCTGTATTTAACAAAGCATACACTTCTGTGCGGGTGTTTGCTACATGAAGGACAAATGTTTCTGTAGCAGATGTAAAAGCAACCTCTTTTTGAGACAATAGCGCTCTTATACGACTCATTTGGTTGACTCTTCTTTCAAGGTCGAAATCGACAGCCAGATGGAAACATCCAGCTTCCCATGCAGAGGCGTTAACACAACTTTTTTTTAAATCAAACCACACGCTCAGTTACCGTGATCATGTAAGCATTGCCTAACATCGCACAATAAGACACACAGCTGAATCGGATCTCCAATAAGTGACCACTTCTAACTATTCTCATAGCTCGCCCTGTGCTCTCATTTGACAGTGAGAGAGTGATCGCACCATAGTTTCTACTGCTAATCATTCTCAGCATATCGCCGCTTTTATCGACAGAAAACTGCTGATAAAGCGGCAATAATGGGCTTAATAATAGGCCCTTGTAAATTCCCATAGCAGCCCAGGTTCTGGTGTCAACCTGGGCTGCTATGGAAATTCACAAGGGCATATTATCAAGTCCATTATCGCCACTTTATCTGCAGTTTCCTGCTGATAAAAGCGGCAATAATGTTTCACCTTATGTTGTTGATAATATGGCCCAAAATCCATTTTATTAACTTAATTGTTTACTTTCCTACAATCATCCAGATTCTGCTGTTTATCACCCCCCACCCTGCCCCTCCCCCGCTCCGCCTGTCTCACCGCAACTCCCTCCAGGGGCCACGTCTGGGCTTGATAATACGCCCTTGTTAATTCCCATAGAAGCCCATGTTAACACCAGAACATGGGCTTCTATGGGAATTAACAAGGGCGTATTATCAAGAGCATTTTCACAGTTTTATCTGCAGTTTCCTGCCCATAAAACGTCGATAATTTTAACACCGGTCCTTGATAATATGCCCGTCAGTGCCATATTATCAGTAAAGGGCGATACATTAATGCCGCTTTTATCGGCAGGAAACTGCCGATAAAGCGGCGATAATGGGCTTGATAATAGGCTCTTGTAAATTCCCATAGCAGCCCAGGATCTAGTGATGTCATTTGAGATGTCATCAGTGATGTCATGAGATGTCACTGACCATGTCATGAGTGATGTAATATGTGACGTCATCAGCAGTGCATTGCGGGCGCGCAAGTTATCGTTAGCTGAATTAACTATAACGGGGGAATTTCAATGGTTTTGTATGAGTGAAATGTCCAGCTAACTATAACATCTGTAAAACCTATGGTTTTTTTCAGTGAATTTCTAAGGTTTTTTAAATGCTAATTCCTAACTAGAACGTTTGTGAAATCTATGGTTTTTTTCAGTGAATTTCTAAGGTTTTTTAAATGCTAATTTTTAACTATAACATGGCTGAAACCTATGGTTTTTTCACTGAACTTCGAAGGTTTTTTAAATGCTAATTTTTAACTATAACGTGGCTGAAATCTGTTTTTTTCAGTGAATTTCAAAGGTTTTGTATATGATAATTTTTTAATGTATTAATTGTTATATTTTTTATACTGATTTACTACATTGTTTCAAACTATTTATTTTTAGATATTTTATTTTTTAAATGACATTACACATTTTTAATATAAATTGAAAAAAATGCTTTTAAAAATATTGAAATTGTAATATTGTTTTTTATTTAATTTTTCTTTAATTTATATATATTTTATATAGCAGGCAATGATATCCTATAGAAGGAAATTCAAGTTACTGGTAAGTACAGTTAAATTTACTTTTCAGGAATAGTAGTGAGCTAGATTGGGGAATTAATTCCTCTTCAATCCTGAGGTCCCCTGTGAGCCAACTAGCCCACCAGGTACCTTTGTATGCGCCAGGCAGCTGTGTTGCAGAGAGTCGTTCAAAGGGCACGCCCCCTTTTTACAACACTCTGCAACACAGCTCCGTGGCTCTTACTGGAGATACCTGTTGTACTAGTTGCCCCCTAGGGGACCTCTGAATTGAACAGGAATTAATTCCCCAATTTAAAACGCGCCTCAGGGCATGTTTGCACTCACATCACCTCAAGCCCCGCCCCCTACCTTCACCACTGTGCTAACGCGCCCCGTAGAGTGTTCTAAGTTGGGGGATTAAGTCCCCTTGCATACTGGGGGTCGCTGGGGGCCAACTAGCACACCCGAAACCTCCAGTATGTGCCAGGAGGCTGTGTTGCAGAGACATGTAATGAGGACACGCCCCTTTTTACACCTCTCTGCAACGCAGCCCCCGGGCGCGTTTTGCAGAGGGGGAACTGATTCTCCTTGCATACTGGGGGTTCATGGGGGCCAACTAACCCACCAGGAACCTCCAGTATTTGCCAGGGGGCTGCATTGCAGAGAGGTGTAATGAAGCCACCCTCCTTTTAACACCTCTCTGCAACGCAGACCCCTGGCGCGTTTGCAGAGGGAGAACCAATTCCCCTTGCATACTGTGGGTCCATGGGGGCCAACTAGCCCACCTGGAACCTAAAGGAAGCGCCAGGGGGCAGCATTGCTTTGCCCCAGGGGGTGGTGGTCCCCGGGGCAGTGTGGGGGGGATTGGGCCCCCCACACTTCTTTTTCACTACGCCCCTGGGATTTGGTCCCCCTGGGGGGTAATTTAAAAAAAAGCAGACCGGGGTTTTAAAAAAAAAAATTGGGGGGCACCTGAGCATGTCAATCTGTTTCTACCCTGTCCCCTTTTTGCGTTCTACACGTTTGTTTTTCTGCTTTCTTGTGCCTCGGTCTACCGAGCACAAGATGGCTGCCAACACTTCCTGGTTTGGAGTGTTCACAGCCAATGAGCATGCAGCTCGTACTCGGAAAGGTACGCGTACGGTACTCGTACCATGCGATTTTTGTCAAAAATAAATAAATTGGGGAGGGCCTTGGGGTCCTTGTGGGACCCCCTGAGCAGGCCTAGGGGGTCAGGGTATTTCTACCCTGCCCCCTTTTTGCGTTCTACACGTTTGTTTTTCTGCTTTCTTGTGCCTCAGTCTACCGAGGCACAAGATGGCTGCCAACACTTTCTGGTTTGGAGTGTTGACAGACAGTTGATAGCCAATTCGCATTCAGCTCGTGCTCGGGAAGGTACAGAGTACAGTAAGCTTACAGTAAGCTTACCGTACTCGTACGGTACTCGTACCCCACAACTTTTGTCCCCCCAAAAATTGGGGGGGGGGGCTTGTGGGACCCCCTGAGTAGGCCTAGGGGGTCAGGGTGTTTCTACCCTGCCCCCTTTTTGCGTTCTACACGTTTGTTTTTCTGCTTTCTTGTGCCTCAGTCTACCGAGGCACAAGATGGCTGCCAACACTTTCTGGTTTGGAGTGTTGACAGACAGTTGACAGCCAATTAGCATTCAGCTCGTGCAGGTACAGAGTACAGTAAGCTTACAGTAAGCTTACCTAAGCTTACCGTAACACCTCTGATATACATCTATGATTTTACTTTTGATTTTCTCAGGAACTACTGAACGGATATACACCATTTAACAAAAAGGCCCATCTGCGAACAGAACTCTACCTTTTTGCCAAGTTTGGTGTAATTCCGTTCAGCCGTTCGGGCTGTAGCCCCGGCTAAAGGTCCTATGGGAAATTGCATGGGGAAAACACGTTTTGGGACCTCCCTTTTTTTTCGGCCCCCGCTTCACGAATGACCCCCCAAGCTGAGCGGAGCAGGCCATCTTCTTGGAGAAATTCGCGAAGATTCGTCCACCGGCGCCAAAGTTATTCCAAATAGAATGTTGCGGATTTCCTATGGAAACTAGGTTTTAACTACAACTACCTACTGGCGACTGCCAGTAGGTAATATATATATATATATATATATACAACATCAGAAATGGCTATGTCACATGTGGTCCAAGGGTAGGATGAAAGGGCTAATGGCTGGTCAAAGGGCCTTCGGTACACTGAAAAGTCTGGGGGCAGAGAACTTGAGAGCACTGGGTGGCAAAGAAGCACATCATGGGCCCAAAATGTGCTTGACATGGCCGTATAGCATACTATAGAAGTTTCTGCGATACAAAGCAGGCAATGGGTACAGGCCTGGGCAATTAGTCTCTGCCTATACTGAGGTTCACTTAGCTATGACTTAGCTATGACCAGTGAGCTCTGGGTATAGAAAAAGGGTGAAGGACGTGAATGAAAGCTAGACTGCTTTATAAAGCTTGCGAACATCAGAATGAATCAGGACAGAAGACTACCCATGATCACCTTCAGTAGACAGGTCATTACGGTTACCCTTAGATTACTATTAACATCTTTATAAATGAACAAAAAATGTAAGCTGGAGGATGGCTCCTGACCATAGACATCAGGGTCTGCTCACACAAAGCCTTGGCTGTTCGCTAGGGCGCACCCGTAGTTACTTTATATTTGTTTTCATGGTTTTGTTGTTAGGCGCCTTGATGCCTTCGGGCTTAGTTGCGCATTATGGGATCCCTTTCATTTCATTTCATTACACTTCTTCTCCCTCTCTCTGCTTCTTTCTCTTCAGGTTCTGTCTGGAAGTGAACAGTGTTATACAGGGAGAAATGCAAGCCTTTGTTCTTTCAAATGAATTCCAAAAAAAAAGTATTTTTGATGAGTTAGTGAGTCTGAGCAATACATAATAGGGGTTAATAAGGACACTTTAGTGGCAACTTTATTTCTTGTGTCTTATTTTGTTGCCTTCACTAGTAGCTTTTACATTGTTACTTATCAGTGCATATACACATTTCTCGAAGGCCTTATGGAAGTGTTATTCATTGTATTTTAAAATACTAACATCTAAGGCTGGATATTTTATCTTTATTTCAACTGTCATAACTGTGTTATAATATATTCCATCTCTGACCTCACACCAACTCCTTTGAGCTAAGTCTTGACTGCTCGACCAGGTTACTGTGGATTATTTTACAGTTGCAGACCAATTACACAGCAGCCAGGTTAATGCAATCTCACCTTTGGTTCTTAATGGCTGTCTAAGCAACAGCAAGAGTTGGCCAATTAGCATTACAGTCTACAGGCTCACCATCTCTGGTGGTGCTCGGCACAGCTGGAGCCAGAACACCATCAGAATGCAGACAAAGGAGTGTATAAAAGAGAAAACAAGGCAGTCAGCCTTTTCCATCTATGCACTTAGCATCTGAAACAACAAAAGATGTTGGATCTGAAACAACATCCCCATATCCATTAAGACCACCTCAGCACTGCTCCAATTTAGGAGTTGAAGCCACATTGCTTTAAAGAGCAGTATAATATAATCCATTAGTGGTCCACAAACCAGCTACCTGTCCAATCCCTTGTCGACTTTATGCTGGTCTTCGATCCCGTACAGCGCTCAGTGACCTTTTGGATAGGTTCATATTGCAGAAATACACGTCAATGACCCTTACCCAGGTCAATTAGAAAAAATATGGGGCCAGATGTATAAAGCAGTTTTTTGGTTGCATACGCTCAATTTCAGAGTTTGCAACCGAAAACATGCTTTTACAATGTAGTAAAAAAAATTGGGAATTGGTAACTTCTTAACCCCTTCGCTGCTAGGCATTTTCCCCATCTGTGCTAATCCTTTTTTTGGCTATTTGGGGTAGTTTGCTCTTAGGCTCCTGTAACTTTTTGACCACATAAGGTATCCATGCCAAATTTGCGACCTTTTTTTCCAACATCATAGGGATTATAAAGGTACCCAGTGTTTGTGGGTTCCCCCGGAGGACACCCAGTAATTAGCCAAAATACAGCTACATTTTGTTTTTTGGGGGAAAAATGCAAAAAAGGGCAACAGATGAAAGCATCTGTTTTTATCCCTGCAAATGGAATCAAAAAAGGGGTTGTGGTGCTGAAATCACCATCTTCCTAGCCTTCAGGAACAAGCAGACTTTTGTCAGAAAACCCACGTTTTTTTTTTACAGTTTTGGCATTTTTCTGGGACATTACCTATTTTTGTGCTTTCAACATCCTTCCAGTTAATGGTAGAAATTGGTATGAAATCAATAATGGATCCAGGAAAGCTATACACTTTGGAAAAGTAGACAAAATTCTGAATTCAGCAAGGGGTCATTTGTGTAGATCCTTCGAGGTTTCTTTATAGAAACTAACAGTTAAATATAGGAAAAATTAAAAATTACAGCCTTTTGTGTCAACGTTTTCACATGTAACTTCTTCAAATTATGACACGTCTTTGAAAGCAATATACCGTTATATCCACTGGACCTACCTGGTTGTGGGGATATATAGGACTTGTAGGTTCACCAAAAACCGGACGAACCAAGAGCCAAAAACTGAGCAGCAACTTGCAATTTTTTTTATTATGTACGGGGTATATAGCAATTATTCTGTAAAAATGTATACATGGAAAAATCGGTATGAAAGACACCTATGCATTTCTGAAATGCGAATAGAATATAGAGTTTAGAAAGAGTAGCTATTTGTACATTTCTGAAATTGGGAATACTCATACTAGCATGAGAATTATCGATCATTTTTCAAAATTACTTCTTTTTTACACATTGTCTTTCATTTGGAAGGCAGAATGCATCAAAAGTCAAAAGGTAATAACAGTTGCTTTACAAATCTGAATTATCGTAAGTCTTCCGATACAAATGGTACCTCACTTGTGTAGGTAGGCTTAGTGCCCGCGACAGGAAATGGCGCCAATCGCAAGGCAGACACACCACAATTTCACAGCCAAAAAGGAACCTTTTTGGCAAATGACCTAGCTGTGGTTTTTTAACCTTAGCTCTGCCGACACCTAGGTAAACATAGCAAATCTATACATTTTTGAAAACTAGACCCCCAGGGGAATCCAGGATCGGGTGAGTTGACTGGCTCACACCAGGTTCTGTTACCCAGAATGCCTTGCAAACCTAACGTTTCTGTTGTGGAAAGTGCTGGAATCTGCGTGGATCCACCCGCATTTCCCAAAGTCTTACAAAAAAAATGGTACCTCACTTGTGTGGGTAGGCCTGGTGGCCATAACAGGAAACAGTGCAAAACGTAACGTGGACACACCACAATTTCACAGTGAAAAATGATCTTTTTTGGCAAAGTACCTAGCTGTAGTTTTTGAACCCTAGCTCTGCCAGCACCTGGGGAAACCTAGCAAACCTCTATATTTTTTTTAACTAAACACCCAGAGGAATCCAGGATTGGGTGACTTGACTGCCTCTCACCAGGTTCTGTGACCCAGAATTCCTTGCAAACCTAAACATTTTTCCCCAAAACAACATTTTCCTCACATTTCTGTGGTGGATGTGGTGGAAAATTCTGGAATCTGCGTGGATCCACAAATTTCCACCCACCCCGCGTTCCCCAAAGTCTTCAGAGAAAAACGGTACTTCACTTGTGTGGGAGGCCTAGCTCCAGCGACAGGAAACTACGCAAAATGTAACGAGGATACACCACAATTTCACTGTGAAAAATGACCCTTTTTTGGCAAAGTGCTTAGCTGTAGTTTTTTAACCCTAGCTCTGACGGCACTTAGGGAAACCTAGCATACCTATACATTTTTGAAAACTAGTCACCCAGGAGAATCAAGGATGGGGTGACTTGCCTGCCTCTCACCAGGTTCTGGTACCCAGAATCCCTTGCAAAGCTAACGAATTGTAAAAACAAAAACACATTTTCCTCACATTTCTGTGGTGTTCTGGAATCTGCGTGGATCCACAAATGTCCACTCACCCCGCGTTCCCCAAAGTCTTCTGAGAAAAATGGTACCTCACTTGCATGGGTGGGTCAAGGACCCGTGACAGGCAAGAGCCCAGAACCTATTGAGGTGACATCAAAATTACCTATCACAAACCAAACTGGTTTTGTAAGTGGGGTCCCATGAGTTGTTGGCCCAGGGCTCAGCGACCATCTAGGGAAACCTCCAAACCCACACATTTTTGGAAACTAGACACCCGGGGAGTCGGGCGAGGTATGACTTCCTGGGTCCCCTAACATTTTCCTACCCACAATCCCCTGCAAACCTCAAATTTAGCTGAAAAAAAAATCACTTTTTTTCTCAAATTTCTGTGTGGGAAAGTTCTGGAATATTCGTGGATCCATACATTTTCTCTCACCCAGTATTTCCACAGGTCTTCCAATAAAAATTATACCTCACCCACGTGGATGGGTCAAGTACCCGCTACAGGCAAGGGCCCAAAACCTATTGAGGCGACATCAAAATTACCTATCACAAAACAACCTGGTTTTGCAAGGGGTGTTTCCTGAGTTTTTGGCTCCGGGCTCGGTGGCCATCTAGGGAAATCTACCAAACCCACACATTTCTGAAAACTAGACACCCGGGGGAGTCCAGCGAGTTATCGTTTGCATGGGCCCCCTAACATTTTCCTTCCCAGAATCTCCTGCAAACCTCAAATTTTCTCAAATTTCTGTGTGGGAAAGTTCTGAAACGTGGATCCACCAATTTCCTCCCACCCAGCATTCCCCCAGGTCCCCCAATAAACATGATACCTCACTCGCATAGGTGGGTCAAGTACCCGTGACAGGGTGATCCCCAAGCAGGGATCCACTAAGGAAGGTTACCATTGGAAAGGGGAGATTCTCCCCTTTCCAACGATTCCTCTCCGTGGTGTTTAGGTGCTCAGGGGGGGCTGAGATAGCCCCACGAGCACTGAAACTGAAACCACATTTCAGTTTTGTTTTTGTTTCAATGACAATAGCACGCCATGCGTGTGATAGTCATTGCAACAAAAACTAAAAATAGGCCCGGGGAGGTTGGGATAGTTCTTCCCCACCTCTCCAGGCAAAAAAAAAAAAAAGAGAAATCCCTCTGCTGCCTGCAGCAGAGGGATTCTCTGAGCATGTGCTCATGACGAATGGTTCCGTCATGAGCACTGCAGCACTTGTGTTCATGATGGAACCATTCTGTCATGAGCACTGAAAGAATTAAACGGGCAAAGCAATGGATAAGAAACCACTATTTAGAGGGGGAGTGTTTTAGGTGTCCCTTCCAAATAGCAATTTGTATTTATAATATATGTATCAACTATTTAGGATCAAACCTTGGATGTAAATTATTGAAAAGTTAGAGACCCAAGTTAGGGGCAACAATGTATTCTCAAAAGGTAAGTGGTCCCTTGTGAACACTTTCTCTTAAAAAAACATTTTTACTTTATTGAAATGCGATCACAGACATGGTGGTTGCTGACCAACCCTAGCAGGCCACCAGCCACATAATGGCATCCAACAGTAGTGAGTCTAAGTTTGAGACCTACCACATTAAAATTCATAGGTAAGTGAGATTCTGACCCACTACGACTCAATTCTTTAAGAACGTACCTATTAAATCATTGGTAAAAATACTGGTCCCAGCTTGCGACCAGTATTTGGTGAACAAATATTCGCACATCTTTAGAGAAATGGGCTAGATGTCAATTTTTATTTTGTTTCCGGAAGAGTTAAATTTTCAGCCAAAATCCACTCACATCTTTCAACTGGAAAAAAATGCTTTTCCGATTCATACAACATAGGTATGTTTTCATTTTGCCATGAACTGCGTCTCAACTGCAGTCCAATCACAGCGTGCTATGAGAGGAGCCTTCCCAGTCTGAACAGCCCCCTGAGAGTGCTTCATCCACGTGCAGTGAGAGTCTGCAGGCGGCAGCTCCCTTGCTGCTCTGGACTGGAGACCGTTTGCAGTGATAATCAGGCTAGAGGCTATTAAGGCAGGGAGGTCAGGCAGGGGTGACCAGGTTCCCAGGCAGGGGTGCCGTGGCGAAAGAGATACAGGGTCTGTCTGACGTGGAAGTTCAGCAGCAAGCGAAGATGAAATTACCACACACCAGAATGATGCTGAAAATAAACCTGCTCTTCCTCATAAATACTCCCAATCGGTGGAATTATGCCGTGTACCTCGTAGCTTTGTAAAAGCGCAATAAACTGTGAGCACATCCAGTAATTGGAAGAAATACATTGTCACCGTCTGCTGTAAGCAATGCTTCTGCCGAGTCATTAAACAAAGTTCCCTCAGCAAAGAGGTACATCCGCTTTTGCTTCACGTACTGCGCGCTTTGCAAATAAAGTATGAGTCAGCACAGTTCATATGTCCATTCCGATGCACATACCAGGGGTAAATCCTATTACCTCTGTGCTGCAAGAACAAAGGTGAACAACGATACCTTAATGCAGATTAAATCAAAATAGCTCTCCCTGGGATCACAATGTTTAATAATCTGATACTATCAAAGGATGAGAATTTCCACAGCACGGTATCCAGAGGGAAACAGCCAACTATGGATGTTACCATCTCCAGCCATTCGAAACAGAACGCGGAAGCAGCGTGACACTGAACAGGGAAACATGTTACCTGGACTGAATCTCATTTATAGAAACCTGTTAAATATGCATGCTCCACGTCTGCACCACTGCTGCCTAATGAATCATGGGAAATGTAGTTCAGAGCAGTGCTTTACTCCCATTTCGTCAGTTTTCAGTGACAAATTCAAACGCTGGACATATCTTTACATGGTTTGTGTTTTGGTGCTTGTCAAAAACTAAACAAGGCTCATGTGCTTACTACAATCACCAACTCCACCTCTTAGGAGAGACCTAAATCAATTGTCAATAAAGCAATCTTACACTCAAAATGCCCGCACCAGCCTTCCGAAAAGCATCATGACAAAGGACTGTTAGTTTACTCGCATTTTTGTCATTTTCACTGTCAAATTCAAGCGAGGCTATCATTAAGCACCCTTGTCTGAATGTTGCCTGTCAATTGGACACTTAAAACAGGTATGAGAAGTACTGTTAAATAGTTCCAAAATTGTTTATAGCACATTGTAAGCACCTGCACTTTTGACAAGTTATACCCACCAGTCACAGGGCATGTTTAGGCTCGATTTTAATGAAGTGTTTGCACCATTCAAACTTATTGTCACTGCGAAAAAAAAAAACATGCAGGGTCTCTGGTTAAGGTAAGCAGAATACATTTTTCTTTCCGTTCTCATTGATCCTACACGAAGCTAAGGGCATTCTTCTTGCTCTGAGAACATGCTCTACAATGCATTGTAAATAACTGCACACATTTACGAAGTACTTTTTAATGTTATGAATATGGGACAATTAGTGTTCATTCCAGCCTTGGCTTGTGTATTTCAGCATCTTTGTAAAGTAGGGGGGAGTGCCTACATTTGTATACTACTATAACAAGCCTTGGCATAGCCAATTGGTCTCGCCTTTGGGACCTTTTAAGTGTTCAACCATGCAACAGTAATGTCGGTGCACCAAGGATATTGTGCTGCATAACCCAATACTTATAAGGTTCCAAAAGCGAGACCTATTGGCTATGCCAATGCTTGTTTTCAATGTACTAGTGCAAAGCTTTCACTCTTTCTACGAGTTAATAAAAGTCTAACCTTATATTAAACAGCAACATATTTTGGTCCAGCATAAAGAGCACTCTTTTTAAACAGGCATTAAGAGTGAGACAGCACACAATGATCCAATGGTAATTACTAGTTGAAGGAAAATCGCATATAGAACATTAGGAACTATACACTGCAATTGTTTACATTAATTCAGAAGGCTCCTTGGCTGCATTCAGCACATTCATATCACAATTGAGTCTCTTTTGAGAGAACTAATACCTTACATCCTAAACAGCTGTTTCAACAGAATGTTCCCAACTTTAAATAAAAAAGAGATGCCTAAAATGTTATCAGGGAGCCAGCATCCTGAATCTAGGCCGTACAAATGTCACTTCATTGTTTAACTGAAAGAAAAAAGCTCAACTATAATCAACTCCTAGCCAACGCTGCAACATTCTGCCAGCTGAGGAAGAAGGGATGCAACTACAGCAAATTTATAAAAAATAAAGCATACCCTAAAGTGTACCATCAGCACAGTACATAAGGACACAGAACTGAAATGCAGTTGCTTTATTTAACAAGAAACGTTTAATTGCAGTGATGCACAGTAAACAAACACACATAACGTTCAAAAGTCAACAGCAACTTCAAATAAAGCAGGGTTCTTCCTGTATTCTGACATTTAAGCATATGGATACAGAGTGTAAAAACAGGAGTAGGATATAAAGGTACTTGATAGAAAAGTCTTGAGACTCAAACACAAACCTCAACGATGTTTTATTATAATAATGCCCCACTTTGCACCCAGTCACTGATCAATAGGTCTCGGCGATGTTAAGGCCTTTTAGCCAAGTAGCCCAAGGGCACACATTATAATCAGGGAAGCCCTGATTTACACTTGTTTTCTGATTCACCCCTTTATTTTTTCTATTTTCTGTTTCGTAGAAAGGGCATTATGGCAGCTGGAAAGACATTAACAAAATGTATAAAAAATATAACCAAGCAGGATGCTAAAATAGAACCAGGTTCGAGTGTGGGGATCAGGTCAAAATCTTGTGATCCTGTGCAACTCCACTGCCTAAGAAATTAATACAAATGAATACAACCTTGTGTAATGCAGCAGTTGCTCAAGTAAAGGGCTACAAAACCTTTGGGCTGAGTTTGCACTATATGCAACTGCAAAACGAATAATGATTTGGCTGTTTACGTCCATGGATTAGATGAGAAACTGGGCATTTTTGGTTTGCGCAAGTAGGAAACTAGTAAATTCTATATTTGGTACTAACATTTTGGGGTTGAAGTATCGTTTTGCTTTAAAATGGTGAAATGAGGGTAGAGTAGTATGTATGTTGTTTTTTTATGGGGGTGGGCACCATATAAAAAGACTGCTTGGGTTCGTGAAAATACATTGTTGAAGTTTGATTGAACCTGGACGTGTGGAGTACACTATAAAGATGGGTGTTGGACTTGGCCCTTATAGCAGGTTCACCCCTAAACTTTTTGCTTTTATTTGTGACCCTGTGTTAGTGATTTTTGGGTCTCTGCGCACTTTTTCCCTGTGTCCCAGAGTAAAGTGCGTGCGTGTAGTGAGGCTGGCCTGCCCTCCCATAGGAATGCATGGGGAATGCTTGTGTCCATGTTAGTTCCTGATGTGTGGGGAGTGCAGGCTCGAGTTTGGTATGTGTGAACTCGTGAGAGTGAATGCTGCGCAATGGTATGTGCGGCTTGTATGTGTCTAGTAGGGAAGTGCCACTTCTAGACATTGATGTGTGTGTGCAGTGAGGGTGCTGGAGCATGATTGGCTGGAACTGGCTGGCAAGCCTGGCTCCAGGACGTCTGGATGGGTCTGCCCAGGAGTGAGTGGGGAGATCAGCCTGAGTGATGTGAGGGAGGGGCTGCACCTGGTTCCTTGATGGGGCTGGGCTTTCCCCACACAATGCTGGCTCCGCCCCCTGTGGTGCGACTGATGACCCTAGCCTCCCCAGTGAATGAAAGGGGTGGTTGGGCCATCAAGGGTGCTCCAAAACCAGCTGCGACTGGTTTCCCCCCACCCTGCACCTCCAAACAAAGGATTTCACAGTATAAGAAGGGGCTGTGTCCCCATGAATGTTGTTCCGCTTTTTGGATCCTAGCTGAGGGGGCTGCTGCTGTTGCTGGGGCCAGGAGGACCGCCACTTGGACTGTCTCCCTGCCTGGAGACCCAGTGAGCTGGCTCTGGGCCCAGCCTTGCCCCCCCCTGCCTCCCTGAAGAACTTTGCTGGACTTTGTGCTCGCTTTAGCGCTGGGCGCTTTACTTTTACTTAGCGCTTGAGAGCGCTTTATTTCATGCCCCTAGCGCTTGGGAGCGCTTATTTGCCTGCTAGTGCTGTGGAGCGCTTTATTTTGATCATAGCGCGCTGATGATTCTTTCCCCGAGCGCTTAGCTGCGCTTTATGCATCGAGTGCCCACCTCGATTTGATTATTTATTTAAGGAAGCCGGTGCCCACCCGGCGTTGCCCCTCGAAACTCACCGCCGCAGCCCACGGGCATTGAAACCATTGCCGGGCCGCTGCCAAGTGCAACCCGGAAGTCCCGCCTCCATACCCCCAGGGCCGCGCTGCCATTGGCGGCCCAAGAGGAAGTGAGGCAGAGAACAGCGTGACGGGGCCAGGCCGGAGAAGCAGGAAGCAGCCTGCGCGTCCTGTCGAGGCTCCCGAGTGGGGGGGAGAGCCCCGGGAGAAGAGAGCCGTCCGGGGCCTAGCGAGGCTCCCCCGAGGAAGAGGAGCCCCGTCCGTGGCCCCAGCAGGGCCGCAGACCTACGGAGACCCGGTGAGTGGGGCCCGAAGTACAGAAACGGGGAGGAGGGCGTCTGGGCACATTGCCGGTGCCCGCCCCTCCCCTCCACTGTGTAGAGCCTGTTGAGGCTCTTGGGGCATAGTTATTTGTTTCTGAGTCCCCTGTGAGGGACTCCAACAACCCTGCAGTTTTGATTAGGAGCCCCGAGGCTCCTGGGGGTCATTTGTGTATTTCCGAGCCCCGAGTGGCTCCCCAAGCCCGCAGTTGTTTCACGAGCCCTGAGAGGCTCAGGAGGGCCAGTTCTTGTTCAGAGCCTGAGAGGCTCACAGCGCCATTTGTACTTTAGAGCCCTGAGAGAGGCTCTTGGGGGACACAGGCAGTCGGTTAGAGCCCCGAGGCTCCCACGCTGTGCTTCGCCTCACCATTGTTCTTGAGCCCACGAGGTTCCAACGTTGGCCATCATTGATTTACAACTGTCCAGCACTTCGTGGCAGTTGCCACGTTTAGGTTTGTTCTTTGCTGCCTGCGCAGCCCGCCCTGACATTTTGGACTAAGGGCATTCCAGCCCTTGCGAGGCCAGTTGGCCAGGGGGACAGTTCTAGTGTTGTGCTATATGCACCCTGCGCACGTTATGATTTACTTGCTTATGTGATCCCTTTGCTAAATGTGACCTGCTTAGGTGATTGTTTATGTTTCTTCCCCTGTGCTAAAAGTGACCTGCATAGAGGAGTGATTATGGTTTATTTTCTTTGCTAAATGTGACTTGCTTAGGTGATTGTTTTATGCTTCTTTCCCTTTGCTAAATGTGACATGCTTAGGTGAATGTATTTTTTATGCCTCATGTGCAATGTGTGTAATGCTTCGGTCCCTTTGCTAAATGTGACTTGCTTAGGTGATTGCTCTTCTTTCCCCTTTGCTAAAAGTGACCTGTTTAGAGGATTGTTTTAGGTTTCCATCCCTTTGCTAAAAGTGACCTGCTTAGGTGATGGTTTTCCTCCCATAGGTCCTGCTGATAAGGTCCTAGTTCCCTGTGTGATTTTCCTACAGTGGTTAGGGTTGTGTAGAAGGTATTTACCCGTTACCAGTAGTTACTGGTTGTGTGCTACATATATTATTTGTTTGCTACAGTCATTATATGTCTATGTGCTAAGTGTTATACCTACAAGTATTATTTCTAAAAAGTGCATACCCCTGACAGTGGTCCAGGTGGCCCTGTCCTGTACATAATCCCTTGTAAATTCTGCCCGTCCCTGTTGGCACAATTGTAAAGTGTGTGTCTTATCTTATTCCCCTGGCTGGCATCTCTACACATCGGTGCCCCCATCTATTGCAAGCAAAGCACGCCATGACCCTCCCTAACTCACTGTGTAAAAATTCGTTAGACCCCTCGCGCAATCAACTTAGTTGCCCTTATCAACTGATCACATCGCCTGAGATCGGGCATAATTCTGCCTACAACCTCAATATGGCACTCTTGAATTGTCGCTCCCTGCCAAAACATGTTTCCGAGATCTCATTTCTACTGCAGGATTCGGCACTGGACATACTGTTTCTTACTGAAACGTGGCTAGGGCCTAGCTCGGGCCCAGATATTGTCCAGGCATTGCCCCCGGATTATCTAATCCAACATCTTGACCGGCCAGGGAATATAGGTGGAGGGATTGCTATCCTCTACAAGAATCATCTAGTTTGTCGTCTCTTAGGTAGCCCATTATTGGACTATGAAAATTTTCATTTCTCGATCCCTCTTTCACCTCTAGTTTCTCTCACAGGGCTCTTAATTTACCGCCCTCCAGGATCCCTTGGACAATTTCATAGGTCACTGTTAGAAACGGCCACAAATCTCGCCAGTTTAGCCTCCAACTTCACTATACTAGGAGACTTGAACCTCCATTTTGACGATCCACATGACACTATTGCTGTGGATCTGATTTAAGATCTAGAGACGTGCGAAATGCCTCTAACAGTCCAAAAGCCTACTCACTCGAAGGGACACCTGCTTGATCCCATTTTCTCCAATATCACCGATCTCATCACTTTGCACCCGATTCAGATCCTTTGGTCAGACCATTTTATTATTCCTTTTATTTGGAAACTTCCTTCCCCAGCCCCTGCTAAAACCCTGATCATCAAAAAAAAACAGACTCTGGTCTAAGCTTAAGATAAACATATGGTCGGAAGTACTAAGTAGCACTCTACCGTCCGCTAACCCAGACATCAATATAGCTAACTCAGAGTTCAACCAGTGGATAGAGAATTCACTGGACATTACCCTACCGAAAAAACCTGTAACTCAAAAAAGGGGATCCATCAACCACCCATGGTTCAGTCCAGAGCTCCGAAAACGTAAACAGTGCTGCAAGAAAGAGGAAAGACTATGGAGGAAAACTTTGATCCGGAGGCAAAAATCAAATATATAATCTCCATTAAAGCCTATAAAGCCGCACTCAAGACTACTAAAATAGTCTTCTACGCCGAGAAAATTACTGCATCCCCTAACTCTGCGAAAGAGATCTTTACTATTGTCAACAGTTTGTTGAAACCCCCGGACCCCCCTTTGGCCCCACAAGTATCTGGATCCTGCTGTGAAGAACTGGCACTTTTCTTCCACACCAAAATTCAAAATATTCTTTTGACCCTTCCCCCCGGATCCACTCCTCAACTCCCCCTGTTACCCAAACCTACTCTCCCTGGCTCTACCCCCGAACTTTCTTCTTTTGCTTTGCTTACTAAGGATCTGCTATCCCCTCTCCTCAACTCAATTAAAAGTGGCTCCCCCCTTGACCCTGCCCCTATCAACACCCTGAAGCTAGCCATGCCTATCATGGAGTCTCCCATCATCAATTTGATTAACACCTCGATCGAAACAGGCACAGTCCCCGGGGACTGGAAACTGGCCATGGTTAAACCGTTGTTGAAGAAATCCAATCTTGACCCAGAGGACTTATCCAACTACCGGCCCATCTCCCTTCTCCTGGCCATCAGTAAACTGGCAGAAAAATTTATAAACCAGCAACTGTCCTCATTTTTGGAAGCCTCTGATTTGCTCCATCCTTCCCAAACGGGCTTCCGCCCAGGTCAAGGGACCGAGACGGCACTCCTCAAAGTGGTGGAAGAGTCTAGGAGGATTTTGGACACAGGTGGCAATGTGGCCATTATCCTCCTAGATCTCAGCGCCGCTTTTGATACGGTTAGCCACCGTATTCTTTTAGCCCGCCTTAACGAAATTGGAATCTCGGGTAAGGCCCTTTCTTGGCTCGAATCCTTTCTCTGCGACAGATATTTTAAAGTATTTGAAGGTGACTGTCACTCCTCGCCCCTTCCCCTGCAGTGTGGGGTGCCACAGGGCTCCTCCCTGAGCCCCACACTTTTTAACGTGTACATGTCCCCTCTAGCCGAGATAGTGGCTCCTTACGGAATCGAACTGGTCAGCTATGCTGACGATACTCAGCTCGTGGTCTCTCTTAATCAGACTGATTTGTCTCACCCGAGTTTGAGTAACTGTCTCGAAGAGGTATCACAATGGATGGGCTTATCCCAGTTAAAGCTTAATAATCAAAAAACTGAACTGATGTTACTGGGCAGGAAGGCATCTTTTAACTCCCCCACGCTATGGCCCCTCTCTATGGGTGCTAGCCCGACCCCTAAGAACGTTATCAAGAGCCTTGGTTTCTGGCTTGATGACGATCTTACATTTAAGGTTCAAGCCAGAAAAACCGCGGCGATCTGTTTTGGCTTACTTAAATCTCTGCGAAAAATTATCCCTAAAAAAATCTTGGTACAAGCCATGATCCTGCCGAGGCTGGATTACGGTAACGCGCTCTATCTGGGAGCTCCGGTCTCAGTAATCCAGAAACTGCAGGTAGTGCAGAATTCTGCCGCTAGACTACTGACAAGCACCAGCTGCCGCTCCTCAGCGAAGCCAGCGCTGAGAACACTCCACTGGTTGCCTATTAAAGAACGGGTTCATTTCAAAGCCCTCTGTATAACCCATAAAAACCTCCAGGGCAAGGGCCCTCCCATCCTGGCAAACCTGATTAAATCTTATAAAGCCCCCAGAAACCTTTGCTCGAATGACCAGATCTTGGCACAAGTCAACAGAATCTACAAGGCCCGCTCAGGGGGTCGTCTATTTTCTCACAACACCTCAAAGCTGTGGAATTCTCTGCCCCCTTCCCTCAGACAAGAGCCCAACCATCTCTCTTTCCGCAAGAAATTAAAAACCTGGCTTTATCCTTTAAACTAATCTCCAAGCGCTGGGATGCCTTCGGGTAGCCATGCGCTATATAAGAATCATTTTCATTTCATTTATTTCATTCATTTCATGTGTTTTTATTATAATACAAAGGCTATTTTTGATATAACCTTGTGTGGAGTTTCCTTTGTGGTGGGCCTAGGGTGTTGTTGCTGGGGTGCGCGCGCAAACGCTTTACACATCGCCTCTGAGATTAGCCTTGCTGCTCGCGTCACGTTACCTAGAGGGTGAGCAGGGGTTATCTTGGTGTGTAACTCCCTTGCCCTGACTTAGAAATGGTGATCCCTGACTGACTTTGGCGTGAGCATTGGCCGGCCGGGGGTCTCGTTTCTAACAAAGGGCAATTGGCTATACCGGTGCACCTCTGCAGTCCACTGGCTCACAGCAAAGGGGTTGTATGTAGGTTAAACAAGGTGTCGAAATTTTGTGCAACATTCGTGACTTAGGTCTAAACCAAAAATCAGATAATGAGCTTTCGTTACGTTGACGCTGCGTGTCATGCAGGGAATTTTAATGTGTTCAGTATAGAGGATCTCTTAAGAAAGGCCAGTTAGCACTGTAGGCATGGAATGTGCACTGACCGACTTGCAGGAAGTTTCCCACGCAGGCCGTGTCCAGAATGACAAGACGTCGGGTTGATGCCAAGAGATCCCAACCTAGTTTCCCAAATCATTCTAAAATCGCAGCCCCCAATGCAATGCCACACCCTCTCCCTGCTGTGCACTGCAGCTAGGAATAACCCACAAGTGTGCAGCGCCAAAGCCAGCTGCTGTAACTCAAACTGTAGATAACCAACAGACAGTGTGTGGCACACACCGCCACTGTAGTTTAAAACAAACCGTAATTTAAAACAAACACCGTGCACTGCAGCTGATCAATAAAGAGAGCGGTGTCCTAAGCAGCCGCTGTGTTTTAAACACGAAGGCTGGGCATTGCAACAGAACATACCCAATAAGTGTGTGGCGCCACAAGCTGCCACTGTAAATAAAGATGAATGCTGCACACTGCAACCGCAAATAATAAATGAGGAGAGCAGCACTAAGCAGCCACTGTGCTTTAACAGGGCCTAGTAATCCCAATAAATAATTCATTTCCCCTTTTGATGTGACATACAAACACCTGATTTTCCGGCAGACTAGTTTTAAGGGGGTTTTAATAAATAGTCCCTTGCTGCCAGAACACAAGAAAGTGAACGAGTGGTGTGCGTTACATGGGGAAAAAATGGTAATATATTTAAGTTCTGTAAGTTACTCGGGCAAAGTTACCTGCTGCACAATTCAAATCATGACCATGTTGTCATCTTTTAGCTAACTACGTTTATAAGTAGTGGCAAAAATAAGAGTCATCTGGAGTGAGCCTGAAGTAAAAATATGGGCCACAATTTTCATCATTCAAAATACACTATATTTATGCAGTGTACTACTTAAAAGGAAAAGACCGAACAACCATCTGTGCACTTCCTAGACTGTTGATCTGCTGAAAGAGGTGTTAATTTGAAGAGAGAACGTTAACTTATGATGAGGTCACGTGGTGGTGTGGGCAACTAAAGGATGTTTTTATTACCCAACTTAAAGGTACTGGTTTTGTGAAGATCAGAAGGATGAACGGGTTGGACCCTGTGTGACAAGAAGCAGCTACGCATTATATATTGCTTAATACGACACCTAGAAACTACGGAAAAATCTTCACAATACAGATGAGCAAGTTATTGTCTCTGATTGAAGTAACTGGCTATGAGCAATGAGTTGTTTAAACTGACATACACCTTACCTCTTGACTGCAGTGCAGGAGCACAGGGAGTAGGAATGACTGGGTCTGCATCACGAACGGGCAAAGCGAAAGTCTTCGTGATCACTATGAACGCAAAAGTGATCGCGATCGCGATGACGCACTGCTAAGGCACATGAGGGGATGCGCGAGCAACAGCGCGCATGCTTGTGCGCGTGAGAGTAAGCTGTTCGCCGCTTTGGAAGAACTTCCCAAAGCCGCTACTAAATGTCTCTCCAAGCAGCGCATGCGCGCTGACTCAGCGAGATCTAAAAACGACTACCCCTCAACTGTAATGACCCTCTACTAGTATTTACTTTCAATTTTATAAGAGCACTTTCTATTCTGCTTTATGTTCTACATGTGATGATTGAATTTCAATAAATGGGTCACACTTTTTATTCTGACTGCCCCAACAACACAAATACTCTTCTTCAGCTCGAACTATTGTTGCATTCAGAAAGACTTGCAATGAGGCCTCCAATACCCACGTATCTTACTCCCTCAGCATTCTGACCTAGATATATTTGGTCCCCACTTCAACAATATTTAACATCTCAAATAAAAAATGACCAACAAGGAAATGAAAACCCCTTGTAAATATGTAAATATGGACTAATATAAAATCAGTATGTCAATGGTAATATTGCAGAAAGAAGGATGTAAATTTGATGAAGAACTGGCTCTTATGGTTTAATACATCTGTAACATGTTTTAATAACATGCAACAGATATGGTAGCAGAGTTTGTGAATTCAGTAATCACTTTGTGATGTATACAAAAGAATAAATGAAGATGTAAAGAACTATGGTTACATGTACAATGAATGCACATATATTTGTGTGAAAGACAGATAAGTATTACCCAGTCCAATAAACCAACCTATTTGTCTACCTACTGCTGCAATATGGATAGAAGACATCCTATTTCGGTCTTCAGTGTCAGACGGGATGGGGGCGATCAATTATTTGGACTTCTTGTTAGCAAGTATTCGAGATATGATGACACTTCTGGATTGTAAGATTTGGCACACAATGTATCAAAATAGATATTTTAGTCTAATTGAAATATCGGACTCAATTGCGATGCTATTTGTCCCTTTGAGAGCCTAAATGCATTTTGGGATGCATCACTTCATCAGGCTACTTGACTTGATATTTAATTACCTCTGTAATCAAACAAACAAACAAAAAAACACAGGGTTACATTCATTAAGGGAATTTGCGGTTACAAAGGCTAGGATTAACAAAGTAACAGGGTTTGTGACCACAAAATCTCTCTTTCTTATTTACTAAACCCATGCTTTGAGTTGGTAAAGTATTACCAACTTGCAAACCGAATATAGAAATAGTTATCAAATCAAAATTTGGAATGTACATATTTTGGGCGTTCCTTCCAAATTGTGAATCCGAACTATAGATATCAATAGTTCTTGACCATAATAACAGTCAAAACCCATTGAACAGTTAACAATACTCAAAGTTGGGGTAGTAACTGATTTGCAAAAGGGAAGTGGTCCTCTTCGGACTCCTTCCCTTTGGGTAACCTGGTGGCCACTTTGGGAATGGAGATGGAGGCAGTGGTCCAGGGAACACAGCTAAATCACTAAAGCTTTTTCAAACTGATTTAAAAAAAAAAAAGCAGCCCTCTTTTTTCAGAAAATCAGGATTCTTGTGCAGTCACAAGGGTAGTGGTTTGTGGACCCCTATGTACCAGCATCCCTTGGATAGCTGTCAATAGTAGGAGGTCACAAATGGTGAACTGCCTAATTAATGCTCACTGGGCAAGTTGTTTTGCAACCCCCTAAGATTCAGAATTATTCTTGCTCTTTTTTCTCAAGTGTTGGTCTACAAGGACCTGGGTAAACCGCTTCACAGTTTTCTTGAAAGTCATTTATGAGGACATTAGAATGATAGAGCTATGAAGACATGTCACCAGCCACAAATTGAAGTTATGAAGACTTCTTTAAATTATTGTAAGTCTCGGAAGGGTAAATTGGGCAGTAAATCAATAAAGACTTAGGTCTAGTGCATTCTGATGGCACCTTACCTGCAATAGCCAGCGCCAAGGACAAAACAGTAAGTAGGTGGTTGGACCAACGAGTAGGACTCCGATTAAATCAAGGGTATAAACTTTGCAGGTGACCCTCCATTGGGGTGCTATTCCCCCGTCAACAAATGAGTGGATCCGGGATGTTGCTTATTGTAGAGCCCAGTTGGAGGGGTATTGGGAGCTGATGCCGGCACAATCTCGCCCCAGAGACATATGGGACCAGTTTGTGAGCTGGCTGAGTGCTGCAGATGTCGATGATCCTTAATAAGAATATCATAGTGATGAATACCATCGAGGTATCCCTTTCCTTATAATGTTTTTTGTATGTAGATAACGGAGTACACTAATGGATTGTGTTAGAAATGGGATTTCTGGTTGGCTAAAGCATGCGCCAAAGCCAGGCATAAACCACCACCCTAGTCAGGGCAAGGGAGTTACACGCTGAAGATAACCCTTGCTCACCCCCTTGGTACCTTGGCAAGAGCAGTTAGGCTTATCCCAGAGGCAATGTGTAAAGCGTTTGGAAACACAAACACACAGCAGCAACACACTAGGCACACCACAAAAGAAACTTCACACAAGGTCATATTAAAAATAGCCTTTATATTGTCATAAACACATTAGAATAATAATCACACAATATACACTGTGCCAACTGGCACTAGGCAATTTTTACAGGGGGTTATATACACATGACAGGGCCAATTGGGCCACTGGCAGAACCATCACAAAGTGAAAATAGTAAATGTAGCACAACCAGTCACTACTGGCAAACATTGTACTCAGCATTGTATCCTGCAAAATAAATCATACTATGCAATCAGTATCACCTCAGGCGTAAAATACATTATGCGCCAAGCTCATGAGCCTAATCATATTAGACCATAACCTCCTAATCATAAATCACATTAGAGGCATAAATCACAGTAGAAAATACCCTCACCAGCATAAACAACAGTATGCAAATAACCTTATAGTCATAAAACACATCATGGGGGAATCCCTACGAGGGGGATTCCCTCTAAAAAGACAGGCAGCTCAGCGCTGCGCAGCCCATGCTCTCCTCCTTCTTGAAGTCAAAATTATAACGCTCCCAAAGCACTAGGAGTCCTTAAGGTCCTGGGAAGTAAAAGAAAAGCGCTCACAGGGCACAGGAGTCTTCCAGGATCCATGGGGCATAGCTGGACCCAGGGACGCCAGCACACAGGGCTCTCCAGCAGGGAGGCAAGCCCCCATTGTGGTTCATCCTGGGCACCTGCAGCAGAAAGCCCCAGCAAGTCAGGAACAGCACACCAACATGGGGTCACAGCCCCTATACTTATACCACACAGTCCATTGTCTGCAGTACAGGGTTTGGAGGAACCAGATGCAACTGGTTCAGCGGGGAATTGGAGCACTCTGTTGACAGGGCTCCTTTTCTCCATTGTTAGGTGGGGGCTTGTCATCAGACACACCACAGGGGGGCGGAGCCAACATTCACTAGGGCAGGCACAATCCTATTCAGGGATCAGAGACTTCTCCTCCCACTACTCCAAATGCAGATGTCCCATTCAGCCTAGTGCTGACTCACCCCACCCCTCCTGGAGCCACACACACCTCACCAGCCCCTACTGGAGCCACACACCTCACCAACACCTGTCACTCAAAAGCCAGACATGCAATTCATATCAGGCAGGCAGACACCTAGCGCGCAGAAATGCCAACTTCTAAAAGTGGCATTTCTAAAATAGTTATAATAAATCTGTGCACACCATTGCATAGCATTGATTATTACTATTTCAAACATACCAAACTTGACCACGCTGCTCCTCGCATATCAGGAATTACCACTGAAATACTTATCAGGGAATCCCCAATGCATTCCTATGGGAGGGGAGCCCCACAATAGTGAGAAACCAAAATGACTGTTTGTCACTACCAGGACGTGTCACACACTTAAGGTACATTTCCTATCTTTTACCTACAATAAACCTTGCCCATAGGGCTAACTAGTGCCTACCTTAGGGGTGACTGACATGCAGTAAAAGGGGGGTCACAGACATGGCACACACTTTAGGTGCCACATCACAGCGTCAGTGACACTGTGCGTGCACAGGCCCTGCAATTTCAGAGGCCTGAGATAAGTTTGAAAGGCTACATTGGTGGGTGGCACAACCAACGCTGCAAGTCCACCAGAAGCATTTAATTTACCAGCCCTGGGTATATGAGATACCACTTTACAAGAGACTGACAGTTAAATTAAATAGTCCAAACAGGTGTAGACCAATCTTACCATGTTTATCACAGAGAGCACACACACTTTACACTGAAAAGCAGTGCTAAAGTGCCCAGAGTCCTAAAACCACCAACACCATGTCAGAAAAAAAAGGCTAGGAGAAAGGCAAAACGTTTAGGGATGACCCTGCAAAAAGGGCCAAGTCCATCAGACTGTATTATGCACAAAGTGCTGTTGAGGTGTAATGATGCTATGCTATATATGCCGCAATTTCTTTATAGTTAGCTGACGGGTCTGTCAGCAATGTACTGCTGTTTATGTTATGCTATTGTTTGTATTTTACACAAAATGCCAATAAAAAAAGGCTATTGTGTAAACTATGTAAATAGGCACAATCATTTGGTTTTGTTACCTAACAAACTTTTTACGGTAACGGCACTTGTTTTGTGCTTGCTGAGTAGTGGGATTGTTCATGAACAATTACAGTCTCCCAGAAAAGATTTGAGGGCCTTATGGGCACAGTTTAGGATTAAATGGTGCCAGATCATCTATATTCAAAGACTTAGTCAGAATTAAATGAATAAGTTGTTTCTGGGCTACTTATTGTCATACTAACAGTCTGCCTCTCACCACAGAATTGGAGGTAATTAGCACACATGCTATCCTACTTTTGATATGTGGTGCCCTATTTATGGTGGGTCTGGCAAAGTAACTAGAGCCCCATTTTTTTGTAATAGTAACAGCATGTGAGGGAGCACACCAGATGTATTGTATTTCCAGATTTTGCTGTGGTTGGGTACCTGTTGCGTCATCTTTGACTTTTGTGAAACACTTTAAAAGGCGAATATGTATTTAAAAAAAAATTGGTCTAAATCAATTTCAACAGGTATATACATACACATTTCTTATTTTCGGATGAGGTTATTTTTTCTATTACAGAGTTTACATTTGATAATTTTGTTTGCAACGTTTATTTTGACATTGTATTTTTCTCTACTCCCTGTGTGTTTTTTCAATATTGTTTACATGTAACAGAGTTTGGATTGAAACTGTACAACACACCGATTGCCTATGTGACTAGGCTCACACAGTCCCGGCAAGCATGGCTCACGGGTGGGGGTGCGGGGGCGAAAAAGGGCTTGGGGTCGCTTCGGGGAGGGTGGGGTTTAAATAATAAATACAATTTGAAAAAATAAACCTTACCTACTTTCCCGGGTCCAGCGACTTTGGTCTGCTCCTGCTTTCCTGCCTCTGCAGGAACAAGAAGGAGGCAGGCTCCCTCCCATCCCCTAAGTCAATCACAACACTGCAATGGCAGCGTTGTGATTGGTTGGGATACTGACCACACAGGCAGCTGGGGAGGTCATTTTATCCATGTAGGCTGCATGTAGCCAACATAGAAAAGGGAGAGTGCCCATGACTGGTTTAGTCGGCCCCAACACTGGGCAAGCCACTCTTCCACTGCCCTTGAGCAGACCCACCCACCCCCAACCAAACCCTTCTGCTTTCTCGCAGTGTGAGAAGCAGAAACATAAAATGGTATTTATAATACCATTTAATGTTTCTGCTTCTCGCACTGCGAGAAAGCAGTGGGGCGATGCTCCTCCGCAGTGGCGTCACTAGGGGGGCGCGGGGGGTGCGGACCGCACCGGGTGACACCATCACCTGGAGTGACACCAATCACGCACCAGGTGATTGGTGTCACCCCAGGTGATCGTGGTTAGTCGGACAACGCAGCTGCGGCTGAGTGGCGGCATTGAACTTTTCTATAGTTTTTATTATTTGATGTAGATGATAATCCTGTCAGTGTTAAAAGTATTTATGTAGTACCAAGATTTTAGCTACAGTTGCCCGATGTTTCTGGCACCTTGAGTAATTTTCAGTGGTGCTCGATGGTTCTGGCTTATTGAATAATTTTGAGTGTAGCACGCTCTGTGTAAGTTCCTTTTCAGTTTTCATCTCCTGAAACTTGCTCTATGAAGCAGAAGGACGGCAGTGATTTTTCCTGTTCTTGAGTTGGAGAGTTCGGCAGTTAACGTTTGTGCGAACGTGGTTAGTGCGTCGCCCTTTTAATCTCTTGTAGTGCTGGCGTGGATCTGGTTTAAAGTGCATGCTAAATGTTCTGTTCAGTGGTCTCTGAGCCGTGAGAGATTTCACACCTTCCTTGTGCGTTTTAAAACGTATTATTAACATACTACTAAAATGTTGAAGTGCCGGCACTTAAATAATGCACAATATTGTCTGCGTTAATGTCTTATTACTTACCGGTAATCTTCATTACCCCGATTGGGGTCCTCCCCGTCCCAGTCCTAACAACGTGAGGCAGTCCTGCCTCCACCCAGCCAATCACAACGCCAGTTATTCAAAGGTTACATAAGCCCCTCCCACCTACCGCCATGCCTGTTATCAACAAGACTCCGACACAAACACAGCGGGAGGGCGGGAGGGTACAGGACTGGGACGGGGAGGACCCCAATCGGGGTAATGAAGATTACCGGTAAGTAATAAGACATTACCCCCTCATGGGTCCTCCCCGTCCCAGTCCTAACAACGTGAGGAACTCACAAGCAGAGAACCAACCAAAAAACGCAGGACACCAGGGATCCATGCAGTGTACAAATCAGTAAAGATCAATGAACAGCAACGCCCAAGATGCCAACAGAAAAACAGCCAGCAGAGGAATGTAAAACAACAAGCCAAGAAGGCAGCATAAATACGAGACGGGACAGCGGGTGGCCGCCCAACAAACTCCCGGACAGAAAACTCCAGCCGCCCCAGCCATGAAGCAGGCACAGAACGTGTCAAACGACCCAGCACCAGAGATGGAGGAGGCAGACCCAAAGGACCGAAAAGGCAGGCAGACCGCCAGACGCACCCACTGACTAACCTCAGAACCGGAAACCCATAACCCCCAAGCCAGGCCTCCACAGGAGACAAACAGGGCAGGAGAAAACGGAAAAACACCAGGGAACGAAGGTGGGAAAAACCGGAGAGCCCAGCGAACCACCAAGGAAGGGGGAACAAGGGACCCCCCAGCAGGTAAAACAGGAAGAAACACCTCCAGCTGCCAAAGGAAACGGGAAGAACCCACAGGCAAAAAGGCCGGAACAAGCCACAAACCAACCCAACCCGGCAGGAACTCCCAACAGGGAAAAGAAACGAGCAGAGCACCCAAAGCACCAAACACACCCAACCAACGAGCAGAGGTGATGGCCAGCAAAAGGGTTTGAGCTTTAACCCTAAAGAAACTGGTGACATGTGCAAAATGAAGGTTGACTTGTACAAATTTGTCAGAATACTTAAGTTGAAAAAGTTTTTTGTGTGCAATCCCAAATTGAATAAACCAGTGTCAATCGCAAACATGAGTAATGTGTCTGATGTACCGAGCATCCAGGAAATACAAGCGACACGATTGTTATTATCTATAACCGAGATGGAGGATGCTCCTTTGACTATGACCCAACTGTTGGAAGATCTTGATATAGACACGAACTGCCCTATTTCTAGTGGTTTGAAGAATAAATCGAAATGGACTCCCACTCTCCCTGGTGGGAATTCTGTTGACACTTTCTACAAACGGGTCCTACAGGACTTGGACGATTGGGACTTTAAAACCACTCACAAACATAGAGGGCAATTGTTTAGTGATAATCTCACCAAAGGGGAAAGATTGGCTTTAAAGAACCTCAATGAGGATCAAACCATTTTGATAAGGGAGGCAGACAAGGGAGGAAATGTTGTGATAATGAATAAAATTGATTATACTAATGAAATCCTTACACAACTTTCTGACACTAACTGTTATGAACCATTGAGCCATAACCCTATTGGCCAATTGGGACTTCTGATCAATAAACACTTGGTTGAGTGGCACTCCCAAGGTCTATTGGATGATGACGAATTAGCTTACCTCAAGGTATTTAGACCCACCTTTCCATATTTATACACTTTACCCAAAGTGCATAAAAACCGAGACTTCCCACCTGGTAGACCGATTATATCGGGTATCGGAGGCCCTACTGAAAAACTGTCTGAATACGTGGACGTTTTCTTGGGGCCTTTGGTACGTAATCTACCGAGTTTCATACAAGACTCAAAACACATCTTAAGCATTCTTGCAGATGTAGAATGGCAAACTGGTATGATTATGGCAACTTTAGATGTGGTCGCTCTTTACACTAACATTAACATAAATTTGGGTGTGGAGGCAGTTACACGAATGTTAAATATCCGACCAGCCACGGAGTGGTTACATAACCAAATGCTAATAAGAATGATGCAAATTATCCTCAATAACAATTTTTTTCTGTTTGAGGGTAAATGGCACAAACAGACCAAGGGGGTGGCAATGGGGTCTAAATTTTCCCCTAGTTTTGCCTGTCTCTTTATGGGTTGCCTGGAAAAAGATTGGATATGGGGCACAAGAGGCGCGGAATGGATTGACAGAATTATCTATTGGGGGAGATTTATAGATGACTGTCTCTTGCTTTGGGCAGGTACACAGGGCGAACTTTTGGAATTTCTTACATACATGAATAGCAACCCTTATGGTATGGAATTCACCCTGGAATTTAGCGATAAACAGATCTCTTTCTTAGATATAGAACTGTACACTGATGACAACAAATTAAAGACACGTCTTTTTAGGAAAAGTACTGCCTGTAATTCCATCTTACCCCTCAGACAGTTCACACCCTATACACCAAATAAGTGCTATACCATATGGTGAATTTGTTAGGGCCAGACGTAATTGTAGTGATGAGCCTGAATTTCAAGAATGTCTTGAGGATATGAAACAACGCTTCGTAGAACGAGGATATTCCCCTGACATCATACACAAAGCCAAAAAGAGAATTAAAAGAGTCAAGAGGGAAGATACTCTAAGACCCAAACCTACTCTGAATGGGGACAAAAAAGATAATATACGTATGGTCACTGACTTCAATGAATTGAGCCATGTGCTTCGCAGGAGTCTTAAGAGACATTGGAGTATCCTTACAGCTGACAAAACACTGACCAATTACGTGGCCAGACAACCTCAAATTACATTTAGGAGAGGTAGGACTTTACGCAATAGACTCAGTCCCACAGTTCCTAGAACTACTAAAATTGACACATGGCTTAACTCACCCAACAGGGGCTTTTTCAAATGTGGTTTCTGTGGAGTGTGTAGGTGGGCTAAACACAAGACAAAAAATTTTAAAGGTTGTGACAACAAAACCTATGAGATTCGAATGAACATTAACTGTTTAACCAAATTCGTCATGTACATTATTGAATGCAAATGTGGACTCCAGTATGTGGGTAGCACCATTAGGTGCTTGAAAGAGAGGATTGGGGAACATGTTAGAGCTCTTTTACAGCAAGATGCTAGATATCCGGTGGCAATTCATGCAAGTATTTGCCACGCACAAGGTCCCAAAAAAGAATTTGTCTTTTTTGGAATTGACCATATCCCTATTGACACTAGAGGAGGCAACAGAGAGCTTCGCCTCAGACGTGCTGAAGCTTTTTGGATTATGAGACTTCATACAGTGGGGCGGGGTCTTAATTGCGACCCTGAGATGCAATTTTTTCTGGGGGACTGATGTACTTTACTCAGAATTTTAGTATAACTTTTCTGATTACACGATAAGACTCCTGTAAGATTTACCCCGCATCCGCTTTTGTTTCTGACATGCAATATTATCCTTCCTGTATGAACGATAATAACTATATATCTTGTTCGGTAAATTTTGACTGAAGGGTGAGTAGGTGCTCTCATTCTTCACCCTCACTTATTTTGGTTTTAATGAATACGTATATTATGTGCATTATCATTAGGGCAAGTAGATGTTGTAATATTCGCATGTACCACTTGCCAGTGGGATTTTTGTTGTCGTGTCATTGCCACATACACACTGTGGCTGATTATCGCATGATCATTGTTATTGACTTTGTGTTCAATTGTACATATCATGTTCCTTTCTCTTACCAATGCAATAATATGTGAGTTCATTTCCGAAAAATTGTTGGAAATGCGATCCTCCTCCTATTGATATGAACAGCAGCTTATCTTACTGCTTATTTCCTTTCCTTTTCCCTCTCCTTTACTTTAAGTAACATATTTCTCCAATTTGGATGCTCGGTTGGTGTCTTTTACATACCTTGGTTGATGTAGGACTAAAGAATTGGGACCTGGAGTTTCCGTAGCATGGACACAGTCCTTTTTCTATTTTGTGAACCATTACGGAGGTTTACGCTCTAGCCTTTTGCTTGCCCCTTGGAAACTATAAGTTTGACCTCCGGGGCGCGTTGTGGTTACTTCCGGGTCGGGGACGCCTGTTACAACGAGGGTGATTGTACCAAGGTAATTACGCCAGACCTTCTAACTTTTCGAGCTTTATATGTAAACGAGCTGACTTTAGACAATATCATGGATTTCCCTCGAGCAACGGGATACTTATGCCTAATTTTATTTCCATATTTCTTGTCTTGTAGAATCTGGAAACCACACGTACCCATGTGGTGTTCCGTCACGAATTTTATCTGAATACATATTTTGGACCCATATACAATTATTCTTTGGATGGCACTGACGTGCATTACCTGGGCGTCCTCTATATAAAGGGCGATTGGATACTTACGGGTAAGAGACTGCCTTCGTGGGTGAAGGTGTGACTGAATTTACTGTTTGTGGTCGCTTAAAACTGATCACTATATTTGTATGTATTGGGCTGTGAGAGTCATATTTATCGTTTTCATGGACACTTGGTTGTGTTAAATTTATGGACTTCGAATACATTGTGGGACTATTTATTTGATTTTGGATAATTTGAAGTTGAAATGCTCATACTTCATTGTGAGTTCTAGTGAGATTTAGTGTTTGGTGAAATTGTTTACTCTGCCATTAGGATTTATCTGTGTCTACATCCTTAAATGTGGATTACAAAATTATATCCTTACAGCATCAATTTGTCGTCTTCGTCAAAATATTGGTTACCCTGCCGGGTTGGAATTATCACCGGACTTGGGGTGAGCAGCTTTTGTTATATTATATACGGATATCCACAATGAGGGTTACGTGTTTTTCTTGACAATCTTTACCAACCAAAATTTGCGCTTTCCTTTCTCTTTCTCTTTTACCTACCTTTACCTAAACAGCCCTTAAAAGATAAAGATTCAGCCATTGAGGTATCGTTGTAAATACTTTGTATTACGCATCACACTGATGGGAGTTGCATGCGGTTGTTTGATATCACGCCTTCATTTACAATGAGAGCAATATATTTTTTGGATCTCATAATTTGTATTTATTCGGAACGTACTCATACATGTTTTCTAACCATACTGTGAATCCTGCTGACAGACTTGGACGTAACCATTACGAATATTAGTATGCTTTTCATTTCTTGTTTGAATTGTTTCACGGGTGTCTGTCCACTTTATAAATATATATATAATAATATATACCTTTTTTTGAGTAATTGACTTGCAAGATTATCCTTTTCCATAACAAGCTTCAATGCTTCTAACCGCGGACTAAGGAGTTTAATGGTACTCTTTCTGTTTGTATTAACCTTATACAATCACTTTCTTTTGGGTTCCTTATGACGGGGTGCATTCTTTGGAATGTAGAGAAATGGCACATTCACTTTTGGTATTTTGTAACATATTATTGTTGTTGCAGACTCACTATAGGTCATTCATTTTTTGTATTTTTCCAGCCCTGAAGAGTTATAGTGTCTATGATTGTATTGACCTATAACGAAACACGTGTCGGCTGGCTGTCAATATCTATTGGTGTGACCATCTAATAAAAGGAGTGACACATCAAAAAATTTAAAGAATCGACGTTGGATTATTGTTTTCGTAAAATACATATATGAGTACTATACTTGTTGAAACTTAAATCTGTGTGCGCGGGACTTTGTTGCATTGGTTGGGATACTGACCACACAGGCAGCTGGGGAGGTCATTTTATCCATGTAGGCTGCATGTAGCCAACATAGAAAAGGGAGAGTGCCCATGACTGGTTTAGTCGGCCCCAACACTGGGCAAGCCACTCTTCCACTGCCCTTGAGCAGACCCACCCACCCCCAACCAAACCCTTCTGCTTTCTCGCAGTGTGAGAAGCAGAAACATAAAATGGTATTTATAATACCATTTAATGTTTCTGCTTCTCGCACTGCGAGAAAGCAGTGGGGCGATGCTCCTCCGCAGTGGCGTCACTAGGGGGGCGCGGGGGGTGCGGACCGCACCGGGTGACACCATCACCTGGAGTGACACCAATCACGCACCAGGTGATTGGTGTCACCCCAGGTGATCGTGGTTAGTCGGACAACGCAGCTGCGGCTGAGTGGCGGCATTGAACTTTTCTATAGTTTTTATTATTTGATGTAGATGATAATCCTGTCAGTGTTAAAAGTATTTATGTAGTACCAAGATTTTAGCTACAGTTGCCCGATGTTTCTGGCACCTTGAGTAATTTTCAGTGGTGCTCGATGGTTCTGGCTTATTGAATAATTTTGAGTGTAGCACGCTCTGTGTAAGTTCCTTTTCAGTTTTCATCTCCTGAAACTTGCTCTATGAAGCAGAAGGACGGCAGTGATTTTTCCTGTTCTTGAGTTGGAGAGTTCGGCAGTTAACGTTTGTGCGAACGTGGTTAGTGCGTCGCCCTTTTAATCTCTTGTAGTGCTGGCGTGGATCTGGTTTAAAGTGCATGCTAAATGTTCTGTTCAGTGGTCTCTGAGCCGTGAGAGATTTCACACCTTCCTTGTGCGTTTTAAAACGTATTATTAACATACTACTAAAATGTTGAAGTGCCGGCACTTAAATAATGCACAATATTGTCTGCGTTAATGTCTTATTACTTACCGGTAATCTTCATTACCCCGATTGGGGTCCTCCCTGTCCCAGTCCTAACAACGTGAGGCAGTCCTGCCTCCACCCAGCCAATCACAACGCCAGTTATTCAAAGGTTACATAAGCCCCTCCCACCTACCGCCATGCCTGTTATCAACAAGACTCCGACACAAACACAGCGGGAGGGCGGGAGGGTACAGGACTGGGACGGGGAGGACCCCAATCGGGGTAATGAAGATTACCGGTAAGTAATAAGACATTACCCCCTCATGGGTCCTCCCCGTCCCAGTCCTAACAACGTGAGGAACTCACAAGCAGAGAACCAAAAAAACGCAGGACACCAGGGATCCATGCAGAGTACAAATCAGTAAAGATCAATGAACAGCAACGCCCAAGATGCCAACAGAAAAACAGCCAGCAGAGGAATGTAAAACAACAAGCCAAGAAGGCAGCATAAATACGAGACGGGACAGCGGGTGGCCGCCCAACAAACTCCCGGACAGAAAACTCCAGCCGCCCCAGCCATGAAGCAGGCACAGAACGTGTCAAACGACCCAGCACCAGAGATGGAGGAGGCAGACCCAAAGGACCGAAAAGGCAGGCAGACCGCCAGACGCACCCACTGACTAACCTCAGAACCGGAAACCCATAACCCCCAAGCCAGGCCTCCACAGGAGACAAACAGGGCAGGAGAAAACGGAAAAACACCAGGGAACGAAGGTGGGAAAAACCGGAGAGCCCAGCGAACCACCAAGGAAGGGGGAACAAGGGACCCCCCAGCAGGTAAAACAGGAAGAAACACCTCCAGCTGCCAAAGGAAACGGGAAGAACCCACAGGCAAAAAGGCCGGAACAAGCCACAAACCAACCCAACCCGGCAGGAACTCCCAACAGGGAAAAGAAACGAGCAGAGCACCCAAAGCACCAAACACACCCAACCAACGAGCAGAGGTGATGGCCAGCAAAAAAGCCACAGTAACAGACAACCAGAACAAGTCAGCTACCAGCAAGAGCCCAAAAGGGGGCAACATCAGACCCCCCCCCAAACAGCAGGCAAAAACCCAAGAAGGTACAAATACAGGAGAGACCGGCCGACGAAGCCGAAAGCCTAGAAGAAACCGACTCACCAAAAGGGGCAAAAACCACCAACGAGGCTCCAGGGCCCCGACAAGCACGAACCGCCGCCCACTGAGAAGACAAAGCGGAAGGGGCAAGGCCCTGTAAAAAAAAATAGTCCCGAGAAAATCCAACACAGAGGCAGGATCCCCCAGCACAGGAACTACCCAATGGGAAGAACACAAAGAGAAAAAAGAACCCCAAAGACGACCACAGCACCCAAGGGTCGAAGGCCGACGTGACAACGTGATGCCACGAGCCACCACAGAGGAACAGCCCAAAGACGCCAACCACAGCCGCACAAGAGCCAGGCCGTCAGAAGCAAGTGACATCAGGGCAAAAACCAGCTGTGGACCAAAAAGCAGAGCCGGAGACAATGAAGTCCGGCCAAACCCGACCCCCGCCAGCAGCAGCAGGAGCGGAAACAAAGACAGAGAGGCCAATGATACAGACACCTACACACACCCCCTTACATCCCCCGAAAATGCAGGAGGAGAAATAGGAGGGAAGGCACACAGAAAGCCCGAAGGCCAAAGAAATGAGCAGGGGCCAATCAAAACCACACCAAATCGAACTAAACAAAGAAATGTGCCGCCGAAGCGAGCACAGAGGGCACAAAACAGAGGACAGGAGGAAACGGCCCAAGCAGCGTCTACGAACGAAAATGCAGACAGACCCAAATACAAACCCAAAGCCCACAGAGGAGACACGGCCCAGAGAGCGCCGCGGGAGCCCGAACTACCAGAGGCATCAGACACACCAATGAGCCATAGCGTTGTGGGAACAACACATGGAAGCCAGCAGGAACAGAGACAACCAACTGGTCCCCCCAAGAAGGCCCAAGCAGCAAATAGCCACGGGAAGGCCAGCACGAATCAAAAAACTCGGCGGCCACCAAGGACCCCAACGTGGCGCCCAACCCCAAGGACAGGCGTCCAAGGACAACAAGAGGAGAGAAGGGAGCTGAAAACGCACCCCAAACACCAGGTCGGGAGAGCAAAGCCACCAGGCCAAAGTAGGAACCAGAACAGGGGAGAGAGGAACCAGAGCCATGCAACCTGCACGAAAAAGGACCCAAGGAGCCAATCAGTAGAAACACCAAGGACAGGAGGAACAGGCAAACCCAAGGAACCACAGCCGCGGAGGCAGCCAACACCTCCAGGAACCGCAACCAACCCCAAAGGGCAGAAGGGCGACCCAGCAGGACCCACAAAAGAGCCAACAGGGAAGAGAACAGAGCCGGAGGGCGAAAACAGCCCCATGCAAAGTGACGAACAGGCCCCGAATAGGAACCAGAAGAAAAATGGCCAGAACCACAACGAACCCCAGAAACCGGAGCAAGGCCACAACGCCACCATCGCCAGAACAGCCACAAGGAGGGTGGAAGCAAAAAACCGGACAAAAGCCACATAGGTTAAAGCCAATAGCACCCCCCAGGCAGTCACCCACCCAGGTATGGACCAGACCTGACCCTGCATAACATAGAACAACAGATGCAAGCAGAGCGGAACCGCCAACCAGCAAAAAACCTGCACAGCAGGAGCCAGCACCGCGGAAAAAACCTGGGGAGCAGGAGAGAGGCCGAAAGGCAACACCCGAAACAGAGAAATGAACCCATCCACAGCAAACCGCAGGAACCGCAGACCAGCCAGACGGATGGAACGTGAAAAACAGACAACACCCAAAACAGGGAGAGGGGAATGACAGACCGCAAGGGGAACAACCGACCAGCGGCACCAAAGGTATAAAGCCCCGGGACACAGACCGTGCAGAAAGGAACCAACGGGCGCCAGGACCAAGAACAAAGAGGAATAGGAACCCTGGCCCCGCTCCGCCACCGGAACCAGCACAACAGCGCCCAGAGACAAAAAGAGACCGACGTCCAAAGAAGAAGGCAAATGCAACACGGGTCAAAGGACAACGGAGCAACCGTGAAAACAGCCTAAAAAGGGGGACAGTCCGGAAAGGAATCCGGAAACCAAGAGCAAAGACCGACAGGACCCACCAGTCGGAAAGCAGACCGGACCAACAAGCCAGGAACAACGGATCCGAGCCCCCAAAACCGAAACAAAAACAGCAACGGAGACGGGGAACCCACTGCCAGATGAACACCAGGAGTGGGATACAGACTCAAAGAAAAAGACGCAACCGCAACCATCAGGTCACAGAGAGCCCCCTCCCAGGGCACAACAATACCCAAAGCCCCGGACGACCAACACCCAGGGGGCGCCGTAGGCGCAACAGAGGCCGGGAACCAAACAGAACACAGCCTCCCCCACCCCCCGACCACGAAAGGGCCGAGAGGAAACAGAGCACCACCACACAGACTGTCAGTAGAGGGAGCCAAAAAGCCAAGGAGCCACAGAAAAACCGACAGTGGACCAAGACGCCAGCACCACGTCAGCCGAGGAGAAGACGCAACCCATCAAGCCAAGACAGGAAGGAAGGCCCGCAAACAGCCAAACTCCACACAACCCATGAGAAGGAACAGTGAAGTACAGGCCGAACAAGAGCCAGCACGCAGCCCAAAAGAAGAAGCAACACATGGAAATGCAGGAAAGTGAGTGACAAAGTCCGCCAGGCGAAACCGCCATCCCAGAAAACGAGGAAAAACCCTGCGCATCTGCCGCAAGCCATGCATCAGACAAGATATCCAACAGGACAACATGGAAGGAAAAGGTCAACCACCACAGAGTAAACAAACCGTGCGGAGAACCCCACAACATCCAGGGATCCAGGGCCACATCGTAGGCCCAGGCAGCGCAAACTGGGCAGCCAATACCAACAAGTGTGTAAAAGCACAGATTGAAACTATATCAACCCAGGTAATTGGACAGCATAGGCAGGAAGATCTCGTGAACACCAGTAGCCCTTCACAGTAGCCAGCGCAGCCCCAGACTCTGCAAAAATGTCATCCACCTGCAGAACCAGGAAACTATGCCGCATGGAAACAGCCCAGGCAGGCACAGGTGAAGACGACCCTTCACACATGGTGAGTGAACCCGAGCAATCGAACCAAACAGGAACTCACCACACAATAAAGGAAGTGCCCAGCAACCTCCAAGCAACACTGCCCCCAATCACCAAAACACACAACGTGAGACCGGTGAAAATTACAAGGGCAGCCCTGTAGTCTCCACCCACAGCCCCAGGTCAAAAGACCATGACCGTGGGGGCCGGACGCTGCACTAGAACCACAGCGCCGGAACGACCCGGGGCCAGGACACCACGAAAACTCCCCGCCCCAGCCCAGCACATGAACGGGGAGAGTCCCTGACCCCAGAACAGGAGCGCAGCAGACCCGGGGACCGGAGCGGCTGCGCAGAGAGAAAAACCCACAGGAAACAATGCAGAAGTAAAAAACTGCAAATGAAATAATCCCGTGAAATTCAAACAGAAAAATAACGCAGAAGCATAAAACTGCAAATGAAATACTCACGGCACCGTCCTGAAGAAAAACAGAAACAGAAACAGGAACCGGGAGCACCAGCGTTCCGACCGCCGTCGGAGCAGAAAAAAAACAGGCATGGCGGTAGGTGGGAGGGGCTTATGTAACCTTTGAATAACTGGCGTTGTGATTGGCTGGGTGGAGGCAGGACTGCCTCACGTTGTTAGGACTGGGACGGGGAGGACCCATGAGGGGGTAATGGTCCAAATTGTAGTGAGCTCAAAATGGTGAAATGCCGAGCCAGCGTTGCCAGGATACACGTTTAACCGCTAGGTTACGCCTAAACCTTGGCAACAGGCACTTTGCCTGCTACGCTAGCGCCTCACTGAAGCTGCAGTCTAGAGTTGACTGACAGCCTGCAGGCAGGCCCAGGGTAGCGCAGCAGCAAATAGTGCGCATATACCGTTTTCTGGGCTAAGACCGAGGGTTGCTTCATGCAGCAACCCCGTCTCCTATGGGCAGGTAGTAAGTAGTATCCCTGCTCTAGCCAATCACAACGCTGCTATTGCAGCGTTGTGATTGGCGCAGGGGAGGGACGGAGGCTGCTTGAAGCCTGCTTCGAAAAAACGCGCCCGCCCAGGACCCGTCAGGAGTGTTGAGGTGGCGCGGAGCGGGACCAGGTGGTAAGGTAAGTTTTTTTTAAATTATAACAACCCACCCCCCACGACCCTATCTGCTATGCCATTGCACGCGGGTTCAGTCATGATTTCGCATGCACTGCGTTTACAGCCGAAATCAGGCGGAGTGTTCATTGCTTTCTTTAACAATATCTCTCTGCAGTGTTTGTTTTAGATTGCGCTCACACAGCGATGGCTATCTGCTTGTTTATTGGATTTTTATATGAGGAAATCCAGGTCCCTTTGATGAATACCTGGTATTGGTAAGACACAGGTGAAAGCTGCTGAACTCCTAATCTGTTTTCACATCAGGGTTAAGTGAACAGATGAAAAAGAAACGTGAACACAGTGGCAAACTGCGCAGGCAACTTCGAGCTCAGAGCTCTGCCCAAAGTAATCTTTGTAATGTAGGAATGTTAGGCAGTGTCAAATCATTTCGCTACTCCTCCCTTTCCCTCACACATGTACCCATACACACCCCTCTGCCTGTCTTTCCCTCCAGTCGTGAGGGGGTGACACCTTTACCCGCACTGGGTGACACCAACCCTAGTGACGCCACTGCTCCTCCGCCTGCATGTGGGAGCCGCCCCTGGGCTCACACCATAGAAGTGGTGAAAACAAACAGTGATAGGATGTGTGTCTGAAGTGAACAAGGACTCGGTTTAGTAGTTTTCATAAAAGGTCTGATTATAAAACATATTTATTCAATGTGTGTAGAGTTGTGACGCATGGTGCCAATTTTCCTTCTTGTTCATAAGGCTGTCATTTTAAATCATGACTTGTTATACAGCATCCGTTATTTAGATTCTTGACTGATCACAGCAGAGCAACACTGCTCAGACAAGATTCAAAAGTGTTTGCAGAGGGGAGCCATTGACTTGTGATGAAAATGGTCTATAAAGTGCATAAAAAAAATACAGTATAATTAGCATGTATAGGGTTTTTTGGGAAAGAAGTATGCACGAATTTTAGATTGTTCGTGGAAAATGTTCTCAAAAGGTCTAGCAATATAAAATAGCTGGATCCTTGACTTTGAGACAAATAATATTGTGTGTATCCAGTGAAGAGTATGTTACTTTCTGTGAGTAAACCACGCAGGTTTGTAAAAACAGGGGTTTTAAGTCACTGAAGCATGTTCAATTACAGTATTATAATCTGGATACAAATTACAGACCAGGAAAGTGGACTGAAAATAGGAATTATAGAGACACAGAGGATAAGAGAACGAGAGAACGCTAGTGTGAGAAAGAAAGCAAGCAAGCGAGAGAGAGAGAGAGAGAGACATCGCGTCTGGACTGCATTTTTCTCATTATCATTCCTGAGGTTTTCTTGGGATTTCGACATGCATATTAGGATATCTTCAGAGCTGAACAAAGTCTGGAGAGCTTCAAGTTTGCCGGGGTGGAAAGGATGTAATGAAGGTAAAGACTTTGTTATGCCAAACGTGAATGCTTTGCCTAAGTTATAGATGTTTACTTAACAAACAACCACAGAGAAACTAGTTTTCTTTACATTTATAGGGAAGTGAAAAGCCCAGGAACAGCTTAATGAAAGACGTGACAGCTAACCCTGCTTAACTAACTTACTACGGGAGGGGACGTCATATCTGTGCTCTTAAAAAGTACATTGATTGCACTTTTTTTGGCAGAGGCATGAAAAATCTCTCTCCATTCCTATCCAAATAAGTGCACTGTAAATGCCCAACTGAGCAAAATATTCACAGGGACACAAGGGACAAGAACTGTATTTAGGTTGGGCCGGTGGCAGCCAATCCCTAATTCAGAGCGGAACTGCGGCCAGATGTACTAAACATCATTTTTCAAAAAGGGTGGTCACAAAATGTGCACCAACGTTTTGAGAATCGATGTAGTTTTTGTGGCCCAACCTATGTAATAATAGTGAGGGTTGGCAAGGGCCCCATGCTTCACTACCGACACTTTCAGAAACGTTTACCCTAATTCATCAAAGTGAAGGGTTCCAAAGGGGAAAGCTTCCCATTTGTAAACCAAAGTGTTTGTGGCAGCAAAACTGGTTTGTTACATCTGGCCTCTGATCCCTTGTAACCCCTCTGCGTTTCCTGCAGACGTCTGTCAGGGCAGGTTGGTGCGTCCACGGTGAGCACAGCAGACACATGTCCATGCTGCCTCCGACCGCCGTGCTGCATCCTCGCCAGCCCATCAGGTTAATTTACTGCTGTTTAGGTTTTCCATGATCTAATCTCTTCCTCCGGCTCAAGCGGGCTGAAAAGATCATTGTCAAACCTAAACAAATGGTTCACAATGCCCTGAATTAGTCGCAATGTTATTTCTAAGAAAGAGGAAGGTAATGTTAAAAAAGAAAAAGCGAACACCGTGGCTAGAGACCTTGCTCTTAAATGCGTATTCATTTCTATCCAGATAAGTTGGCAGTCCTTCCTATTTTAAGAGATGGTTATCAAACTTCGAAGAAACTGACATGTACCCGATTATAAAAGAGATGTTTATTGGCGCTAATTATTGGTATAATTAACTTTCTGCTGACATTCCACTGTTTTTAGAATATACAGAGTTGGACTCGAAAACAGTATTTAGTAAATCATCTATTTGTAGTTTTGTACAGCGCGACTAGGGCCAGAAGGGCCGCAGAAAGTTTTATGTAGATACATTAATCTGGAAGACACACACAGAGAAATAAACAGCATGTAGTATTAAAGTCAGGACATGGGAACATACAATTATTTGCTTAGGAGTAGCATATAGAAATACACATCCTTAAAAATTGAGCATGTTATAAGTAGCTTTAATAAATATGTAGTATTCAATGAATATACAATAGATAAAATGTGCCTGAAAAAGTGCATAGCATCCGAACTCAATCATCTGGGTTGCTTTAACCCATCAGTCGTGGAGTCAGAATTGTGACACAAGGTATAGATGACGATCTAAAAACACTGCTAGGTGGAGAACTGCCCTTTTAGTAATACATTAGAGATTATTGCTCGCAGCAGTGAGACTTTTCCGGGATCTGCCAGTGACTTTGTGGCCGTGTGGGGACAGAAGCGGGACTACGACTCCCAGGAGCACCGTAATTAACAGCACCTGTGCCTCTCTTGTTGCCGTCCTCAGCCTACATCTTTGTGCACGCCCCCCCACTACACAGGCCCGTTTGAGCCCGTTAGAGAACGGTTGAGGAATGGGATGCCCCCCCTCCTGTCATCTGCAAACAAAGACTGGCAGTTTCATATAATCAGAACCCACACGTAACAATTATCACAAGTGAGTACTGCGGTCGCTGTCTCTCAGCCCAATATTGTAATGACTACTTCCAAGGCGGGAAAGGGTAGGAAGTCCATTAATGGTGGGTCAATAGTCGGTACCTTGGATCAATTTCTTACAAGGGCATCATCTGTGTTAGCCCACGAAATAGAATTGACTGAAAGGAGGCTATCCCTGGACCCTGCCTTTGACAAACGATCATCTCTGGGTATGCTGGTACATGCACTGTCGCCAAACTACCAACAAGGGACGGAATTGACCATGCCAGAAGCTAATGGCGAGGGGAGCAATTTACCAAAAGCCGCTGGAGGTTTGCCTACTGCCTCTGCAACTACGGACGCTGCCTCAGCCACCCAAGTATATCTAATCACAGTCATGAGCATTCAGGATCATCGACCCCAAGACCAATAACATGATCTAAATATAGTTCTTAACTGGGGGATACTAATTTGGCAGCAGAACCGAAAAGGAAGCGTGGGGTGCCCCTCTGAAAAACAGGAAAGTGAAAATTCCGAAACGTAATAATGTGGGGAAAGGTCAAATTATAAGAACTCCAAATAGCCCAGCCGTATGCCCGAACTCTGTACAAGCGATTACACCTACAAGGAGCTTCAGTGATGTGTGTCCTACTGAGTTGGGAACAGACTTTTAGATCAAACTAGAACTTATTTTTACAAAGACTTGTCTCCCTATCTACGATAGACTCACTACGATAGAAAGCAGACTTACGCACCTTGAATCCTTGTTTGACCCTGCCCAGGCACAGGATGGATCACGGGACACTGGGGCGAATGGAAACCAAGAAAGGCTGCAACCTAACGGAGATGGCCACCATCCTGTCCTGTCTACCACGAACAACTTACCTGATCCATCTCCCTCTGCTGCCGCATCAAATGACCCTCTACCCCAAACAAGAAAAACTGTTGCAATCAATAACAATGTAATGACTAGAAGCGGGGAGACCGGGGTCGGAGCTGGACTGAGAACAGACAACCCCGAGTAAACAGCAATACGCCCCATGACGCACCAGTAAAAGCTTTATCCTGTATAGATCTCCCTCCTGAGTCTTTACCGTATGTGGTGGTGCTTGCAGGGGTCCCAGTTTTGAGCCAGGGGAAAAAGGATGTTTATAGTGAACTTAAAAATAAATGCATCCAGTGGCTTAACCACAATAGGCCACTTCCGTTGCAGGTATCCGGCGAAATCTTGTACGTCAGAAGAGTGGAATGGGTAGGTTCACAGGAAAAAAACATCCCAGGAGATTGCGTTATAACTAATTTTAGGAACAGATGCGCTGTGGAACATATTTGCAAATGGGTTCCAGCACGTTCTGAAACGTAAATTCCATCCCTAAACCTATCCTACTTTTACCCCCTCCTCATAATGATTCCAGTGGTAACAGAGTAGGTCAGTTCTGGGGGACCCAGGATACTTTTGGTCGTAGTGCACAAGCTGGGGTGGTAAACTGGAAGGGAGCTAATACCTATACCCCTATACTTGCCAGTTTTCCCCAAATCAATAGATTTAGCACCTTGGATCATATGGATTGACGGCCTAGGAGCAGACTGTCTACATTTTTATTGATTGACGACCAGGGCTCACCAGTAGCTAGAGGAGGATCTGATGTAAATGATGGTCATATTCCTACAACTATTCAACAGGAGGGTGTATGTGCAAGGGAGGAAACCAGGGCCAATGAGGGGCGGGCCACAGGGAGTACTTACGAGACCACACTGCTTGGAGCTTTATCTCCAGCAATACAGGAGGGTGTTGGCTGTGTTCCAACTACGTTGCTAAAGGGAAGGGTCCAAGAGAGAGATCACGGGGGCAAGCGGCCAAATTGCGATAGAGGGGGAGAATTCTGTGAAGCCCCACTTGTTGGGGAAACCATTTGCCCAAGGGTACAAGGTGAATCAATGGTTGGGGCCTCTATTGGTAACATTAAAATTCTCTCCTGGAATTTGGCTGGGATCTTAAGTAAATTAGCCTCCCCTGATTGGGGTCTGTTTGTAGGAAAGTGCGATGTCTACCTAATGCAGGAGATGTGGGCGTTGGAAGAGATCTTAAAGGGCGGTTTCGCCACTTTTAGTATACCGGCTACAACTAAGGGCAGGGGTAGACCATCGGGGGGTTTAAGCATTTGGGTGGGCACACATTTGGATGCTAAAGCAGTCCATATATCAACTAATTCACCTGATCTTCAATGTGTCCTCCTAACGCTTCTAGATTCTACACAAATTGCCCTGGTTATGACACTGAAACCAGGGAGTCTGGGCCTGTCTAACCCCGTACCAGAGTCCAACCCTGTACAACAACCTCCCCTGCCAACTAACAACAGGCGGAGAGTCAAATGGCCACACATACAGGGCTTCCCAAACAAACTTGCAGGCATATATCAACAGGCTTTGCCACAGTTGATTGAAATGGGAGAGATTGGGGATATGGTCACGCATCCAGGATTAGTGGATAGGCCTCTGGAAATTCATAAACAGTTGGCTGCTAAATTGTTCGATGTGTTCTATCCCGAAGGAAATAAAAAGGCAAGTCCGGCTATAATTCATCCTTGGTATAATGCCAACTGTCGGAAAGCAAAAAAAAGACCTGCTAATCGCTGTCAAAGTGAAGGATAAGCCAAGCATTAAGCAATGTCGGCTTATTTATTTAATTTATTTATAAAGCGCACTGTCACCTTGCAGGCATCCTGGCGCTGACTGACTCATGGGCCAACAGGTATCAGACAGGGCAAGACCACACAATAGGTCACTCAGGAAACAACCAGGTTTTAATCTTTCTCCTAAATGGGAGAAGTTCCGTGGTTTGATTTTCTCAAATGGGAGCAAATTCCATAATTAAGCAGCGGCCACCTCGAAGGATCTGCCCCCTGCTCTGACCTTCTTGAATCTAGGTACTTTCACCAGCCTGGCCGCTGAAGACCGAAGTGGCATGGCTGGTGTGTACCAGGTAAATTTCGATTGCAGGGAAGCAGGACCAATTCCGTGAAGAGCCCTGGACACCAGACAAAGGGCTTTGAATTGTATCCTCTGTCGCAAAGGTAACCAGTGCAGCTTCGCAAGGGCAGCCGGCCCATGTGCTCTTCTAGGAAGCCCCAGGGCCAGCCTAGCAGCCGCTGATTGCATCCTTTGAAGCTATCCAACAGACACTCAGGGGAGCCCAGCAAAAGGGCATTGCAATAGTCCAATCTACTGAGGATTGTACACCTTGCCACTTGAGCACGTGCCTGGAATGGTAAAAGTGGCAGAACTTTCCTCAGAGATCGAAGAATAGCAAAGCAGCAAGCGGTCGGTTTTTTTACATGAGTCTCCATACTGAGCTTTTGATCAAGCATGACCCCTAAATTACGGACTGAAGCCACAGGCCGTACTTTAGTCACTGCTTCAGGAGGCCAAAAGTTTTCTGGAAACGGGCGGGAGATCTTATTCCCAGCGCTAAAAAGCATCTCCGTCTTACCAGCATTAAACTGAAGAGAGTTGTCCTTTAGCCACCGTGACGTATCCCGCAGACAGTTGTGGAAGACTTCCACCGATGTCGAGTCTTCTCCCTCAAAAGGAGAGGATCATCTGCGTATTGTCAGCATAGTTCACAGTCTTGATGTTATAGGTTTTAATAAGCGAGATCAAGGGTTTTAGATAGAGATTAAAAAGTATGGGACTAATTGCTGAGCCCTGTGGGACCCCATGAGGCACCTGATTGAACACCGATTGAAAAGGGGGCAGAGACACCGCCTGCTGCCTATCCTGCAAAAAAGATCGAAACCACGCCAGGGCACTACCTCTCACCCCAGCCTCAAATAGACGATTCAGCAAGATCTTACGGTTAACTGTATCAAAGGCGGCAGACATGTCTAACGGGATCAGAAACGCTGTGTGTCCCCTGTCTGCACGCCTCTGAAGCTCATCCACGGCGGTCACCAGAGCCGTTTCGGTCCCGTGAGCTGGCCGGAAACCAAATTGATCATTCTCTAGTAAATGATGCTGTTCCAAATGTTTAGAAAGGGTTGCACTGACCAGGCGCTCAACCACCTTTGCTGGAAAAGGCAGCAGGGAAATGGGCCTGTAATTTTTGGAACAGTCCGGGTCTAAAGAGGGCTTTTTCAGCAAGGGGGATATCACCGCCTGTTTCCACTGAGCTGGAACAGTACCAGTAACAAGGGATTGGTTACAAATTAGGCGGAGTGTGGGAAATAATTCCTCCTCATACTCTTTCCAGATTTTGCAGGGCACAGGGTCCAAAGGAGACCCGGAAGAGATTCCCCTAGTCAACCCACGAAATACATCTTCCGTAAGGAGTGGGAACTCAAGTAATGGTTCCCCCAACGCCCAGGCTGGTTCGTCATCCCCATCTACCGTTGCCCTAGATTCGATGTCATTAGGGTGACAGATGTCAGGGGAAGCCTCCAAATCCTCAATCATTTGCTCAATTTTCTCTTTAAAGAATTTGGCCAGGTTCTCACAGAGTTCTTGAGACGGGACAATAGCATTCTTGGAGCATTCAGGGTTGGTCAGACTATTTAATATGTTGAAGATGCTCCTGGAGCTATTAGCAGCCATGCAAATCACGGAGGAGTAATAGTCCGCCTTGGATTTCTTAATCAAACTTTTATATTCCAAGACTTTGCTTTTCCATAGCATCCTTGATGCTTCCTCGTAATCCCGCCTCCATCTTCTTTCTGCCTGTTTGCAACCCTGCTTCAAATTTTTCAGCGTATCGTTGATCCATGGGGCAGAGACATTCCCCTTACAACGACGTGTTTTTAAGGGAGCATGAGCATCCAACACCGCCGTGATCCCCGATGCAGAGTGAGGTATAATTCTCCTCAACTTGCTTATCCAAGCCAAAGGATTTACTCACATTGAATACCCCATCCGAGGATTTCAAACGAGCAAGCGCCTTCCAGCCTCTGCACCGAAATTCCTTAAAGGCCAGTGGAGCCCTAGTATAAGCACCCTTAATGATTACGAAAAAGTTGACGAGAAAATGGTCTGACCAGTCCATAGGCAAGATTTCCCCCATGGCCAGCAGATCAGGGGCCGCAAACACCAGATCTAAAAGGTTCCCCGCCTTGTGAGTGGCTCCAGTGACTTGCTGAAAAAGGCCAAAGCTTTCACAAGACTATAGTAAGTTAAGAAGACCCAAGTCAAGGGGGCCATTGCGCCAGAGATTAAAATCCCCCAGAATGACCACCTTATGGTGAGACGCTGCAATATTAGTCAGGGTGGCTAAAAGCGCTTGTTGTTGCAGAATGCTGAAAGCCCCTGGCGGTCTATAACATAACACACCAGTGCAGACCATCCCAGAGCAAGTCCGGCTTAAGTATAATCAGACTACTAAAAGGGAAAAGAAAGAATGGGAAGCTAATAGATGGGAGGATCTCAGAATAGCACTTCAGTGTAAGGACTCTAAATCCTTTTGGGCGATTGTCAGCTAGGGGGTGAGAGAGGGTAGATCAGCGATCGAAGCCAACATAGCAGCTGCAGTCTGGGAAGCACATTTTGGAGCCCTGTATGCATATTCTGTCGAGGAGGGTTCCTCGATCCTAACCCCAGGCCTCCTCCATGAGTATCAATTGGAGGGGGCCTGGGATATTATGCCCAGTGAGGTTGAAGCCGCAATAGTCAAACTTTTACCCAATAAGGCGCCTGGCCTGGATAAGCTTCCGGGGGATCTCTTCTGGTCTGAACCGAAAATATGGGCACCATACCTGGGTGTTCTTTTGACTGCCATATTAAAGGAAATGGATCCTCCAGACACTTGGCGTGGTGCAGAGATAGTCCCTATCTATAAAAAAGGTTGTCCCCTTCTGCCGTCTAACTATGTTTGATAGATATCACTCAAAAACTGATGGGAACGATCATCCTAGCCAGAGTCCAGGGTTGGATAGAGGAAAATGAGATCTTGAGTACCCTGCAGGCTGGTTTTAGGATGAGTATCTCGACTCACAACCAGATATTTAGACTCCAGGTATTATTCTGGAAAACAGTGAGTGTGGAGGGTGACAGTCTCTACCTCATCTTTGTCGACCTGCGGTCAGCTTTTGATCTGGTGCCGAGGGATAAGCTGTGGAGTGTATTGTTCGATCTGGGCCTACCAACTTACTTATTGGATGTGTTAATTAGGCTCCATACTAATAACTATGCTCAAGTTAGGTGTGGGAAGCACGGAGAACTGTCAGCCCGCTTCCCAGTGAAAAAGGGGGTGCGCCAGGGGTGTGTCCTGGCCCCCACCTATTTTTGTCTTTACATAAATGGGCTCATAGACCACCTACTTGGAGTCAAGGATAATGATGCCCCCAGGCTAGTCTCAGGTCGAGTGCCCGCGTTGATGTTTGCTGACGACACTCTGCTGTTGTCCAAAACATTAACGGGCATCCAACGTACCTTGGATGGTTTTGCTGCCTTTTGTGCATTGAGAGGGCTAGAGATAAATTTAGCCAAGACTAAATTTATGATCTTGAATCCCCCTAGGCAGTCTCGTCCAAACCCACTTTTGAATGGAACTCCATTGGAGCGAGTAAAGAACTTTGAGTACCTAGGCATTACCTTGACAGAACACTTTGACTGGGCTTCCCAGTCAGCTAAGGCTGCTCTTAGGTTAACTCAAGTGGCAGGGGGGATTTCAAAAGTGCATAGAATGTCTATATTCAAGCCAGCGGCCCCGGTTATATAAATGTATAAACTACAGGCTAGAGCGGCCTCTATGTACGTGGCGGAACTTTGGGGACATCAAAGCTCATCCAACCTCATGAAGGTAGAACATACCTTCATAAGGAATTTACTGGGCCTTCCAGTCAGTACACCGCTTGTGCCCCTACGCATGGACTTGGGGCTAGTCCCTTTAGAGGAGAAAGTAGATCTACGGCCACTGATGTATTGGAGAAGAATATGGTCAGTGCCCGAACTAACCTCCTTTAAAATGAATTTCTGGAGGTCTGGGCAACACTGAGAACAAACAAAAACCCGTGGCTCTCACATATTAAGGCAGTTAGCATCAAGAGCGGCCTACCCGAGCTTTGGGTTACTCCTGAAGTAACTTGCCCAGTGCTATCCAGGGCAGAGTTGGTCCATAACTTTAGACAACACAATTTACTGTCTCTTCATAGGTGCCCTACAGTGGGAAGACTAACAGCAGAGTTTCTTCAAGTAAAAACAGAACAAAAAAAGAGGACTTTTTAGACCTGATTTATCACCCATTGGCGAGGAAACTCTATATGCAATTTAGGACTGGTAGTCTCCCGCTTAAGGCATTTACTAGCAAATGGGATTCCAGTGAGAACACTGTGTGCCAAGCATGTAAATACAATTACGAAGATGAACTCCATGTCTTTTTTTTCTGCCCGGCTTTTCAGGCCACACGGAAATGCTGGTTGATACCAATTTGTAGTAACCTAGATTTCAGACCTTTAGAGTCTTAAAGTATGACACTCCTCCTCCCATTATCATTGCTGTTTCGCGGTTCTTAATTGGCATGTGGCACAGACGTAGAAAATGTACTTAAATACTCATTGTCATTAGGATATTGTACTAAACGTAATGCTTCGATAACTATTCAATGTCTAATCTGTTTTTAGACATCTGATCTTTTGTTGTATATATGCTATTTATTTTTTTAATTATTGTGCGTTGTACGTATTTTATCTGCACTTTAATGGTCCTTTGTGACCGAAATAAAGTTATTGAATGGAATGGAATATGATCGGTGCTGAACCAGTGACCTCTGCTTGAGCCACAACCCAAGTTTCAAGGAAATGAAACAATCCTGTTTGTAAGAGTCACCTTATCAGTACTCTCCTTGTGTGGTGTTTGTTGGTTTAAATGTTATTGTAGATAACCCTGAGTAACATAGCCGAATCCCGTCTTAAGTTTTCATTAAGAGATTGTCTGAAAGGGTACTCTTTCACAAACTTAAGGATATCCTGTCCTCCTTATTACAAGTGCATATATCCTGTGGCACTTGTAGCAAAGCAGATGGGATATCCGTCATGTATGTGATGGAGTACCTGTCCGAAAAACTCCAAATCAGGTCTTTAGTCTTGGTAAATACAAGAGCTGTACAGAGCCGACACAGGACAGTAGGACTATCAGTCCACAAACAATGATACAGATCCGAAAATAAGACATACACTGACTGAAAGTGACTAAGGGCTGCAATCCATTACATACTGAAAAAGAAAGACCTCAGTCTTGACTTGAGAAAGCTCATTACCTAAAAGCCTGCAGTGAGACACCTGCTGACTATGTAAAACTGTGCTCAATACACTAAGAGAGAGGAGCTCAACGTTTAGGAACGGGGTGCTGAAGATTGCAGGGGAGCGGAGTTTGTGGAACGTGGGGTGAGCGCCTGTCACCTTGTGCAAAAGGACAGAGGGCCCGAAGGCAGCAGAGGAGAGGCCTGAAGGTAGATGTATAGCAATATAGCGGTATTTGGGACTCTACAAGAGATGCTATATACAGGAGGGGAGAGGCAGAGGATTGAAGCACTAGGCGAGAAGAACTGGATGCCGCAATGATAAAGTCCGGAAACAGATGAAAACATTCTAAACTCATCACAGCTTTGATCCCCATTTTTGTTAGGTGTTCCTCATCACTTAGCACAGCCATGTTGAGGATGAGGGAGGCGTATACGGCAGAGCTGTGAAGTGAGGTCTGTATCTAAGGATGGGCCCTGGCTAACTGAATGGCTGTAAAGACCAGGGGCGGCTCCTATGTTGGAGCATAGGTGTGTCGCACCACTTAAATTCCCTCTCAAAGCCCCCAAAATGAAAAATAAAATGGTAATTAATTTAATTTTAATTTTGATCCCACGTCCCGAACAGATCATCAGAAAGGGGGCATGGCCACTGCTAAGTGACAGCAGCAGGAAGGAGGTGGGGCTGGCTATGCACTATTCAAAGTTCGCATGTCCCTTTGGCCGCACCGTCGTAAGGTAAGTGTAGTATTCCTACTTGGAATGCTCTCATAGAATTGTTATGTTACATTGTGGGTTGAACGTTCTGTATCTGGGAGTTGGGACTTTGGAATTGGACCTCCTATGCTTGTGGTTGTATAAGCTGTTTCTCCTACAATAAACTACTCTTATCTGGAAATCCTGTCTACTGGATTATATGATAATTTGGCGACGATCGGGATATATGGAGAAGAATTCATCTTAAGAAGTAATCTATTTTTAACCCTTAAGAGCAATGGTGAGCTTCGTTTATGTGTGGATCTCCGCAGTTTGAATAAAGAGATCTGGGTCGATAGGCATCCTTTACCCCATATCCACGAGCTAATTTCTACACTCTCAGGTGCTTGTGTCTTTTCCACCATTGACTTGGCCAGTGCTTATCACCAAGTTGTACTACATGAGGAATCTAAGTTCCTCACTACCTTTATAACACCAGAGGGTATGTTCCAATTTCGACGCATGCCATTGGGTTTTGGCTAGTGCGGCGTCAGTCTTTCAGAGACTTATGAAAGAGGTCCTGGATGGTTATGACAATGCCATTGCTTTCCAGGATGACATTTTAATTTTTGGGAGGCATTTTGAAGATCATGACAAGAATTTAGATAAAGTGTTAAAGTCTGTACAAGAAAAGGGTCTGACGTTGAAATTTTCAAAATGTAAGTTCAGACAGAGTAAAGTAGAATATCTGGGGCATGAAATTTCTGCTCAAGGTATTAAACCTAATGTTTAATCACATTCAGAGAATAGTTAAAGCACCTGCACCAACTAGCAAGGAACAACTTGTATCATTTTTGGGGCTTACCGAATTTTTGGAAGCGATTTACAAAGTTCAATTAGAACTAATAATAAAGCTTATTCAACTATGTTGGATACTCTTGGGAGTGAGTTACAAAGTGCAAATGTTGATACTTCTTTTTCCACAGGCAAGAGTAATAGTCATGACTCTGTTTCTACTACAACTAATGATAATGATAGTATGGGCAATGTTGTTGTACAACCCTGTGATGTTGTTCTAAGGAAGAGTTCTCGTGTAAAACACTCTCCTGTTAAATTGCGTGATTTAATTAATTATTTTCTTTTTTTTAAGGGGGAAGGTGTGTAGTATTCCTACTTTGAATGTTCTCATAGAATTGTTATGTTACATTGTGGGTTGAACGTTCTGTATCTGGGAGTTGGGACTTTGGAGTTGGACCTCCTATGATTGTTGTTGTATAAGCTGTTTCCCTACAATAAACTACTCTTATCTGGAAATCCTGTCTACTGGATTATATCAGTAAGTCTTTTTAATTTTAATTGTGTGAGAGCGTCAACCCACCCTCCCTCCCCAGGTAGATGCCAGCTGCCACTGGTAAGAGCACATAAGCATGGAACAACATATTTTTCTGGATACAGTTGCTCTAAACGGTATCCAAGGGAGGGAAAATGAAATGAGTACATGAGGTGAATTTAAACTTTCAAGTAATGCACATCTCACAAACTTCGCTAGGCAGTGAGCAACTTTTATATTTTAAAAGCAAATGTAAATACTCTTTCATGAAATTCGCTTGATTTAACATGGCATAATGTTTTGTCAAACCAAATAATCATCAAATACTCCGGGTACATTAAATGATGGTAGCCTTGCAAGTGGTGATGGTGTTTGTGCCACTTTACTTGTTGCCAAAGAAAAAAATTGGGTCCAGGAGGTTTTTAATTTTTTTTAATATTCGGCATTGAACCTGAGAATAGCCAATAAATGAAGATTTACAGGAGCACTCGCATGCAATAACATTTATCTAACCGGAACTACAGCAAGTCATATTTACATTTGTATTATTTACTCATTTTTATTTCGGCTTCTCCGTGAGGGAAAATACTTTCCCTGCTCCTTACACCTTGAAATCGGATTTACTCCCATCCTGGATGAGAGAAAATCTCCAGTATTTTTCAGAGAAGAGAATATCAGCCATAAGCTTGTGGGCGTCCACACCCTTCTGCAGGTATCACCATCCTCAAAATCAGAAGCGCCACCTGGTGAACAGATTATGGCAGAATTTTAATGGCGAGTAATTATATAAATAGATGTTGGCTTAGTCAAAAGGGTAAAAGCATCGTTTTTGTCTGTGGTTATCACCTAGGAGAGGCAAAATCAATGCCGATGTTTATGTCAAATCAACAATATTTTTTCTCCCACCTTCCTTGGTTGCCAATGAGGTTCTGCCACCATCCTATCTGCTCCACTTTCAATATCCTGTGGCATTCCATCTATTTTTCAGTGTTCTGTCAATTAACATTGGTCAACATCGGTCCATTAGCTTCTAGCAAGAAGGGCTCTAATCGTTTCCGCAGTCTTGTGTTACAGCTGCAGTTCATTGTTATTACATTTCCACACAGTTCCATTAATAAATGAGATTCACCTGGTTCAAAGCTCGAGCAGTGTGAAAGGATGCACTCATAAAACTTTCAAAATAAATAAATAAATAAATTACAAAAAATATATATTCAACTAATAAACAGGAAGAAGACTTTTTGCACCAGATAGCAGGAGTTTCGTCTTAACACGGGTTAAGACTACCCAATTAGCAACCATTCAGTTCTAAGGAGCTTGATGGGGACGACGCTTGGTGTATTTTTAGTTTTAAATTGTACGAGTTTTTGTTTGGTTGAAGAAATACTGTATATGAAATACATAATTAGGAAAACGTACCCTTCTAGCTATCACTACTTCATAAACAGGCTTCAGGTGGACAATAAATGTTCGTTAGAGGAGACCCCAATGAAAAGCACTGGCGAACTCCACAAGAAGATGGGATTCAGATGCTTCAGATGTGTCAAAGCACGCTCACTTGTTTCTGCCAGTTAGAAATGATGTACACCATTTAATGATATTCACTGAAGCCTGCCTGGATCCCTGCTCCTCAGCACCCGCTCTCTCACTAAACACGCTATGGAAGTCTGGAACCTCTAGTAAAATCTCTCTCCAGACCTCCTATTGCTCATAGAAACCTGGCTCAATGCAGCATCGACCCTCGAAATAGGATCACACATCCCAGGTGCGAGATGACAAGACAAGTTGGAACCAACAAACTTGGAGGCGGCCTTGTCGTTCATCGACCACAAGAAAGTCAACTGCACCATCAACTTGGCAAACACCTTCAACTGGCTGGAACACATGGCTTTCAAAGTCAGCACCTCGCTAACCCCAACCCTATGAGGAGCTCTTCTCTACCATCCCCACTCAGACCCAAATTCAACTTTAGCTCCGCACTTGCAGCCCCCATTGCCCCTCTCCCTCTCTTATCAAACTCCTTCACCCTACATGACACCCTCAACTTCCATCTAGTAGACCAGACTAACCCAACTCTGCTACTGTCCTGCAAGACCTTCGTATTTTGGAACCCACCCAGCAGGTGAATGACCCCATATACAGGGCTGGACACCTCCTTGATTCCATCCTCACCAACTTCTCAAATATCACGGTAGACCAACCCACCCCTCTCATAAAGACAGACTACTCCCCCATTCACTTCAGCATATACTGGCCCAAACAGCCTAGACCTGACAAAACCCTGACTGCCCAATGCCACTGAAACTAAATCTGGTAGGACTTATGGATCTCTGAGCTCTAGTTTCATATCCCCCAAACCATGTCGACCTAACATACAGGATAGCGAACCTCAACACATGTATCATGCCCTGTGTGGACTCCTTGTCTCCTCTAAAAACCACCCACATAGTTTGCTCCAAGTCCCAGGCCAAGAGGTACACCAAGGGCCTCTGACTCACGAAGCATCACTGCAAGCAGCTGGAACGACGGTGGTGCCACCCGCCGCAACCTCCACCCCCAACAAACCAGACTAAGAATCCTACAAAACAACCTTTCAGTTCTACTACCGGTGCCTCAAAACCACCAAGTATGTAGCTCTCAGCAAACACATTGACAACCGCTCCAACTCCACCAAATAAATCTTCACCATCGTGAAAGAATTCACCTCCCCCTTCACCAGGGCCACAACCATCACCCCTTCCCAGGAATTCTACAGTTAACTATCCAATTACTTCGAAAATCAAAATCATCTACAACTACTCCACACCCCAACCAGACCTCTCCACTCTCAACAATCAACACTCAACATTCAGAATACAGCAATAGCTTGAAAACCACTCTAAATTGCTGATCAGCCATAACCACTACAGAAGGCACTAGCACCATGTGTTCCATCCATATAGTAGCCCCTCGGACCCATGCCTGCACTACAACTCCACCAAAGATCTTGACCCTATCTGCACGGTCCTCGCACCCATGCTAAACTGATCAATTTCCACCACCACCTACCCGGACTCCTGAAAACACCACCATCTTACCACTCCTCAAGAAACCGCTTGTGGATTTCCCTGACCACGACCAACTACATGCCCATCTCTCTCCTTCCTTACCTAGCCAAAATCCTTGAGAAGCTCATCAATGCCCACCTGGCCACCTATATTAACCCAAACCACCTCATATACCCTTCCAAATCTGGCTTCAGACTAATCCAGAGCACGAAGATAGCCCGCAATGAAGCCACCAATGGCATCCATTTCATCATGATGGTACAGCAGCCTTTATTCTACTAGGCCCCTCTGCAGCATTTAACACTATCCCCCACATCATCCTCAACCAACATCTCCACAAGTCTGAAATCCGTGGCCTGGTGCTACAATGACTCACCTCCGTCCTCTGAGGTTACACCCAATCAATCAGCGTAGCCACTTACTTGTTAGACGCCACCAATATGATCGGGTCTTCCCTAAGCCACACCAAGTTACTTTAAAGTCTACATGGTGTCCCTTACCAACATCATTTGCTTCCACAGATCAAGCATTATCTCTTATGCAAATGACACATAGCTCATCCTTTCCCTGTCAGAAGAAACTCCTACAATTTTTCAGGTGCATGTTCTCTGTAGCAGATTGGAGAAGCAATAACGGTCTCAAACTCAACAGCGACAATGCTAAAATGGTTATCTTCATGAAAGACACTTCTTTTTGGTCCCCAACCTGGTGGCCAACAGAGCTGGAACCGAGTCCACTCGCCCACTAATGCTGCCTGAAACTTGGACATCATGATCACTGACCAAATCTCCTTGTCCAACCAGGTCAGCACGGTTGTATCTACTTGTTTTTACATCCTCAAATTGCTCAGTAAAATCTTCAAATAGCTCCCTCTAGACACCTAATGAACCATCACGCAAGCCCCCATCACCAGCAGAAGTGGCTATGACAATACCCTCTACGTACGCATCACAGCCCAACTGACTCTCAACCCACATCACCACACTCAAATATACAAATACACAAGTGTTGTCTTTTAAATATCGACACCAACATCTACAAAGTTGTACACAGCCCTGCTACAGCCTACCACAACAACTGTCTCCTTTTTCACACCATGGCCATACTCCTCCGTTTGGCTAACCTCCTGTTCCTCACCCACATTCCCCACATATGGCGAGCCAAAAAAGGGCATCACATTTTCTCCTATATCGTCCCCAAAGTCAGCAACACGCCCCTTGAGATCCATCCTCAAAGTCTGCAAGAAACTGAAAAAACAGACTATTTTAATAGTACAGATCATCTCAGGCTCCAGGACACTTTTGGGTGAAATGCACACCCTACAAATTTGTATAACAAGTCCCCACAACAACGTTCAGTCCAAGCAGTATGGAAAGGTTGATATTATGTATTGTGGCAGACAGGGTGATTATCAGGACCATGGATGCATTTCACTTTCTGCCTCTGCCAACAAGTATTCTTTGCATTGGTTAGATACGTTCCTGTTTCCCCGGCCAGACAAACCCTGACTAAAATGAAGCAGTTACATTTTCTCTGCAAATGGGGGCCACTTTCTCAGTACTCAAGATAGGAATGGACATTCTCCAATAGGCTTAATGCTGCCATATGTAGCTGGTTCCACAGTAGGGTTTTCAGCAATTCGAGGGGACATCAACAAAAGGCTAAACTGGTTTGAAACACTAGGGGGCATATTATCAAGGGGATTTATCTCCGCTTTTTTGGCTTTAAAAGCCAAGAAAGCGGAGATAAAATTATCTCCCTATTACCTAGCTGTCGCTAACACCAGTTAGCGACAGCTAGTAGGAGATAGCGACCATCTTGGGCCCCACTTTGCATGTCAGTGATATTTATCACTAATGACATGCAAAGTGGGCGTGCCAAGATGTTAGCGACTGAAAACAGTCGCTAACATCGCTATCTCCTATTACCAACTTTTGAAGATATTCACGCTAAGCGCGAATATCTCCAAAAGCTAACACCTGCCCTGAGCAGTTCTTAGCCATGTTATCCAATGGGAGGTGGATAACATGGCTAAGAGCATTAGCTCGGTAATGCATGAATATCGCTGACTTTTCAGCGATATTCATGCATTGTGGCCGTTTTTTATCGCATTTGCGATAAACCTTGGTAATACCAAGGTTTATTTGTGATAAAAATCGCCGCAGCTCAGCGGTAAAATTTGTCTCTAACCAAGCAATAGCAATAATTATCGCTATTGCTTGGTAATATGCCCCTCTATTTTTTAAAGGAGGTGCTCTTAACTCCTGAGAAGATGGGGACAGCAGATCAGCATTTTCAACAAAAGCTTCGTCATAGAAATGACGATCTTTACAGATAGCGGTTCTAATGTCACAGATATTTTTGCCTTGGGATAGAGGTCAGGTGGGACAAATCCAGGATAGTAAAAGTTGAAGAACTGACTGTTCAGACACTTGCAGCACACAAATCCGTTTGCCTTTAACCATTTCTTAGGATGATACTTTTCAAGAAAAAATATTGAAAAGATATAAAAGTTTTGCTGATGGCTGTGTGTAGTCTACTTCCTTTGGTAGTAATTGATCGCTTCCAGGTAGTGATAAAGAATACCACATTTGAGTCATTGTCTTTCTCTGCGCAAAGTATAACAGGACAGAAGTACTAAGATTCACTTCACAAAAAAGGTCACAAGTTGTGCACTGACATTTTGAAAATCCAATCTGATTTTGCAAATCAAACTATGTACAAAAGTGAATCGTAGGAGTCACAGATTGACCGGACTAATTAATAATCATTAGGCAGGACACAATTGGCTAAACGCACAGGCATGATGACCTGCAGTTGACAGCAGACCACCATCCTTGAGACTGCATGTCAAAATGGAAACTTCTTTCTTTTTATATCAACCTGATTTCTTTCAAATAAAGTTTCAATTTTGAAAAACTTCAGTGATAGTTGGCAGTGTTTTCCTGGACCAATGCCTATGCTCCCCAAAGTGGTCACACGGTTTCAAAACAGAATAAAGTAAGGGATCCTAAAGAGACCCCTTCTCTTTTCTGAATCAGTTACCACCTCATTTTTAGGTCTCGCGCTGCACGTTCAGTGCTGCGCTCTGCAACCTTTAGTACTTTAGCACTGACCTAGGAATCGCACACGCTCGTGCGTGTGCTTTTCCTTTTGTGCTACCCCATTGGCCTTTACGTGCGTCTTTTTTTAATAGACTGCACGCAATTAGCCAAAGGCAGGCGCATTACTCCACCCTGGCCTATTGGTGTGTATTACTCACTTGGTGCTCGTAATACACACCAATAGTCCATGTGGTTTCAATTATCGTGCCCAGACACGGGCACGATAATTGAAAGCACATGGCTCGCAGTGGCGCGCACGCGCGCACCACTCGCGGGCTTCTTTGTTTTTCAAGCGGAAGTGAAAGCGAACGCTTTCCCTGCCGCTTGTTACATTTGCGTTAATTGCAATCTATGCAAAGTGAAGGACAAACTTGCCCATTTCATGTGACTTAATACACCGACTGCTAACTCTATTTGCATAGAGCATTTATCCATGGCCAGCTTTTCTCTCTAGCTTGTCTTTTGATTTGTGTAATGCTGAACTTTAAAAACACGTTTTTATAAAGTGGTTTGAGCTTCCCTTGACTTATGATGAGCTGTGCTCCGAAGAGAACTCACACTCAAGAACCCCGAGTGGCAGAGATGTCAGAAAGAAAGCTCACAGATTAATATACTTATGGACAGCCTATGGCGAAGACAACCTCTTAGTAAGACCGAGGCCTGCAATCTTCCATTTGCTCTATAGACATGACACCTATGGAATTTCCACTTTATTAAGGTGTGCTATACACTTATATAAAGAAACCACAGACTGTTATGTGCTCCCATTAACGGTGCCGTCTTTTATTCAGCCACATTGCCAAAGGCTTGCCATTTTTTTCTGTTTTTCATTCCAAGCTTTGAAATCGTGCGTGAATCTTGCCACCCATCCGTTGAGAGTAGACAACTGCTGGGGCTTGCCACTTATATTTCTCATTGAAATGGAACCGATCTTGGCCCTGGCTTTTACATCTAAACAGAAGTATGAAAGCGACAAACTGTCACGCGCATTCTGGATTCCACGCATTTTAATTGAGTGCGTCTGACGTGGCAGGTGATAAATGGCACAGGATAGTTTACAGCTTCCGCTCACGAGGTTCGCGCTATATCAAGGGAGCCCGTGATTAGCCACACGAGAATGTAAAGGTTGGTCCAACACTGGTGGCAAATGTATGTGATATAACCCCGAAGAATAGTGAATTCCGTATCATTTTCCGAGTTAAAGAATCAGTCCCAGAAGTTTTTTCCCCATTCCTTGGGGTTAAACTGATAATTGCCCGGTACTGGTGTGGAATTACCACACATAAACAATAACATTAAAAGCGAGTTTACTGTTACTCCAGAACTGTGCAACTTAAATATAAGGTTTTCATTTTTATTTTTCCAAGGTGAATAGAAAGATACTTCAATCGAAAAGAAAGTTCTAGTCTTTCAGTTTTGAGCGTCAAGCTGATGCTGCTAGTACAATGAAGACTGGTATAAACATAATAGTTTTATATGATTCTTTGTTTATAATGTTTTACTGTGACTCTTAGCTGGCCTGTTTTGGAGCTTTGGTTAGGTTCTTGATAATTTCAGCATGATGCTTCCCAAGTGTACAGTTACCCTCCTACTTTGGTATATTTAAGGACTCCCTTTTATTCATCAATGACTTGATTTCTGGTACGTGTTGAAGCTTGTTTGTTGCAGTAGTTTGTGTTGTACAAGTATAAACCAACAAAAAATACACAATTTGTTTGGTTAATAATCTAATACTAAAAGGACTGCTGTTTGTCATAATGCAAATCATGTGTACTTTTGTTTAGCGATGATTTGGGTCACTCATTTCTCTGGGACACTAGCAAGACGTATTTAATCACTACATGGTGAGGTGGCAAGAGATTCTTGTATGTTACTGTTCAGAGGTAGAAAGCTAAAGACTTTTCAGACGTTCCAATGAGCTTGGCATGGGGACCTGTGATAAAGCCACAAGAATGATGGAAACTGAAGGATACACATTGTTTCTTAGGGCTCAAGATGCATCCAAATCAGTTCGACAACTATTGTGGCATCAAGAGTCACGTAGGGAAGCTCATGTGTGAGGAAAAGTACATCAACAATATATTCCCGATACAGTTTGTTTTCAAAAAGGCTCTGCTTGGCCAAAAAGAAAAACGAAACAGAGGAACTATTGTGTCTTGTATCGAGCTAATGGCTCAGGAGTGTTGTAACAGATGTGCAACGGATTGGTCATGGTGGCAAGAAAGAGGACGCAGGGTAAATACTTTGGGAAGAGGACCAAGAGAAGCTAGAAGTTCTATAAAAGAGACAGTTGTAGTTTGGTTAGACACAGCCGCTGGTCGAGGCTGCACAGTAATGTACTGGTAATCCTAATGGTGTTATGCTAAGTGACAGTTTTCATGTGTCTGCAGTGTAATGGGAAATGGCAATATGAAGCATCTTGGAGAGAAGGATTAAGGTGCGCAAAATGGTGACTTGGTTTTGAACGTGGTTAGGGTCACAATTGAGTAGAAAGGAGTAGAAGACTAAGGCACTCACTACAAGTGACCCGTTAAGTCCAATGGGCTCAGTAACAGAAGTTCAAAATACACATACTTAGTATTCTACAATACCTGCAGCTATATATCTTTACATAAATACCCGAAACTGAAAACAACACAATATAGCTGTTTTATATTTACAATGCCAATAACTAACTAACTAATACGAGACCTGTTGCATTGTAAATGCTTGTTAAAGTCTATAACTGATCAATGAGTTGCAGTCGTAAACCATTGATACACACCTTACTGACTCACAATTGAAAGGAATACCCAAAATACACACTTACAAATAACTTTTCTGAAAAACGTTTCTAACTCTCAAAATGAGGTGAATACATTGGCAAAAATGACTTTACTGCAACCAACCTTGGGATTTTTCGAAATTCCATGATTTGAAACCAAAAGATTCCCAAGTACATCTGGCCCAAAGTATCAAAAATGTGATTCTTGCATTTTGACCCATTGTGTTTATTTTGAAGAGGGGCTTAACAATACTTCCCTTTTAACTTCCTGAACTTTCTCATCACGAATCCTTAAAATAAACACATTTCCTCACTGGAAAGACAAAATATTTCAACCATTTATGAAGCTGGGTCAATCCTGCCATTTAGTCATTTGTGACGGTGGGCAACCTCTATAGACGACTATTATCCTAAGGTAATGCCCAAATTGCAGATCTAGTGCACCTTAGGGACAATCCTATCACACCCTAATATAAAGGGCATGCTGAATTGGTCTGACCATCCTTTACTAATAAAGGGATAGTCCTCTCCATCATTTTGTCCAGGTCCAAGCTGGCCATTCCAATTTTTAGTATTTGCAGGTGCACTTGATACACCCAGAGTTGACGCTTACTGGCATCCATTCATAAATTAATGATAGTGACCATCTTTTTTTAATTAAAGTCGATGTTGAGTAACATCATAATGTGTGGTGATGCAATGATAGTGAACATTAAAGTCCTTTCAGAATAAAGCAGGTTAAAAAAATCACCGTAATTTCAAATGTTGGGCTTGCTATAGAAGATAGTAGTAGCTTTCTATAAAGAAACCTCATTTAAAGCCCTACCTCCACATCTTCTCTGCATCCTTTGCCCCGAGGTCCAGACTAAGTGGATGTCAGGATTTAGGCTAAGCACAAACAGCTAATTAGGCATTACGTGCACAGGGTTTGGAGACAGTGGAGACCGGGCAAACAGTAACTAGACCACTATCTAACAATTGTTCATTATAGTCACTTCCTGATTTTGTGCACACTTCTGGATCTTGGCAGCAGAGCAGTATTTAAAGTATTCATGACATACAGCCTTTGCCTAAAAATGTGCTGCAAGTTTTAGTATCTCTCCATGTTTGTACCAGTTCCCAGGCATTACCCATCCCTCAAGGTTGTTGTTCTCTTCCCTTTAGTTTTCTTGTGGTAGATCTCCCATGGAGTATTCCTTTCACCCTTGTGCTACAGGTGCTTGCTACTTCTCTCACTTTCGTCCTAGCACCAACCGGTGGGCTTGCTTTGATGTCCTGGGGTACTCAGGTGGATACCAGGTCTGCTTAAGGCTCAATACAACAACATCCGCCACTGAAACTGGTAAGCCTCTCAAAAAGAATATATTATTGCTACTCACTCTGTCTGTATTCTCTACTTATATGTACACTGTCACCCATAGAGCCGATCCATGAGCTCCTGTCCCTCCAAACACTGAGGTAATGTTGGGCTGTTCCTCGACGGAGGCGTTTCTATTCCAAATTGTGAGGTCCAGTCCTTTGTCTCTCTTGGTCTCGCTCTCTCTTGTATTACTCTTTCCTGTTTACCCCAGATCCCTTTTGTGGGTGGCAAATGCATCTTGCCCTTAGGTACTCGGTGCCGGCAGGGCTTTCAGTGCATCTAAACCTCTGGAACCCCACAGAATACAGAGGATTTTGTACCAGAGTAGGTCCATGTAGATTGCACCTTGGAGTAACAGAGGCACCAGCCCCCACAGCGTAATCTGGATTGGGCAAGGTCTCACTTCTCAGGAGCCTGAGGAGGGAATCTCAGCCCATAAGTAATTGTGTGGAAACACAAAACATTGAAAATGCACTTGAAGTGAATTGCAGTGGGCAGATGACTAACTGGTAAGCACTGAAGATATGCTGTATTGGTAATCCATTGTATTGAAGACATTCATTAACATTTAACTGTAAAGACCCTCTTGCAGTACTTCCTTAAAATAAGGTAACCTGCTAACCATTTTCTCCAAGCTAGGATTAAATCCGATGCCCTGCTGACGGGCTGCAAACCTGTTCTGCTGTTGCCCTTGCATGCATGGAGACCCCATATCAAGATAGATAGTCCAGGGACATGGACTCAGCCACTAAGAACCCCTTTTGACCTTTCAGAGACTAGAGGAGGGCTGCCAAGGTACCCACACCTACAGGTTCAGCTGAGTAGAGCGGTGCCCATGTCTGGAAGGCACACTCCTTTCCGGTGCCAACATTTACAGTGGTACTTTATTCACCATACAGTACTCATGAGTCTCCATTTAGCAATGTATGAAAACAGCCCCATCATAGAACTACAGGGCCTAGGTTCTAGATAAATGAGTCATTCGCCACAAGTCAGGGTTTCCTGACCCTGCCCTGCATTGCAAATTTCCATCACTTTCCATCACTTGGCTGACTTGGACCCCACTGGAGCCATAGAACTTTAAGATGGTTTCTTTACTCTGCTCCCTGGTTAGGCGCACACATATAGTCCTTGATCTTTACAGTTGCAGGGGCAACTCCCAATTATCAAATAATAATTGGAGTTTGTCCCTACAACTGTGAAGATTGGAGTATAGCCCAACATTTATAACAAACATTTCTTTGACTGAAATAAACTATGGCAAATAGATTCAGACTTCAAGAAAGAGCAGAGGTAAGAATAAGAAATATGTTGAATGTTTGGGTATGATAAGGAGCATGGGGTCACAAACTATTAAGGTTAGCGTAAGGGATAGATTTAGGGGAATAATAATGGATACGTTTATTGTTAGTATTAGGGACAAATGTAGGTTAAAATTACAGTAAGGTTGACAGTAAGAGATAGGTTTAAGGTGATGGTAAGTGTAAGGGTAAGGAAAATGTTCATGGTTTTGTAAGTGTAAACCAAAGTATATGATACAAGGTAAGGAGTAGCGGAACTTGTTGAGGTAATGATATTAACTAGGCCATTGCAAAGTACATATTAATGATAGGCAGACTAGGCCGTAGGAGACTAAATAATGGTAGATGAGGTCAAGACAGATAATATTGTGGCTGCTAAGGCAGTGGCATAGATCGATTTAAAAATTCCAGAGGACATATTCAAAGAATTCCATTTTAGCATGGGGAGGTCTATAAAGAACAGTAGGAGATAATATGAGTTTCTATTCTTACTGAAAGAGCAACTGAAAATAAAAGCAACAATGAATGATTTTGAAAAAGTTTCGACTAAGTGCACTTCATGTGGTTTTATAAAGGCCCAGTTTCCCTAGAAGTTCAAGCAGATATGGCTACTCTTGGTTGATCCTTTCTATGTTTTTCAGGCATGGATCAGTTAAGTATTTGCCTGCCATTGTGCAGTCTTTTAACCATGTGTTAAAATATGGGTTTTATTTGTTGCATCATCATCATCATCATCATAAAAAACGTTATTTTGGCTATTCCAGCCATAAAAGCACATTTAAATTTACAGCATTTTTAAAATACAAAATCATATAGAACACTAGGTTATGAACATGGGAATATACAATCCCCCATAGGGAACTAGGAATACACAAGTCATCATTGTGGGAAATTCAACAATTAAAACATACATTAAAAATATAATTTAGAATATGACTATTAAAAAATAAAAGATGATTCACATCCGGTAATTTTATAAAACCCAGGATCGAAACACCAGCCAGTTTGCAGATATTACTATCTCTCGCATGAAATAATCAGCAAATACCTACACTTACAGTCTTAGGTATTACAGAGTGCACAATCACAAGAAATGACAAGTAGGAGCTGGCGTTGCTTATTGTCATATCAAATTTTTTTGTAAATACCTTTGTTTACACCACATAGCAAACAGAAATTTCGAGATTGCAACAACATAAACCGGGTTAGTATCAGATTTTAGGATCCTATAAAATTCTAGGTAATTCCTAATGCCCAGGTTTCTGCATAATTGTATAACCCACTTAAGCCTAGCCTGCTTGTATGCCGAGCAGAAGAACATTACATGTATTACTGTTTCTTCCTCCACCTGGCAAGGCAAGGGGTTGCACCCGCCCACTTATTAGTTAAAGCGTGAAGCGGGAGCGTTCCATATCTAAATTGCAAAAACAACTCCTTAGCTAATAGCGGTTATATTGAATCCAACACCTGCTCAAATTTATATTGGGACTTAAAGTCCAAAAACCCATAGGTTAAACCAGAGGGGTTAACTACCTGTAAAATACTTGTCAATTTGTAGTCTTTCAGTGCACTAGCTAAAGATTTTTTGAAATAGGTAAGCAGGATTCCTCTGCTGTGGTCCATAGGTCCTCCCTTCCTATTGCACGAAAAGAATCCCTAACAAAAGACAGCCAGGGTATACTACGGGCCCCCAGGGATGACATTACTACTTTTAATTCCTCCCTATAATTACCTAACTCTGGGGTTCTCCACAGCCGTCGCCAATAAAGCAGTGGGCGTGATGAGATTAGGTCCGCAATTGGAAGGATATCCAGATCCATCCTTAGTGGTACAAGGGGTGTATTCTTGGGTAGGATCAGAGTTTGTCTTATAAAATTGTTTTCAGTTACAATGAGGGCTTTGGATGAACTATGCCCCCAAGGTTCTGCCCATATAGGGTAGCTGCCTTAGCTTGAACTTTAAAGGTTATAAGCCCGCCGTTAGAAATCTATTAAACACAACTCTATGGCCTTTTAAAATCCCCCCAATAGCCTGAACCAACTTTAGGTTAGCCTTATTAATTTGGGGTCCCCACCCCATTTTGTCATTTAAAGTGAGACCCAAATAGTCAAAGTCAGCCCATTTTTACCAAACCTCACTCTAGCGAATGTTACCTCGTGGAGGCCTTTAAGCTGGTAACAGAGATATGGTTGAACTCCCATGTCCAACATGATACCCCACAGCTGGTCACGGTCCACCATATTAAACGCTGATTAAAGATCCACGAAGGTGAGGTACAGACTCCCGCCCTCCAGAACTACATGCTTCCAATAGATCAGCTGTAACCTGAACAGCTGAACTATAGTTGAGATTTTGGATCTAAAGCCCGCTTTCAGGGGGGTTCAGAAATTGAAGTCTTCCATCCATTCCTGGAGTCTTCCCAATAGCACTGTAGCAAAAAAAATTGTGATACATCGATAAGGCTAATTGGCCTATAAATTGCAGGATCAATGGGGGGCCCTTTTTTATAGATAGGGATAATCTCTGCGCCCGCCCACGTGGGGGGAGGGGCAGGTAGGCCATAAAGAATTGCATTAAATAAAGATTGAAGGTATGGGGCCCACACTACCTGTTTGTTTCTGTACAGGTCCCCAGGGATTCTATCTAGCACCGGTGCTTTATTAGGTAATAACTTGGCTAAGGCAGATAGAACCTCAGCCATAGTGCATGGGGGTATATCCCCTAGAGGACAAGGAGTTGGGCAGCACACCGTGATCTCACTCACACTTGATCCATTCGGTTGGTTTAAGTATAAATCCTTAAAATAAAGACACCAGGCTTCCTCACCAGTGTTAGGCTTGAAAGTAGTACTACCCTCAGTTTTACCAGTGTGGACTAAATTCCAAAAGCCTCTAATATCTTTTGATTACAAAGCTTTTTTAATAGCCTGCCATCTATCAGTTTCCCACTCTTATTTTTGCTTGTAAGAGAATTTTCTTTAAAAAAACACTAGCTTTCCTTATGCACACGCTGTCACCCCCCTTATGACATGACAACAGGGCTCTCTTAGCATCCCTACATGTCCTATTGTACCAGGGATTATTATCACTACGGTGATTACACTTAGTGGGCCTGCTGCTATAAAAGAAATCACCCAGTGTTGTAACTATAGCCTGGTGAATTTTCCCTAAGTCATAAACAGGTTCTAAATTAGCACAGTTTCCAGATGCGATGCTTACCTTTTCTTTCAGTAGTAGTAGTAATTTTTATTGTTTTAGGTTAATTAAAACCATTACAAAAATACATTGATAGCTCATATCTTCGGATAAAAGATTATAAGAAAAATGTATTATTTTTAAAACAAGAGGACTTTGATAAAAACAGTTTGGTACGGGTGTGTGATCGTAGTGTGGTGTCTTGGCCAATTTTCAGCTAATCCGGTCTGGTGCCATCTTCCAGATGTTTTAGTTTCAGTTCCAGAAGTTTCAGGAATTTAACCAACTTCCCATTTAATGGCGGAAGGCCTGGGTCGAAACAAGCAAGAACTTCTTGTCTGCGTGTGCGGATGTTTTGTTCATTGAAGGCAGTTTTTAACAGGGCTACCCTTTCCTCTTTCAGCCATGGGCAGGTGCATATTAGGTGTTCGAAGTCTTCATTCTCTGCCCCGCACAGCCTGCATTTTGTCCCACAGTCCCTTCTCAGCCATGGTTGCAGATGTGGAATAGAGGGTAAAATTCCTAGCCTATGTTTTAAGAAGGCTTCTTTTGAATTCCTGCCATACCCCAGACCAAAGTATGCTTGTAACCCAGGCGATTTATATGTGGACAAAGTCATCCATGCGTGTCGCCTTTGTGAAAAGGTCGCTTTGTCTTCCAAGTGCAATTGTCTTTTTATGCACTTGTTTACAACACGCTTGAATTGCACATGCGATAATGGAGTTTCCCATAGTTCTTTTAGACCTGTGACAGTCAGGGATTCCTCTAAGAAAGTTTTCGCCGGTAGTTGAAGAGAGCTGCTTAAGTCTAGCCATAGCAGATGGTTTAGTGAATTTTCTGGCGAGTTCTTTATTTTCTGCCAGCACTTTATGTATGATCCTCTTCTTGCGAGCTTTTGGCAGGTCAGTCCAAACTCTAACCAGATCTGGGCTTGTGAGGTGTAGGTTGGCAGGTTAAAGAGAAGTCGGTAGGCCTTTGCAATGGTTGTGTCCAGCAGTTTCGCGTCTATGCCTTTTAGAGCCTCACTGCTGTATGTAATAGATGACTCTAGCTTAACTTGTGCCACACGGAGCAGTGGGAGAAGAGTGGGACCATTCAAATTAGACTTTAGCTGTTTAAGCGTGGTAGCTATCAGCATCCCTTTCCCCTTGATTGCCTCTAGTTGGTTCGAGAAGCGCCCTCCTTTATCGAACAATATTCCGAGGTATTTATATTCTGAGCAATTTGCGACAACCTTTGTTCCAAGGAACCAAGCGTGCAGGGTTTTGTTCCCATTTATAGACAGAACTTTAGTCTTGTCAATGTTTATTTCTAGCAGGTTCGCATCGGCATATTCATGCAGTGCATTGATGAGATTTTGGAGACCTACTTTCGTGTGGCTGACCAGGACCACGTCGTCTGCGTAGGATATGCTAGGCAGCGCTTTGTCCCCCAGGCATGGAGCGTGCGCGTTACAGGTTTCTAGGGCAGGTGGCAAATCAGCTGTAAATAGGTTGAAAAGGGTCGGTGCTAAGACGCACCCTTGCTTTAGGCCGTTGGTGGTCGGAATGCGCCTGGAAAGGTGTGTGCCGTTGCCGAGCTTTACCTGGACCCACGTGTTGGTGTGCAGTTCGATCAGAAGGTGCAGTAGGGGTTCGGGGATCCCCCAGGAGGCCAATTTTCTCCAGAGGTAGCCCCGGTTGACGTTATCAAACGCCGCCTTGAAGTCGACAAAGCAAAGGTGGAGAGCCTGTTTAGTCACCCTTGCTTTGTCGATAAGTAGCGAAATTGCCAGCAAGTTTGACGTTGTTCCCGTTTCTCTGCTGAAACCAGTTTGGCTCGGCGGAATTATGTTGTGGTATGTTGCCCATTCGCGCAGGTGGGTCAGTAGGAGCCCCGCAAAGTATTTAGCCTCAATATCCAGGAGTGCTATCAGCCGGTAATTTTTTGGCAGCGTTCTGTCCCCCGCCTTATAAATTGGTGAAGTAATTGAGCCCCTCCATGAGGCAGGAAGAATCCTGGATCGGCTCACAGACATGTAAAGAGGGGTCAGCGTTTCTGCCCAGTATTCTGGCTCAAGTTTGAACAGGGACGGAGGAATCCCGTTTGGCCCTGCTGTGCCATCCTTCCTTCCCTTCGAAATGAGTTTCTTACAGGGGGATAATACTATTATACATGTCAGACAGTGTTTCCGGGGATTTGATTATAGTGGCCCAGCGAATTCGTCTCCCTCTTTCAACAGCAACTAGATTATCTAATTGGGTGTTATCAATACCTTGCTCTATTTCTGCTAGATGAAAGTCTAGCAATACGACCAGAGGATTATGGTCACTCTCCTCACGCAAATTGACGTTAAACTTAGCGACATTGTGCCAGATTTCAATGCTTATTAGAATATAGTCAATTATAGATGCCTGGCCTGGTCTCTCAAAGGTGGAGTGCCCTGGGTTGTCATCCGGGAACCGACCATTAGAAACCCTCAAGGAGTACGTGAGGGTAAGAGAGGTCAGTTGTAGAACAAGTGGGGACCACCGCCTTATCGGGTAAGCATTAGACACTGGGATTGACCATATTGAATCCTCATCACTAGTAATAGATTTTGTGAGGCCATTGAGAGGTTCAAAGTGGCAGTTTAAATCCCCGCCAATTAGAAAAAGCGCTTTCCTCGACAGTGAATTGAGGAGGCTAGCCAGACAGTCTAACGTCGAGGATGTTCCACCATGATGTACTGGTAGAGAGTAAACGTTAATAATGGCCAATTTTGGGACATTTCTGTGGGTCAGAAAAATACATAGGATGTCCGGTGAATGAGTTTCTATTCTCTTCACCGTGCATCCTAAATGGATTCCCACCCATATACAGAGGCCCCTCTGAGGGTCTACCCCTCGTGCCCTTCACAGCTGCTTCACAATACGCTGCAAAGCCTACTCTATATGAAGGGCTTAACCCCTTCCACGCTCATGACGAGCTGGGCTCGTCATGAAGTAGCCTCCTCGCACGCTCATGACGAGCCCAGCTCGTCATCTTGTGTGGGATTTCCGATTTCTCAGCACAGCAGGGGAATATGCTGAGCATCCATGGGGTTAATGCCCAGGTTTCTTGGAATAAACAAATCTCATAAGAATCTATGAAGTTATCCCAGTCGGGCAGATCTAATTTGGCCACAAGGTCCGCGATATTCCATGACAAAATCCTAGGGCCATTTGACCTCGCTTCCAGCCCACTCTCAACAATTACCTCCGATTCTCGATTGCCTATAGCGTCAGGGGGCTCACAACTAATAGTGGCAGGAGCTAATTGTTGGGGATAAGATCCCACCTCGCAAGTTGCAAAATTGATTTTTGTAGCAACTGTAGGTTTACCCATCTCCTCGCCTGCACTTGCAATACAAGTTTTACCACTTTCAATAGACCTCAATGCATCACTTGGGACTGGGTGTTGAATTGTTACCCCAGTCCCCCAACCCAGAGTATTGTCACATAGCTGTTTGGTCAGTGTCAGTGGGCAGTAATCAGTAGGGGTCAGTCAGTCCACCAGATCAAGATCACTGAATCTGTTCCTAAGTGGAACGCTAGATGGAAGAGTAGTACTCTCCAACCCATCTCTGCTACCGACAATAGCGGGCAGTGCCCGCCTGTCCCAGATCTTTCGTTGGTAGCTGAATTTAACCAAATGATTTGGGGGAGTATAGAAGTAGCTTAGATCGAGAGTCTGTATGGTAGATCTCATATTTTTATAAAGACCCTCACATATATGTTCCATCACCTGACTATCTCTAAAATTAATAATTATGCAGTCTTCCACTATATCTTTCGGTCTACGACCTACCCAACTCACTCTGCGAGCAAACAGAATTTGGCATTGGATATTTGGCGGAAGGGGTCTGTTATTATTCAGCCAATGGATCGTTTTATTCTTTGGTTCAATATAAGATTCAACTCTACCAGTTTCCAATTCCGGAACCCCGGCCAGAACAACAACATAAGGTGAGCAATCAGGGGGTAAATCAATATGTGGCAGTGTATTCTTGGGCTCATTACCATTCTGTTTTCCCTTAGAACCTCCATTTGGTTTTTGCATCTGACCCCCTCCCGGGCATTGTTGAACTTCTCTTTCACCCTGATAGCAGTCCGTTTCTAACTGCGCCTCTGCACTAGGTACAGCTACTTCATTCCTACACAGAGTGGGATCCATTGAGTTAGTAGCCTGGGTATGAGTCATTAGAAGGTTGGTGGCAGGGGGACCCCGGGGTCCATTCTTCGTGGAATCATAGGCTTGACCGCAATTCACCAACTTATTCTTAATACATTTAAAATTGGTTGTGGTCAGCTTTTCAAATTTTGCCAGCTTATCATCGATTGCCAGTAACCTTTCTAATAGGGGCTGCATAGATGATGTAATGAGGCCTCCTACATTTAGCCAAAACCCCTCTTCCATCTGGGGCAGTGAATCCACACTGATGGCCGTATTCAAGGTATTTGATGCAAGGATCGTCACCTGGGGAACTTCGATACTTGTGGGCGCTATATTCGCCAAGTCACCAGTCTAATTCAATTTAGGCATCTTTTAGTTTTTTCCCCTCTGGAGAACTCCTCCTCGCTTTCTTTTCGGGACTGTCCCCAGTGTGTGCTCAGGTTGGTGAGGGAGGTCTTTAGGGGCAGGCCCAGTACATGTAGCTGTGCCGCTATCAAAGTTTGACAGAGAGTTATGTGTAGATGACACAGATTGACAGATATGGGCAAAGGAATGTTCCTTATTTCCCGGGGTATTTGGCTGCTGCTCTGTCGTATAGACCCAGGATCAAGATCTGCATGTATATGGTGCTCTGATGTACGTGCTTTCATCAAACCCCAGTGAAGAACGTTTAGAAAAAAACGGATGCTGTGAGAGACGGCGCTCTGTGATTGCAATCTCATGCTCCCACACTGACGAAGCCCTTGTAATAAACTGATCGAGGGTACCGGCTACGTACCTATCGGTCGATGCTTTTCTCCCCTTCCCTTCAGTGGAGTGGTGTGGCTCATTGGTTCGAGGCGGCAGACCCGGAAGCAGGGAACGGCCCGGGACCAGCGTTCAATTCCCGACGCGGCAGGGTCAGCGGACTCGATAATTCTCGCCTCGGTGCCTACTCTAACCAGGGATCACACTCGGCAACTCTGGACATTAGCTTGCCTCATCTCTACAACGGCCCCCCACATTCGCCGGGGATGCCTGGTTTCACCTTGGAGATACCCAGTAGGGACCATCTCACAGGGATAGCCAGGACGGGTTCCCCAGCGGTCTACAGCGCCAAGACGCCTCAGGGCAGCAGTGCGCTTTACAAGACACATACATTTACATTTACATTCACGTCCAGACATGGTAGGCTAAGAATGACACTATATAATGTCACAGAGTAATAACACTTGGCAATACTTGGAAGCAAAACGCCAACCTTTTGAAGAAGAGATTTTAGAGGGGGGGCCCAGCCCGGCCTCCTCCGGTCTCCAACGGGCTCAAACGGGCCCGCCCTTGGCCCGGGCTTCGCCCGGTGCGTGCGCGCACGTCCCACGCAGCGGGTGCCGCGAGGAGTTATGTAGAGGGAGCAAGAGGGGCTGATGCCCCTCAGTTGCGTCGGGCGCAGGGCTCCTGGGACCTGGTGTCCTCCCACAAGTCAGCAGCAGCAGAAAAACAACAAGTCTCCCCCAGCGATACATCAGGTTTTACAGTTTCATCAAACACATTGGAGTTGGCAGTACCGAGCAGCTAACATACACTACTGTATCCACAGCTTAGATACAAGTGAGGAGACAAACCAGTGGGTTTATTCACAAAATAAATAGTTTTCTGACACAAGCGAAGAACCCACATAGACTGCGTTTCACAACAAATATCACATATTTTATTAAATTAATATAGAGAAGCGAAGGCAGATTATGAAAGAAAGGAAAAAAAACTATGCGAAATCCTTTGTTATGTTATAGCAACTGACCCCACCTCTAATGGAGGGAGAGTATTCGTATTTAGAAAAAGTAAGAAACCCTCAGCATAGATTCATTCTGATGAGGTTTGTATGAATTTAATCCCTTTGATGCTGGATTTCCCTGCAAAGAGGTATAGCTTTAACGAACTGACAGCTTGCCCATGTAATAATACCTCTGAGGAATCTGACCTTCATTTATTTTTCTTCTGTGGCTTCTATAAGGATCAAAGATCATGATATATTTTACCTCTTAAGACCTTATAATTTTACTCAATGCCGCCCTGCTTGGTATTTTCTTAAAAAACGTGATGATCCTTTTGTTTGTTTCTCCTCATCTGTATTTCTCTGGACTTCTATGAGGAGGAGGAACCTGTTTCTAGCTAAAGAGCAACAGATACTCCAAGAGTTTATCTGACCTATATAGCGTATTACTCAGCACGTTATGGAGCTAATAGGAGGAAATCTTGAGAGGGGAATAATCATAATTTTTAAAAATAAATGTTTTTTATAAGGTGATTAATTACTGTTTTACGGGTGTTTAAAGGTTATGGTCGCATTGTGTATAATTAATTTTAGATATTTTAGGTTCTATACACTTTAGGGAAGATGTCGGTAGATAGGAGTTCTGAACTCGGACTTGTTAATCGCACTGTAAATAAGTACGTAGGTAAGTGTCTACTTGGCGGACCCTGAGTGAAGTTTCTAGCGTTTATTCCATCTACCTGTGGTGTTAATTAATGTACTCGTTTTCTGGATAATGTTAGGTTTGAAGTGTTATTAACTCGGACTCCTCAATCGCATTTTCATCTTGTATTCTCTACTAGGATTTTATCTATTGTTAATATTAACGTGCTCTGTACTTTTATGATCTAGTTTTGTTTTATTGGATCGAATAAAGTTATTGATTGATTGAATACATGGAAGTTACGGACATCTGTAATTGGAAGCCTTATGCTGTCATGTCTGAAAGAACAGATATCAACCATTTATTATTAGCTTGCTAATAGTTTGAGAGTTGTGCTGATGAGAAATTATGTAAATATAGACAATGCTGTGTTTACTTTAGGAAAAAGGTACGGCTCATAGTGAAATGATTCGAAGAAGTGGGTGAATTGGCAAACTAAAACATTTAATCATCAACAGCAGTAGCACCACTTCAAAGTGCTATAACCTTTGGACACCCAGTCACTACAAGCACGCTAATAGGATGACAGAATCTGAAAATAGGGATTTAACTGGTCTGTTGAAATGGAGGACATTTGTCTGATCCCCAGAAGGATTCTGGCTCAAAGTTTCTATGTTGCTTGCATGAATGAATACAATCTCTCCCTCCAACTCCGGTGAAGCCCATCTTGTAAGCAATGGGTAAGGTTTGCTGCTTGAGTCGTTATTTGGGCTAGAGCTTTCAATATGCCTTTAAATACATTGGTGGATTATGATTGCCAGCCGTAGGAGCTCTGATTAAGACTTTACAATTCACTATTTTCATTATAGTCATCACCAGCATGCAATGGCTTCTTTTAAAGGCAGGAACAATATGCGCTCTTCTACAGATTTTCAACTCATCAAAATGTGCCATCTAGCCGAGTCTCAGTCTGGTCCACTGTGTGCTTTTCAATAAAGTGCCATATAATAATGCAGTTTGAAGGTAAATAATGACTTTTTATCGGAGCCTAATTAATGTGGATTTTGATAAACGTGTACATCACATCAATCTTGTTTCAACTGAGGTACATGAATTTTAATGGGATTGCTGAGGTAAAAGATTGTTAGAACAAAAACAAAACAATAAGTGCTTGCCGCCTGGAATATTGTGCTATGCCTCCTGACTCATTGCACGCTCTATTCAATGTGTCCACTGATTTTGCATCAGTATCCTGATTTTACATTTGTCTCTGACATTGTTGGTAATACTAGTGGACCTCAACATTAAGTTTGAAACCCCAGTCTCATACTTAATGAATGTGACTTGGCAAAAAAAACTGATAGCCCTCCCCCTTGCATGTGACGCAAAATGTCCCAATTTCCAGCTTCGCTTCCACCTCCGCAATGAGTGCAAGACACTTTAGCTTTCACTTAGACTGCACCCTTAGCGGAAACACACGTTTACCAGCCTCTACTACTCAAGAGCGAAGTTAGATAACAAAGTCTGAATCTGTGCCTCAATGCTGTTAAATACCTTGACCGGCGTGTCCAACAGGACCACATCACCCAGCAATCTTCGCGCCTGGAGGCGCCAACGTGTATCGTCAGCGTCAGGTGGCGCTTGAAAGTGGCTGCGTGTTCTTGCAGGACAGGAGCCTATTTCAACAGTTGTCAGTAGCGGAGCATTAAGCACGCGTATCGTTCGCGTCAGGTGGCGCTTGAAAGTGGCTGCGGGCTATTACGCGGGATGGGAGCCTTTCTTAACAGTTGGCAGTAGTGGAGCACTAAGCACTTTTCTTGCACGTTGACCCTTTACTAGGACCGGCGGGTCCAACGGGACCACATCACCCAGCAATCTTCGTGCCGGGAGGAGCCAACGCATATCGTCCGTGCCAGTTGGTGATTAAAAGTGGCTGCCGGCTCCCGCAGCGCGGGACGCAAGCAGGTGTGACTGGGACGCCACCGGGCAAAGCCCAGGCCAAGGGCAGGCCTGTCTGCACCCCTCCGTGAACTGATGAGTCTGGGTTAGGGCCAGGTCTCTTGGCTCTACGAAAGTACATCAGGACATCAGGATCATTGCTTTGCCACAGCCAGCCCATTTGGGTCTTTTTGTCCAAAGGTAAGGAGATGGGGAAGCGTAAAATCGTTATGCCTTCTGCAAAAGATCGCACTTTAACTACATCAATCACCAGCCTATTGACAACAGCAATTGGGGCAATAACAAGTGAAATTGAGTCTGTGGAGGAGAGACTAGAGGCAACACAAAGACCTCTACATAACGGTACATTAACGGACACAGACCCTGAGCATGACCGTGTAGTTGAGCTCATTGGTGATGGTGGTGATGGTAATCCCAAAAGTAATGATCAAGCAATAGGAGCCCAAGCATCTAATTTTCCGGACACATGTAGGAATGCAGTTTATATTAACACTACCAAACAGGGGGAGTTTCTAGATACTTTATGTCCTCCTCCATCAAAAAAATCTATGGTGTCGGGGGAGTAAGTAATTTCCAGCAGGTGGTTACTGTTTTCTTGGCCAGCATAAGGGCCAGGTCTAACAAGTGCGTTGCAATTGGGCATCTGCACAGTCTGGCATATAGGCCCAGAGCTACTGTCTTCCAGGAAGGGATTTTAGAGATTCCTGTGAATTGCTGCATCTGGTAATGGATATTTTAGTTTTAATCTTCGTCTAAATTTTTTTAAAGACCCACATCTAAATGAACAGGTATAAGTGTACTGTGTAAACAACAACCAGCTAAATAAGCAATATCCTTTACAGGGAATAGTAACAGTCTTAAAACCATTCACTTGTGTATAATAAAGTCAATAATTTGTGTTAGAGTAAATAAAAGCAGAAAGCGAATCACTGAGTAAAGAAGAAGAGGTTACACAAGGCAGATGTAAAAACTAGGTTATAAGAGAATGGAAATAGAGAGTGCAAGAAGTGAAGAATGAGCACATGAGGTTCAGTAGGAAGGAGGAGTTAACAAGGTTGAGAAGAAGCAGGAGAAAGACAGGACAAGGGATAGAATGACGTCAAATTAGGGAGGGTCAGAAAATAGCCTGACCAGCAAAAACACATTTTAAAAAGATTGGTTTTCATCTTTTATCAGAATAAAATTGGAATCTCAGCATGTCTCAAGTTAAATGGGAGTGAGTGCCTTAGACATGGTGCTGCATCACTGGCTTGAGTGAACAATTTCTGATTTCTACATTTCTTAGTTCACGTCTTAGGTTCTGAAAGCTTTTTATGATCTTTAAAGCACAAAGTAACTGGTCCACAAAGGCTACAACTGTATTCAAACCGAGTCATTTTAATTTTTTGAGTCATTCTCTGTGTGGTATCAATCAAGCACATGTGAAATATCGCACCTTTTAAGTACTATCCTCTACAAATACACAGATTTTGAGAAAAAATAGATTACATCTATTTTGAACTGGGAGCATACATTTTGAAGTAAGTGCATCAACGTCTTTTCTCATTGTCTTTTAGATACTTCATTGTATTCTATCCACAGAATAGTTTTGATCTATTCAAGTGCTGCTCCATGAAATGGCGTCTCCCTAATTTCATTTCAATTATAGTTATACAAGATAGGTAACAGCTTAATTATTTCCTTGTTTACATTAGTTAAGAATGAAGTTAATTTTGCATCATGAAAATATTTAAATACGAATAAGATTTCAGGTATCAAACGATACTTAGACTCTGATTCACTGAGATAAATTATTAGCCTTATAATAGCAAATGTTCTTCTGGATTTCCAAAGCTAATTTGATACGGTTTTGATATTTTTTTACTTTCATTTTTGTCAGCTTAAATCAGCAACCAACATACCACAAATTCAACATACAGCTTTTAAATTTGTTTCCCCAATGACATTTGAGTGGACAAAACACTGCGCCAGAAGTTACCAGCTCTATACTGTTCTACCAAGGTCCAGCCGTGAAAAGCTTGACACAATGTATTTCAGCTAGAAAGCTTTTTAAATTTTGTTTTTTATTTTCAGTAAATTCAATAATTATTCAAAGGACAACTTGAATCATACAATAACATGCCTCTTTGTTACTGACAATAAAGCATGTCAGTCATGGTATGACGATGTAATTACTTTCTTTGTAAAAGACATCTCTTAGCAGTTCAGTTCTATCTACGAAAACAACTCTACAGAAGAATTGCTAACTTACTGCACTACTAATATTGAAAAAGTGCTTTGACCTAGTTCATCTTTCCTACAGTATTTCTTTTGAATTACGTTACTCAATTGAGCGTAGAATGCTCAAATATTGTACTTGTTCCATTAGATGATTGCACCGGTCTTTTATTTTTTGTTTACACCAAAATTATGTGCAAATCATATTGGTATGAGTAACTACTGGATTCATATCTTTCAAATGTACCCTTGAAAATACAAAGCTCCATACAATGAATCTTACTTTGATCTAGTCTGACATTTTTAAATCCAGAAAACATGACTTTCATTGAACAATAAGAATTTGAGCAACCTACAAAAGCACGTCTTTGGAAGTGTTCACAAACGTTTTCATTACTCATTCTCACTACTGTATATGTGGGGATGTGAATAAGGCAGGGAACAGCATAACATTTGGTCAGGGTTTAGGGTAAAGCTTTTCTCCAATTGGAAAAATAGTTTCCCTGTAGAGAAGAAACAAAAAAAGTTAAGCAGGGCATTTTGATTTGCATAGGAGGATTTTATGATTGGTCCTGTGGGAATGGAATTCGGAAAAGGATTTCAGAAGAACTCATACGAAAACTGCAAGAAACTCAGTCTCCCAAGAGTACTCTTATTAACATTTCTGAATTCTCCAAAAATCGTAAAATCTCCTCCAAACATAGGAGGTAGCCCCCAGTTTTTTTGTGTGCAATTGTCTCTTCTTCATTAAAATATATTACTGCTTCTCCAGACTTCTACTGCTCCATATTTACAAACTATAGAAAGCGATGCATTATTTCATCACTCCCTGATTAAATGTTAGGCTACACATAAAGTCACGGGAAGACTTAAAAAAGTCAAATGTCACATTGATGAGACAGTGAATTGTAAGATGCAAGTACATAATTAGTTTACCTACATGCTACGTGTAGCGTCTAGCGATATTTTAGACTGGAACCATAGAGATGTGACGTAGGTATCAGAAGCAATGCCATGAAAGCTTGTTTTAGAAAGTGGAGTTTACAGTTACACACAGCAGAATGAAGATGTGTAACACTAAGCTCTGTGTGTGGCGTAGTTATTGTCGGGTACCTAGGCTGGGAATATGCTACACATGGCGACGAAATAGGGGATAAGTGAGCAAAAAAATGACTGTACTCTCCCAGACAGTTTGCTGTGGTCCAAGCACTGCTCTAGCGTGCCACGTTTGTCGCTGTCGAAGATCGGAGTCGATGCTTTATACATGTGGAGTCGAAGGACAACTCCAGCCACTGTAAAGTACATGAAGACTACAGAGAAGTTGCAAAGAATTTACACATTGATGGTCAAGAACCTGAAGGTCAAGCCATAATTAGAGGTGCCGCGCTGCCACGCAAGTTGTACTTTATATGGAACAATATTACAAAAGGTGATTAGGTACTGGTACATGAAAAGTGCGGGCTGATAAAATTATCCAGAAATTTAAGTATATTGTCATTGCACTTACCAAAGCGTTGATAAGCGGAGCTTTACAACCTCAGTACCAGGTGAGGAGACCCAAGAAGAAGCACAAGGTTTGTGCTTATTGAGCTATCCAACACCTGAAGTGGCCCACTACCAAATTTGATAGCTCAGAACAACTCCAGAGGTCTCCAGTAAGTGAAGGTCTCCAATGGAGAAACAGGAGAAAGTAATCGCCTCCCCAATTGTCCATTATGAATCTGCGGCTGGTCCATCGCAAGGCCTCAGAAATAGAACAAATTACGCCGGCTCAAATGGACAGCCAACAGGAATAGAAAGAACTCCACCTTCAAGGTCAGCCACTCCCATAATTGGTTACCAACCTGCTGCCTCCATGAAACGGCTACTACCTTTTGACACCACCAAAAAGCTAAATATTGGCGAGAGATGATCTGCATGGATAGAGACTTTTGATGATTTCATTGATGCACTTGAAATGACTGATAACAATAAGATTATCAAGTATCTAAAAAATCCTGCTGGTGATGGAATAAAGAAGTCAAAGAAAATTCCGCAAACTGATGAAAAAACGATATAGTCAGATTAAAAAAAAGGCAGAATCTAAAGTTCAATCCAGTACCAAATGTAGAGTGCAAAAGATACATTTTCAGTCAAGAAGTCCAAAAAGTTGGTGAAACCACTGATGAATTTGAGGAGAGACCTGATACACTCATCTGACACTGTAAGTTAAATTAATTTACTAATGAGGAAGCTATGCGACTTAGAGTTACTGATAGATGTGTGTCGGATTCATTCACATGACGAATGTTTAGAAAAACTCTCAGTCTGGAGCAGTGGCGGCTGGTGGATTAAGAAAGTGGTGAGGCAAAAAATGTTGTACCCCAATTTAAGAAGCGAGCGAGCGAAGCGAGCGACCCCGAACTGGAAAAGGAGGGTGCGGGGGGGCTCTCCCCCGCAAGAAAATTTTGAAAAAAAATGTATTAAAATGGTGGGTTTTACACCACATATTTACTGCAAATTGTTGAAAAAAGGGGGATCCAAATATAGCATTTTGAAGCACAAGTGTGAAGAAAACAGATTCAAATAAAAAATGTGCCCAATCCTCAAACTGTTCTTCTTGCAAAATGACCTCCAAGCCAAGCACATACAACCAACGGAAACAGGCCCTCTAAGTGTTACCTACCTGTAACACATCTCTGAACCAACTATGTTTTCATTGTATATAATAATGAAAATGCTGCAGTTTGTTCTTATTTATCTTATGCAACTTACCACCATTGAAAAAGCCTATGGTCCTAGCTAGTTGTAGGTTTAATGTCACTCGTATTATATATCTGGAGGCAATGACAGAAGAAGCACAATACCAGTGGGGCAGCACACCATGCGAAGTACAGATTTTTAGCTTAACAGTTTTAAGCCACGCTCATAATTACATTGGCTGCCCCTACGAGAGACCCCCCCAGTTTGTTCATTCCACTTAAACCCCTGCACACAAAATTTGCTTACACTTTTCATGAGAGCCCTGGGAAACAGGGACGCACAGGTTACTCACATGTAAATCAGAGAAAGAAAAATAAACACCAAGCTCCCTGGAAGACACAGACTAACATTTGACCTCTGTCTTTGATTGCACAGCAAATGTGACAAGATAAGAACAAGATATAAAAGCTTGTTTACGGAAAGCAAGTATGTGGAAAAACAGTATACAAGATTTTGGCAATGGAAGGGACAAACCCGACAGCCTAAAACAAAGCCAGCAAACAGAAAATGTGAGTTACAAACCACACAGCTAATGGTAAGCAACGGGCGGAATGCATTCCAGGATCAACTTTCTGAATGTCCCCAATGTCTTTAGCAAACCAGACAGCTATGCAGTTTGGTAGGCTAGGACGTAAAAAAGTAGTTATATGAATGTAAGCAGTGGAAGGATAGATGTCATCCAGTCAAAGCGATTGTAAAGAAGCTATTTTCCAGGGGAATGACAAACACGAGAGGAAGAAAATACATCAATTAAGAAGCAAGCAACAAGCGATTAGACAGGCAACTAATGATTAGCAATGGACTGGCACAAAGTCCACTGGAAGCTTTTGATATGGTTCCCAGAATGTCTTTTACGCACAGATAGCTAAGAGGCGGCTGTAGGCAATATCTAAACATAACAAATGAAAGCCAATGCCTAGGTCCTTGAATTGGGAGAATGGGACTATTGGGCTACTAAGGGTTTGGCGGGCTGAAGAGAGAGGGTGCAAATGCATGCGTGTGAGCGAGTGCATAGCTGGAAAGATGAAAGCATGTGTGCATGGATGAAAATATATGTGTGAAAAGATGGATGCTTGCCGTTATCTCCCCATTTTGAGGGCAGAGAAAATAAAAGCTTCCCCAGCTCCATGAAACAGAGAAATCTGGGGATAGGTTGCATTGTCATGGCTATGCTGGGATCAGGGAAAGTCAAGAGTCAAGTCCCAGAACATTATGCCATTTTGTTTCGAGTTTAAGTCTGGTGCATTGAGGAAAGTATGGCCACAACACAATGGGGCCACTGACCGTGCACAGACACACATTGGTGAACGTATTAATGCACCAGTGTCGGTAATGCTGCGTCAATGGATGCCTTAGAGTGGGAGTGTACATGGATGGCTAAATAGTTATGGACACGTGCCTGGGTGTGACTGGATTGATAAAGGAAGGTGCAGATGTAGCGGCAGTCAAGAGCTGAATGCCTAGGCCTATTCATAGCCTTTTCTAAGTTACTGCTTCTAGAAGCCACAATTTTACAGCTGTAATGTGTGTTACAGAAGAATTTCTCCTGAAAAGTAGCATCAGAAAAAAATCACAAAAGCACATACAAATTCCAGGTGCTGGCCAACTTTTTATGTTAAATGTACAGGCTTGTAAATGCTGAACTCAGTAGTAGAATGGGCTCTTTTTGCCTCTCACACTCCTCAGGGCATGTTCAGTGGGAGAAGCAGGAATCCTACTAGTGACAATGAATTTTAAGGCCTCTCACGTTTTGATCATAACCCAAGTGATGACAAATTGAATAGGCTTTTGAAGACACATGGACTCATACCCAGTATTGATTTAGTTGCAAAAGAAATCCTGAGTCATGTAACGTACCCAGGTAGAGGAAGGACGTCCTTAATTGATTTTATCACACTATCTAAGGCTTGGGCTAGAAAGGTGTGTACGTTTAAATTGTAAAGAGTTTTCTGAATGACTATAACCTACTTTTTTTAGGCCTTAAACTACGGCCGCCCTTGGTGTCTATGAATGGGATGGTTTGCCACATCGGATATATGAGAAATAGGGGTGTGCGCCATAAATGGAGGGATGACGAACCAAAGGTCTTCTTAGCCCAACTTGTGGAGAATCAGAGGGAGCACTTTGAGCTTTGTCTCAGTGCTGAACCAGATCTGGGGTTGGTACTAGGGGCCTTTGCCAAAATTTGTAAGAAGCCAACTGAGAAATTAAAATTAACACTATTTAAGCAACACCATGCCAGAGGCACAATAAATGGTTTGATAACTCATGCTCACCAACTCATCTTAGCCTCATACAAGCTCTAAAAAGCTTGCTGAGGGTTCTGCTAGAAATTAGAAACTGTAGGACGCTCTATAAAGAAGTCATTCGGTTAAGGAAAGAAGAGATCAGAAGGGAGGCTTAGGAGCAGCTTATTGTTGCCTGTGCAAGGAATTATGCGTCTCAATTTTGGAAGGAAGTCAATGCACCTTTCTTTTCAAGTAGCTCCGCAATTAGCATAGATGGGACTATTCCTGAACATGTATGGGGACCATTCCTGAACATGTATGGGTCAAACACTTTACGAATTTCTATGAATCTAATAAACTGGAACCCATTAAGATTATCGCCATTGAGGATTCAATTGGCGTAGGAGGTGCGTAAGAGCTAACAATCTCCCTTGGGAACATAATCTCGACTCTGAATAGATGCCCAAGCAACAAAGCACTGGTACCAGATGGGTGCCGTTGACCCTTTTAAGGACAGTTTGGCACGTTGGGCCCTAATACTGCTGAATATGCTTCGGAGTGCAAGCTGTGCTGATACCCCTAAACCATGGTCTAGGGCAACAATTGTTCCACACGGGGGACAGAAGTGATTTCCATTGCTATCATCCATTATCATTAATTGATTCCCCAGCCAAGTACTGGACAGAGAGTTTTGTTGGATCGACTTGAAAACTGGGCACATGAGAAGTGCAGTTTAATTATCTGCACAATATGGTTTCAGGCAGGGCCTAGGGACTGTAGATAAATGCTTGAATCTACATCTAGATATGAGTAAATGTGTGTCCACCAAAGAGGGTTGTCTCTTACTGGCATTTATGGATTTAAGCACAGCCTTTGATAATATCTCAAGGGGGAAGCTGTGGAATATGTTAATAAACAAAAGTGCCAATCCCAAAATGGTTCACCCTCTCTCCCAGCTGCATGTGGATATAGAAGGAAGTATTGGGTTTTGGACAAACAAGAAGAGTAAGCTACATATAAAGATCCAAAAAGGGGTCATGTGAGACTTTATGCTGGCCCCCTTCCTCTTTAGTTTTTATAACAATGACCTAGATGATTATTTGATTGATGCTGCAGCTTATCCGCCTATTATGGGGTGCCGTCTGTACCCGTACTTGTGTATGACTGAGTGCTCGTGGCAAGCACGGGGATGGGTCTCTGGAAGTTTATAGATAGTTTTGAAGACTCCTATCACTCTCCCATAGCGTTCCGCCGCAAATAACGTATGAGGAATTAGGACTACTGTAACTGGGAGACATTGTAAGGTAGGCACCCATTATGCTGTGGCTGTCAGTGTGGTCCAGGCCTGAAGTAGCATTGACACAAACAATGATTAACGATTGCCTAAATCTAGTAAGGGCCCACAAAATGAAATGGCTTATGTATGTAAAAGATGATTTGCAGGTAATTAACAGGATGGAACTGTTTGAAAATCCATTGTGTATTAATCAATTGGCCGAACCATTGGAAAAAGTGAAATTTTAAGATCGATAGCTGATATGAAACAGGATAGTGAATTAAGGAAGAGAATGGTGGTGACATACCTCCCATTATGCGCAACTCCTGGTAATAAGCCATTCCTGCTAAAGGTGCAATGCCAGCAGAGATTTTACCTATTACGATTTAGGCTTGCCTTGACCCAAATGTTGGCGTCCCATCCCTCTAATGTGTATTCTGTGAAAGACCTGATACCATGCCCATGCAAGTCAATATTGCCCAGATCGCAACTGTATATTATCTTTATTTGTGAGTTGTATAAAGAACAGAGACCACAGCAAGAGAAACGTCATGTGAGGAATTGAAATACTAGGAAATGTAAAGAGGCACTCGAGTATTTGCAGCTCATCCGAACCGATGAGGTATGCACAACTCTTTATATAGATTCATTGCGTCCGTGGACAAAGCGTAGTTGGGAAATAGAGGATACCTAATGGAGGGTTCTTTAATCCATTGTCTCCCTCCCGACTAGCAGCCTGAAACACGGATATTGGTTTTATTTGCACCTTTTTTCTATTTACCCTGACAGCTTCGTAAGTATAATCTTGGCAAGACTTTTGGTAACACCCAGCAAACCTACAACAAATCCAATTCCCAACAACACAATACCAATTTATTTACACTGTGGTGTATTAAAATGAAGAACCAAACTATGCACCAGTCTTAAAGAATCCTCTAAACAGGGATCAGAGGGCACCAGAGTCCATTGGTGCTGCAAGCTCATACCCGTGGCAGAAATCACAATGTACAACGAATGATAAAATAACTTCAAGTAGATTTTTCTTGTTATTTGCACAAGTAAAACACCAAAATCACGGTGGAGGCACTAAGTTCTCTGTTGACTTATTTTTTCTTATCCAACATAGTGGAGGGGAAAAGGGCATTATACGACCTGGCCACCCTTCAGGTACAGCACTGAATAAACATGGGTCCTCCACTTGAGACAGTACAGTTTACAGCGAACACATTAAAAAAATACTGCATGTCTGCGCTGTGTGGTGCTTAATTTGAGCCAGCGTTTTTCGGGGCTCTGCACCTGCACTTAATTGTGTCAACACCAGTCGATGCTTGTGGCAAGGTCTGGCTAATTTAGAGATGACCACAACCACAGTCAATTATTAATTCAATATACATTACAAATTACTACTACCTGATGCTCACGCCATCTTAACAGAATAGTCTGAATTGTCATACTTGTAGGCGTGTGATGGTTAGGAGTTGTTTTGTTACTATCGTTGGCTGCACTTCATGGGGCAATGTGTGTTGCAAGCTGCAGTGGCCTCCTGAGAGGGCCCTGTCACTTGTGATGTTTACAAATGAAGCACTTGTGCTGTGTTGTGCGAGAGGTGTGAAGGTGCTGCTTTAGATGTTACTACTCAGAGCAGGCGCTGAGACTCTGCGAACCGAACTGACCAGAGCAGCTGTCTGGCTGGTGTGAGATGAAGGTGCTGCAGTTATCTTTAGTACCATACATGCACTTCATTACGGTGCTCTGAAAATCTGACTCTCGTAGATGAATAAGACTTTACTTACTTGTCCAGCACTAAGTAGTGGTCGAAGGCACCTTGGCAGGAGGGCTCCTCGGCTAGCAGGGGCCACCCCTGGCCCTTGACAGCGGCCATCATCAGCAGGGCTCTCAGCAGCGGCCAGCAGCAGTCACCCCCCATCTCGGAGGAGAAGCAAGCCGGGATACCAGAGCAGTCCATGAAAAAGGAGGGGGCAGGGAAAGGACAGTGAAGTGAAGGCGTGCAGGGAAGACGACTGAGGGCCCACGGAGGAAGTCCGGCTCGCAACAAGAAAGAAGGATGAGGCGCCGAGGAGTCTGGGAGTCTCCAGATGTGCAGGGGTCAGGGTGGGCACTCGCTCATTACTTATCTCTAGTCTTAATCCCTCCTTCTCACCTTCCTAATCCTTCCGCTTTATGAACGGTGCCATTTCCTCTGAGGCGCACACACTCTGAAATCAGCCTGTGGCGATTAGAACAAATCCGGGGTCCAGTCTGCCCAGAGACTAACCCTTTCTAGCACAAGCACTGGATGCAGGTGGCTCTTACGAGGAAGGCTGCAGCTACCTGTTACCTTCCTTTTGCTGCACGAAGCCCTCCAAAGTCCCAGCTGCAGGAGCCCGCCATGTTTTTGAAAAACCATGGAGCCTGACATTGCGACGCTGCTGGGTGGAGTTAGTGATCCTACCCCCCACACGTGATCGGAGAGGTGGGGGTGTGACTTTCCTGATTCTACACTCCCTGATTGACGTGAAGCCCCGGCACTGCAGGGCTTCACTGTAAGACGCCCGGGGCTAATTGTATCCCCGCGGCATCAGGGGGTGGAGACTGGAGCACATGTCTATGTTTTTGCTGAGCTCATGACATCACAGACCTCAGGGCTGTGCATCGTGAGCTCGGCAAATACTGAAGACCTTGTCACTCAGCGCCAGCGTCACTGCAGACTGCCTCATCGCAGAGTGAGTAGCAGGCAGTGTGCAGCAGCCCTGGCCCTGAGAAAAATAAACGATTGAATGATGGGTGTTTAGACTGTGTACATTGATTCACTGCTTAACATAAAACAGTGAGTAAAACAGGTTGCATTTAGTTGGCAGTGCCAAATAAAGTAAAGGGGGCGGAGCCCCGACGCCCTCAACGAGAAACCGCCACTGGTCTGGAGCGAGTGTTGATGGCTGCCACAACTGAGGAGTGTGCTGAAAGATATCCACTGACCTGCAGGACAGGAGATGCCCAAAGTGAATCAGTCAGGAGCATAAAGAAGTAGCCAAAACAAAAGACTGAATGACACAAAGTGCTGTCTACAAGTAAAAAGAAGTATTGTTTTAAATGTGGATTTTCATTTCCACATGAAGGTAAGTGTCCAGCCATTGGACTGATAAGTAAAGACTGCGGGAAAGAGAACCATTTTGTGACAGTTTGCAAAGTGAAGGAAAAAGCAAGTGCATCACAGTGCAAAGTCAAAATGGCTGCCAGAGCATTCCAAGGGCAATATTTGATGCAACCCCACAAGGTCAAGCAGCGATATCAATTGAGGCATATTGACACTTAAAGTCGATTGTCATCGAAATCATTGTCAAACAGTTCATCTTCCTCAGTATTCCGTGAAAGTGAGGAAGACGGTTGCACCATGTCAATGTTACCTCAGAGTAAAGAGCACATGTTGGAATAGCCACATGTGAGGAAAAATGTCAGTCAATGAAAAGTCGAGATACCAAAGTCATGCAGACATTGTCAGAAAATACCATAAAAATTAATGACTGCTTGTACCTTTCATTATCAACACTGGTGTATCAATAAATATAAAGCCTGAAGATAAATATCATGAATTGTCTTCATTACCTCGACTTATGCCATTGAAAACAAAAGTGTACACTCGGGCTGCATTGACGCCCATAAGAAGTCAAGGTTAATTTATAGTGACATTGAAACACAAAAACCGAATGTGCAAGCAGTCATCCATGTGCTTCAAGGTGCAGCAGCAAGTGCTACTCTGCTCAGGGTCAATACCACTGCTGATATGGGACTGATTTCTGTGAGTAACAACCTGAATGCTCAACACAAAATAGTAAGTCAATTTCCTTCACTGTTTCATGGTTTGTGAAAGCTAAAGACTCTGAAAGTATAGTTACCCATTAAGACATTTACAAGCTATTGAAAAATAACTTGAATCAATAAACATGACATTATTGAGCGTGCAACTGGTTTGATGTCATTGTAATTGTATTGTAATTGCCATTCTTGGTCCCGCTGAATTGCTAGCGGGCGCGAGACCTTCTAGAGCGCTTCCAGGCGCTGTGTTTTACTGATGCGCAATTTAGCAGCACGTTTTAAAAGAAACTCGCTTTTTATTTGTTTTATTGTTTATTTAGTGTAATTTGTGCCTTAAACTTGAGCGCCCTCACTTGCACGATAATCGTTGACTCACCGCGTTTTTGCGGGTCCCGGTCTCCTGTGGGCTGGCTGTGGGAGCCTTGGCTTCAGTGGCGGCCATATTGGGTGTGGGGCCCGGGTGGGGCGGTCTAGTGGCGCAGGCGACGGACAGTTTATTAAGGAGCGATGCTTATTTGCAGCGGTCACGCGCAGCGGTTGCGCCGGATCATCGCCGGAGTCACGCCAGAGTCCAGCCCGTCTGCGCCCATCAGCGTCCCGGAGGCGGGCGGGGCTTTCCCATCGCCTGAGTCCGGCATTGAGTCCTCTCGGCGCCACTATACATCTGGTGAGTTACGCGCACTTCGCCCTCCCCCTCCCCCTTTTGAGGGTTGCCGTACCGTTTTTCCCGGTCGGTTCAGGGGTAGGTGCTGCTGTCCTGGTTGTGGTTGGCGTCCGAGCTGTACCGCGTTTACCCCCCCTAAGAGAGCGATTGAGCATGCTGACCATCTTTGCATGCTGTTAAACACTAGATCTCTTGCTAGACATGCGCAGGAGATCTATGATCTCTTAGAGGTGGATAAGCCCCTTTGTCTCATGCTAACTGAGACCTGGTTGGGGGATTTTTCCAACCCTGATGTGGCAGCTGCCATCCCTCCTGGCTATAACATCTACAGGCAGGACAGATCTAAGGGTAGGGGCGGAGGTGTGGCCCTGGTGGTGCAGGAAAGCGTGGTTTGTTCCATCTTGCCGATTGATGACATTCGGGGCTCTGAGTCTCTTGCTTTTGCTATCACCTTGGCACCTCATCAATCTTTCAAGGGTTTGTTGGTGTATAGACCACCTGGCCCTTTGGGCACCTTTCTTGAAGATTTCGAGTCTATCTTATCTGGGCTGGTGCTGAATGCAGCTCAATGCATCGTCGCTGGAGACTTCAATCTCCACATGGATATTCCAGATGACTCGGATTCCACCAAACTCTTGGAGGCCACTGCCCCCTTGGGCCTATCGCCGTTTCTTGTGGGACCCAGCCACGGGAAAGGGCATACCCTGGACCAGGTGTTTTCTACCTTCCCCCTCGAGGTGAAGGAGATAATCCCGGTGCTGTGGTCTGATCACTGGCTGGCCAAATTTTTGGTTAAAGGCGCAGTGAGACCTGTTAATATGGGGTCTCAGCAACAGCGGCGAGCCCACCGGGCTTACCACTCTGTGACACCGGCAATGCTTGCGCAGGCAGTGCTGGATCATCCGTGCGTTTGCACGGGTGACCTCGAGAAGGACCTGGAAGTCCTGCAGGGTTGGCTAGTGGATAGACTTGATGACCTTGCCCCAGTGATGGCCCCTCGTTCTACTTCGAAACGGGTTTCAGCCCCTTGGTTTACGGCGACACTGGCATCCGCCCGGCAGGCTTGCAGGGCGGCGGAAAGAGCGTGGCGTGCCCAATACGATCCTGAGGCCAAACTGCATTATACATCGGCGGTGAAGGCCTATCAACGGGACATTCGTTCTGGGAAAAGGGTCTACCTTGCAGGGAGAATAGAGGCTGCCTCCAACTCCTGCAAGGAAATCTTTTCCATTGTGAGGGAATTTACAGCCCCCCGCTCGAATGTTGCCTACGATATGCCTTCAAAGTCTTGGGCTGCGGACCTTGCCAAGTTTTTTACTGACAAGATTAAGCTAATCCAGGACTCTTTCCATCGGGCGGAGCCTGTAGGTGTAATTTGCACAAGGGAGGATCTCCACTTGGCTGTTGCATCTGGCCCGTCGCTGGCAGTCTTCCCGCCTTTGTCAGTCGCCGAGTCGTTAGGTCTCTTGGGTGCTCTTAAGTCCGGTTCGCCGCTGGACCCTTGTCCGGCAAAGTTTCTATCTAGAATGGCGGAAGTCCTAAATCCACTGGTCAATCCATTACTCAATCTATCATTGAGCCAAGGCTTGGTCCCATCTGCCTGGAAACAGGCCATGGTGATCCCTTTGTTGAAAAAGCCTGGCTTGGATCCGGAGGCATTGGTCAGTTATAGACCAATTTCGCTCTTGCCTGCCCTGATGAAAATTGTGGAGAAGCACATCCAAGCGGTGCTCTCCAAATTTCTGGAAGAGCATGAGCTTTTGCATCCCTCCCAATCAGGCTTCCGCCCTAATCTCAGTACTGAGACTGCACTTCTGGAGGTGTCGGAAGACATCAAAGGAGTTTTGGATTCTGGAGGTAGGGCCATGCTGGTCATGTTGGACCTGTCGGCGGCGTTTGACACCGTCCCCCATGATCGCCTGCTCTCGAGACTTTACGAGATAGGCCTCAGGGGGACGGTGTTCAGCTGGTTTGTTTCATTTCTAGCCGGCCGCCGACAAACGGTCTGGACCCCGCCGGATTCTGCTGTGATGCCGCCACTGGGTGTCGGGGTCCCTCAGGGCTCTATTTTGAGCCCGACCCTTTTTAACATCTTTATGACCCCTTTGGCGGCTCTGGCGGAGTCTTTCGGGGCCCGGATCGTGTCCTATGCAGACGACACTCAGCTCCTCTTCTCCTGTGAGAGGGGAGGAGATTTTAACGGGGAGAGCATCCGGGATTGCCTTGGGGCTGTTTTCGGATGGTTCCACTCGAGTGGCCTCAAGTGCAATCCAGAGAAATCGGAGGTGCTCTTCTTTGGGTGTGCGTCTGACCCTGACTGGCATGGCTGGTGGCCCAGTGATATGTTTCCGCCCTCTTCCCCTTCTTTAGTTGCCAAAAATCTTGGGGTAAAGATGGATAAGGGTTTGTCAATGAGAGCCCAGATCCTGGGAGTGACGGGTTCCTGCTTTGGTCTTCTGAAGACTCTTAGAAAGTTTCTTCCCTTGTTATCGGAAGAGCATCGGAAGCTGACTGTGCAGGCTCTGATTGGGTCCAGGCTGGACTATGCCAACGTCCTCTACCTGGGCCTGCCGGAGTACCTGTTACAAAAAACAACAAGTGATGGACTGAATGTGGATCAATGTCACACACTCCCCCAGTCAAAAGATCTGGGCCCAAATCCATCGTTTTTTTGCACTCCACACCACCCTGGGTCAGATAATGGCTTTATGCAAATCAGCTCTGACCCTGTTGCCCCATGGGAACAGTCCAGTCCGAACTACAACAGCCATATCTTTCCCAGACCGGAATCAAGCATCCGAGGACCGGACCGGTTTCGAGGTAACACCTCTCTTCAGCCCGGCTAGCTTGACTCCAAGTGGTGTGGAGTGCCTGGGACCCACGTCTGGGCATCCCCAGCGCACTTAGGGCGGCAATTGCAAAAAACAACAAGTGATGGACTGAATGTGGATCAATGTCACACACTCCCCCAGTCAAAAGATCTGGGCCCAAATCCATAGTTTTTTTGCACTCCACACCACCCTGGGTCAGATAATGGCTTTATGCAAATCAGCTCTGACCCTGTTGCCCCATGGGAACAGTCCAGTCCGAACTACAACAGCCATATCTTTCCCAGACCGGAATCAAGCATCCGAGGACCGGACCGGTTTCGAGGTAACACCTCTCTTCAGCCCGGCTAGCTTGACTCCAAGTGGTGTGGAGTGCCTGGGACCCACGTCTGGGCATCCCCAGCGCACTTAGGGCGGCAATTGCAAAAAACAACAAGTGATGGACTGAATGTGGATCAATGTCACACACTCCCCCAGTCAAAAGATCTGGGCCCAAATCCATCGTTTTTTTGCACTCCACACCACCCTGGGTCAGATAATGGCTTTATGCAAATCAGCTCTGACCCTGTTGCCCCATGGGAACAGTCCAGTCCGAACTACAACAGCCATATCTTTCCCAGACCGGAATCAAGCATCCGAGGACCGGACCGGTTTCGAGGTAACACCTCTCTTCAGCCCGGCTAGCTTGACTCCAAGTGGTGTGGAGTGCCTGGGACCCACGTCTGGGCATCCCCAGCGCACTTAGGGCGGCAATTGCAAAAAACAACAAGTGATGGACTGAATGTGGATCAATGTCACACACTCCCCCAGTCAAAAGATCTGGGCCCAAATCCATCGTTTTTTTGCACTCCACACCACCCTGGGTCAGATAATGGCTTTATGCAAATCAGCTCTGACCCTGTTGCCCCATGGGAACAGTCCAGTCCGAACTACAACAGCCATATCTTTCCCAGACCGGAATCAAGCATCCGAGGACCGGACCGGTTTCGAGGTAACACCTCTCTTCAGCCCGGCTAGCTTGACTCCAAGTGGTGTGGAGTGCCTGGGACCCACGTCTGGGCATCCCCAGCGCACTTAGGGCGGCAATTGCAAAAAACAACAAGTGATGGACTGAATGTGGATCAATGTCACACACTCCCCCAGTCAAAAGATCTGGGCCCAAATCCATTGTTTTTTTGCACTCCACACCACCCTGGGTCAGATAATAGTACCTGAGTACCTGTTACAGCGCCTTCAGGTGACGCAGAATGCGGCGGCGAGAGCCATCTTTGGCTTAAATAGGCGAGCTAGGGTGTCGGGCCTCTTGCAGGACCTGCACTGGCTGCCTATTCGCAACCGCATTATTTTTAAGACGCTGACTTCGACCTTCAAGGCCTTACACTCTGGAGGGGCGAAGTATCTCCAAAGGAGATTGTCTTTTTATCATCCGGCCCGGGCGCTCAGATCAGAATCACAGTTTCTGGCGGTTGTACCGCGCGTCCAAAAAGCTCGCATCGGAGGTCGCTCCTTTGGTCTGCGCGCCCCCCAGTTGTGGAACGCCTTGCCGCTGTCACTCCGTGGCGCTACTAGTCTGTTGGCCTTCAGGAAGGGTCTCAAGACGTGGTTGTTTACTTTATAGGTCCCCTTTTGGTTTATTTTATTTCCTGCTGTTTTTATTGTCGTGTTGTGTTACTTTCTGTAGGTCTCGCTGTGAAAGCGCCAGGATACTCTTTTTGAGTCGCTGCGCGCTATATAAAAAAAATAGTAACATAACATAACATTGCATTTTTATAGCGCTTACTACTCCTGGCGAGGCATCAAAGCGCTTTTTCGGGGAGTAGCACGCTACTCCGGGACCCAAAAAGGAATAGTGTTGAATTATTATAGTAAAATATAACAGTAATTAAAGTGGTGGCTAGGAAAATCAGTTATTTGGATTCGTAATGATAGCGGATGGATAGAAGAGGAAAAAAGGTTAGTATTTATATAACGCTTGTTACCCCTGATGGGGTGTTGAAGCGCCTTTTTTTGGGGGGCAGTAGCACGCTACTCCGGAAACCCATAAATGATTGGTGGTGAATTAGTATGGTGAAATGTGAAAGTAATTTGAGTGGTGAATATTAGTCAGTTATTTGGATTGAGAAGGATTGCAGAGGGATAGAAGGGGGAGAAAGGTTTGCATTCATATAGCGCTTGTTACCCCTGATGGGATGTTGAAGCGCTTTTTTGGCGAATAGCACGCTACTCCAGAACCCATAAAGGGTTAGTGTTGAAAATTAGTATAGTGAAATATGAAGTAATTTGTGTGGTGGATATGTTATTCAGTAATTTAGATAGAGAAGGGTAGCAGCAGGATAGAAGAGGGAAAGAGGTGTGTATTTCTATAGCGCTGGCTACCCCTAATGGGGTATGAAGCACTTTTTGGTGAGTATCACGCTACTCTGGAGCCCATAAGGATTAGTGTTGAATTAGTATAGTGAAATATGAAAGTAATTTGAGTTGTGGATATGTTAGTTAGTTATTTGGGTTGGGAGGGGTAGAAAAGGGAAAGGGTTTACATTTATATAGCGCTTGCAACTCTGATGGGGTGTTGAAGCACTTTATTGGCGATTAGCACTCTGCTCCAGAACCAATAAAGGATTAGTGTTGAAAATTAGTATGGTGAAATATGAAGCAATTTGAGTGGTGGATATGTTATTCAGTTATTTGAATAGAGAAGGGTAGCAGCAGGATAGAAGAGGGAAACACGTTTGTATTTATATAGTGCTTGCTATCCCTGATGGGGTTTGAAGCATTTTTTTGGTGAGTAGCATGCTACTCTGGAACCCATAAGGATTAGTGTTGAATTAGTATATTGAAATATTAAAGTAATTTGAGTGGTGGATATGTTAGTCAGTTATCTGTGTTGAGAAGGATTGGGGAGGGGTAGAAAAGGGTTGAGGGAAAAGATTTGCATTTATATAGTGCTTGTAACCCTGATGGGTTTTGAAGCGCTTTATTGGCGAGTGGCACGCTACTCTGGGATCCATAAAGGATTAGTGGTGAATTAGTATAGTGGAATATGAAATTTGAGAAGTGAACATGTTAGTCTGTTATCTTGATTGAAAAGGATAGCGGAGGGATAGGAGAGTGAAGGATTTAGATTTTTGTTTGGAGGTCATAGCAGTAGGAGGAGGCTTTTGGATGAGTAAAAAGGGGTTGTGGAGGGGAAGAGTCAGAGGGAAGAGTTTAGAAAGGTTTATTTTGGGGATCAGTATAGTAAAACAGGTGTCAGATGATGCAAAGAGGGGTAGAGTAAGTGCGAGTTTAGAAATGGTTATTTTGGGGATCGTAGTAGTGGTATGGGGTTTGGGATAAATGAGAGAGTGGGTGTAGAGGATATATTGATAGCTGTATTGGGTGAGAAATAGGGTAGTGCATTGGAAAGAGTAGCAGAAAGAAGTTTGAGATAGGTCAGAAAGTTGGGTTAGAAGATATATTGAAAGAAGTATAGGGTGAGAAATAGGGTAGTGCATTCGAAATTCCGAATTAGAAGAAGTGATAAATATATAGAACCATAAATAACATTGAAAGTATGTAGATGCATAAAGACGGTAAGTATATGTAGATTAAAGATATTGATAGAGGTACAGGATGTGAAACAGGGTAGTGCATTGGATATGCTTTTCAGGAGGAAAGTAACAAACACATAGATCCAACTACATGGAAGGCACATGGATGCACAATGGAAGAAGTACATGTAGACCAAAGATGCACCAGATAAACTCCGTTTTTCAAGTGTTATTGTACTTTGAAAAACAATTTTAACATAATTATTCTACATGTTTATACAAAGCAATCTACAAAGATAGGTACATATCTATAGTAAAAATCAATGATTGTATATAGAGGGATATACTGTAAATTTCTGTTTGCGTATGGTGCTTATGTGGGGAAGAGCCAATTGTTGAGTAGTTTTCTGAAGATAAGGTGGCTGTCCTTGAATCTTGGGATTTTGAGGCGAGGTGCCGTTTTAGAGCCGAGGTTCCATTGTTGAATGTGTTTGGTGATTTTATTCCTGATGAAGAGTGGTCCCGTTCCATGTATTGCTTTGTGGGTGATACAAAGCAGCTTGAACATGGATCTTCTGGTAACTGGTAACCAATGCAGGGCTTTCAAGGCAGGTGAGATGTGGTCTTGCAGTTTGATATGCATGAGTAGTCTGGCAGCCGAGTTCTGAATCCGTTGTATTCTTTTCATGGTTGTTAAAGGTGATCCGTGGTAGAGGCTATTGGTGTAATTGAGTTTAGACAGAACGGGGGAGATGGTAGCTTGGACCTTGTGTGGAAATCCCAAATGAGGGAAAATTCGTTGCAGCGTTCTTATAGTGACAAAGCTTGATCTTGCTAGTTTGTCCACTTAGACATTCATCGATAGCTTGGAGTCCAAGGTCATTCCGAGGTTTCTTACTTCCTTCAATGCTTTAGGTGGTGATCCCAGTTCATCAGGCCAGGCGACAAGCGGGTCATAATGTTTCCAATCAGCACACATGAATATTCCGTTTTGGAAGCATTCAATTTGATGTGGCTCCAAGTCATCCACTGATCCACGGCTCTGAGACAACTGAAAATTGGGGAGTTTCCAATGTCTTTGGGGCATTCCAGTTGAAGGAGTATTTGTTTGTCATCTGCATAGTTATAGCATGTGAGGTGAAAATGACTGATCAGTACCGGTAATGACTTCATGTAGTTGTTGAAAAGCATGGGCGAGATGATAGAGCCTTGAGGGACCCCTGCTTTTGTGGAGTATTGTTTGGATGAGAAAGGTGGGTATGGGTGACATTAGTTCTGCTTCAAAGGTAGGACGCGATCCAGTCTAGAGCAGTCCCGTCTATGCCGCCTTCATAGAGTCTTTGTTTCAGAGTGTCATGGTCAACCCGTCAAAGGCAGCAGAGAGGTCCAGGAGGAGTAGCGCAGCAACCCGTTGCAGTCTACTTTGTTCGTCAGCTGATCCCAGGTGACAGGGAGGGCAGATTCTGTGCCTCTTCCCAAACGGAAACCTGTTTGGAAGTCTGAAAGTATTCTATTGTCATGGGTTTCTTACATAGTGGTAGTGCCCAAAAGGGCACTGAAGGAGCTTGACACATATGCATTGATATGCATCAAGCAAACAATGCAATTGAATGAGAAAGACATCCAGGTCCACATATTGCTGACAAGATAACACAAGTAAATGGTGCCAAGGTTTTCTCTTGCTTTGATTTATATAAGGGTTATACTCAATTGGAACTCTAAGAAGATTGCAGGTATATTACAAACTTTTTTCACATCTAGGTCTGTTTTGATATAAAAGACTCCGTTTTGGTGCATCATCAACTGTAGAACTTTTCCAAGACATCATTTGATGTGTCATAGTTGTGCCAGTTGTGAATGCATTCAACTACAGGGACATATTGATTTTTAGGGCTACACAAAAGGAGCATGATAAGGCTCCCTATCGAGTATGCCGCTTACTGACTGATGCAAGCCTGACTTGGAATGCAGACCAGTGTGAGTACCAAAAGAGTAAATTTAAATTCTTTGGCCATATTTGTTTCTGATGGGGGTATGACACCCGATCCTGCTAAAGTACAAGTGCTGTCCAATACTGATTCCCCACAAGATGTTTATATGATACATTCATTTCTTGGCAAGGCCATTTACTGTTCAAGATACATACAAAACTTTGCAAGCATAAGTGCTCCCGTACAAGAGTGAACAAAGGAAAATGTTTCATTCAAGTGATCACAGGAATGTGAGAGAAGTTTCAAGAAAATCAAACAAGCCATTGAAACTGCTACTGAAATGGGTTATTTCAATCCAAAACTTCACACAGAGGTTATTGTTGATGCTAGCCCCATTGTGTTAGGTGCTATCCTGATACAGGACAGCAGACAACCCCATGCTCAAAGCCATATTGTAGCACATGTCAGTAGGCGTTTGTCCCAAACAGAACGTGCTTACTCTCAATCCGCAAAAGAAAGTTTGGCCGTGGTATAGGCTTGTGAACATTTCCATGTATTCCTGTATAAAAAGCCTTATATGCTGGTAAATGATCATCAAGCTTTATTGACTTCTTTGGCCATCCAAACGCCAATATGCCTCCTCGCATTGAACGGTGAGCCATGATAGTGGAATGCCGAAGGTAAAAGATGTAATTAAACATCAGTCGTGGTCCCGACATGCTCGACATCTCACCAGTGATTGTGAATACCAAAAGTAGAAAAACATTAAAGATGAACTGTCTATAACTCAGGAAGGATTATACTGCAAGGGTTGAAAATCCTAATCTCGGAGAGTTTAAGACAGAAGATAATTGAAGTGGCTCACAAATTACATTGTGGTATTGTTGCCACCAAGAGGGCTCTCCGAGATCAAGTCTGGTCTCTATATTTAGATGAGAAGGTTGAAAAGGAACTCAAGGCCTGGTATTCATGCAGCTGCTTCTCCATGAATATTACTCAACATACACTTACCATGTCAGAACTCCATAAGCTTGCATGGAAGAGAATTGCCATCGATGTCTTAGGTCCACTCGACAGTGGACATAATCTGATAGTAACCGTGGGTGAATACTCTCAAGAGACTTGAGAGCATTTTTGCAACAGGGGGAGTTCCAGCCATTTTGAAGGTGTATAATGGCCGTTCAACAGTAAAGAATTAAAGGATTTTCTGGCGCATCTGAATTGTAAAGCATAAGGAACGCACACCTTTGTGGCCTCAGGCCAATGGTCTTGTTGAGCATTTGATGACTACGCTATAAAGCAGTACAGTGTGCAACTCTTGAGAGCCTCAATATGCAAATTGTGTTGAATTCCACCCTACGAGCCTCACTCAATCAAGGGAGAAAGTTCTGCAACTTTGATGTTTATAAGGGCAATGACAACCAAGTTACCTCAATGGACCAACAACAATGGACCAAAAGAGAAGGTGGTGATAATACAACTCCAACGAAAGACTTGTCTAGTAAAGAAATGATTAAAGCCTATGATGACAAGAGGCGAGATGCACATTGCATTGAAAACAGATCTAGTGATCGCCCACCAACTGCGAAAGAGACTATCTGATGCTCTATATGATGCTGCACCTTTCCACGCTGTGTCCACCAAGGGACATATGGCGCCAGTCCAGCATCCTGGGAAGTCTTTTTTACCAGAGACTCTTCTCACTTTCGTCATTTGATTCATCGGTCTTCTTGCCAGGACACGTTCATTGTTTAGATGATGTTTTCACCTCCTCCTCCTCCAATGTTGCTGCACCTACCCCCCTAACCCTGTGCCTCACTCATGTTGCTCGCTCCACCAGCTGTCCATTGTTGCTTCTATCATCTATGGCTTTCCCCCATTGTGCTTGGTTTAAAAAATAAAAGCAGTATGAGGTGATCACCACTGGCTGTTTCATAGTGCTTTCTTTTCTTTACTTCAAGCCATGTTGCACAGCAGCTCATGCTACTGTGCAAAAAGGCCTAAAGTAAAGAAATAAAAGTGTTATGACGTGTTCAATGCTGGCCACATCATAATGTTTTTTCACTGACTTTAAGCCATGTTGCACAGCAGCTTGCGTTGCTGTGCAGCATGTCTAAAAAACATTGACATAGCTAACAGATCTAGCATAGGCGAAACCTATTGGCTTTGCCAATACTTGTTTCTTTTAACACAGAGATTCCTATAGGCAACTACAGTCATGAAAAACAAAGAAGCTTCTGAATTAAAATTCCTCCATTTGCTGCCTTTCGTTGTTTGGTTTGTTTCACAAGCAGACCATTGGATGTATCAATTCTGAAAACCAGCACAAATACTTCAAAATGAGCACAAAACAATCTTATAGGCTAAAGTGGATATGACATCAGCTTCTATCTACATGGCCAACTTTCTAAATCTCTTTCTCCCACCGGCCCACAAAATCGGCTAGGAGGGTTATATGGCCCTCACACCACCCATTGTCTCCAGAAGCAGCAAATCTATTTCACTGTGTAATGTATATTTGTTCATTGGGGCAGCTGCAAGCCTTAATAGTACCAGCAAATAAGTAACATCTATAATAGATGCTTAAAAACAAACAAACAGAACATTAGAAGGTTCCAAAATTATGTCAAGAAACAAAGGTATTTTTCTTTTTAGATCTTGAATAGACAGCACATGCGCTGCCTCTTCTAGATATTTTGTTTACGGTTAGTGGGCCCTTTACTTACAATAGGTGGGTTTCAAAGACACTCTCAATTGCTGGCTTCCTTGTCAGTTCTGAAATCGGCAGTTCCCTCTTCTTGCATGTGACCCCTCCCCCCCACCCCCGACAGACCATTTGCCAAGTATTTGGGTCCTTACACTGCCTGCACTTTTGGTATCTATATTTTTCTTGTTGTGGAGCCACTCTACAGAGTGCTTCATTTTTCTAGCTAGCTGTGTCATTGGCTTTTTGTGTTAGGATGTCCAGCTTGACTTTGTATCTCCTGTGAGCATTCCTGGTTTACTGTATCCACCCGAGGACTCTTTTTCTATAAACAGGCCTTTAAATCTTGTTCTTATCTTGTCTCATTGGCTGTGCATTCAAAGACAGAGGTCTAATGTCAGGCTTTCCATTTCGAAGCAACTTGGGGTTTAGTTTTCTTTCACTGACTTCAAAGTGAGAGAATGTTTGTGGCAATTCATCCTGCTGTGTACCCATGCGAGAGGACAGGGTGTAGGATGTTTTCTTTTCTACCACACAACAAAAATGAGCTGTGTTGATATTTCAGAATACATCAGAATGACAATAGTAGCACATTTGTTTTTTGTAATTCTGAAGTGTGGCGGAAACAAATTTTAATATGATCAAATCAAATCAATACATTAGATGATGACATTTCAACACATTATCATTTGTGTACAGTTAGACCTGCCTGTGCAAATGTAATGGTTATTTTCAATTGGAAATGTACTGTCTGTAATGGCGTCACACGATGCATACCCCACTTTACTGCACTTTACACTACTCCTCTACAACACTTTGCACCACTTGACTCTACAAAACTCTGCACCACTATATGCCCTTCAACTCTTTGCCAAGCCATGCCACTCCATGTCATGCCAGTCTAAGACACTCCACGACACGGCCTACCACTGCACTACATGCCCTTCCACTCTACGCCCCTCCACTCCACTCTAATCTACACCAGTTCGCTCCAAGTTGCTCGACTCCACTCTAATATACCCTGATCTACTACACTCCTATCTACCCAAATCTAAACCACTACACTTCAGTCTACCCCACCCCATTCTATTCCAATCTACCACACCCCACTCCAATCTACTACATCCCACTCAAATCTACCCCAGTCCACTTCATTCCAATGGACCCCACTCCACTCCAATCTACCCTACTCTTCTCCACTCAATCTACTCCAATCTACCCCACTCATCTAACTCACTCCACCCCCAAAAAGCCCCAATACAATCTACAACACTCCACTCTAAATTAAACTACCTCTCTCCACTCTACCCCACTCTACTCTAAACAAATCTTTCTACCCACTCCATGCTATCCCGTAATCTACACCACTTGTAGGCAGTCAAAAGCCAACCTACCCCTCCACTTTACCCCAGTCTTTCCAACTCCATGCTACTCCAAATCTACCCCATTCTAGTCAACGTTTATCCATGCTGAACAGCACCCAGCCTGGTGCAGAACATGGCTAAAACACATTGCCAAAGCCAATAGTTCATACATAGGCGAGAACTATTGGCTTTGTCATTGCTTGTTTCTTTTTACCAAGTGTTAGTAAACACCAGGGGAGTTTTTTTTTATATCCCCAAAAAATAATGTTTTGATAAGTATTAACCCCTTAATTGCTGCCGTCGGCCAACGGTCGTCACGGCCACTACCTCCCCAGTGCTGCGCACGACCGTTGGACGTCCATTCAGCACTAGTTCCAATGGACAGCGCAGCACTGGGGAGGTCTATTTACAACGCTTTAAAGGGGTTAAGTTATAGCACCTTCAAAATCCGGAATGTAAACACAATGATGCCTAGTCTGATCAGCTGCACAGCCATGTGATATATATACACAAATACAAATAAATGAAAATCTTTGATCAATTTTCCACATTTCAATCTTCTTTAAGTCAAAATTTTATGTATGGAAGAATTAAGAAAAACTTGGAGTAAAAATGGCTAAAATATTGACAAAGAAGATTGAACTGTGGTAAATTGATCAAAGATTTACATTTCTTTTTATCATATATATATATATATATATATATATATATATATACATGTCTATGCAGCTTGAATGAAACCAGACTAGGCTCCATTTCCTTTACATTCAGCAAAAGTGTGAATGGGCGGAGCGCGGATCAAGCTGGCACGCCTTAAATGCAGTTGGGCAACTGGTAAAGTTGGAGCACATTGGAGTGTATTCTATCATTTCTGTTTTACTATAAAAATCCTGGCATATAGTTCAGCGCTTCCCACTGTATTTTTTCCTTGAAATCTCTTTGTTCGGAAACCTCAGAGGACATTTTTTTTTAACTCTTTTGGTCATAATTTTGTAACGACTAACATTCTGTGGGAAGCACCGGTTGCAATGAGCAGTGGACTAACGTGGCTACAAATGGGCAAGTGAATGCTCTTGACCTGGGCCCAATGGAAGGGAGTAAGCCACAAACACGTCACATCACCATTCTCTCCCTCTCTCTAATATGCAGTTTTGTAAATGAAGAAGAAAACAACCAACACCCTCCAAAACGAAACACAGCTGCTGTAATAAAGTAGGAGCAAACATTACAGCCAAACCGTACATTTTTCTCTTTCCACCTACTCTTCAGTTTAAATTAAAAGCAGGATAAGAACATGAAAATGTCAGACAACGAACAGCCATTTCCACTTCGATTGCCTAACCATCAACTGAGAGAAAACTCCCTGCCACGTTCTGTGACCTTATGTCTTCTTAATCTATCTAATTGCTTGTATTGATATGGCGGGATTATACTTAATAGTACTCTGTCTTTTATCAGGGTTTAATATGTACATTCTGTATCCCACTTTTCTTACATTTCACTTTACTCTATGTAGTCCACTACAAATGAGTTTTATCTAATGTATTTTAATAGAGTGCTTTAGACTGATTTTAAAGATGATCATTTGTGATTGAGTCACTGTTTTCACGACGTGTTGCTGCTTCTAGAAACATTTCTGGCCACGATGCATATTATCCTTTATTGTAAAACTGGACACAAGAGGAGGTAACTCGTCTGTATTCTGTGTGACTTGTAATATGGGCTGAAATCAAGAATTCCACACACATCAAAGTTCAGTAATTCTAGGCAAATAGATTTATAACGCTGTGACTGTCCTTATTTGCAAAATGTGAAAACCGCAACAAGTAAATCAGCCGGGTCAGCAGTGTGCAAGCAACTACATTCATATATAGTTTTATCAGATCTAATGTTGCTCCACAAAAAATAGGAAAAACAATAATAACAGAAACAATTGTAATAGTAACAAAAATATTAACCATATATTGTGTGCACCTCAAGGTTGAATATTGCGGGGCTCTTCATGGCAAGGCCAGTCAGATATTCTTAAATAGTTAAAACAATTTTAAGGTTCGAAATTACGAATTGTAATAAATATCCTTTAATTCATGAATCTAATGTAATGCATTAACTTAAAAAACAAACGTCAAAAATAGTGAACTTTTTAAATTTGAGGCAAAATGGTTATATGTTTAGGCGATATCCATAGTGTGATTTAGATGATGGGTCTTTTTATGACTTACTACTTACCCAAGTAGAACTAAGCAAGGCATTTACATTGGTAGCTCCCCTCTAACAGTGGCCTCTACTTTTAGAAACAGCAAAGACGAATGTCGAGACCATGCAAATTAGTGCAAGGAGCCAATAACCCTTGTAACTCGCTGGAGACATCCTGGGGTGGATGTGGATACTTCATACTGGGTGAAATAACAACCATTAATGCCCGGGTCCATTAACGCTTTTCAGTGGATTGGGATTTTGGCTTGGAGTGCATTCCTGCCATGACATAGGGGTTTGAGCTATTAAAAAAATTAATTCACTGGAAAAAAGCTATCTGAATATTTAGTTAAAGCGGAAAGAGGAAAATGTCTTCCAGATAAAACCTAAAAGTGGGGTTCATAAAGCGCTTCGCACACAGCTGTGATCCTTAGAGCCAGAATTACGACAATTAGAAAACACCCTTCCAAACACCCATTTAGATGACACTACCCTTCTCATTAAACATTGCATATATTCAGAGACCCATACTAGACTGAGTTCCTACTATTATGAGAAATAGATAGCCTTGATACACTCTGAAGGAGGTGAATTAGGTAGTTTTTTAGCTTAGGTATCTCAATCCACTGCTGCATCCTGGTTTCTCAGCTGACTTTTTATTTGGAATTTGCTTCCTAATATGCAAAATGATACTCCTTAAATATAACGCTTGCCTACGAGAAGCACAAACTTTATATACAGCTTGCGGCTCTCCCTAATGTGGACTAAGATTAATCCATTGCCTTAGATGTTGCGCCATCAATAGGCGAAATGAATACAGCATTAGATCATTTGGCTACTGGGCTATAGCTAAAATTCCTCAGAAAAGGGGGTGGTGATGAACAGAGTGTCTGAATTAAGCAGACCACTCTTACCCAGTCCAAAGATCAGGGCTTGATCCATCACCGTTATTTAGCTCACTGCCCCATCCCAGCTCAGAACCTGGCTATATGCAAATTAGTCTGTCCCTGGCCCAGTGCATCATGGGAACAGGGCAGACCAAACTACCAAGCCAATTCTTCACCAGAAAGGATACAAGCTTCCGGGGACCGGTTTCTGGCATTTCAGCCTCGTCGGCCCGGCTTGCTTGAATCCTGATGGAGCAGTGAGCAAGGGACTCATGTCTGAGTATACCCTGCCACACCTAAAGTGGCCAAAAACGATCCAGAAAAGGGGGTGGTGATGAACAGTGTGTCTGAATTAAGCAGACCACTCTTACCCAGTCCAAAGATCAGGGCTTGATCCATCACAGTTATTTAGCTCACTGCCCCATCCCAGCTCAGAACCTGGCTATATGCAAATTAGTCTGTCCCTGGACCAGTGCATCATGGGAACAGGGCAGACCAAACTACCAAGCCAATTCTTCACCAGAAAGGATACAAGCTTCCGGGGACCGGTTTCTGGCATTTCAGCCTCGTCGGCCCGGCTTGCTTGAATCCTGATGGAGCAGTGAGCTAAAAAACGGTGTTGGATCTAGCCCTGATCTCTTGACTGGGTGAGAGTATTCTGCTTAATTCAGAGACTCTGTCCATCACCACCCCTTGTTGTAAATATAGCTAAAATTCCTGGTAGTGACGGTCTACCTCTAGAATGTTACAGAGCCTACTAATCAACATGGGTAACTTGTGTGCTCCAGTTGTACAGGGCTTGCTCCCCCCAGCACTTAAGAGACAATCATTACGATGTTACCAAAGGTGAGTAAAGATCATTTAGACATGCCTTCCTATCGTCCCTGTCCGAACTGAATTTAGACGACATTATTTTAGGAAAGGTCCTTTCTAATAGGCTGTAAACAGTCTTCCCACAACTCATCCACCTGGACCAAAATGGTTTTGCTCCATAAGGTATTATTGCCAATAATCTACAAATGCTCTTCCATGTTCTAAACCAAATACCTGTAAACTATGCTTATGACGCATCAATATCCATGGATATGGAAAATATGTTGGATTTGGACTGGAGCTACCCTTTTCAGGTTCTAAAAATGGTAGAATTTGGTGATTTATTCCACTCATGGTCTAGACACCTATGTAGGGAGCCTAGAACATGTATTAAAATGACAGACTGGTGTCTCACAGATACAAATAGAACAAGTGACCAGACAAGGATGCCCCTTGTCTCCTTTGCTGTTCTCCTTAGCAACAGAGCCCTTTGCAAATCATATGCAACGGAACAGGGATCAGATTGGTCTAATCTCACAGGGGCATCCGCACATCATCTCAATACATGCAATGTTCTGCTGGTTCTCCGCAATGTGTGAACTGGCCTCCTTTTGCCCTTTCCGCCAATAGAACATTTCGTTAGAATATCCGGCTTAAAATTGAATAGAACTAAATCATGGATTATTTTCCCTTATTGCACCTGGGGACCCAGGAGCGTACTGAATTATGAACTGCAGGTACAAGTCAAGTCCTGCAGTAACTAAGATACCTGCCACATCTCTTAGCCAATTACTAACACATGCATCCTTGGTTTGACTCATTGGATCCCTGTGGGGTCCTACATGTGAAAAGTCAGAAATAGATTGCATAATGCAAATTTTCCTCACTTGGCATGAGGTACGGCACAGGATTACTAATCTTTATAAATCTCTTTGGTCTATGAACAGAAGGAACCTGCCTGCTCTTGGGGCCAGCTGGGACCAGCTGGGAACGTGACCGAGGGGCAGATCTCTCGGATTTCGAATGAGCAGCTTCATTTAAATATGTGGGGAAAAGATCCCGAAAAACCTGTTTGAAATTCTTGCAATTCAATTATCTCCATTGTACAAATTTATCTCCTTCTATTTTAGAGAGTCCTGGACACATGACCCTGATGCTCCGATCCTATTCCAACACTCATTCACACAATATGGCCATTTACGACTTGTGGTACCTTCTGGACTAAAGTCACAGACTTACTTTCAACTTGGATGGGTAAGTGGCAGTTGTTGAACCCGAAGAGTTGTCTTTTGGGGCTTAGGTCCTGCCTCAAAGCTGACAAAATGAGGAGTAAATTGATTGATCTCGCTCTTCTAATAGCTAGGCGAGCCAAGTCATTTGTTGGAAATCCACACACATGCCCAACATTTACAAAGAATAGAACTCTACAACGGTTCTCAAGCTGAGGATGCCATTATCCGTATGTATCATGTGTCTCTGCTTGTAGAAGGTGGTACCTGATTAATACCCTCTTTTATTTAATGTTGACCTGAAATTGGATAACAGACTTCCATGATCTCTGTTGAATTTCCTCCTGCACATGGTGTTTACGTATGCTGTTAGACCTAGAATCCTTGGGGTGGATTTCCCCTGTATTTTTGCCTCTGTCTCCTGTGTTTTTGCTGTGTGCTGGACTTCGCTTATGCTGGTCTAGATGCTTTGGGCATGTTGCCACTGCTAATCAGTGCAAAAGTGCAAGTGTTCCCTAGGTAAATTGTGAATATGGATTGATGTTTCCATGATTGACTTGTTTGACTTGATACTAAGTCCCTAGTACAGTGCACTGTGTGTGGCCAGGGCCTGTAAGTCAAATGCTGTTAGTGGGCCTGCAGCACTGATTGTGCCACCCACCCAAGCAGCCTTGCAAAAGCTTCTCAGTCCTGCCACTTGCAGCGTCTGAGCGCAGTTTGGTACTGCACTCACTTGCCAGGCCCTAACCTTCTCTGTTCTTGCATGTGAGTCACCACTAAGGTAGGGCCAAGGTACTCCTGTGGGTAGGGTGCAGTGCATGTGAAAGGTAGGACATATACTGATGTGTCTTATATGTCCTGACAGTGAACTACAGTGACATTTGTTTTTCACTATTGAAAGGTTATCTGTCCCATAGGATAGAATGGGAGTTTATTTATAACACCATGTAAATGTAACTTCCTATTAGGACCAGAGGGGAAGGTAAAGTTTAGTATGCCTGAAATCAGAATCTAAAGATGCATCTTTTAGTAAGGACTATTTTTACATTCTGTGTTTGAAAATACCACTTTTAGAAAGTAGGTATTTTCTTGCTTAACCATCCTGTGTGCCTATGCTGGGTTGTGGATTGACTGTCTGACCTTGGAGTGACAGGGGCTGGGGATGTGCATTCCCTGTAGACAACAACTGGGGTGGTTGAGGTGTGTCTTGCCTCTTCTGGATGAGTCAGGGCTGGGCTGAATAGACCTGGGCTGCATCTAGTGTAGGGGGAGGAGATTTACTTTCACCTGAATGGGACTGGTCTGCCTTACACAATGCTGTCTAAATAGGGCATGTCAGGGGTGGGTGCTAAGGTTAAGTCTCTACCATAATTTGTTTATTTTATTTAGGTTTTAACTTGTAAGCATTATTTTTATTTTGTTTTGAATGAACCTGCTTCATCAGCTTTCCAGTAATTTGGTGTTGGTATTTTTAATCCCTGCCATTGTCAAAAGTCAGGGTGTCATACAATTCCCATGGTGCTTTGTAGGTCGAGCCTGGGCAGTGCATGTGCTACTCTGCGAGGCATGCTGTATTCAGGTATGTGGTATGTGTCAAGAAGGGGTCCCCGCAAGGAGAACGTGTTGTGTACACCACACACTAACACTGTATAACACAAACTTTAGTCAAAAACCATTCATCAGAAGGACTTGTAACAGGTATTGTCCTTTATTTTACAATACCAAATTTCAATCATTATGAAAAACATTCACATTTAATGAATAGCCCCAGTTGGTGAAGGGGAGAAAGGGAGGGAAGAGTGTGCTCAGGGCGGTGTAAAGTCAAAGAAAAGTAAACACAGTCAAAAAAGAATGCGAATTATAACAATCTTAAATGAAAATCAAAACAAATCAGATACAAAGAGCCTAAACTATTAAGGCATCCATTGAGAAACTGTTCAACTAAGGACATTCAACGGTCACATACACAGTTCAGAGTAATCAGGGGCATGTGCCGGAGGTCCAAGGTGAAGAAAAAGAGCCGTCGACGTTTCGACCCCTAGCCGTAGGCTACGTTAGATCCTTAAACGGGGTCTTCATCAGGACATGTGCAGGAAAAAGAGGGGGGGAAGGCAGGAGTTAGGAGGGGCGGTCCTATCTGTGAATATTAAAACCAAAAGTCAGACTAATGTGTTTGCAAGAGCTGATAAACGTCATCCTATTTGACATTACTACAATACAAGATCTACAAATTACCATGGAGTCCGGGCCAAAAACAGGCCTCTGAACGTGGGAATTGAGTGAGACCAAGTCAATGGTCATGGTCAAACTCAGCGATATCAAATCGTAACAAAAGGGGAGAATTAACCAATGTGGGATAGGAACAACCAATTAAAGGATGTTCTAGAAATTATTCTGTCAAGCATAATTACATGTTTGGTTTAATATCGGGATTCAACTCACATGGGCTGCAACCTATCAGCCAAGGTGAAAGTATTGTGGGGTACAATCCCAGTCGTCGATATCCCAAAGGGCAAGATGCCGTTAAAATACACAGGCTGTGGGTTGACAAAAGGGTATAAGACTGAATTAGTCGGTGATATTCGTAACAGAAGCCAACATTGTGGCGTGTAGGTCACCTCATAACTTACATTAGATATGACATGCAGGGGTGAAAAGCGCTGGTCGTCTTTGCACTTGAGACGTTGTTCCTGGTATCAATTTGCAACGTTATAAGTCGCTGTAAGGATACAATTAAGACCGTGTTGGTAACAGGCTAAAGAAGGATACCAACCTAGTCGAAAGCACAAAAGTACTGTGACATACCTCTGGGGTGATAATTAATCAGGGAGCCAATCTTCCATTATTTTGATGGCGGTGTAGTATGAAAATAAGGTCGTTTCGTGTAACACCAGGAAAGGGTTGAGCAGCTGTTCCGTAAGTCAACAAACTCCGCGGTGATTAAATCCTATGGGGAAAGAACCGCCAGTCAAGAAGGAATAGCGAGATCTTTATAGGAGTTTGGCAATTAGTGCGGTTAGTCGGGAAAGAGGAATGCGCTGCTACTTACAGGCACTAGAAGGGGCCGCTGCAGTCAGAACTATATAGATTCTTTAGAAAGATCAGACTTGGGTATTATTTCCGCAACCAAACTACTAGGCAACAATGCTCCATTACTGGACTACTTTCTTCCCACCTACTTATGCAATGAGCCATAAGATCTTGGCTTTTGAAGAAATCGTGACCACTTCAGTGGACCAAGCACTGGACCAAAGCAAGTTTGTCAGATTAAACCTCAGTAAAAAAGAGAAAAAGGCATTAACTGATCTGAGCACTAATAAAGAAGTTGTCATCAAACCCGCCGATAAAGGCGGGGCTATTGTTGTGCAAGATCTTTCTAAATACAAAGAAGAAATCTATAGACAATTGTCAGATGGTGTCAGCTACCAACAACTACCAAGTGACCCTTCAAGAGATTTGGCTCTTACAATTCTGGCTACCACACAGAAAGGTTTGGATGAAGGATTTTTAAGTGAGCAGGAATTCAAATTTTTAAATCAAAAATTCCCACGATTGGCCACAATTTACACCTTACCAAAAGGTACACAAGAACCTGGACAGCCTCCCTGGGCGTCCCATCGTGTCAGGCTGTGGTTCTATGCTAGAACCTTTGTGTAAATATATTGATTTTTTCTTAAAGCCTATCGCCCTCAACACCAGGGCTTATCTCCGTGACACTACCTAAACCATTAATTTGATAGACGAGAAATCTTTTGACCTAGAAAGTGCACTTTTGGTGACGTGCGACATTGTATCGCTTTACACAAGCATCCCTCAACAGGATGCTTTGGATGTAATGCGAGAGGCTTTAGATAAAAGACCGGCCCCTGTCCAAGTTCCAACGGACTTCATACTTGAGTTGCTGAGCATCGCTATGAAGCAGAACTTTTTTATCTTTCAAGAGGAATTCTATGTGCAGACCAAGGGGGTAGCTATGGGGGCTACCTTCGCCCCAAATCTGGCCATCATTTTCATGGACCATTTCGAACAACAACATGTTTTTTCATCCAATAACCCTTTTCAGACCAGGTTGACCCTATGGGTCAGATATATTGATGACGTCTTATGTATCTGGAACGGCAATAAACAACAACTGAAAGAGTTTCATGATTGGCTCAATCTCAGAAATCCCCATATTCAATTTACAATGGAATCTAGTAATGAGACTATACCGTTCTTGGATATCTCCATTTATGTGGATAAGGATCACTTACAGACTACACTTTTTAGGAAACCCACTGAGCGTAATTCCTTGTTGCAATATGGAAGCCACCACCCCAGAGGTCTTAAGGACAACCTGCCGGTTGGGCAATTTCTTAGGATTAGGAGAAATTGCTCCACTCGAGCAAATTACATCAAGGAATCTGAGATCCTAAATGAGTGCCTCGTCGCACGTGGATACCCATCCCGAATGGTTAGACGTGCTAGGAAACGGGCGTGGTACAACCCACGCGATAGTCTGCTGAACCCGGAAATCACCAACCAAACAGAGCTTGACCGTATCATCTGTGTCACTACCTTTTCGACACGAAGCAATGAGATTAAACAAATCATTAACAAGAACTGGCCTCTTGTAGCAGATGAGATTAAACAACCGGAGATCCCCCTTCACTCCTTCAAAAGGGCTAAAAATATACGAGATATGGTGGTCCATTCCTACCTGGAACCAGTGAGTCAACCACCTCTCACAACTCTATGGAACTTACCTCCTTTGGTTGGACATCATAGATGTGGCACATGCACTGCATGTGACACCACCATTCAGACAAAGACATTTGCCCATGGTGGACGGGTTTATACCTTAAAACACTACACAAACTGCAACTCGACTAGTGTGATCTACATTATACAATGTCCATGCAATCATGTATATGTTGGACAAACCCAACAAAAAATCAAATCCCGCATCTCTTCCCATTGCAGTAGACTGCGATGCAAAGTATTAGGGGCGCCTTTGGTAGAACACTGGCAAAAGGCAGGACATATGGTGTCTGATTTAAGATGGTTTGTCATTGAAAAAGTATCCCTAGGGAGAAGAGGGGGTAACTTACTGACAGTTCTCAATGCACGTGAATCTAAATGGATGTCCCTTTTAGACTCGATAAAACATGGGCTCAATGAACAGGACAGCCGCCTGGCACAATTGGCAGCGCTTGGTTAATGTATTTGATTATTGCTGATGTACTCTGCCCAAGCATTCATCTGTCATTTATGAGTATAGCTTACCATACCATAGGTTTCTGAACATACACATCTACATTCTCTTGAGATAACATCCAAGAATAGACCAGGTAGTGCACCTTACCACATTAAATCTATTCGAATATATTCGTCTACACTCTCATGTTGGAGAAGTGCACGAGTTGTTCTATACGGATTTGATGTAATTTCTTGTTATGAATATTGTCATATCAAGGGACTTAATTGCACTTTTTCTAATAATGCAATGTATTAAGATGTTTTTCTAATAATCACTTGTGTACAACCTCCTGTGAGAGAGTTGCTCGAGTTGAGTAAATTTTCCATATCTAACCGGTAAATAATTTATTGTTTTTTATTAACATCTCTTTGAATTTGTTGCATATACTTTGTTTTCAAGTATTAGTGGCTCTCGCTCAGTACTGGTTCACTGTAGTTATCTAGTAACTCTTCTATGTCCCTTAAGTTAGTGAAGTATTGACCCCGCCCCCAACTTCGCGTAGTAGCCCTGCGGAGTCCGCAGAGACGAACGTCTGACTTCAGCGGCCCCTTCGAGTGCCTGTAAGTAGTAGCGCACCCCTGTTTCCCGAATAACCGCGTTATTTGCCAAACTCCTACGAAGACCTCGCATTTCTTTCTTGACTGGCGGTTCTTCTCCCCGTAGGATTCTATCACCGCGGAGGTTGTTTGACTTACGGAATGGCTGCTCAAGCGTCTGACTGCAGCGGCCCCTTCTAGTGCCTGTAAGTAGCAGCGCATTCCTCTTTCCCGACTAACCGCACTAATTGCCAAACTCCTATAAAGATCTCGCTATTCCTTCTTGACTGGCGGTTCTTTCCCCATAGGATTTAATCACCGCGGAGTTTGTTGACTTACGGAACAGCTGCTCAACCCTTTCCTGTTTCACTTTCGGGCTGGTGTTACACAAAACGACCTTATTCTCATACTACACCGCCATCAAAATAATGGAAGATTGGCTCCCTGATTAATTATCACCCCAGAGGTATGTCACAGTACTTTTGTGCTTTCGACTAGGTTGGTATCCTTCTTTAACCTGTTACCAACACGGTCTTAATTGTATCCTTACAGCGACTTATAACGTTGCAAATTGATACCAGGAACAATGTCTCAAGTGCAAAGACGACCAGCGCTTTTCACCCCTGCATGTCGTATCTAATGTAAGTTATGAGGTGACCTACACGCCACAATGTTGGCTTCTGTTACGAATATCACCCGACTAATTCAGTCTTATACCCTTTTGTCAACCCACAGCCTGTGTATTTTAACGGCATCTTGCCCTTTGGGATATCGACGACTGGGATTGTACCCCACAATACTTTCACCTTGGCTGATAGGTTGCAGCCCATGTGAGTTGAATCCCGATATTAAACCAAATATGTAATTATGCTTGACAGAATAATTTCTAGAACATCCTTTAATTGGTTGTTCCTATCCCACATTGGTTAATTCTCCCCTTTTGTTACGATTTGATATCGCTGAGTTTGACCATGACCATTGGCTTGGTCTCACTCAATTCCCACGTTCAGAGGTCTGTTTTTGGCCCGGACTCCATGGTAATTTGTAGATCTTGTATTGTAGTAATGTCAAATAGGATGACGTTTATCAACTCTTGCAAACACATTAGTCTGACTTTTGGTTTTAATTTTCACAGATAGGACCGCCCCTCCTAACTCCTGCCTCCCCCCCCCCTTTTTCCTGCACACATCCTGATGAAGACCCCGTTTAAGGATCTAACGTAGCCTACGGCTAGGGGTCGAAACGTCGACGGCTCTTTTTCTTCACCTTGGACCTCCGGCACATGCCCCTGATTACTCTGAACTGTGTATGTGACCGTTGAATGTCCTTAGTTGAACAGTTTCTCAATGGATGCCTTAATAGTTTAGGCTCTTTGTATCTGATTTGTTTTGATTTTCATTTAAGATTGTTATAATTCGCACTCTTTTTTGACTGTGTTTACTTTTCTTTGACTTTACACCGCCCTGAGCACACTCTTCCCTCCCTTTCTCCCCTTCACCAACTGGGGCTATTCATTAAATGTGAATGTTTTTCATAATGATTGACATTTGGTATTGTAAAATAAAGGACAATACCTGTTACAAGTCCTTCTGATTAATGGTTTTTGACTAAAGTTTGTGTTATACAGTGTTAGTGTGTGGTATACACAACACGTTCTCCTTGCGGGGACCCCTTCTTGACACATACCACATAGCGCCCAGGTCTCCGCGACTGCATGGGTTCAACCCCCCTTTTTGTAACGTATTCAGGTATGGACTTGAAGCTACGCACACTCGCCGCCTGTATTTTTCATTGGCTTGTCCATTGTAAACTGTGGCTGTTAATTGTTTTATAGGCTTAGTAGTTCCTCCTTAGTACCGACTTGTCTCATTTTGTAACCTCCCATGGCAACACCCCCTGTTACGTTTGTTGTTACTTGGCAGGCTTTAATTACAGCCTAATAGCACTATTTTCTCAAATCGATTTGTCCTGCCTGCTGTTGCAGGCAGTAAACACCTCTCCTAATGCTTTTTTTAAATTTTTATGGAATGGACACTAAACGTATTTGCAATGCAAAAGTTCTCGCATTTGCGAGAGTGTAAGCTATTGGCATTGTAAATGATAATGCCCTTTTTTATCTGTTTTAAAAACAACACATAACTAATAGGCATTGTCATTTACAATGCCAATAGCTCAAACTCTTGTAAATGCGAGACCTATTGCATTGCAAATGCTCGTTACATATAGGGAAAAAACTTCTTCCAAGAGCTTTCTGTCATTTACCCTATCAATATGTACACCTTACATTGGTTCTAGTAAGAGGAGGTGTTGATAAAATATTACACTGTGTCTAGAGTTTGTAACCCTGAGGTTGCAAGACAGAGTATAGATAGATAATGGGACTGAATCCCAAAACCAAATCTAGACTTCTCCAGTAGAGATAATTAGGACAATTTTCCCAAGAGGTGAACTGGAATTGGATTTGTAAGGCAGATTGTAATCATATACCCAATAATCGAAAGCAGGGTTTGCTGAAAAGGTGCCAAGAAGAGTAGATACATGCTGTGACAGTCGCACTCCTGGTATTTGTAACTGTAGGTCATGTAGGTAGTTTATTGGGTGCTGATGGATATCGCCTTCTGATCGATGGGCGTGGATGATAAACTGAAGTGAAGCATTTTCCAGAAGTGAATGAAACGGCCCCTTCGGCACACTGTCTGTGTGAAAATCTTTAAACTTTCAGCATAATGATTAATCCAATGATAAGAGAATTCAAAAGTAGATTATCTGGTACAATTTTATTTGATTCATTCTTGTGAATGGTAATGTTGAGCAGTCACACAATAAAGTCAATATTGTTTTTCAATTAGTCCATGAAGAACATCCGATGCAATTCAGGGCTCGCCCTTCATCAGGGGGTGCTTCCGCTCGATGGGTGAACAAGCTAATGCATCTTCCACCTAAAAACCCACAACCATCACCAAACAAAATCAAAATGTTCCAGGAGTCATATGAAAAGATTACTAATGTGAGGGGTGGGTATGCTCTAACATTATTCCAGCAAAACCAGAGAAAAAACAACCTGTGACAGTCTCTTTGCCCCTGGAGGCAAAGAGATTTTTTTTTAACTTGAAAATCTGATTGTAACCTAAACCTATAAAAAGAACCACAATTCAGATGATACATAGCTAAGCCAGTTCTGCAGGTTTCACAAGTGTTGATTACATGTATTTCTTTGCCCAGGCAATTGTCACCATGCTCATGTAGAAGTGTGGCTCACTGGTTAGAGCGGCAGACTCTGATGCAGAGGTCTGGCCCGGACCAGGGTTCAATTCCCGTCGCGGCAGGGTCTTGGGCTCAATGTCCTCGGACCCGATAATTCTCTCGCCTCTGTGCCTACTCTAATCATGGGTCCCACTCTGCAACTCTGGGCAAAAGCTTGCTTAATCTCCACACCGGCCCTACCGCTAGGATGCCTGGCTTCACCTTGGGGTGCCCAGGAGTGGACACCTCACAGGAACAGGCCAGGACGGGTTCCTCAGCGGCACAGTGCGGGGACACACTGGCTAGTGTAACCAGGCACTTTATAAGCTCAGTATTATTATTATTATTATTTTTTTAATTCTGAATGTGAACCAAACTACAGTGAGTGTATTGCCTATACAATAGCACTAATGTGATCAATCATGTAGTGAAGAAACTCTGATTGTGCTTTGCAGGGATTTAAACCTGCAGTGTCCATTTTCCTGGATGTGCTCTCAGCCCATGGTTATATCTTATTTGAAGTCCTATCAAGGGTTCAACACTACTCTTACTAGGTAAGCATGCGGTCGAAAAGAAATAATGCAGACTTTTAATTTTTGAAAAACAAAGTGATGAATATATTTTGCTAAATCACTTCCCTCCTCACAACCCTATAGGCAATACTCAGCAGAACACCAACTACAGTGACCGTACACTTCTACGAGATGCCATGTCAGTTTGAACTAACTGGCCTCTGGCTTTGAATATACTGTTATTAGCGCTCTGTATGGAATATTGGGAGTTGGCCAGCTAACCAGAAATTTTTCTTTGTACGCTACTTCTATCGTAACAGGCCGACACAGGAGCCTACTGTGCTGCTAACACCTAGTCCTCTAGTAGGACTGGCGCTGTAATCCTTTCCCCAGCCTAAGGGCAACTGCTGGGGAAAACAAGGAACACTGCAGGAGCTGCCTCTCACCCGAAATATACAGTGAAAAAAATACTCCATTCTCCTTTGGTGCTTCTTCAACCTCTTCCTCTGAAACAGCTGGTTGAGAGAAACAGTTGTCTGGACTCCTCCCCTTTGTTTCGCTGGGAGGGAAGCTGAATCAGCCAAATACAAATGTAAACAAACTGAGTTTATTTTAGAGAGTACTGGACTGCCAATTCTCCCTCGTGTGACACACATCCTCTGCTATCAGTGTATCGTGAGACCATACAGGAAAGAAGACTTCTCTCTGAGCCGAGCCGGCTCTTATCTTACAGTTCCACAGAACCCACAATAGCATGCTCTATGCAGGCACTATAAGATGGACACCAAGAAATACCCTGGAGGTTCACCAAGAGGATTCACTAGAGCCCACTGGAATAGAACAAGGCGTGAGATTCTTTTAAGACATGGGATTCTGCAACCCCTGTATAAAAACCCATCTATAATTTCTTTAAAAATCAACACAACTTATTACAGTTGAGATCTGATGTCCTAATGCCAGTTGCCAGAGGCAGCAGCCAAGGGGAAAAGCATGGCAGGTCAAGGAGGGTAATTAAAGCAGCAGTTTAAAGAATAAAACATTGCTTTTTTTCTTCTGCTCTGTTTTTCTAGCCGTACATTGACAAAAAGAAAGGAGACATTTATGGCAACATGTTTATTTACTGCACCCCTTAAGAAATTGTAGAAAGGAATCTTTCTGCAAGTTGCTACTGCGGCTTTTAAAGAACAAAAAACGTGCATTAAACTGCTTCTATCTTTTTGCAACAAACATCTAACAGATGTTTGTTATGTTTAATTTTGCACGAGAAGATTTATTTGTGTTCTTCATGTTTGTAAACATGCTCTATTTTTCATATGAAACAGCTACATACCAAGAATTAAAGTGGTTTGTGCCAAAGGTGGGTGTGTGACCATGAATTATACGGATTAAAGAATCCCCTACTTTCCATGATAAGGATATTGCAAGTCACTTCGGTGGTAAATATAAAGGAACACTGCTTCAATGGGCATGGAACTCCTCTGTGACTTGCAATACTCTGATAATGTACGGTAGGTGGTACTTCATCCCTTATATTATGTGGGAGTAAGGTGTTCTACGGCAGACAGTTTGTGCACACATACAAACTAACTCTGTCCTTGGGTGTTCACAAACCTTTACACAATGCAATTATGCTCTGTAAATCATAAAATGATTACTTCTTTCAGGGGCAGGAGATAATGTTAGGAAAAGGAGAAAGCAAGCAGGGGTGCGCGAGGATAAAGAAACGGTTTTGTCCACGGAGGAAAACTGATTCGGTGCTTTCTGCTATTATTCATGTGCTAAATAAAACAAAAAAACAAGAGTCCCACGTTACATAACCCGTAGAATACATCAAGTCCATCTATAAAAAAAAATAACCTAAAAAACCTCTGCGTTTGCCAGTTAGTTATTGTGCTACCAGTTGCGGCAAATATTCAAGAGCAGCCACCGTATTTGTTCAGTTTATTCTAGTTCGTTAAACTCACCTCTTTCTCAGTATATGGGATCTCTGCCACAAAACAGTACCGAGATTAGAAAGAGTTTCTGCAATAATTTACATCTCTGTTTGACAGCCTGCGGCGCTGCGTTTTACAGTAGTATGTATAACACCGGAGCAGCCATGTATCAACCCTTCCTCCCACGAGGGTCCGTGAAACAAACAGCTTCCAAACCGGGCTTCCCACTCCGAAGGAGTTTCAGAAGTGTGCCAATTGTGCATCTGTGTTTAGGTTTGACCATCGTGCCCATTATTTGAATTAAACGGACATTAATTATAAAAGGTACAAAGATGAATGCTTTGTTACTTCCAAAACTGAAACATGATTTGAGAATAAAGGGCAGACTTATGTTGCAGTCTGCACACCTCTTCAATGTACACTAACGTGGCGCATTGAATTTAAAAATGTGAGATATGCAGGAAATCACCCAGCTCTCATACTGGTGGGTCAACAGGTAGAGATACTTTGCAGGGTCAAAGGTCCGCTTAAGAAAGCAACCCAAAATTGTTGTATCTGCCTACTGTGCCAAAAGGACCGTGTCAAAGTATCTATATATAAAACATACAATAGATTTTAAACACGAAGAAGCAAAAAAACAAAAAAAGAGAGAATAAAACATCGCTAAAATAACAAGCATTTACAATGCAATGGTTTCGCCTTTGGAAAAGTTAGAGCTATTGGCATTGTAAATGACAAAATTTGTATTTATGTGTTGGTTTTGAAAACAGATAAATAATATCCACATTTGTAAAGCGCACAATCACCCGTTAGGGTCTCTAGGCGCTGGGGGCCGTCGGGAAGATTAAGCAAGCTATTGCCCAGAGTCACATGGTGCTGGGCTAATCTGCCGCCGGTGCCGGGGATCGAACCGTGATCCCCAGATTCCGGAGTCAGTCGCCCTGGCCGCGGCGCCACACCTCTTCCTCTTCCTTAAATAAATGGCATTGTCATTTACATTGCCATTAGCTTAATCTCTCGCAAATGTGAGACCTAGTGTACCCTACGGCAATTTTGGGCGCCTCTCTGACCTATCCTTGGAGCAATCATCTCTCTGCAAGGCTTTAATTCGTCATTAGTGATACCATATGGGGCTGCAGTATAATCAGTGACCCTAAGGCAGGCCAGTAAACAAACATCTACAAAGCAAATAATAGCAGGCAGCCTCTTGAAAGAGATCTATTCCATACAACAGTCTGCGGGAAAGGAACAAAGCGCCGAACTGGGTGAGCCTAAGAGTAGATAAAACTTTTCATATCAAAGCAATTTGTGCGCGTCCTTTTATCTCAGTCCCCAGTGACCTTCTAACCACCTGGCATTATGCATGTTAATGGGTTTCTGGGTCTGCCACTAGTGCTGCCTCTGGGTATAAATATCCAGGCCCCTGCCCTCAATTTATACCACAGCAGCTGGTATCCTTGGCTGCTCCAGACATCGGCCCCTGGTAATGGCATACAAGTTTGTGTTTCAGGGCGCAACTGCACAACAGCAAGATTCTGGCATAAACAGAGCACAACCAAGCATGCGCCTAAAAGTTAGTGCTTAGACACACAGGCATGGTAGCACTAGAATACATTGTCAGAATATCAACTGACATGAATATCGTCTCCTAGAAACCGTTTACTAAAATATCACTGTACTGGAGGTAACAAGAGAACAGCGACAAACGATAATTGGGAAACTATATTTATTACAGACGATATTTCTCAGAAAGGTAATGGGGATGCCCAATACGGAGGCTGTCTGGTTTTGATTACACTAAAGTTATCAAGAAGAGTGTATCCAAGCAATACTCTGTTGTTAAAGTCTCTTCTAGAATAGTAGTGGGACCCTCAATGACTGTTTCCTTTTAGTGGTATATTGTCTCCACTCGAGTACTTACAGTAACTGCTGTGGAAAGCTCTAGAAAATATGTTCATGACCATTCATTTCAATGGAGTCCCCCAAAACCCTTCAGTGTCACCCACCTCGGGGTCTCCAATGTGCCCTTTGCTGCAGGCCTAACTGGCACTGCGAGGTGGCTGTGTAAAGACCTCCAGGCAAGAGGACCTGAAGAAGTTCCCACTGGACAGACTTGTGTTCCGCCATTTTGCCTCTCATTTTACCGAATGCATCTACTTTTGACTGACATCTTTTAAACTGCTGTAAACTAATTACGTGTTATGCACCTGAAATTGTCTGACTAACGACCTGTTACATGCCTCACGGTCTGCTTCAGACCCAGGCCCGAAAACAACGCTTTAATGCGGCAAATACACAGTTAGGGGCGGGGCTCAGCACAAAAGCGTTGAGAAATGTCTATTATTTTATTATTTTGCCAGTTGTAGGTCCCTAGCTTGCAACAGCATGCAGCAAAATGTACAAATCCAAATGTGCTTGTTCCTGAGCTCCCATCCCCCACTGTGGCAGCCACGAGTGGTCAGTCTCGGATAGTGTGTGATGTCGAGGACAGCAGCGTAATGGCTGATTCATGGGATGTCTAGACAACATCAAACAAAAGAAAGCTACCACATGCAAACAGCAGCAGCCCCCCTGACACTGCGTCTTCTTCACCTGTCTGGTCCAGGATGCTTGTTTCCAGTCCGGGGAGGACCTGGCCTGGCAGTTCGGGCTGGACTGTTCACATGGGGAACAGGGTCAAAATTGATTTGCATATGGCTGGGTCTGAACTGGAAAGGCATGTAGAGCAAAATAAGGATGGATTTAGGGCCACATGTCTGTACTGGGGTGAATGTTTAACATTGTGCAGCATTCTGTCCATCAATTGTTCTTTTTGCAGTTGTTTTCAAAGGGCCAAGGGCCATTTTTGTCTAGCCTTTTTTTCACACAGAATATACTTTATCACTTCAACTATCCACTTGACAAAATTATCAAATAGCTTTATTGTGTTACTTATTACTTTTATTGACACTTCGGGAAGAAGTTAAAAAGGAGAAATATAACAGTTCTCTCTCGTTTACCCGATAATTTGAGAACTGTGAAAGGAAAGTGAATGAGCCAAGCCCCTGTCGCTCGTGCCTCCACTCTTCCCCAAGCAGCAGCCCACTGTATACAAAAGTGCCCTGCCATGACCCCCTATTTTCTGGAACGTTCGAGAGCAGTTCCTTCCTTCAAATACCGCCTTCCCTCCATTCAAGCATGCTCCCTGAACCTACCTCACCCGATTAAATGCAATATCTCTTCAGGTGACCCGGGAGCTACATTTCCAACTGAGAACTAACGGCCCAGAATTATATAATCAGAGCTTAATTTGTGGCGGTGCTTGCAGGTGGTGGCCACCGCCACGGACATACATTTTATGAGTCCAGGATGTGTTACTAATGATCAGACTTCAACCCAGAGCAGACGAGAGACCGATAAAAAAAATGTAGAAAGAAGGAGAGAGAGAAATATAGGAAAAAGGTGACATAGGACGAAAGGAAGGATGAAAAGGAAACTGCGAGGGTGAGATAACGAGGCAGGAACTATTGGTTGGTAGGGAAAAAGAGACATGAGGTGAAATCAAAACTAAACAGAGTTGGTATTGGACAACCTCAACCCCTCAACAGCGACAGTTGCGACCTCCTGACAAAACCGGTAAGTACCTCACACCGAACTGGGCGTGGTGGCACGGTATAACACCCTCGAGAGCTATACCTTTCTTTAACTCTATTGTAAAGCGCTCTGACACCCCTGGGTAATGTCCACGCTATATAAAAATGCATAAATAAATACGGTCCGCGGATGAGGGGAGACCTCGGAGCTTTCACGTAAAGACACTCCTAACATATGTCCATAAAGCTCTGAGGGCGAGTGACGCACGTGCTGCTCTCCCCACGCGTCCTGACGATCTCTTCACTTCTTTAATGCTTAAAAGCTCCCCTCTGCTTTAGAATCCTCCTTCTCCAGGGGCGTAGCGGTCAGTGGTGCAGCAGGTGCAGTGGCACCGGGGACCCGAGAGTTAGAGGAGATATGGCTGTATGTGACTATCCAATCAACCGAAAGGGAGGCCTGTGTTGCTGCCTGCACCCGAACCGGTGGCACCCTTTCTCTCCGCCCCCTCTAGCTCTACAGATCTCTCCAACCCCCCTCCAGGAAACTAAAATGTAGGGGGTATTGATTTTAATCCATGGAAACGGTTTAAACAGGCGAGCCAACGGAGTCGCGGGGCTCAGGGGAGTTTATGGAGGAGACTCACCCCCGCCCCATGCCAACAGATCCACCGAGCTCTACCCTCTGCGCTTGGCATGTCCGGGTGCCCGTTGGCATATCCGGCTATGACTACACCATCTGCCTTTCACTGTGTTCTGCCAGCTCTTGGAACCCTGTTTCGGTGCCGCAGGGCACTACAACACGGGTCAGTTTAACTCCTTCGGAATCATGCTCTTCGGTACTGAGGTAGACCCAGAAGTTTTAAAACTGCAGCATCTGTCAATATGTTATATTTGGCCAGACTGTAGAAGCCGCTGATTCTAATCTCGGTGCAGAGGATCACAGTGTGCGCGCTTTGTGCATTGCGAGGCTGGTGATACAACACTTTCCGGGGCTGCGTTTGCTTCCAGTCCCAGCCTAGCCCTGGTCCAACCATACATGTCATTAAGTGCCATGTTAGGGACTGGCACGCGCTGGGATGGTTTCTGAAATTATGAGCAGATTCTCAGGACTTTGAACTTCACCCCTCACCTCCAGGAGCGTCTGTAAACTTCTGCTTACAGCTCCCGCTGACACCGTCTCTTCTAGGCGCTATGATGCCATATTATTTGCAGGATGTGTGAAGTGGTAGTATACGACTTTAAATGGAAATATAGAGGTGCGTGTACTCTCAATTTAAGACTAAGGGGCCGATTAACAAGCCCCTTGCGCCACTTTTGCGTCACTTTTAACGCGGGGAAAGTGACGCAAAAGTGGCGCAAGGAGCTTGTAAATCTGCCCCTAAGAGTGAATACCTGTTTTCCCCTGAGAAGTGCCAGTACTCTCCCGTCAAAAGTAGTGGAGCAGTGCTGAGAATTGCAGCTTTCAAAATAAAGTACCGGACAGTATCTACCCATTGAACGCACTGGCGATGCCGCCGCTCTTAGTGGTTTGGTCACGCAGTGCTTAATTTGTGCCGGTGGTTGCTTGCAGGTTGTTGGGAGGGACCCAGACTTACTTTTCATCATCGGACTTTGACCCGCAGCAGGAGAGAGCACGTCAGAAGGGATAGGTAGGATGGAGAGAAAATAGGGAACGCTGCAACGAAGGTTAAACTCAGGGTTGAGAGGAGCCTGCACGAGTGAAATAGAGACAGGAACTGGCTGTCGGGCGATGGAAGAAAGAGGCACGGGGTGGAATAAAAAAAATAGACACCCTCAGGAGTCGGCAGCCCTGCATTCATTTAAAATATAAAGCTGTGGTGATAACCCGTCGCCAGGTGGGAACCGCCCTTTCAACCAGCAGCAGATAGAACTGCTTGTTAACATCCTGAGCATCGGTAGGCATTTTTACGGGAATGTATTCGGAATGCCAAACGTTTCCAAACTGTTTGGTTAATCACCACACCATCAGTCTAATATGTTGTGACTTCACGCGAGTCTAAAGTAGGTGCGTGCTAACTGAGGGGGGATGCTTTACTGATATGTTAAAGCTTTTTGTTCAGTTCGCTGCGGCGAGAAAAGGTACAAACACAGCGGGTGCCTGGAGTGTGCCCGCCCCGTGGGGTGAATGAACGATGCGCAGACGCAGACGTGAAAATAAATCAATGTCTCCAACGATATATTAGCTTTTCCTCACTGTGGAAAGACCACGGCTTTCAGCGAAGATGTGATAAGGCGGGTACAAGAATGTTGAGCGGGCGGGGCAGGTAATGCCCAGTGTTTGAGGAGTTGATGAACAAGAAGAGAAAGAAGTGAGTGCGACAAGGATCCTTGCAAACGCCAAAATTACAACGCAAATTCGTCTTACGGGGAGGGAGGGAGTGGGTCAAGAAAGTAAACAGAACTATTTCATAAAAAGCGATTCGGCGAGTGAGAGGAGGGACGAGTAAGAAATCGGAGGCAGGTGGGGAGCGAGGGTATACAAAATAATGGAAGGTGGTGGGACTACGCAGGTGGGGGGGGGTTTGGCGGGGGAGTGAGATCCTCAGAAGAGTACATTTGGGTAGAGAAGAGTACCGGGCTCAACAACCTTTCATCCACGAACGCCTCCACAGTGTAGCGTCAGATAATGCGCTTAGATGCCCGGCGCGCGGCACTGTGAATAAAAGCTATACGAATGAAGCTACAATACAGTACACAAAAACATCAAAGCGAATGCCTTCCAGTGATTACGGACCAAAATAATTTGTTTGGGGGAGAGAAATGCAACAGAAGAGGAAAAAGTTATGATATACAAATATATTGGGGGGGGGGGGATAAAGGAACATAGACACGTGACAAACACTTTCTTCCACACAAGTAAACTTTCAAATCTCTTCTAAAAAGAACCTGCGCTGCATTTGCCAGGGCTGCATTCGAACATAAGTCATGGAGAGGCCACAACAATGTACCTCATTGTTTAATTCGAAGCACCGCGACCAGATGCTCACCTGACACCGCACTCTGAGGGGCCCTATATCAGGTTACCGCTATCAAGCGCACGCCAGCATGTGGGAACTGCCGAAGCAGGGGAGGGGGTGAGCTCCAGACGGCAACAAGTCAGGTCCCGGGCCGGCAGCCAATCACAGCGCGGCCCGGGGAATGACGTCACGGGCGTGTCCCGGGCCGGCAGCCAATGACAGCGCGGCCCGGGACAAAGGGGCGGGGCTTAAAAAAACACTGCGAATCGCGTTTTCAAGAGAAAGTGCGATTGACAGCTTCTGTCTCCCAATGGCTAGCCTCCATTTATGGAGCTAGCCAATGAGAGACAGAGGCGGTGCCGACATCCATACTGTTGACAAAAGTTTTCGATCTGGGAGGGGCACTTCGTGCCCTCACCAGGTCGAAACCTAAAAAGGGTTTGAAAGGAAACTCTGTTTTGACATTTATGTTTGTGACTGATGACCTTAAAAGACACTGAGCACAGGTCTGTGGTCTTTCAAATTAAGAATTCGAGAAACTAAAATATGCAAAAAGCTCTTGAGCCCTGTATAGGTATGTAGTCTTGACTGCAAGATAGTCAGGGGAATTTAGACACATAAGCTAAGCACATATCCACTGCTTGTTAATGGCAATGTCCCTGTGTTTTAAGTGCAATCATGCTACTGTCGGATTTGTATTGGCTGAGCTATATCATTAAGCGGGCACTGAAGGGTATATAAAAATGGATTGCAAGCATATTGCAATTAACTGTAAACGTGCCCGGACGCCTGTTCAATTTAACTGCACTTCTTCATCTCCACTAAATTGACATTAGTTGCTATATCAAGTCTAGTGGTAGCGAATTTTATAATTTCTACAGGATGTGGATCAATTTGCCTGAATGGCAGTGATGGAAAAAAGTCATATTCATCTTTTCTTTTCATTGCATTTATAAGAAATGTTTAACATTCATAAGGTACTTCCAAGTTTATAACGAACTTTCCAGGGCCGAGGGAAAAATCAATTTAGCCCATTTAAAAGGAACGGTTAGGAACTGACAGTACAAAGGCACAGCTGGACAAAAGGTAGGGTGAAAAATGAATTAAGAACTAAACTCTCGCTCCATCGCTCCTGGAAGGTGTGGGGGAGGTGATATTTTGCAACACAGAATCTATTTGTGAATCTTGGCATCAGCTCAACATCCTGTAATTCTTGTCAAATCACTTCATCTTCCCGGGTTTAAAAATAAAATAAAAAACCCAAACAAAAAAAATCTGATCTTGTGTAATGTAACGTGGTGCTCATGGAGAACGCTCTGATGCCCTTGGGCTACGTTTGTGCTAGATAAAACACAAAAAAATGCGTAGAGTCCCTGCTCTTCCACTCTCATTCACAAGAGGAGTCTCCTCAGACTTTGACTGCTGAAATCTGCAGTTGGGCTTGCAAGCCCCTTCCAAAAACACATAGGGCCCATGCATCAACAAAAAAACCAGTCGCAAACGGGCAGATTCTCAGAATTTACCCCTTTGCGACTGGTATTTTTGCATTTGGGATGCATCATCCCAAATGCAAAAATGGCAATTCAAGTAATCGCAAAATTTGCGATTACTTAAATTGCGATTGTATTTAATGAATCGCATATTGCGATTCCTTAAATGCAATGCATTAACCTTAAAAAATGTGTGATTTTGCAAATAGGAATCGCAAATTACCATCAATCTCAAGTTGGTGGTAATTTGCAAATTCTTTAAACAAAAATGTAAAGTCCCATGATACACACACACATGCACTTGGGGCATGTGTGTGCGCAACATGTGATAAAATGCAAATTTCAGGGGTGCAACAGGGTGTCCTTTTTGCACCCTTGAAATTGCATGCGCAATTTGCGAGTACCTATTGGGTACTCGCAAATTGTGCATGCAATTCCTATTCATTCCTATGGGCCTCTAGGCACATAGGAATGAATGGGAAGCCATTCCTTAATTGTGAGTCGCAATTTGAGAGTCGCAATTACGGAATGTGTAGGAATCGCAATTTGTTTTGCAATTCCTACATGCATAGGCAATTGCGATTCCTTAAAAATTGCAATTATAGAATCGCAATTGCCTATTTTGATGCATGTGCACCTTAGGGCGGTATTTGTAAATGTTGGTAGGGACATTAGACTGCCTTTTCATAACTTAAATAATATTTTGTTTTCCAGGAGAAAACCCCCTCCCCACTATTTTTATATGTCCACTGTGATATCGGACAAACCAAATACCAAATCATAGGAATTACACCATTTAGCTGTGAAAGCTGATGTGCAACATGTGGCAATGGTTTTAATTAGATCATTCTTTATTGCAGTGGCTTGACTTTTTCTTAAATAGTTCAGCAAAACCACTTTGCAGTAGAAGTGTAGCCATTGTGTCATGGGCCCCAATTAGTGGCCACTGTTTGAACTTTGAAATACAGCAGTACTTGGGGGTTTGGCCTCTGAGCCCTGTCGCCTCTACACCTGCTGCACCAATGGGAGCTTCTCCCCTGCTTTTCAAAGTGTTTTCATGGCTTCCATTGGAGAAGTTAGGTGAAGAGATTCTTGCACACCATGGAGGACCTCAAAGCGTGTGTTGTTCAGACATGGTCTCTTGAATTCTCCCTGCATAACTTCTGCAACTTGTGTCTTGCTTTCTGCAACACTAATAATGACATGGCCTCCAGGATTCTCCTGATCAGTGCATTTTCACCTTGGGCTTTGAATGAAATCTTGAGCTATGTATACGCAAAACGAAGCACTAGACTCTGGCAGAGCTTTCATATTGGTCTCACAGAAGATATTGGGGCACCATAGCAGTTTTGAAGAGTGCGGCTCGAGTCTTACACTGCGACAATCATCACCCATAAATGTATTTCACAAGTTGGCTACATTGGGTCCATTTGTTAATTCTCTAAAGGACATATAGAAACAGTTTCACTATTTTGACATTGATTTTCCAATGATTTTAAACTTTTTGGGTGAAAATGTTTAGTTATATTTTGGATTACTTGTTTGTTTTACATCATTTTTACATTATTTATCATATTACATGTTTATTTGCTGAGTGTCATCAGCTCGACCCTGTTCAACATTTATCTGTGTCCTCTAGCACACATGGTACAGGAGTTTGACTTGTCAATTGTTTCCTACGCTGATGAAACTCAGCTTGGAGTCTCAGTGCCAGAAGAGATGAATTCGAACCATCTGGATCTGGTACCATGCTTGGAAAAAATAGCAAATTGGATGGCTAACTGTAGCCTAAAACTGAATGGCGACAAAACAGAGCTAATGTTCCTGGACAATGGCCCAGGTCCATAGGCCGGGATCAGTTGGCCAAGGGGTTGGGGTCCTTCCTTCGCTCCTCAGCCATCCATACCAAATCTGGGGATGTGACTAGACCAGAATCATCCATGGAAACACTAGCCAAAAAATGATCGCCAACCTGTTTCGGTATATTACAGATCATCCGTAAAATCATGGACCTAATCCCAAACAAGCTCGGAAGACGGTGGTCCAGGCCCAAGTGGTCTAGCGACTGGACTACAGCAATTCATTGTATCTAGGTTCTCCTAAGTATGTGCCACCAGGCTATAGGTGGTCCACAATGCTGCAGCCAGGATGCTCCAGAAGATCCCCAGACAGGAATCAGTGATATCCTCTCTGAAAAAACTGCACTGGCTACTTATTCAATCTAGGGTTAGGTAAAGCCCTCTGCTTAGCACATAAAGTCATGCAGGGTAGAGGTCCTGCCCTGATAAAATCCTTGGTCTCCCCATATGTCCTGAATAGGTTCCGCAGGTCCTCATCTGATTTCCTGATGAACATACCAAAGATAAAGTGATCAAGATGGGGTGGGAGATCCTTCTCACACCAGGACCCAAAGCACTGGAACTCACAGACCTCTGAACTGGAAAATGAACAGAGTTTCAGAAAAAAACGTAAACCTTGGTTGTTCCCATGATTCCCTACCTCTACCTACTGCCCCTCTCGGTAGCGCTGGGAAGTCCTCGAGTAGCAATGCGCTTTAAAAATTCCATAAACATAAACAAGCACCACACCTAAATGCACTTTCTATTCATACTAAACTATCAAACGTTATCTGAAGTTGGACTCTATGAAGCCAGTTTGTAACAGTAGCCTGGACTACTTGTCATTCTCAGACAGAAACTTGAGGCAGGGTGCCAAAGCACTATTTAGGGATCGGTGTTTGGGATACAGAGATGGAGGGGTTTTAGACCTAACATCCAAACTGTAGTCTTCCCCCCAATTTTTTGCCTTCTCCCCTTCTGTTTGGATTTTGTTTTTATTGGCATTAGGACTCTGTGCACTTTACCACTGCCTAACATGTGCTTATTAAGGGCTCTCCTTTAAACATGGTAAAATTGGCTTACACCCCAATTGGCACATTTGATTTACTTATAAGTCCCTAGTAAATTGGTACTCCATGTACCCAGGGCCTGTAAATTAATTAAATGCTACTAGTAGTTTTGCAGCACTTACTGTGTCACCCTCTAATGTAGCTCTTTGAAACATGTCTCAAGCACTGGCGGCTGCCTCGAAACTGGAGTGGTGGGGGGTTGAAAAATAAAATAAAATAAAATAAACTTACAGTAACGCAGCCGCCGCCTCTCCTCCGTCCTCTTCTCACGGCAGTGCACTGGCAGAACAGAAGCGACCAGGCTCCCCCAGCCAATCATGACACTGCTTTACAGAAGTGTTGTCATTGGTCGGAGGGCCGTAGTTTGACATCAGAGAGGAACTAGAATCCGGAGCAGGTTCCTCACCAAGCTGTGCATTACAACCTGGTAGGGAACATGCAAAGTATGCATGCACACTTAGGGAGTGTGAACCACTACCCCCCTGCTCTGGCCAGCCCCTCCCCACCCTAACCTGGCTCTGAATCGGCAGTGAAAAATAAAATGATGATAAGGTCATGTTAATATCATTTTATTTTTATTTTTTTGCACTGCTCAAAGAGCAGTGGGGCGACGCTCCCCCGCCTTAGCGGAGGAGTCACTGTTGTTCTCTATCATGCTGTTGCAGCCTGTGTGCAGTTTTAAACTGCCAATTTGACCTGGCATAATATCTATTTTGTACAAATGAAGAAGGATCTCGCACAGCTGATTTGATCAACAAAGTAGTCTGTTGTAAAGGATTGTAGTGTGCAATAAGGGGAAACACTGTCTGGCCAAGCAGTGTAACAACGTGAACACTAGAAAGTAGCTCTCCCGCCTAGGGAGAGAACGCCCCTATGCACAACTGTTAAAGGACCCATAGGTCTGATTCAATACATCCAATTTTTCAACAAAACGATGTCCAAATTGGAGATGTTTTCACATTTTCAATATTTATTGGATGCAGCTTTAAAGGATGCGGTCATGTATATGCTATATATCAAGCATAGTAATCCAAAGCCATGTATATAATTCAAGGAGTGTTCATAATCACACAACCCAATGCATTTCGGGCGGAACTCTTACGAGTCTGCCGGATATTGTCACACAAAGTAACCCCCTGACGACGGGCTCCGCCCGAAATGCATTGGGTTGTGTGATTATGAACACTCCTTGAATTATATACATGGCTTTGGATTACTATGCTTGATATATAGCATATACATGACCGCATCCTTTAAAGCTGCATCCAATAAATATTGAAAATGTGAAAACATCTCCAATTTGGACATCGTTTTGTTGAAAAATTGGATGTATTGAATCAGACCTATGGGTCCTTTAACAGTTGTGCATAGGGGCGTTCTCTCCCTAGGCGGGAGAGCTACTTTCTATAATATCTATTTTTCCAGGACGAAAACTTCCCTTTTAATACATATAAAAGTCGCTTGTACGGTAGGCACTAAACATTCCAAAGGGTAAGGTACATTGTATATAAAAAGTAGGGCATGTGTTTCTAAGTTTTACATATCAGGGTAGTGAAAGGCTCCTAAATTTGTTTTTCACTAATGTAAGGTCTACCTCTCCCATAGAATAACATTTTGGTTACCCTATTACATTTAATGAGTACTAACTTTTGATTGGAAGTGGATAGAAATTTCATGTTTGGCCTCAAATGAATTGCAATTTAAAACCCTTTTTATTAGTAAAGTAGGACATTAGATTACAAATTTAAAAAAATGCCACTATTAGAACATTGCTACACAAACAAATTGCTGCCCTAAGTGGGAAGGGTATGCCCAGACGTGGGGCGTGTGCTCGCGACACCACCAGATTCAAGCTAGCCAGGCTGATGATGGGTGTTACCCCGAATCCGGTGCCAGAATGCTTGTTTCTGGTCCAGGGAGTGCCTGGCCTGGCAGTTTGGGCTAGACTGTTCCCAGTGGGAGCAGGGTCAAGACTGATTTGCATATGGCTGGGTCTAAGCTGGAATGGGGTGGCGTGCAAATAAACAATGGATTCAACCCAGATCTGTGATTGGGGGTGAATGTTTGATTAATTCAGCATTCTGTCCATTGTCTGTTCTATTTGTATTAGATCATTAACATTTTTCTGACCTAAAATTTTAGGCCATCTAGGCATTTTCAGCTGGCTGGACCTGTTAATTGCTTCCCCATCAGGAATGCATAATGGGCCCAAACTGAAAAATAGGACATTGGTGTAGTTGGGAGAGGGCAATTCTGCCAGGATGGATGGGGCAGAGGTGTTCCCTGCCCCACTTACATTTAAAAGGGCTAAATCCAGCACACTCACAGAGAAATCTGAAACAAGTCTTTTGTCACCCCAGATTACTTGGAACCTGGGCAGGGGAAGAAAGGAACTTTCCGCTACCAGATGTGGGGGAGCTTAGAAGCTTCCCAGACTTAAAAGGCTGGCACCAGGCATAAAAGTATTGGACCCTAAGATCAACTCTTAATTATACTCCTCGACCTGTGGGCACTACAAAAGAAGGACAGCATTGTTCCTCAGACGACTGGCCTGCTGCGTGAGGCCTGCCTTGCTCCCCGGAGGACTACCCTGCTGCTACCAGAGGATTTTTCAGCTGCTTGAGGCCTACCTTGCTCCCCAGAGGGCTACCATGCTTCTTGAGGCCTGCCTTTACCACTAGAGGGCTGTCCTGCTGCTTGAGGACTGCCATGCCCTCTGAGAAGGAAGACTGGACCTGATCTCTTCATTCCTGGCTACCTGAGTGACCCCAAGGGTCAGTTTGCTGACCTCCTGTTCTGAGCTACGATGACAACACGCTCCAGAGGCCTCCAAGCAACTGCTCGACTGACCTGCTGCAGCAGAACCTGCAACTGGGGATGCCAGAGCCCTGCTGGCCTCTGCTAGAGCGAGTCTCTGATCCCCAAGCAGTGCCTCCCCAGGTTCTGGAGCTTTGGCTGGCATCTGAGTGCACTGCTCTTCATCTAAAGGAGAAATCCTGAAGTTTTCAACTCTTCACACCAGACTACAAAGCTAACTCTTTCAGTGGGACTAACATGGTCCTAATATCCGGCTCACACTCTTTTGCTATCGGCTTGAACTTGTTATTTTCTACTGGTCTAGCATGACCAGCAGACCACGAGCGGCGCTTTGTGCTTTTAGGTGTTCTATATACCTAAAACTTTGAAATTGTATATCCCCAATTCTACTCATTCTATTTTTGGCATTCTGGTATTATTTTATTTATTACAAATTAAATTGACTCTATATTTTGCAATTGGTTTGGCATTTTTATTGTTTTGTGTTTTAAGTTTACTACGGTTTTTGTGCTGCATAAATACTTAACACAGTGCCTCTAAGTTAAGCCTGATTGCTTTTGTGCTAAGCTAACAGAGGGTTAAGCACAGGTTAATTTAGTGACTTTGATGGTTCACCATAGCAAAGACTGTGGTACTAGATTAGTATCAGGAAGTACTAGGCATCGAGATAGACAGATGAGCAGGGAAGGCCTACCTCAAGAGAGGACACAAACAAGTCTAAGAACAGGTGGATCGATATGTGTATAATGACATCGCAAACGACGCACTTTAGAGGAGTGGCTATCATCTTTAAAAAATCTATAAAGGTGAGACTGGTCTCTAAGTTAGTAGACTCTGGTGGTCTACTCATCAGTCATAATATCTGGGTCTCCAATCACCATAGCGGGATACTACGGTCCTAATCAGGATGACCCGTCGGTTTTGAAGACTCTTTTCACATCTATATTTATTTCCCGAGCCGGTTATCCTAGCAGGTGATTTCAACATAGTTCTGGATCCCCTAGTGGATAAGTCACCTTCTAACAGAGCTAAAATCTTATCTAAAACTAGGTCTTACCTGCTAGATAGCATGAAGCAGCTAGGGTATAACGACATCTGGAGATCACTGCATGGGCTGCAAAGAGGAGTCACATTTCGAAATTACAGATATCACCACCAGTCCCGAATTGATTTTATTTTGATTAGTCAACCATTAGTTAGCCTGGTTAAATCGGCTTCCGATTTACCATTTCATCTATCAGATCATGCGGCGATTCTTTAAGATCTGGAAGGGTTTCCCAAAAGTCGATCAAGAAATTGGTCCTTTGATCGCTCATTGCTCTCCTCGCCAAATATCATTGATGCTCTCAATATGGAGGTGCAGTTCTTTATGGAAGCAAATTTGGGTTCCGCCCCTTTAGGTGTTATATGGGATGCACTAAAAGCTTTCTTAAGGGGCTATATAACTAATAAAGCTTCACATAAGAACAAGATCTACAGGGAAGCAGTGGCCTCTTTAGAATTGGAGATGACTAAAATTCAAACGGAAATTGCTAGCCATCCGGGCGCCCTCTCGACCACAGTACATGAGTGGCAGAACAAAGTGACCACCTTAAAAGGAGAGCTAAGCTCAGTTCTAAATGCTAGGGTCTTAGAGAGATGGGAAGCCAGTAAGTTGCGCATTTTGAGTATAGCGAGGGGGTCGGCAGGTTGTTGGCTTGGAAGACGAAGACCGAGCAGGTTCGAAATAACATTAATTCAATCACGTCTGGCGGTGTAACATTCTCCAGTGACGCTGACATTAGGGGAGTGCTTCGAGATTTCTTTAGTGAAATATACTGCGAAGATAAGAACGTTGAAACCAAGCAGGTTGAGGATTGGCTGGCGGGGGTCTTTCTTCCCACACGGTCACCAGAACAAAGCACTGCATTGGAAGATCCTATCTCTCAGGAGGAAGTTAGGTTGGCAGTTGCTAGTAGTAAAAAAAGTAGGGCATCAGGCCCAGATGGTCTGCCGTCTGAAATCTATAAAGCCTTGATCCCAACAATCCTCCCTGTTCTAACCGAGTTGTTTAATAAGATCCTCCAGGAAGGTATGCCCCCTCCTACTTCGTGGGATAGTGCCTCGATAACACTAATATTAAAACCAGGAAAATCAGCAACTAATTGTGGGTCCTATAGACCAATTTCCATCTTAAACACAGATTATAAAATCTTTACATCTGTGTTGGAAAATAGGTTGGGGGAAGTTGCAACAAACATCTTGCATATAGATCAAAAGGGTTTTGTAAGGGGGCGTCAGCTATACGAGTTGACCTATGATCTCATAGGAGCCATCGATATGGTGACAGTGGCGTCACTTCCCCTGGCAGTTCTTACTCTGGACGCCACCAAGGCCTTCGATAGGGTTAATTGGGTTTACCTATCGGAGGTCTTGGGTAAATTTAACATCGGGGAAAAATTTAGGCGCGCAGTCAGACTCCTGTGTAAGAACCTGTCAGCCACTCTACTTGTCAACGGGGAATTATCAGACCCATTTAACATCACCCGGGGTACCCGTCAAGGCTGCCCCCTCTCCCCCATTCTGTTCGATCTATATATAGAGCCTTTTCCTCAACGGATTCCGGACAATTGTAACATCAAGCCCTTCATTTTTGAAGGATGGGAGAGGAAGGTAGCCCTATATGCGGACGATGTTCTTTTCGTCGGAACTTTGTACTGCGTTCCCGGCTGTAATTGCGCTGGCTGAGGAGTTTGGATATGTTTCTGGCTATGAAGTCAATGCTGCCAAGACGGATATAATGGCCTGGAATGACCCTGTGCCTGTGGCAGGGGTACAGCTTAGTCCAGTCCTGCGCTACTTGGGCCTAAATATATATAAGGATATAAACGAGATAGTTCCATCAAATTTCTCGCTTATCGCCAAAGAGTGTCGTAGGCTAATGAAATCATGGTCTTCACTTCCGTTATCGTTACTGGGCAGATCCAACTTAGTTAAAATGACTATTCTCCTGAAGGTTATGTTTTTATTTAATACCATTCCCCTTTTTTTTAACCTACATTGATAGCTAAATTCCAAAGCAATATATGCTCTTTTATTTGGAATAATCGCATCGCTAGAATTGCTTGGAAGAAGATCAGGCGCCGAAGAGAGAAGGATGGTTTGGCGGCGCCTGACCTACAGCTCTATGGATGGGCCTTCCAGTTTTCCCATGCGAGGATGTTGTTAAAATCTCTGACAAACTCGGGATGCGGGCATATGTTTGCGGCACTGCTTAGAGGGGGAAAAGTTGCTGATCATGAATTTCTGGTTAAGTTTGGGGACCCCAAGTTTAAAAAAAAAGTAAAACTGAAGGTGTTGAGAGATATATCTATAACATGGGTTAAACTCAGGCGTTCCATTAAAATGGATTATTATTCTTGTAGGGCCCCGTTATGGAATTCTCCTGGATCCCCGAGTTGCCTCTTGGATAGCCTTGCAGTACCGCTATGAGAGGCAGGATTGGTATGGGGGGGATCTTTTTGTCGATGGCAGCTTACTCTCGTGGGAGGTGTTGAGTTTAAAAATAGGGGCGTTTTTTTTCTAGATTTAAATACCTGCAAATACAAAGCTGGACACACTCACAGATTTCTCTTAAAGGTAGGTTTCAGTTAGGGGGTGATAGTAATATTGTGTCCCTCTTAACAGACACGCCTCCATTTAAGAAAGAGGTCTCATTCTGGTACAATCTTTTATTGGATGAGGTTGAGGGTGAGTTCCAGTTGCCTGTTTTGCTGTGGGCCGCACATATTACTAACAATTGCGTGGAGAACTTGTGGTTCGAGTCCTTTAAGATCATGTGGAATATTGTGAAACTATCCTGGCTTTGCCGAAACCACCTGTTCACTCTGCATAGGGCCTACTATTCCCCACAACGCTTGTCAAAGTTTTCAGATAATTCATCTGTGGCATGCCCCAAATGCGGCTTGATAGCTGCCTCCAACCTGCACATGTTCTTAGACTGTCCACTTTTATCACCTTTTTGGAATGCGGTTTGCCTATCACTCTCCACTTCCTTGGGATCCCAAGTTATATTATGTCCCGCTCTTGTTATCTTTGGGGTTTCTCCAGATTTTCGGGGGCTGGCAAAAAATTTACTTTTTTATGGTATTTTACTGGCCAGAAGGGAGATATGTAGGAGATGGAAGGATCCGCTACCTCCCTCTCTGCTGGACTGGCGTACTTCTGTGCTACAAATATCGAAGTTGGACCTCTTAAGATCAGGCAACCCACGCAAGAGAAACTTCTGGCTCTTATTGAATTGTTTATTAATTGTCCATGGGTTTTTTTTTCCCCAATGTCCAATGATTACGCTGCTTGGCACCTTTTTTCCACGTTTGTACATGCCCATTAAGGTTGACATTGGCATAGAAATGGGTATTTTAATGCAGCATATGACCCTGACGGTTGTTCCAAGGTAGTGTCGTTGGAGTTTGGCACTATTCACTGAGGGGCAACTACTTGTGTTGCACCACTTTGAGCCCCTACCAGTTTACCTGTGACAGTAAGTCCATCTCCATGTGCCACTATTTGGTCACCAAGGGCGAAATATGAGGACAATATAAAAAAAAAAAAAATTCTAGGTTTTGCACAACATATTTATCACAACTACAATAAAGACCTGAATGTCCAGCTAGCATTGTGTGATAACACATTTCAATTATATCTTAATATGCCTACAGATAATGTACAAACTGCAGGTTACAAAAGTAGAACTGGAATAAAAAAAGAGTTGCAATGTGAAAAGCACAATACTTAATAAATACAATAGTAGAACAATACAGTATTGAACATCTGGGACCCTGGCTCTACACTACATAGAAGGATCATGAAATTCTAAGATTTAAAAAATTAAAATTCTGGCAAAGCTCGGGACAAAGAAGAGAAGAGGCATTTAACCAGTCATTGCAGTATAAAAAACATAATAGTGGCATTCATATACCCCTAATGTTCTTCAAATTAGTAGAAACTGCCAGCATTTTGCAACAGAGGGAGCACACAACGTTTTCACCAAAAGTTACTTTGTAGCAAGTTGTAAAATATTGAACATTCACAACTCTAGGGGTTGACAAACTTCTGAAGCAGCACAGAAATAATCCAAACCAAGAGACATCTAGTTAGGTGGTTCCTAGCACCTGCAAAGAAAGTGAATAGTGTTCATGTGTGCATTTGCTGGGATTGTGAGCTAAGGAGCAGTCTTTCCTGTGACAATAAATGTGGCCCAAATCCACAGAGGGACCAAAACAAATCACAAGGGTCATGTTACGTGGATCTGACTTGCTGGCAAGCCAACAGATTTCTGGACTGCAGGTTCAACCTAAATAAAATAATAAAGGTGATGCAGGGAGGAGTGCCCTCTGCACACTTAGCAGTCAAACTCTCAGCAGCTCATCTCCGTCTCAGCGGAGTTATTTAATGGTCCCCTGCAGACATTTGCTAACATCTGCAGTGGCAGTGGTTGTTCTTCAGGCCAATCTATGGCGAAAGTCAGCTTATTGTCAATCAAGACAGTTAAGTTCCTGGACTTAGTTATGGGGTTAGGTGGAGAGCCTAATTCTTCTGGCCAAGGAGAGCCCCAAACTGGGGAAAGGCTTCTAAATAATATTACCTCGGTTTTTTCAGAGTTGAGATTCAAACAGTGTTTTCTCATGCATACGTGGATGGCCCGCATACAGTCATTTAATTGTATAGAGGTAGACGGTTCATTGTTCAAAGCCGGCACAACAATTTTTGAGCCATCTGCATAGGTGGTCAGAGAGAAAACAAAGTCTTTAATCAAGGGAGCTAGCTCAGTCACATACATGTTAAATAATGTCAGACTGAGTGAGGATCCCCGTGGGACCCCGCATGGCAGAGAGAAAGAGGGAATTCAAAGTGTTCCAGAGCCACAGAATTCACTCTATCAGCTAAGAACGAGGTAAGCAGAGCCAGGTATGTGACTTTAAGTCCCAAGTCTCTCAGCTGTTCGATCAGCAACTCATGGTCTACATTAACCATCACTTCTAAGTCGAGGAGAATAAGGGCTGCCACACCACCTCTATCCCTCACAGCCTTATCTCATCGGTGGCTTTGATCAAAGTATGCAGATTGTGGATTAGTCAATCAAACCTGGTGTAGGGGAGACGTACATGCACTTTAGCACTGGGTGCCCCTTGGTAAAGTGCCTAGAGTCCTCAGGCCAACAAAAAGACTTCATCAACATTGGATGCAAGCAAGCAACATGTTTGGGGTAAGACCACTCTAAGGCTGTCAGGTTTAACAATTGGGTTTTATGAGGTATTTACCAGTACAATATGTACTTCACTTGCAGGAAAAGCTTGCTTTTTAAACAGTTCCTTAACTGGTCACTGCAGATAAAGATCCAAGTCTGAAGATGAACTGAACTTCTGGCAGTTATCAATCAACAAACATAGACCAGTACAATAAGTATGTCAGGTGCAGGAAAAGATTGCTTTTTAAACAGTTACTTAACTGGTCACTGCAGATAAAGATCCAAGTCTGAAGATGGATGAACTTCTAGTAGTTATCAATCAACAAAGAGAGAGATAAAAGGTGGTTAAGCTTGTAATGTAGCTCAATGAGTTACGTGCATGCTTTAAATAGTAGTCTGTTGTTTAATAGAACACAGCCGTCCACAATCCAGACTTTTCTTGACCAGCCACAAGCAAACACATCACTCCTCTATTTGGAAGCCCTTGTACAATGTACCACAATTTTCAAGTACTACTCCTCTCATAGGCTAGCATTTGCAATTTCTTAATACACTTTTAAGCTGTTATTCCTGATAGGAAAAGAGTAGCTGCACCATGTTTCCTATTCTTGAAATGGTAATGGTAAATCCTCTTTACTGGGAAGGTTGGATTTACCATTACTATTTTAGAAATGCCCCTTTTACAAAGTTTGTAAAAAAAGGGAGGGAGGTTACGTCCAATATTGATGGCCAGACAGGACGTGGTACATTTTGAAAAAAATAGGAATCTGACTACCTTGTTTTGTTTCCTGCTATTTATTTAAGCAGAATGAGGACCAATATATTATTTTTGTTCCTCCTGTCGATTTTCCGCTAAACTTCCACAATCCAGCCTTTTCTTGACAGGCCACAAGCAAACACATCACTACTCTATTTGGAAGCCCTTGTACAATGTACCACAATTTTCAAGTACTACTCCTCTCATAGGCTAGCATTTGCCTTTTCTTAACCCTTCCATGCTCATGACGAGCTCAGCTCGTCATGGTATGCACCTCTCAGGTGCTCATGACGAGCTGAGCTCGTCATGACACCACCCGTTTTCGTTGCTGTCCAGCACAGCAGGGGAAACTCTTAAGCAGCGATGTGGTTAATACACTTTTAAGCTGTTATTCCTGATAGGAAAAGAGTAGCTGCACCATGTTTCATATCCTTGAAATGGTAATGATAAATCCTCTTTAATGGTAAGGTTGGATTTAACATTACTATTTTAGAAATTCCCCTTTTAGAATGTTTGTAAAAAATGGGAGGGAGGTTACATCCAATATTGATGGCCAGACAGGACGTGGTACATTTTGAAAAAAATAGGAATCTGACCACCTTGTTTTGTGTCCTGCTATTTGTTTGAGCAGAATGAGGACCAATATATTTATTTTCAACAACACATTTTTATCAATTAATCATTGGTTGCCTGAACATAAAGTAATTCATATAATAGTTTTCATTATATAAGACTTATACAAATTCTTACAGCAATAAAAAGACATAAAAATTCATACAACAATGCAACTTTTCACTGTTGATGTAATTTCACAATGTATGCATTACACCATTGATTCACTAGGCAGAACATAATTTGCATTGAAAGACCCAAGGAAAAGAATCAGAAGGTGATGACCTTTAACTAGTGAATTTGCTGCCCAGAACCTGCTTCGTGGTTTATGAGCAAGTATGCTCCACTGTTAATTACATGGATTTTTCAAGTTGCTTAGGATTTCTGCAGCATGTAAAGGAGGAAGGCTGAATTGTTTCTAATTTCACAGAAACCTGAGGTGACTGACAGTGTATATTTAACCTTTACCAGAAGGCATTTTGGGCCATATGTATGAACACATTTTTCCCATAAATGCAGTGTACAACCCTTTCATACATCTGGCCATTTTTCTTTAAAAAACACATGGTCTAGCTATGCAAAAAAACATAAACATACTACCACAAGTCTTCCATTTCAGGAAAACCGAGTTCGAAAGTGTTGAAATAGTAATTCTAACTTTCATTGTTCGAGCAGCTGCTATATGACAAAAGCTTCACACTGTCCTTGGCACAGAAGAGGAATTGTCAACAGCAATAGGTTACTACAGTAGATGAGCTATCTATGCCAGGTGACTAATAATGCTACACCTACATTGTGATAAAAACAAAATAGAGAAATCACTTGCTGAAGTTCCATGCATGTGGTATTGAGACTTGAGTTTATGGTTTGGGCCGAATCTCAGGATAAACAGTCCCAGACCTGCCAGATCATCTATAATATCCGCACATACTTGTCGCTGACTGTTAAAGGTTAAGCAAGGCTAAAGGCGGCATCCTTCCCACGAATTCACACCATACCTTCCACTGAATTTACATCAACAGGAGCGCTATGAAATAACTGTCTGCTGACAGGGCTGCAAAAAACTAGGCACTTTACCTTGTAACAATTGTAGAGTTGCCGTTCTAGCGTTCACGCTACGTCACCACGTAGCGTGAACGGCGGCCATTTTGGGTCGCGCGCCGAGAGCGCGAATTGAGTGCCGGAGTGCGAGCTGAGTGCAGCAAGCTCGGCGCTCTCCATGATAAAGCCATAATTTACAAATAAATACAGCGTTATGCACAACAAGGTGTCCTGTCATTAATAGGAGGAACCACACCTCCACAGTGGCGACGAAGCTGGGACCTGAAAAAAAGAAATACTACCACAGGAAGCAACCCACAAAAGCACCAAGGCAGGACAGCCACACAGCAGCACAGGCAGGCCCCACACTGGAGAGGCCGGAGGATCACAGAGAGCGCGGCAGAAGCGCAGGAAACCACCAGAGCCAAGAGGGAACAGCAAAGAACCAGGTACAAGGGTACTGCTCACCCAGAGGCAAAAGGGGGAACCCCCAGAACCAAGAAGTGTGAGGGGGCAGGAAGACAGTCGCCCACAGCCACGGCACACCCAGCACAGCACGCAGGGGCGCTCCAGGGTTCAGAGGGAGCCCCGACTGAGCAGAAGCACTGGCGGAATCAAGGGGCATTGAGGAAGGAGACGCAGAGAGCCCCTACCTCCAACCAGAACAGGGAGAGGAGAACAGTGCTCCAGGCAGTCCCAAAAGTCAGAACACAGTACCGGATAAGCGCGATACCATGTGCGCGCAGGCGACTTTGGCGACAGCCCCAATACCATTTCTACCTAAACCGGGTGAACCCCTAATGAAGTGGGATGACTGGAGGGAGTACATTCTGAATTACATAGAGGTCCTAGAAGACGAAAATGAGGAGGCGTTCATGAGCAAAAGGAAAAGAGGAATTTTGCTGCACAACCTAGGCCCGGAAGGGATCAGGGTATTCAAGAACCTAGTACCCAAACCTCGGCAAGACACAGACGACGATGTCTTCGCCCATGCGATTGAAGAACTTAATGAGCACTACCGGCCGGCAGTGTGTGTGTCGATAGACCGCTACAACTTTCAGCAGCGGAAACAAGAAACCGGAGAATCAATTGACGAGTATGTGGCAGCGTTAAAGAAGTTAGCGTCGACATGAGTTCATCATGGACCAAATTGTGATGCACACAACAAATAAATCGGTGCAAGACAAACTATGGGCGAGCGGAGATGCCTCATTGAAAGAAGTGATCGCGATAGTGAAAAAGGCGGAACTGGCACAGAGATGCGCAGACGCAGCCAAAAGAGAACCAGCAGTAAGGCCAATGGTGAATAAGATTGATGAAGAAGAACCCAAAGGGGGGACCAAGAACATGAATACGGCTTACAGAGGGCCCAACAAATGGCCCGGAAAGTCGGGTCCACAGGGGAAGCAGTCAAAAGGAGTGAGGAATCCCTGCTACCATTGCGGCAGTTTGGCCCATGAAGCACATGACAAGAGATGCCCAGCGTTCCCCGCCAAGTGCATGTTTTGCGGTGTGATGGGACATTACGAAAAGGTATGCCGGAGGAAAGCGAGCCGCAACACGGTGAAATACGTAGACCAAGACCAACAAGGCGTGGAAGGAAGACGTGAAGAGGAAGAGGATGAGGTGCTATGTATAGAGAAGCAAGTTCTAAGTGTGGACACCAGGAGATCGAACAAACCGGTATTGGACATGTTAATAGGCGGTGTGATGATAAGCATCGTGGCAGACTCAGGATCGCAATACACAATAGTGCAGAGGGCAGTATGGACTGAGAAGTTCACGCCTCAACTGGGTCCGCAGTTGGAACCACCAGACATCAGACCTGTCACGTACCTGGGAGACCGCATCCCAATAGTGGGATTTAGACCGTTGAAATTTGAGTTCAGAGGACGCAGTGATGCTTGCAAACTATACGTAGCGGAAAAGGGCCCGTCGGTACTAGGCTGGATGGATCAAGGAGACCTGGGCATCAAGCTGAACCCCGGCGGAGCAGTACAGGTGCTGATGACGGAGCCGGAACAATGGCCAGACCTAGAAAAGTGGAAAAGAGACTTCCCCAAGGCGTTCGGTGGAAAAGTTGGGAAATTGGAGAAATTCTCTCACAAGATCATCCTCAAGGCGGATGCCAAGCCGGTATCACACAAAGTGAGGAATGTGCCGATCGCTGTGAGGGAAACGGTGCAACAGGAACTGCGTGAACTGGAAAGGAATGGTATAATTGAACCAATCACGTGTGCCGAGTAGCTGGCGCCCCTGGTGGTGGTCATGAAACCTAATAGCAAGGTCCGGTTGTGCGTGGACCTGCGTGAACTAAACAAAAGTATCGTGCTGGAGAAGTTCCCGTTACCCCGGATTGAGGAAATGCTGGCAAAAATCAAAGGAAAAAAATGGTACTCCACCATTGATTGAACGTCGGCGTACCACCAGATAGCGTTACACCCGGATAGTAGGAAGCTGACGTCGTTCATAACTCCTTTCGGGTGTTACCAATTCTGCAGGATGCCTTTTTGCCTCGCATCGGCAGCGGCCGTCTTTCAGAAACTCATGCATCGCCTCTTTAAGGACATGGAGGGGATCCAATACTTCCAAGACAACATCCTGGTGATGGGTAGGGACCAACGAGACCACGACACCAAGTTGTCCAGGGTGCTGAAAGTGCTAGAGGATAAAGGACTGACTGCAGAGTTGGAGAAGTGCCGCCTGGGAATGGTCACTGTCACCTATCTGGGACATGAAATTGGTGAAAAGGGGATCACATCAAAGAAGGAGAATGTGAGAGCAATATGTGATGCTCCACCCCCTGCTAGCAAGGAAGAAGTAAGGTCCTTCCTAGGGATGGCCGAATATTATAGCAAGTTCGTACAACACTTTGCCACCAAGACCCACCACATGAGGCAGCTTACGAGAGAGAAAACGGCATTCGCATGGATGGAGGAGATGCAGAAGGAGTTCGAAGGTATCAAAAGGGATGTTGTCCTGGCCATACCCTTCCAAGGGTACGATCCGCAGGGCCAAACAGTGGTGACGACGGATGCCTGCGACAAAGGGCTGGGAGCAGTCCTAATGCAAGACAGAGGAGAAGGAACGATGGAGACATTAAGCTTCGCATCCAGAACCCTGACTGACACCGAAAAGAAGTCTAGTGTCATCGAAAAAGAAATGCTAGCAGTAGTATGGGCCATGGGCAGATTTCGTCAGTTCTTGTGGGGCACGAGGTTTCAACTTAAAATGGACCACAAACCTTTGGTGAGGGCTCTCACATCCAACGGGCATGCGAGCGCCACTCCAAGAATTGCAAAAATGACTCTAAAACTGTTGGAGTATCGATACGATGTGGAATACATCCCGGGCAGCAGGAACAAGGTGGCTGACTACCTGAGCAGGGCTGCAGCAATGGAATACGCCGATGAAGAGAAGGAAGCGGGGGAAGAGATGGTGGCATTGATGGAAGACCCGGAGAAGGTGATAAGCAACCAAGAATGGAAGGATGCATACCAAGCGGACAGGAACATCCAAGAGGTGATAGAACATATAGTCGGAGGAGGGCCCGAAAAAAGGCACTTAAATGGAAACATGAGGAAGTATTTTGAAGTAAGAGAGGAACTGTCTCTGGATGACAAAGGAGTGTTTGTGTACAGAGGGGACAAGGTGGTACCCCCGGAGGGGCTAATCCCGAGGCTACTGGCAATATTGCACGAGGGCCATCTAGGTATCGGAAAAAACAAATTGAGGGCCAAACAGGGATACTGGTGGCCAGGCATGGACATACAAGCCGAGCGACACGTAAGAGAGTGCGAACAATGCCAGTGTGCAGACAAAACAATGACACCATTGAGACCGGCCTTGGGAAAATTTGCTACTCCGAGGAATCCATGGGAGGAACTCTCCATTGACATACTGGGACCAATTTTGGACGAACAAGGAACTCCGAAATAACTGTGTGTCCTAGTGGACAGGTACTCTAAATGGCCCGAAGTCCACATCCAGGAGGAGATGAGCACGGAGACCATACTCAGGTTCCTGACGGCTAGCTTTCTTAGAGAAGGAATTCCCAAGTCCATATTGAGCGATAATGGTCCCCAATTCACTTCAGAGAAATGGCTCCAATATATGGAAAGGAATGGAATTACCACAAAACACACGTCCATATATCACCCCGCTGGAAATGGACAAGTGGAACGATTCAATAGAGTACTAATGGGGTCCATCCAGGCAGCCATCATGATTGGAAAAGACTGTGAAAAAGAGATATTACACATGATTTGGGCCTATCTTATCACCCCTACCACTACAGGGTACAGCCCCTTCCAGATCCTCAGAAGCAGAGATCCATTCACCGAAGACAATTTGGCATGGAAGGAAAAGACGGTTACCAGCAAATGGTCCCCTGCTGTGGTACAGAGGAATTTGGAAAAAGCTCAAACCATATATACGGAACATTATAACAAGAGAAAAAATGTAAAGGACACCTCGTTGGAAAAAGGAGAATGGGTGAGAGTCAAGCTGGCAGTACTACAGAAAAAGGGGGGACAGTAAATACAGCCAGCCCCTTCAAGTCAAGGAAGTTTATGATCGAGCAGCAATGTTGAGTGAGGTAATGTGTGGTCCCAGGACCGTATGGATCGATGCAACAAGATCTTACAATGGGCTCCTGAAGATCGGGAACGAGGAGTGACAGATCAGAGTGCAATAGAGAATGAGAACATCACCCCGGAAGAAGTCATAGAAGGTGTGGACCCAGGGTTGGAGCAAGGAGGCGTTAGAACTCCCAGAGCAGAGACACAGAGGCGAGAGAGGAGAGAGTCGACTTGCAGAGAGAGCCCGGACACCCAAGAAGTTAGAGAGAGGGGGTCCGTGGTGACCAGCGGAAGAGAAGCGGTGTCCACCCCGGTAAGATGCACAAGGGGGGGGGGGGGGGCAAGTGATTGTGAGACCCTCCAGGTTCCGGGACCATGAGATGGGTGGTGGACAATAAAACCCCAAGACTGCCTTGTTCATGTGATAAAAAAAGGGGAGATATGTAGAGTTGCCGTTCTAGCGTTCACACTACGTCACCACGTAGCGTAAACGGCGGCCATTTTGGGTCACGCGCCGAGAGCGCGAATTGATTGCCGGAGCGCGAGCTGAGTGCAGCAAGCTCGGCGCTCCCTGTGATAAAGCCATAATTTACAAATAAATACAGCGTTATGCACAACAAGGTGTCCTGTCATTAATAGGAGGAACCACACCTCCACAACAATCACTGTGCTCTGGATTAGTTCCACCCATCGAGCCCCATTCAAGTCATTTTATTGCTATCAGTTTTGTGTCTTATGCAAGTTGAAAGGTGACGCCAGGCAGACTGAAGAACCATTAGTGGGTACTTCAACAAATCTCTGATAAGAAGTCTTACAGACAAATAGGGAAATCTGGGAGTGGAACAAAACGGATTCAGCTTGGTTAGTGGAATTGTACAGAGAATTTAGAACAGCGTTTTGCAGTGATTCTGGGCACAATTCCATGGAAGTGGAGACATTGACTGGAAGTCATCGCCATGTTGTTTTCCATCTTTTCTAACTTGATGTTGCTGGTGATCACCATAGGCCCAAGAGGGACATGAAGGGTTTACTACGTTTCCCAGAGGCTCAATACATTAGATGTAAAGTTGTTTAGAGGTTAAGTAAAAGTCATATGCCACATTTGTTGACAGGGCATCTACAACTAGAAGGAAAGAAAACAGATGTTTAAAAACCAGCAACGAGTTCAAGCCGGGGGCGAGAGCATGCATCAAAAGGGAATCATTTAATATATCAAATGATAATGTCTATGACGATCCCCATCTTCATTTCTCCAAGGATCAGATCCTGGAGGGAAAGGAATGTCTAAACCTACAACAGATCACTCTTGTCAAAGCATAGGTAGTCTATAGGAACTGCAATTTAAGGAAGAGCTACTTCCTGAGACACATGCTTGTCCCAGGGGACTGGATGATTTGCCTTGCTTTAAATGTGGTTTAGTACAGGACCATTCTTGTGCCCGAACTACATAATATATATTTCTAACAATACAAGGTAACTAGAGGTGCTTTTCAATGTGTCACCTTTCCAGACCGTCAGTGGTCATACTGTTCTTTCACCAAATATATAAAACTGGTGGTAGCATCGCTCAGGGTCCGGGATCTCCATCTCAATTTTTATCTTGCCGATACAGCCCTGCAGAAATAGTTCTGTCTCAGAAGAAACTACTTCACTCATCCACTTAGATAGATCAAATAGTTGTAGAACTACTGCCCAATTTTACTTAGTTTATCTCAATTATTACCCTTTTCATTCTAGAATTTGTAATAGGTAGCCCCATGCCTAAAACGCATTACAAAGAATGGTGTTCTTACTTATTACTGTTGAATTGCACCAAGTGCCACTAAAAGGCCAAAAGGTGGTTACAAATTCTCCGGCTTCTTTCCTTAAACAACTTTAACATCACAGCCTCTTGAGTATGTACATAGTCAATATTTTCTTCTCTTGGATATAACATCTGTGCCATTTTTCTATTTAAATATGGTAGGGCAATTCACAAAATAAAAATATTGACTAGTTACACATTTAGTTTTCTGCACAAATTAGAAGGCACATATCTGCCATTAGTAGATCAGATGTCCACAACCTGCTTGCACTAAAATGTTGCTTAGAAAAGCCAGAGCTCTGACTTGGTCAGACAGTTTTTGATCCTCAATGATTGGGCATTTCGTAGGGGTAGCCATCAAGTGACATATAGTCTAAAGGTATCAGAATGTTATATACAATTTGGATAACCACTGATTCTGGCAGTACTCTCCTTGGCATGTTAATGTTTGTCCATTACTTGGCGCACCTTTCAGCCTCCCAAGGCACCTTTTGCATTTATATAGTTCAGTTCACAGGGTAATTCTGTTGATGAGTGCACAGTGCAAACAAATCAATTTTGAAGAAAGGTAGGTATACATTAACTTCAAGACAAATACTGAAAAGTAAATATCTCCTAATACTCATATTCATTTCTTGACAATTCTCACAGAAGTCTATTTTCATATCTTTCTATTTAATAGCAGCCAGGAAATCAGGGTCACATAAAAAGTATTTAGCCAACCCAGTGTTTTAGCAATACATATTCTACCAGAACACTCAGTATATTACTTATATTACTTGACCTTTATCTGGCAGAGTTGTTAACCTCCCATGGCTTAAAGGGATTTTCTGGTACTCACTGTTCATAATCTAATACTGCTGAAGTGTGTGGGGTGTGCATGTGGCACAGTGACAGTGAAATAGCCAAGAATATTTCAATTATTTGTTGTGGTCAAGTACTGCTCAATAGACACTAGTAATCATATGTGCTGTTAAAATCTGTAATGCTAAAACAAGTTGTAGACGCAGCGCAGAGTGAGCAGGGCGCGTGGGGGCCAGAGAGAGAGCCTACAAGCCCCAGGATCCATTGGGGGGCAGCCAGCGACCAACACAGCCCTCCCTTTCCGCCCGCACTCCGTTGAAAAGACCTCGCATCTCCCACTTCGCGGGAGATGCAGCGCAGAGTGAGCAGGGTGCATGGGGGCCGGAGAGAGAGCCTTCAAGCCCCAGGAGCCATTGGGGGGCAGCCAGCGACCAACACAGCCCTCCCTTTGCACCCGCACTCCGTTGAAAAGACCTCGCGTTTCCCACTTCGCGGGAGACGCAGCGTAGAGTGAGCAGTGCGCGTGGGGGCCAGAGAGAGAGCCTACAAGCCCCAGGAGCCATTGGGGGCAGCCAGCCACTAACACAATCGTCCCTTTCCGCCCACACTCCGTTGAAAAGACCTCGCATCTCGCGCTTCGTGGGAGACGCAGTGCAGAGGGAGCAGGGCGCGTGGGGGCCAGAGAGAGAGCCTACAAGCCCCAGCAGCCATTGGGGGGCAGCCAGCGACCAATACAGCCCTCCCTTTCCGCCCACACTCCGTTGAAAAGACCTCGCGACTCCCGCTTCGCGGGAGACGCAGCGCAGAGTGAGCAGGGCGCGTGGGGGCCAGAGAGAGAGCCTACAAGCCCAGGAGCCATTTGGGGGCAGCCAGCGACCAACACAGACCTCCCTTTCCGCCCGCACTCTGTTGAAAAGACCTCGCGTATCCCGCTTTGCGGGAGATGCAGCGCAGAGTGAGCAGGGCGTGTGGGGGCCAGAGAGAGAGCCTACAAGCCCCAGGAGCCATTGGGGGCAGCCAGCGACCAACACAGCCCTCCCTTTCCGCCCGCACTCTGTTGAAAATACCTTGCGTCTCTCTAGCTGGTGTGCGGATCAAGAACAAGAGTATATGTGCCCCAATTAAATCAGCCTGACTTTGATTGAACTAGATGTCCACTTTAGACCGCCAGGACGCTCCTTCGCTGGAGCATCTGTGCGCTTAATAAATTCGCATAACATAACATGTATCGTCAAATTGAAACTGAGATTCTGTTTTTTTTTACTCTTTGATGAATTTCTTTAAAAACATTTTTTTAAATATTTAAATGTAGAATTGCTGTCGTTTACTATACATGAATATAATTGTACCTGTGTCTTTTCATGATATTAATGTATCGAATAAAAGTGTTTGACTGACTGAAGTTGTATACCATATATAATGCCCTGTATGCGGAAAAGGGTACTTTTGATTTAGAAATCATTACATTTTCTTTGGAATGTTCTTTTCTTGGTCTACTGTTTGTACTGTATTGTGCTGTGTATTACATCATCATTTTTTAGGCTATGCCTTCAGAATTAAACCTGCACAAACATCTCTAAATACTAAACACTGTGATTAATGTCAGGGTCAAGTAATTATAATAAAATGAAAGGTCCTTGTACGTAGCCTAAGTGCATCTGGCCTCAGTATTACACTCCACGTTCAGTTCATATTACATGTTAAATGGCTCCTTTATTATTGACAGGAACTTGATGCATACCTTGTAATGAATAGCATATCATTAAAAATAAACTATTTTATTTTAAGAAAGGATGTTAACAATATTTAATTATTTGAACAATATATACAGTTATATTGATGCATATAAAAATACTCATGTTTTTAAATGACTATAAAGTCAATAATAAGATAGCAGTGTCACAAAGTAACTGATAAAAGGCTATACAAGTACAGATTACAGTTGTAATGTGCGGCAGGGGACTGTGGGGAGCACAAGGATCACCACCAGACAGATAAGGAGTGATTAGATATGTTGGAGGAAAACCAGTCAAGCGATGCACCTCTGATTCTTAGGAAGGCATGATTAACTGGCATGTGAGATGTTCAACTACATCAATAGAAACTGAAGGATGGAGGAGGAAACGGACAGAAGAGAGTGATTTTAAAGTGCTACTGTGAGGAAGTTAGACACTTGTGTGAGAGATGTGAAATTGCTTAAATAGTAAAATTAAAACAATAGTTGGTTGAAAAGAGCGAGGGTTTTACTAGAGGGGACAAAGTCTCAGTAGTATGCTAATTTTGCTGAGTGAAGAGGAGTCGTGAAACTATAGGGGACGTACCTGTAGGCTTTTCAGTACTAAGTACTGGATTCTCTACAATGCTTTCATATTTTGTACATTTTTCTAGTTAAAAGCAATTTTACTTTCTCCTTTAGGAGTAGGTCTTTGGCAAGCATTTCCTTTACTTTCAGGTAGAATTACATGTAAAAAATATTTTCAATATGGCCTATGCGATTTTGAGAATTCAAAGACTAGTTCCTTGTTCAGCTAAATATTTATCTATTTCTCGAGGTTCACATGAAGCAAACCAGGATAGAGTTTTCTATTAATATTAGATGACGCCAATTGATCACAACGATAACTGTAGTATAACACCCTTCTTGCCACAAAGTTGTACCTTTATCATTGGGGCACAGTAAGGTTTGAACTGGCTGTAATGCAAAACTATCCGTGAGGTTGTGAGATGGTCCCTGAATGTATTTGCAATGCCAGAGCATGTAGCCTGAAAACTCCAAGCCCCACACCTTGCAGCAAAGAGAGGTGGGAGAAGAGTAGTGTTGCATAAGAAGATGATAAATAGTAGGTGGCACAGAGCAGGGGTTACTACAGAGAATTACTGGGCTAGTAGCGCATGATCTCCTCAAGCGGCCAGCAACAACCTACAAGACCAAGAACCCTCTCATGTTCACAGCACGTTTGAATCAAAATGGAAATGTTCATACACAAATAGCAGGAGTGGCTACTGGTTGCCAGGTCCACAAAGAACAATGGACCACATGCATCAAACTGTGCATTTGCGATTCCATAAATGAAATCGCAATTTAAGTAATTGCAATTTTAGCGATTACTTAAATAGCTATTTATGCATTTGGGATGATGCATCTCAAATCCAAAACTTGTGGGCGCAAAGGGGCAGGTTCTGCGAATCTGCCTCTTTACAGTGATGCATGTGGCCCAATGCTTCCCCGTATATTATGTGCTGCTTCCTTCTCACATCAGAGAACGCAGTGCCCAATCAGCCAATTCCAAGTCTTTTACTTTGCACACAGAGTGTTGAATTGAATATGAAGAAACAACTTGCAGTGTAAAACATTCATAATAAAATCAGATATGCAGACTCCTCAGTTGCAGATCTACTCAAGATGGTTTCTTTTGAGAATGATGGATTTTATTTGGTATTGTTTTATTTTTAGATGAGGAATGCAACTGAAAAAATGCAACATAATAGGATTAGATATTAAAGGTGTTGACACATCAATGGACTAACGTTAGGCGAATAGACCACTGGGGTGGGGTTTGATGTATATTTGGTGTAATTATTAATTTGATTAATTCTTCTTTTTCCCAACATTTTATTAAACCTATGGGACATGAAAATATTACATACCAACGTACGTGTTGCACTTCAAATTACATGGAATGGTTTGCAAGTTTACCCGAGATCAAGGCTCGTTGAGCTGAAAAGCTGGTGTTGCTGTCTGCAATTTAAAACAATTTGAAATGGTTGATCTCTCTTCTGCGATACAAAAAGGAAGAAGCATTTGTGTATATATATCGTGTGTTTACTGACAGCGAAAGTGTAGTTATGGTTAGAATTAGGTATTTATTTAAAAGCCATTTTTGGAGGTTTGCTTACAGGTTTAGTGCTGTTTGATGAATCTGCATGAAGTTTCTAATCAAATAATGTAAAGGCCAAAGTATTGGCAAGTCAAGTTCTGTTCTTTTTTGTTTGGCGATGAAAAGAAAGGGCAAATTGAGGGTCAGAAAAGTTTTTCATGTTACTACCTTACAACAAAAACCTCTGAATGAAATTACAACAAACTTGGCATAAAACTATAGTCATCTATGATGCAAAACATTGTTAGGCAGGCTGTGTATGGTAAAAGCTAAACCAAAAAAAAACTTTTGTGTATATGGACACTTTTGTTGCACTCAGTTTGCAAACCACAGCTCGCAAACTGTTCAAAAGCCCAAAATGGAAAACAAACACATGAATATCATTGGACGAGGGCGCATTTTCTCATCGTGCAGTGCAGGTTCCCAAACCCAAACTATGGTTTTGGAACCCGAGCATTCTGATTGGCTCGCCGGAAGAGGGAAATTGCTATTGCAGCTGCCCTGACATAATGTGCAGCTCCATCAGCACATACTGAAACAAATGGCCTATAAGACAGTAACGGGAGCATCCCTTGGTCCGCCAACCCCATGTAAAGAGGCCCCTCAAAAAGTCAAATCTAAAATGAAAAAGCTGAGTATTTCAGAGTGAGTTTGCACCTATGCGTGGCAGAAACCGGGTTAGCAAACTCTAGAAACATAGAAATCAAGTCCTTAGAGGCATACTGGTTAGATGGAATGATGTGTTGGGTACAAGTCCTTGCCAAAGTCCAGGTCCTGCAGCCAAACGCCACTTTGTATATCGAAAGGTCATGAGCAGCAATGGTTGGATGCCCATGCCAGGAAGGGTGAATAACCAGGCCAAACTGCAAAACCCATGGCCAACATTTCTGCACACAGCCAAAGCCTGTGCATAGCGGAGGCTGGTCGCACCGAATATAGGGCCAGATGCATCAAAGGGTTTTGTCTATTCTGTGTCTATGGGAAAATGCCTTCATGCATATGGCCCATAGATTCAGTTCATCATTAACCCTCCCATCTTCCGCAAAATTCAAAGCACTGAAAAGAATCCTGGTTTAAGTGACACTAGATTTACAGAATAAGAGCAAAAAAGCTTACGTTGGTCAGTTTTGGTTAGCTACACAAACTAGATCTCATGCCCCCACTGATGACAACTTAAATTAAATCATTGATGACACCATATATCACACAGTGATAACATGGCTTGATGTTATATGTACACACGTGTTGTTTGCTTTCAAAACAGTAAGTTATCTTTTTGTATGCACAAGAGAAAATAATGTCCATACAAATTCTTCATGTTCACAAAACAAAAGCAAAAATCCATCATAATGTGCCAGTTATGATGAGCCATGAACCCCAGGCACTGCTGAGGTTACTATTCATGTCACAAGTGACATCCTAATTAACATTTTGCATTTAATTGGAGGTGAAGGATGTGAACTTTGAGGATAGCAGCACTGTGATCCCCAATGGTGTCCATAGACATGAACCATTCATCTGAACAATGTAGTCCATATTTCATTTGAGACTTCACAAATTAAAATCGACAAGTTGTCATTACAAAACGCCAATGTGATTTACAGTACAACGAAGATTAAAAGTGTAAATTTCAACATCATTCAAGATGGTGGATGTGGTTGGGTGAGCAAGCTTGTTGTATTGTCTTGCATTGTGGTGCGGTGTTAGTTTTGTGTTATGATGTTGCTGGTTGTTGTGGTGTTTGCTATTTTGTTTGATTTTGTTGTTATGGGTATTTTATTGTGGTGTTGTTGTGGATCTCTGGTACTATATTATTGTCATGGGATTGAGTTAGTGTTTTGTTTTAGTTGTGTGGTAGTATCTTATATGGTGGTGGTACTGGTGGTGGTGGTATTGGTGGTGGTGGTGGTGGTGCTATTAGTGGTATTGGTGGTAGTTGTATTGGTGGTGGTATTGGCGGTGGTGGTGGTATTGGTGTTGTTATTAATAAAACAGGCTTTTGAAAACAACCCGTCAGGTGGCTTTAGTATAGTTGACATGTAACACAGATGTGATGTTGTCAGCTTCAGTCCATTAGCACTGGATTATGTGATACCTGGAATTCACATGACTTAATTTGCTAATCATTTCTAAATCCATTTTACTTGGGGGGGGTGGGGGGGGTTGAAACAGACACAAGATAATGCTGGGTTAACGTGATTGAAAGCAGGCGCCCGTTTTAGAGGTCGGCCATACTGCTTTAAAAAACACAATTGATTTCAGCTGAAGCAGCACATGTCCGGCCTGCAGTAAGAGAAACTCGATAAAGTAAATAGTGCTTACAGACTAAATAACAGGTCCCATGAAACAACAGAATAAAGGAGACAGTCACCATTGGAGGGTACAAATGAAGACAAGGCAGTACTAAGTAGGGACTAACACGCCTATTAATGAATCCGAAGGCAGCATTTAGGAAAGACAATGAGACAAGCCAATGAAAAATATAGGAGGAGCGTGGGTGCGGCTTCTATCCCATACTCTACTACAGCAGTCTCTCAGAATTCACACCTTGCCTTCCACTCAATTTACATTCACCGGAGTGCTATGTAATAACTGGCTGCTGGCAGGGCTGCAAACAACTAGGCACTTTACCTTGTAACAATGATTAGTTTCACCCATCGAGCCCGCTCAAGTCATTTTATTACTATACATTTTGTGTCTTATGCAAGTTGAAAGGTGAAGCCAGGCAGATTGACTAACCACTAATTGTCACTAGTACAACCTCTGATAAGAAGTGTAACAGGCAAACAGGGAAATCTGGGAGTGGAACAAAACAGATTTCGCTTACTTAGTGGAATTTTACTGAGAATTTTGAACACCACTTTCCAGTGATTGTGGGTACTATTTCATGGAAGTGAAGTCATTGACTCGCCATCATCACCATTACTTATTTCCATCTTTTCTAACTTGATGCTGCTGGTGATCAAATATGCCAAAGGGGCAGTAAGGTCCCCACAAGTTCAATAAATTAGCTGTGGGTTGTTTACAGTTTCACTAATGACAATACATAAGTTCATTTGGGAATGTCCAGAGTTCAGTGGTCATTAAAGAAAGTCTTTAAGGTTTTCAAAGTTTAGGCCAGTCAGTCAACTAATTTGTAACCAACTAGATCCTTAGTTAAGAAAGGTCAGTCAGAACCTTTCTATGGGCTGCTTCATGATGATCCTGGGGAGGCAGATTCTTGAGTTTCAAGAAGTTTAGGGTGTGGATGTTTTCATAGGAAGGTGATAAGATGGGTATGAATGATCGTTGCAGCACTTGAAGGGAGGCTGCCATGAAAGAAGGTGGAGCTTGGTGTGAATAACTTTAGACACACACTAGAGCCAATTCAAACCTCACCCTACAGAACTGACTCTGGAATCGCAGCCCTGACTGGGACAGCAAAATCTCACTTAGGTCCCCTGACCACTACCCTCAATGCCGCAGCAAGAATGGTCACAGGAACTAAGAAATATGAGCACATTTCAGCGGCACTCAAGGAACTTAAGTGGCTCCCTATTGATCAATGAGCCAGCTTCCGTACAGCCTGTCTCACGCACAAAGCCTTGCACACAGGTAAACCAGAATATCTGCCCGCCAAACTCAAAAGGGCCGGTGAGTCCAGGAACCTCAGAAGTTCAAACACGCTTCTACTCATCCCACTGAAATCACGGAAACACAAAACCGCAAATAAATCCTTAGTGGGAAATGAATGAATGAATACTCATTTCTATAGCGCATGGTTACCCGGAGGCATCCCAGCGCTGTAGTGAACCAATTCATCACCCAAGAGATTTAAAGAAATAGGAAGGTTTTTAACATTTTTCTAAACCTAAGATGGTTCTCTTCCATCCGAATAGGGTCCGGCAGATTGTTCCAAAGTGTAGCTGCTTGGACAGAAAGACGTCTGCCGCCCATTCGGGTTCTCCTTATTCTTGGGACTGCCAGAAAGTTCTTACTACTGGATCTCAGAGTCCTATTGGTTTGATAGGGGCAGAACAGAGGTTGAATTAGACCAGGACCAATATTGGTCAAGGCTTTGTGAACCATAGTCACACCCAAGATTTGGAACTCCATCCCCCCCACATCAGAATGACCACCTCCTTCCCGAAATTCAAGATACTACTCAAAGCCTTCTTCCCAGAGCGCTCTCGATTATAACGAGAAATACACAAATGACTTTGGGAAGGGCAACTAACTCCTCTTCTTGAAACCCCTCAGCCTGAAGATATGTATTGTAACTATGTCCATAATGCTATTGATCTGGTAAATTGCAGATTATTATTTGTTTGTTTTTTCTCGTCTTTGCCCAAACATTTTTTGCTCATAACTGTACATGCTGTGAAGCGCTCTGATACCCTCGGGTCCAGCTAGCGCTATACAAAACTTCAATAAAAAATAAATAAATACATTAAGGCCTTATATCCATGTCAATTGCTATACTTCATCACACCCTCCTCCTTTTCCACCCATGAATCTGTCTCTCTCTGTGTAAAACATACAATACCCTCCCTCCACTCTTACTCTCTGGTTCTCTCAGGCTCACTGGCCATTTCCTCTCCCTGACCAAACGATTCCAATTTACACATATGCTCCATTTCCAGTCCATGATGGGGGCAGCAGGAATACTTTATCTACATCGATAGCCTTTGTTTTAATAAATAAATAAAAGCATAATAAAACATCAGGCATATGTACAAATAGGTGCTTTGAGCCAACCTTCTTCAACCAATGGTATATTCAAGTGCCGCTCACATTTCGCTTCTGCCCACCAAAGCATTCAAGATGGGACAATTTTAGGATTACTTACCAGTAATCTTCTTATTATGAGTTATAGTGCTCCTTGTCACACCCTCACAGGTGATTTGCGAGACTTTACAAATCCCTGATTGATTGAACCCTCACCAATATGAGCCTCTGACTTGTAATGGTACAGATTTTGTCTATAAAGTTTTAAATTGGTCCCACCTAATAACGCCTCCACAGTACTTCCAATAACATGAATTATAAAGGAAGGGCCGACCCTATACACATCCTGAAAGAACAAAGAACACAAATGAAAATGGCAAAACATTTTACCACCCTCTAAAATACTAGAACACTACCAATATTTCATCACAATGAGTGGAGGGAGAGAATTCTAAGACTGCGACAAGAAAGATGAGGACAAGAAGTAATGAAGATTACAGGTAAGTAATAAGAGCATTACCATCCTTGTCCATCTTCCTTGTCACATTCACAATAGAAAAATTTATGAAACAGGCATGATCTTCTCCTCCCACCTTAGTCTGGCCCGACTCAGCACCTAGATACCCTCACGGATGATTAGCTGCACTCTACAAATTCACATAACATAACAATCTTCACCAATATAATTGTACACCCGAGCAGCATTGTTAGAATTGGGGGTCTCTAGTTGGCAGAGGTAGGTACCACTGTCCAAATAGGGACCCTTGCTTCTAATCAGGGTAAGGAGGATACACTGTTTAGATAACCCCTGCTACCCCCCTTGGTAGCTTGGCACGAGCAGTCAAAGCTTATCAAAGGCAATGTGTAAAGTATTTGTACCAACACTCACAGTAACACAGTGAAAACACCACAAACTGACTCCACAACAGTTTAGAAAAATAAAAGGTATTTAATCTAAACTACACAAGACCAAAACGACAAAAATCCAACATACACAGTTCAAGATTATGGTTGCAAAAAGAGTTCTTAAGGTTGCTATAAAATAATCCACAGTTGCGTGAAAAGTTCACAATTGCGTCACGTTTAGCCAACAGTACCTTTAAATGAGACAAAGTTCCAAAACAGAAGCTGGTGCAGTGGAAAACAAGCGATGCGTCACTCCTGAGACCTTGGGGAGGCGATGCGACAACCCCGCTGGACAGGCGTGTGGCGACGAATCTGGTCTGTATGGGGAGGGAGGAGATACCTTGTATGGATTCCGGTGAGGAGGTTCCGTAGGAAAATGCTTGCAAAGGCACGATGCGATGATCTTGAGGGACTGCGACGATCTCCGGGGCGACGATGCGCGGCTCAGCAGTGATCTTTCACTCGCAGTTCCTGGATGCGATGGCTCTGTGACGATTCTCGCAGCGACGTGATGATCTCACCCAACGGCGACAGGCTCTGCGACGATGTTCGCAGCGACTGAAATCTTCCCGCAAACGAAGGATGCAACGTCTTCAGGCAGCGACGACAGGCTGCGGCGAACTCGTTCTTCGTAGCGGCGGGAATTTTGACGCTATGCCGGGGATGCGATAAAACTTGCAGAAAGTTCCTTAAAAGCTTGGTTTCCAACTTCCCAACACAGGTACAATTTCCAATGGCACCGCAGCTGGCCCAAGCACTCTAGGAAGGACAGAAGTCTCTCAGCAGAGTTCAGGGAAGCTGGGGGTGAAGTCCTTTTGTTCCTGGGACTTCTTAACAGGGAGTCAGCTCTTCTCAGGCCCTTGGAGATTCCTTCAAGCAAGGGGACACAGCACAAAGCAAAGTCCTTCCCCTCTCCCTGGCAGCAAAGCAACAGCAGGTCAGTCCAGCAGTGCAACAGCAGGACAGTCTTCCTTCTTCAGTTTCAGCTTTCTCCTTGGCAGAGGTTCCTTCTTGATTCCAGGATGATCTAATTTTCTGTGGTCAGGGGTCCTGTACTTATACCCCTAAAAGTCTTTGATCCCTTTGTTCAGGAGGGCTCTGAGCCCGGTCTGAACCAGTTCTGTGTGTTCCTTGAGCACTTTGCTTTCCTGGCCTCTCCTTTTCTTTCAGGGAGAGGGGCAAGGTCGTCAGCCGCCCAGCAGGAGGTGGAGCCAGCATTGTGGGAGGCAGGCACAGCCCTATTCAGGCCCAGGTGCTATCCCCTCCCACCACTCATGATGCAGATGCAGTCATGCAGCCTAGGGCTGACTCAGCCAGCCTCCTGGAGGCTCCCCGCCTCTGTCACTCTCAAACCAGACAGTAAATTCAGAAACAGGCCAAGGCACACAGAAAGGTCAGAAAAGAGAACATCAACTTTCTAAAAGTGCTGTTCTCAAACACAGGATTGAAAAACAACCTTTCCTAAAAGATGTGTTGTGAAATTCTGAGTTCAGGGATACCAAACTTTTATGTCCTATCTTGCTCCTATGGGAATATATGCTGGTAGCCACTGTAGCCAGCATTCCCCATGATAGCCTATGGGGCAAGATAGCCTTACAAAAGTGAAAAACAAAAATGGCTGTAATTCACTACCAGAGCATGTCACGTGCACTAGTACATGCTCTACCTTTCACATACACTCTTATCCTCAAAAGAACAAATTAGGAAAGGTTTAAAGGAAAGAAGGACCCTAATTTTCTCTAGTTTACACCCCAATGAAATGGCCACTACAAAAATGACTTTGAAAGTTAGAAACTTCAAAAATACTGACTGTGGGGGTTTGAAAGGGGGCCCTTGTAAGGTACATCTCAGGAAGGCCCTACCAGCCTTTTTAAAGGATAATTCCTAAGGAGAAGGGAAGCAAGGGAGTCAAATCCAGCGATGAATGGACCTCTAATGGCTCTGATGGCTGCCCATTGGCTATGTAATATTGAAACGGTGATTCCCAGCAGGAAACCTTTTCTTAAGAACTGTAGAATGTTAGAACCATCACAAGAAGAAGCTTGGAGGATTCGAGACACACACAAGGTTTTACTATATAACTCCTGAAGACCTTGTTATGGGTCCCCCTTTTGTTTTCCCTTTTCTTCTGGGGGGGTGGTTGGGAGGGTGGTGTTTAAACTTCATTTTTGTGGGTTCTCGTTTCTGTACCTGCCCTTTGTTGGTTTACGCTGTTCTTAGTCCTTAGGCTTGATTTTGAGCACTGCCAGCCTCTGGGATGTCGGCATTAAAGCTGTGTATGTGTATACATACTCTATGCATTGTCTTTTAGTCGCCGGCCACTGTGGTTGTAGGCGATTGGCTGTGTACAAGCGTTGAGATGCCTTCTAACTAAATCAATAAAAAGATTTGTTCCATAAAATGCTTCCAATGCCTCTCATGCAGCTCTGTAATCTAGAAATCTGAATTGTCAGAGCCACATTGGAGGAACAAACTAATGCTTCCAATGTTTGCCTCTCAATTTCCAAACTCCTAAGGACCGGCAATGGAAAGTCTTCTCTGGAAGGATCCGAGCTTTCAGTAGAGCAAGAGATGTTACAAAAATCCAAGAAGGTGAATTGCCAGTTGACAAAGGAGGGGAATCCAAGGGTGATGGGAAAAGAATGGGGCCATGCAAACTTTCTGCATGCCCCTTCTCCATCCCTAGGAGACAAATCCATGTCTGAAAGAGAACATTCTCCTTCCCCCAGCTTCCATTGTACTTCACCAAGTCCTGCAAAATGAGGGACTCGCATAAGCTCTTATGGCTTAAGGGGAGAGGATGTGGCCTAGTAACTAGGGCGGTCGACCTCAAATCTGGGGAACCGTGTTCAAGTCTCGGCAAGGAAGTGCAACATCCTGTAATTTTGAGCAAATCACTAAATCTTCTTGTGCCTAACAAAAATGAATGTGTCCTCATGTAATGCAACTGGTACTTGTGTAAAGCCTTCTGATACCCGATATCTTTGGGTCAAGTTTGCGTTATATGAAATTTCAGTAAATAAGAAATATAAAACTCTGTAAATAAAAATGCCCGGATTGCCCATATGTCGAGATGGGAAGGATCCAGCCACTGTTGTATCTTCTTTGATACCCCACCATCAGGTTGTAGTTCTGCATCTTTGAAGCCCAGTGGGGTAGATGATGATTCACTAAATGGCAGAGATAAAGCAATGCCCTAGGGACTAATAACAAGGAAGCAGCTATATCCCCTTGTACAAAGAACCACTGTCTGGCTGGTGCTTCTTAGCACTGAAGAGTCCTCAATCAAAACCTAAACCGCTCCCAACCAGTTGGAGGCAGAAAGATGGTTCCCACATCTGTCATGAAGACAGCCGCTATGAACTGAAATTGCTGCACCTAAAGACAATGGGATTTATCTTTATTCAGGGAGTAGCCATGGAAGCATGTGTCATACCAGACATACCATCTCCCCAGGCCTTTAGAAAAGAAGGACAAAAATAAGGCAGTCATCGAGATATGGAAAAACTTACAATCCCTCTGAATGAAGGTTACCCACAAAAGCACTGATGTCTTGGTATATACCAATGGAGCGGAGGCCAGTCAAAAGGGAAGAACACAAAACTGATAATGGTTGCCTACAACCAAGAATCTTAGAAACCTTCGAGGGAGTGAGTGCATTAATGTGTGTTGACAGGAACCATGGAGATCTAGTGAAGCTAGAGACATTGCAGGAGGAAGAATATGCAGTGACACCATCTTGAATCGCTGGGACGGAAGGGACAGGTTAATCGTTTTAAATCCAAGACTGGTCATAAGTCCCCAGAAAACATTTGTACCATACCAAAAACAAGAAAAAGGAGTAGCAACTATTTCCTGGCTCTTGAATTGGTATTATAGCATGTTCGAGAGTTAGAATAGCATTTCTGACAAGTAACAGTGGAGTAAAAATGACGCTGCTCCAATGGAAAGTGAAGCAGATCCCAGCCTGTCCTGCAAGGTTGGTCATTGGAATGCAAAGCTCCCAGCAGCCGCTCCAGAAAAAATATCACAACATGTTGAGCTTTGTTTTTGGGTTTATATTCGCCAATGTGATAGGTCTTTCAAACTATCTAAACTCGGAATTGTATGTATGCATGAAGTTTTCTGTCCATGCTCACTTTGCTTGGTGGGTCAATTTCCAGACCATCCCTTGGCATCTTGGCTTCAGGATTATTCTGGAGGTCGTGGACCCCCATGGGAGGCTGCAGAAGGGCCAGATCCGTCTAAAAGCCTTTCTATGTGTCTTTGTTCTGTTCCACGTTTTGCCTCCACCCATCACCATTTTGCAGCCCCCCTGATATGCCACCTGGTAAGTGAGCTCTTCCGCTCTATGGAAAGGGAGAGGGTCTGAAGGTGAATATGTGAATTGTGTGTGTGATTCTACATCCTTTGCACGCAGACCGTGGATCACTCTTTCAGTCCTCTTTCTATGTCTCACTTATCTCCTTCCTGGTTCAGAGAGTATTAGGTCCCTCCTTCGTCCCTATTATCCCTGCAGGACCCTCCGGTCATCTTCTAAAAATCTCCTAGATTTGCCAAAGCAAGATGGGGAGGGAAAGCCTTTGTCACCGTAGTTCCTAAGCTTTGGAACTCTCTCCCACCTGAATTGGTGGGATTACCCTCTCTGACGCGTTTTCGCAAAGAATTGAAAACTTGGCTTTTCTGTCAGGCATATTTTTAGATATGTACTAGGTGAATTTGAGACGATCTGTTTTGTTTGTGAGACTTGATGCCCTTGGGCTAAGTTGCACGGTATAAATTCCCTATCATCATCATCATCATCATCAATGCTCCTGGTGTCTCTCCCCTCTCTTCCTTTGTGCCTTTTCTTACTCAAAGTCCTTTACTCCAGACAGCAACGGAGACCATTGTTTTACGTTTTTTCATATTGTTGCTGGATCTATAAAGAACATTTCAGAAGCAGGAAAGTAACCAACCTCTAGATAAAATACACAGATTTCTGTCACAGGCTAAATATTTTCTTCTTGGACTGCACAGCTGATTGCTCCCTTTCTCACAACCTCCAGCTGCTCGCAAAAATCCAAAGAACGAGGTTGCATGGTTGTGGCTGACGAGTGTGGCATCTGTCATAATCCTAAAACCGTCATCTGACTTGGAGAAACCGATGCTAAGAGCAGAAAAAACCCAAGTAATTTAGGCAGCAATTTACTTTACAAACAGGGTTTAAGTGAAAATTCATAGATGCTTTCGCCACATTGATTAATATGTGAAATAACACCACATCTTAAAAGCTGTTTACAACAAAGGCTCGTCTCTACTTTCTTTTCCTACCACTAATCTGTCCACTTGACCAAAGTAAAACTATTTTACTTAAAAAACAGAGAGAAATGCATAAAAGGGCTTTGCTCGATTCCATTGAGCCTACACTTTATCCATTTTTAGGTCTCGACCAGAAACAGCTTTAGTTGTAATACAAAAATAACATAAAATCACAAACATATGGAGGGGTTTTTGCTCAGCCCCCTTCATCCATTTTCTGATTTGCAATTTTGAGAGACAAATCAGTAGCGCTAATGAATAATTGTAATGATGTATATAGTCACAACTGAGGAACTAATGATGTTGCTTGAAACAACTTGATTATTTTCTTTAGATTAATATTGTAGTATAGTTATACCACATTTTCGTGTGAGGCACCAATATATTTAAACAAATGCAGTTTCTGGTATTGGCTTGTCTTGTTCCTGACATTCCCCCCTCCCAATTAGTAACCCACTGCAAGTCATCTCAGGTTCACAGAGTGCTATAACCCAAGAGTGAACTATATCAGAAAGCATGTGTTGTGAATGAAACTTTCCATCATGTACCTGGTGTATTATTTTATAGGATCTTAGCTGGAAATTTCTATACAGACATAGAGAAGATCCTAATTCTATGAGGTATCTTACTTCTCTAGATTGCAGTTGCTGAGGAAACTAGTGGAAGATTTCTCTTACCTTAAGATATGGGTTAGTGTTAAGAAACTTAAATAATTATGTGTTTTTGATTTGACAATGTGACCTAACCTTGATCATTCCATGCTGAATTTTAATTCTATTAATGGTGTGCATAAATTGTGAATAAAAACCCCTGGTTTTGAAGGTCCGGGCAACTTCTTATTTTCCTCCTGAAACTCTGTCCGATTATTTAGAGACTTTCCTTTCCTCCCTTAGGATGCTATCAGTGCTCTTTATGAGTTTGACACCTAGAATCTAGAAAGATTTAATTGCCTAAATCAAGATTGGACTATGATTTTTGATTCCATATTCTGTAGCTGAGCCATCATGGCAAATTGTATGCATTCCACTAACAATTCTGTAATATATCTTTTTAACTATTTTGATCTAGAACTCACTTATTAAATGGTCCCAGTTCCTAGTCTGACTTTTACTCTGCTAAATTAATGTTTTATTGAGGGGAGAGGGTTGTTTCTTACTGCTTGATCAACGTAGGATCCTGGAACCGACATGTCTATGGTAAAAATCTGGGTGCATAAAATATTGGGGTTCAGACGAATATCGGGGTTCGGCTATCACAGCTCCATGGTTTATCATACACATTTTGTATCAACCAACACGATAGCATACATAGAGCAGGCCATAGCATTTGGTCAGCTGTCAATGACATTTACATTTGGGGGTCAGTCCACAGGACTGCCGTTAGTTAGTTGCAATGTGGGGCAGTAGAAGTGCCTGCATTTTGTCCTATTACTGTTTTCAACTGCATTAGCAAGAAGCAATGCACAGGTAGGAAAACCAGTCCCTCGCCTGTCACCATTATGTGCATTGTACATTGGCAGCCAGGCAGCATTTTCGACAATTCCAATAATGACCATATTTCCTCGAAACAGTTCACAAATACGTCTTAGTTCTGAGAGACACAAGTCCCTCTCCTATATGCTACCAGGTGAAGTACTTAATTCTACAAGTCGTCTCTTTCATTTCATGACTCTTTCACTGACAGACGCAAGTAAATCTTCCAAACGCTACCGCCAAGCTATCTATCCCTCCCATGTTTTTTTATTTTTAGCCTGTAATGACAAATAGAAACAGTTCTCCTTCTGATATAAAAACAAAACTAATGATATCGACACGTTGCTAACCCTGTAATGTACGAAAATTTGCAGTTTCTTCCCCTAAACATTGCTGTCAAAATAAACAACTAGATTATCGGGCCATCCTAGTGTAGGAGCATCAGTACTAATTTAGTTTTTTTTATTTCCAAATGCATTATCAATTGTGATATACACACGGTGCGCTGCCTCAAGTTCCACACATTTTTATTTTTTGGGGTTGGATTGAAGGCAGGGAGAGGGTTAGGAGCAATGGTGCTAATGTTCAGTGGTATGGACCTACAGTACCCCTTAGTGAATCTCTCTTATCTAGTAAGTTCACGTTCTTAAGTCTAATTCTCTCAGAAGTTTTGCAAATAAGCAATTCGGATTCCAAGCCATTCAAGTAAGATTCACAGGAGTTTGAAAGATTCGCGGTCCATATTTTAAGAACATGCCAAGGTGTAAATATCACTTCCTCATAGAGTATTATTTATTTGGAGTGATTACTCTAAACTATTATATATTCTTAGATTCTGGAAAAAACATTTGTTTGGAGCTCTTGTTGTTTTTGCCGTTGGGGGAGAATGCATCAGTTTTATAATCAAAGGTGAGAACAGGAATGGTCTTGTTCTTGGCCAGCTTCACCTGCCTGCTCACAGGTTGCCAAACTGTCGGTTTACTTTTCAAAAATGAGCTGTGCCTTTTGGAGACATTGTTATGACACTCAAGGGAGTTGTGCAGGGTAAGCGACTTGTACCACCCTCATTGAACTCTCCTACTGTGCCTTAAATGACAAAAACATCTCAATTCAAGTACAATATAAGCAGCATGCTAAAGGAAGAAGGATTTGATAATGTTTGGAAGTGCTAGAAACCAACACAAACGAATGCACTTATATGCATTTTTACAATAAAATCTAACTGCACAGACAGGGTTCCATAAATCTCAACCACTACTTTGAGCCACGTGTCTAACAAATGAAATTGCCCCTTTCAGCACAAGAAAGCCCCAGTGAACAGAGCAGCGTTTCCTGTGGGAACAGTCGGAACAACATGGGCAGAGCAGCGGCTGCAGGTAAGAGTGGTGGGGCGGGCAGGGGGCGGGGGGGGGGGGATGTCGAGAGACGACCACAAGGGAAAATTAAATAAATATTTATTTGACCACGTGGTCGTCTCTCGAAATGCCACCCAGCCAGCCCCATTGCCCCACCGCTCTTATTTGCAGTGGCCACTGCTGGGGCAGAGCCACGTGTGTTCCAACATCGTGAGCGTTACCACGCTTATCTTAACCTACTCCCCACTCTCCCAATATGTACATGCATGGTTAAGTGTTAGGGGTAGTTTTCAGGGCTGGGGAATCCAGGAAGTTTTTAGGGCTTAGGGGCAGTCACTGCTGGAATGATTCGGGGAGGGGAGGGAGTGGATGGCACACCAGGGTGGTTAATTTTAAATATAATTATATAAATGTAAATCCCTTTGATGGCCGGTCCGGTAATGCGTCGTCTCTGCTCCTCACAGGAAGCAGGCAGCCTCCCTCCCCTCAGCCAATCACAATGCTACAATAGCAGCGTTGTGATTAGGTTGGATGCCAACCACACTGGCGTCTATGGGGAGGCCATTTTCTCCATGTTGGCTGCATGCAGCCTACATGGAGAAAAGGGAAAGTGCGTATGACTGGTTTTGTCGTACCTGGGGCCAACCAAACAGTCCACGCCCTCAGAGTGGGCAACCCACTCTTCCCCGGCCCTAGAGCAGGACCACCCACCTGCTCGCCCCCAACCAAAGCCTTCTGCTTTCTCGCAGTGAGAGAAGCAGGAACCTAAAGTTGTATTTATAACACCAGAGAAGTAGAAACATAAAATGATATTCATAATACCATTTTATGTTTCTGCTTCTCGCACTGCGAGAAAGCAGTAGGGTGACGCTCCTCCACTCATACAGAGGAGCCGCCCCTGCTTAGGGGAGGGCGGGTTGTTTTTAGGGCTTTGGGGAGGGGGTTGGTAATCAGGAGGGAGGAGGGTAATTTTAGGTCTCTGGGCAGGGGTTTTGGGGGGCTGATTTAGGGCTCAAGGCGGGGGCAGGGATCAGGATACTTTTTAGGGCTTGGGGGAAGGGTAGTGTTTAGGGCTGGGGGGTCGGGTAGTTTTTAGGGCTTAGGGAAGATGGGGTCATTTTTAGGGCTTGGGGGGCAGGGAAGTTTTTATGGCTCAAGGGGGGAGGGGTTGGTTTCTAGGAGGGATGGGATAGTTTTAGGTCTCAAGCCGGGGCAGGGGTCAGGTGGGTAGCACTTACTTGAAACGTCTTACCCACGCATATGTCTTTGCCATACATGCCTTAACAATCCATATTTTGGTGGCAAGGCATGCATGGTAAAGGTATATCCGTAGTTAAAACTTCTGCCGTTCAGACAGCTTGGAACAGGCATGCGTGATACATGCATGCATTTTTCCATCATACAACCGTTTCCCATGTATATACATGAAAAAATTGAAGCATTTACATTGTAGAAAAATCGACTGTCAAATATGAGAAGATAGTTTAGCATTTATGTTTTGGCTAGCGCTTCGATCTATATAAATCCTAAAACCCTCATTACTAGATGTGCATTAGGGTGGGGTATTTACCACACAAAGGCCCTGATTAGGAGTTGGGCAGTGTTGGACTTGGCCCTTTTGGCAGGTTCACCCTGAAACTTTTTGCATTTTCCTAGCTTGTTTCTGTAACCTGGTGTTGGTGATATTAGGCCTCTGTGCACTTTTTCACTGTGGTCCAGTGTAAAGTGTGTGCGCTCCCTGTGTATGTGTGGTTAGACTGGCCTGCCCTCCCATAGGAATGCATGGGGAATATGTGTGTCCATGGTAGTTCCTGATGTGTGGGGGAGTGCAGGGACAAGTTTGGTATGTGCGAACTCGTGAGATTAAATGCTGCGCGATGATGTGCGTGGATTTAATGTGTCTAGTGTGGAAGTGCCACTTCTAGAAGTTGGCATGTCTGTGGAGGGAATGTGAATCGACTGTCTGGCTTGTGATTGGCTGGTGCTGGCTGGTGTGCCTGGCTCCAGGAGTCAGGATGGGTCTGCCCCGGTGGTGAATGGAGAGATCTGCATGTTGATGGAAGGGAGGAGTACACCTGGGAACTGAATAGGGCTGGGCCGTCCCTCCACAATGCTGGCTCCATCCCCTGTGGTGTGTCTGATGTCCCTGACCCATCCTGTGAAAAGGCTGAGGGGCTGAGCAAAACAAAGTGCTCAAGAACCAGTTGCATCTGGTTCGCCCCTTGCCTGCACCTTTGGAAACAAAAACTTTGTGTGTATATAATCCACTGTAAATACTACCCAGTGCCAGTTGGCACAGTGTAATTGTGTGATTATGATCTAATGTGTTTATGGTAATACTAAGGCTATTTTTATACATTACCTTGTGTGGAGTTCCCTTTTGTGGTGTGCCTAGTGTGTTGCTGCTGTGTGTGTGTGTGTGTGTGTGTGTGTGTTGCGCAAACGCTTTACACATTGCCTCCGGGATAAGCCTGACTGCTCGTGCCAAGCTACCAAGGGGGTGAGCAGGGGTTATCTTGGCGTGTAACTCCCTTGCCCTGACTAGTGTGGTGGTTTCTGCCTGGCTTTGGCGCAAGCCTTAGCCAACCAGAAATCCCATTTCTAACATTGGTGATCAGCGGTGAGGATTAGGACTTGTGTTTGCGCAGTACCACAGCGACAACTGGCTACATTACAAAACTCTACATTTTAGATAGTCACATGTTGGGGATTATTGTTTTTGATTTTGTTTTTCCTCAAGAGTGTCATTTTCAAATGGTGTTCCTGCGCTTTTATGTTAAGTGGCAGAAGAGGGAAAATGACGGGGCAGGACGCCAGTAGATAGGAAGACCCTTGCTGGGTCCAGTGCCCAATCCCTGATTCTGTCCCCAGAAGTGTGGGTAGATAGGAGAGAGGGAGTGTGGAGGAGAAATGGCTAGCTCGGGAGGGTGGTTGTCCCCTGAGTGTAGTGTGTGTGTCTGGATTCCCCAGTATGGTAGGATCCAGTGGTGGCAGCAAAAATGTGTCCAGTACGTGAAGTCCCATACCCAGTTCCCAGAGTATGGTGCCTAGTGCTCAGTAAAAGGGTTACAGGTTGAGAGTCGGGGGCAGTGAGGAACTGTCTCACCAGTCTGGAGGGGGCGTGTGTGGATGAGTGGGTGTTGCACTGGAGGAGTTGGTGTGAGTTCTTTGTTTGATAAGAAGCTTACACGGGAGGTGTACCGTTGGTGGTGTGCGGTAGGTCCTGCAGAGGCCCTGGAGGAGTAGGTGTGAGTTCTTTGTTTGACAAGAAGCTTGCACAGGAGGTGTACATCTGGTGTGCTCGAGATCCTGCAAAGGCACTGGATGAGTGAGTGCGAGTTCTTTGTTTGATAAGAAGCTTGCACAGAAGGTGGATCTCAGGCGGTGTGCTTGAGGTCTTGCAGAGGCATTGGGGAGTGATTCCAACAGGATTGCCGTGTGTATCTTCTGGTCCTGTGTGGGAGAAGAGGTTCATGTGTAGCCCAGCTAGGTCTCAGTAGAATAGGAAGGGTTGTAGGGGCCCACGTCCTGTCTCTGAGGAGAAGGAGTGGGAGGTACTGCGTGTCACCATGTGCGCCGAAACCCTGTCTCAGGGCCTAGAGGGTGCCCTAAGGGAGCGCCAGGTCGGGGGCCTAGGCTGTACTTCCAGGTCATTTGAGGAGGATCTTACTGTGTCTAGAGGACGGGGAGTTTCTGTAACCAGAACTCCGGCGGTCCTGGTGTTGGGCAGTACTGCTCCTAAGTGGAGGGTGCAGAAGTCCTGGTTGAGGGGTGAGGGGGGACAAAAGCCCCAGTGGAAAAGCTAGTGGGTCAGGGGCCAGCCAGAAGGGCTGAGACATCCGTGAGTGATCATGGTGATGCCACTTCTGTTCTGAGTCAGGCAGACTGTCGCACGACACATTAGTGATGTGTCACCCTCAAGGGGGGGGCCTGCATGCTCCCCGTGAAGTCCTGGTTCGCTGGGCATTCCCCGAGGAGGAGAAGACCAGGTTCGGGTTGTAGCCTGACCTGGAAGGCAGGGCATCTGTAATCAGTGTCCTGGCCAGGTTGCCTTCTGGGGGTGCCCCTGTGAACATGGGAAGGACCCATCCGAAAGGAGAGGGAACCTGTGTTTCCCAGAAGGGCTGGTGCAGGCCTCGCCGGGATCCTTAGGGTCCCTGGCTGTCTATGGTAGTACTACCCTGAGAGTAGGTGCGGCCCATCTTAAAGGAGGGGGCACCTGCTCTACAGTGGGAGGGTGCAGAACTCTGGAAGGGGGTACAGAGGGAGGGAGTCCTCGCCTCTGACCCTGGTGCATTCGGTGGTTGTAGATCCCAGGCGGTAGACCAGTGATGGAGAGAGGTCCTGAACTGGTGGGAGAGTTGTGTTCTGGAACGGTGCTTTCATGGGAGGGTGCGGAACCCCAGAAGTAGAGGTAGGGTGGGGCATTCTTGCCCGTGACCTCTGGTCAGCCTGAGGGTGCGGACCCTAGGTTGAAGGATCAGTGGTAGTTTGGAACTATACCGAGAGGGAGAGTGGAGAATGGCTATTGTGTGCCAGGGGTTACTACCCCCCACTCTGTGGATTGGCTAGGACCTGTGACATCTGGATGGCCAAGGGCCTGGTCCTGGTCCTGGCCGTGGACAACTAGAGAGTACCAGTGGGGTATCCTAGTTGGGCCAGAGAGTTCTTGTTTAGAGGAAACCATGTGGGTTCAGAGTGGCGTGGAACCAGAGGGTGTCCCTGCCGTGCGGGCCCGCGTCCGTGTTCTATCACCGTCTTTTGACCATCATCAGGACAATTGGTTTTTTGCAAGATAAAACCCCTTACAGTCTGGTATAGAAGGTTTACTGTTTAGAGACACCAGCAAGAAGTCTCGGTGTTGTCTTCAAATATGGAGTTATTTCAACTTATCAGCGTGGTTCAACAGCGTGATGAAGTCTAGCGATAGAAGTCTGTCCAGACATGTCCTGATGATGGTCTAAAGGATTGATGCCACACAGACCGAAACGTCGACCTTCCCGTCAACTCCAAGAAAAACTTCTCAGTTTCTGTAGTAATGTTTATTCATTTTTGGATAATATATGCTTTATTATCAATCTAGGAGCTGATGTAGGTTATGAATTGTGTGTCCAAATTGAGTTGTACATCTCTTCATAATTTTGTTTTGCTGATACCCTGTTCTTTCTAAAATGTACCCCTTCTGAATTTAAAATTTGAAAACTATATAAATTTATTTTATATAAATAGGACTTTCCGTGTGCTTTATATTTGTAAATAACATTCATTGTGGTAGTCCTTGTGGACACTGTCAACTTCTAGAAGTTGGCATGTCTGTGCAGTGAATGTGAATTGACTGTCTGGCTTGTGATTGGCAGGAGCTGGCTGGTGTGCCTGGCTCCAGGAGTCAGGATGGGTGTGCCCCGGTGGTGAATGGAGAGATCTACATGTTGATGGAAGGGAGGAGTACACCTGGGACCTGAATAGGGCTGGGCCGTCCCTCCACAATGCTGGCTCCACCCCCTGTGGTGTGTCTGATGTCCCTGACCCATCCTGTGAATAGGCAGAGGGGCTGAGAAAAACAAAGTGCTCAAGAATCAGCTGCATCTGTTTCACCCCTTGCCTACATCTTTAGAAACAAAGGCTTTCTGTGTATATAATCCCCTGTAAATACTGCCCAGTGCCAGTTGGCACAGTGTAATTGTGTGATTATGATCTAATGTGTTTATGGTAATACAAAGGCTATTTTTATATATAACCTTGTGTGGAGTTCCCTTTTGTGGTGTGCCTAGTGTGTTGCTGCTGTGTGTGTGTGTGTTGCGCAAACGCTTTACACATTGCCTCCGGGATAAGCCTGACTGCTCGTGCCAAGCTACCAAGGGGGTGAGCAAGGGTTATCTTGGCATGTAACTCCCTTGCCCTGACTAGAGTGGTGGTTTCTGCCTGGCTTTGGCGCAAGCCTTAGCCAACCAGAACTCCCATTTCTAACAGGCAGTTATTTCTAAACTTTGTGTAAACCCCTGTTTACGAATAGGTTGAAATTATGAGTTGTTCGGTATTTAACGAATTCAATGATTATCGCTTGTGTTGAATAACTCAACCATTGTTAAATTTCAACAGTTCAAACCTGTCCAAATTCAATGGGAGCAAACCATACAGCATTTACTGTATTATGAGGAAAATGGGGCGATAAACAGTGAAATCTGCATGTTGTTCCCCAACAACTGGTGATAGGTAGTATTTATACCACTAGATGAATTATGTACACCATGGTATTGTTTTTTATCATGTGTGATAAATACCACCTACAATGTTAATCAGGGCCAAAATATATACTCATACCCAACGTTGAGGCATATGCGACATTTAGTAAATACCTACTATTCTGATTTTTCAACTTCAAGCCCAGGCATAACTTGCAGAATCAGTATTGATTTCACAGAAATCCAAATGTTTTCCATTTTATGGGTCCTTTGCCCCCCAATAGGTTTTGGCAGATTTGATCTGCCAGAATGTATCACAGGAAAACTGTGTGGTTGTGAAAATTATAACAACTTCCCCTTGTAAATTCTTGTTTGCAAAGGGATTGGAGTTTAGCTCGCAGCTCGTAATCAGTGTCCTTGTGTTGCAAATGCATTTCAGGTGTCCTATTAACTGATTTGATGATGCAAATGGAGAAGGCGCACTTTTCTGTGTTTCTTTAATAGGCGGTCAGATCATTATCTAGTTTCTCATAAGGGATTAAATGAAGCAGAGTCAGTATTGAGGGACTACCATCCTGACACGGGAATAAAGCTTACATCCTGTAAGTGTCAGGAGATCTTTCCTCCACAGTTCCCCAGAAGCTTCCTCTCTAGCTAAATGTGAGCACCTTTAAGACACTAACACCCCTTTGCCATTTTCTTTCATTTTATAAATAATTTGTTTTTGTTATCAATTCTCAATGCAGCTACAATAGAATTTTTGCATATGGAGTTACTCATGCTCGGTTTCAAATCTCTTATCGACCATGTTAGACGAGTGCTTGCCGCAGATGTGAAACCTTAAGTTGCTGCCCAGAGACGCTTTAGAAATATTATTCTAAAACATACTATGGCCATTGCTGTGCAGCTGTAAGTTCCACAGCCAATGCCAGATTAACTAGGCAATTTTGCATAACATTTTCACCGATTCCTCACATGGTCTATGTTAGTAAATCTTTAGAATGCTTTCTGCTTAGCAATCTCTCAAACTAGTTGAGATTGCAAACGACGCCAGACATAGGAGGAAGATAAGCTTTTTCTCCTACTGATATGTATGTCTGCATTTTTCAATACCCAATATAGTACTGCATGGAAATTAAAGCTTACTATAGCAGGTTGAATTGAAACCTTAGTCAACAGTGGGATAAAAGCAGATCTGCTCTATGCCTGTAGAAGCAGAGAAATAACCTCTGTGCTCAAGATGGTGATTTCTTGTTGCAAGGGGATCAAAGCACATACCGGGAAGTAGCATTTCTTATATGCAACAGGGCATCTAAAAGACGGAGTGCACCAGGCCTTAATCAATAACTTTATTGATGGTCTCGAGCCTTTGTGGCAAGCTAACAGCTTGGATGTTGCCAAGTTGGCAATAACACAGTAATGTTGGTGCACTGCAGCTAATAAGGAGTAGGTGATGCGAATGAGTGACTAGCTTGTCCATAATGTTAACCTTTGTAGGGTCATAGGAGATCATTGGATATCTAAGATATGACTTTTCCTCAAAATATATGGATTTCTCTGGTGTACAGCATGTTACAAATCAGACCGGCAGTCATGTAGAATGAGGGGGATGGATTCCAATACAAAACATCTACCATGCAAGAAATATTTTACCCCACTTTTACTGGATTGGGGCTGTTTTGATGCACTCATCTGTTTGCTTTCCAGTGGCCTGTTCTTACAATTCTACGGGCCTGCATTAATTACAGTCTGTCCTACAAAAATGCTGCCTATTTTGGAAGTTCAGGGTGGTGTGATCCTATCAGAAAATTTTACAAACTTACATAATACTTGATTCATTTACAGGCCACGGATAATTGTTCATGACCAATATATGCATCTTAGAATAAACGAGGAGGGAGCTCTTTCTTATTCAGCACATTTATTACCTCATTTTAAACTTGACGATTTCTCCGTAGGCAGCCTGATAAATCATGGCAATTCTTGTTTTCTCATTCTGTGGCATAAGTCAAAAGCCCTTCTGCCACCCAACATAAAGCCATTACAAAAATGATCATCACATAAAACAGCACAGACCTATTGGCTTTGCTAATGCTTGTTTTAACTATGCAACATATTGAGATTTATTGGTAGCCCTCGCACTGCCCTATGCATCTATCTACGTCTAAAGATTGCATCAAATTATCAGTAAATATACGTCCTCAATAGGATTCTTTAGTCACAAAAGCAAATAGGATTAAAAGTTTTGAAAAGCAAAACTATTTCAGTTCCAACTTGTGGAAAGTAATAGACACAAACTTTCTGCACCTGACCTTACTCTACCAGTGGCATTGATCAATTTAGTGTTTTAATGACTATGCAGTAGAAACTTATTTTGCCTGCGTGGAAACAAAATGCATCTGCTATTATGTTATTATTGAGCAGGAAGCTTTTAAATAAATGAACCACTTTGACAAAAAGTGAAATGTACACAAAAGGATCCAGTCAAGTATTTTTTCAGCCCTGCCAAGTGTCACACATCTTGTGTGACACTAACGCATTTTAGGTTGCATTACTGCATTACCGCATGTAAAACGATTGTCACGCAAATCAGCGTACTTCAAAGCTGAGTGTATTAGCGTTTTTTATGGTTGTTAGAGTCTGATGCTTCGTTAGGTTAAAGAAACACAAAGCAGACGGGGCACAGCAACCTATGTGAGTTCTACTAAGCTTGGATTGTTCACCCTGATTGGACGGTGTTTTGATTGTTATGTAAGGTAGACTGGCCTGTCCAACCTCCCCCGCCACTAATTGGTCAGTGTGTGCAGCCGGAGGGCTTGCTAAACACAGCGAAGTTTACTACTACTAGGCGTCCATGCAGTGATTGTGCAGCTACAGGACGAAGTTCACCAGCTGTCTTGCTTGTGTCAGGGACTGAAAGGCTCCAGTCGGCGCAGGCAGAATGTTTTCAATTTTAAAATCTTATTGCAACCAGCCCGGGCCACCAGGAATTGCTGCCACCAGAAATAAATTCAAGGGAGTCCTCCGTGACACGTTCTGCCTTCCCCTGCTGCAAGGGTGTGCGGGTAGAGGGGGGAGGGAGTGTTCTCCAGGGGCTATCACGGTAACAGAATGTGCCGAGGGCCTGAAGACTGTGAAGCTGCGTGCCAGCCACACCATGCCCTCTTCAAATGTGGTGAATATTTCACAATTGATTTCTGATCACTTTTTGTGATAAAAGAGCCAAAGCGTAGCGCTATAATACTATACTTCCCCCATCACGTGTACATTTTGCAGAAAAAAAGCTAAACATTTGAAGATTACATTTTTGATCCTGCATTGATTTGTTTCAGTTTGTGCTATACTGAAATTCTAGTTTAAACAAAGAACTTTCAATAAGATATTCTCGTAGAGGATGAGAACATTGGTCACACCTTCGTTCCCACTGTTGCAGAGGCCTAAAGGAGCTGGGATCAGCTACCATAGTTATTACAAAAGGAGATCGGGTTGACTGAGGTTCGAGATTGTTATGTTATGCATGTTAAACGGTAGACGAGACGCAAACAGCTGACATGGGTCAAAACAAGCTTCGAGGCAGAGTACCATTCTCCCTAATTATCCGTTCCGAAGAGGCAGAGTAACGCTTAACGTGAATGAACTACGCCTTAAAACAGATGTGTAAAATTCAGACCCTTCTCTGAAAAAAAGCATGCTGTTCATGCCTTAACAAAATCACAAGCTACTGCAGCAGATAAGGTGCAACGCAGTACTCTATGGTATGCAGAGAGGAGCGCCAGAATCATCTATATCACTGTGCCGTCCTGCTCTCTTCAGACTGTAACTGTCTCCAGCACATCAGAGCACTGCCCACAGTCTAAGCAGCTGTTTTCAGTGAGAGTGACCCCCACAGTCTGCAGCTGCAGTGTACAGGCCAAGCAGCAGAAGTTATTTTCCCAGCACTGACTCCATTGTTAAGTCAAAGAGAACGTGGGGTTTTATGTTCCTCCTGGGAAAGATCAGAGATTTGCCCAGTGCAAGTTGACTCACCAGTAGCGTAATGGGTTAATGTGCCTGCTGCAAAGAAGGTGGTAATGCATATCACAAAACCTAAGATTTAGTCTTACAGCTAGAGCGGTCAACTTTGAAGCTGGTGGGGAACCGGTTCGAGTCTCTGCAACAAAGCTCAACATCCTGTGATTCTGGGCAAATCACTTAATCTCCGCAGTGCCTAACAAAAATGAACGTGTTCTTCTGTAACAAAACTGGTGCTCATCTAAATCGCTCTGATACCAGAAATCTCGGGTCTAGTTCGCGCTATAAAAAACTCTTTTAAAAAAAGTATTCTTATTAGCAAAGCCAATACCAACTATTGTGGCATGTTTTCAATCCTCAATTTGAGCTCCTCCAGACCAAACACTTAAAATATACTGCACAGTTACACAATTGTTTTACTGTACGATCAGCTAACAAGCATACTAGATGAGTGCCCTTCCGTATATGTTTCCCTTGTCTTCATTGGTTGATTTTGCTTGCGAGAAAGTGTCACTCATAGTCATTGAATGTCACTCATAATTACACTAAAATTACGAAAATGTCACACATAGCATTCTGGAACCTTGGCAGCTATGTTTTTTGTTCCAGCTTCTCCCTTTGCACCCCCTTGTACAGCGTGACATTGGACCATTTATCATGTAATATTTCGTCTGCACGCCACGTGCATTATATGAAAAATAGTGAACACATAAAACATGCCTACGGCCCTGTTTTTACAAACTATGCAGAAATGGGCTTCAGCTCTTCTTTGGAGAAGTGTGCAGGCCAGGAAGACGTGCAAACTCGATCAGCGCCTCTTTTTGATTTTGCAATCAACATGACAATTTGATCAGTGTTTTCCAATTCTCAGCTTGCATGTATATAGTGTAACTTTTGCACAGAGTAACGTGTGGCTGCATGCACTGTGCACTTGTCAAAGCGATTGTGTCTGTCAATGCTTTTTTTGTGCAAAATTCTACATGGCACCGCATGTTCACGTTTTATTACTTCTAATTCACATTCCACAGGTTTGCAAAAACAGAAATACGTTAACAAAAAAATAGCAGGCTTGCTAAGGCATGGCCTATTCGCTTTGTCAATGTTTGTTCTATTCCGGTGGGAGATTTCCTGTGGTTCGAAGGCTGGCCCAAAGTGTCACCCCACAAGCACCATATCATATATGTACTAGATCACAATGGTAGAGGAGAACAGGAAATTGGGCATATTAGGGTGAGGATTGTAACACAAGTCAGAAGCTGCCTCAGTGTTAGTCCCTCCATTTGAACCTAAAAGGAGTTTTGCATAGCTTATTGCTGAACACTTGAGAACTGTCCCCTGTGTCAGGATCTCATGCTGTGCAGAAAGTCAACAAGAGTCCACACAATTCTCAACACAATCTTTCACAGCAGATCTGTACTTGCTAAACTGGGGTTCAGCCCTCGTCTGATCAAAAACAAGACTAACATCCAGCCATGTACCTACTGATAGTGGCGAGTCCTATTAATCTATGAACTGCAATACTCATGAGGAGATTTAGAGATTCTGAGTCAGTACCAATACATTGCCAACCATGATTTGAACATCCTTTGTCCACTCATTAGCAGCAGGTCAAGTAATACCTGAAGAGCATGTGACTATATAATACATGCTCCCTTAGGGACACTAAAATTCTACAATGGTATCTGACCAGAAAATCAGTCGAGGTTTTAGTGACAAGAGAATTAAAAACGAACTAGATAATAAGGTAAAACACAAGAGTTAGGTCTCAAAATAATCACGGAGAATATTCCTTTACCCCAAATAGAACATACTCCACTTCAATGAACATGATTTGCTAATAAACTACACCAAAAAGCATCACAAGCTTCAAGTTTCATATTGTAGACTGCGAAACAAAGAAAGTAACCTGCATATACAGCATGGGGTTCACTGGCTATTATTACTGAACTATTCTGATATACAAATCATCTTCAAAGAATTACGTTTAAAAGGATCTCCACTGGGCAAGACCCGAAACAGTTTAAGACCCCCACACACACCTGGTGTGGCTTTCACTATCATATAAATATTTGCTGGTTATAAAAGTACCTAGTGCCTGATCTAGCCATCGCCTCTCAACATACAGAGCAGATCTTTACAAGAACAATTTTGAGCTCAATAGATCTGATTGCATTTAGACAAATAAACAGCTATAACCTGGTACCATGTAATCTATTTTTATTTAATTTTGTACTAGTATAGACGTTTACCAGTGTTACCAAATCCATAACTGCAAAAAGTTGTGATACCTGGCAAAATTCAGGCACCTCACCTGCAGGTCCTGTAATAGCGAACGATGGAAAGGTGTTCCTCAGACAATGAAGGGAGGTCCAATGGCATCTGGCATGTCAGGAGTGTAGTTAAGCAAGGTAGATAAAACTGTCTAATGGCTAAATTGGTAGCCATGAAACAGGTCCCAAAGTTGGCTTCCCACTTAATTTGCATGAATAACTGTTGATCAGTTTCCTTATATTGTACACACGTTCTGCAACCTACCAATATTCAGAAGAGCACTACATAGAAATAAGAAAACGACATTTACCATTGCTTTTAAGCTAGAATCCCAATTAGATCAGCATCTGGCAGTTTTAGAGACCTGCGCTTGAAGGAGAATGCAGGAGTAAGAAGTTATGGCAGCTGGAGCTGCCTGTAAGCGAATGTATTTTACAGTCTGAAGCCACTGGCCATGCAAGATGAAGCTTATCTGAATCCATCTTATCTTAGCACAAACAGGACATGGGATCTATATTCAAGAATGCTATAAATACATTCCTCATTTTCATTCTTGGCATTGAGTTTCTGCTGAAAAACATTCCTACATGAAAAGCCATTCCCATGCTATGGCCAAAAATGGTGAACATTCTCTTAGGAGCCTAGTGTACCACACTGCTTCCATGACCGGGAGATATTCAACCCAAATATTGAAAACCTTCTACTATGGTGTGCCCCCTACCTCGCCACATGGAAGGTACAATACCTTAAGATGGCCATTTGGGAATAGTACTCAAGAGAATAAAAGGTCAAGGAAGCCTGAGAAATTTGTGGACAGTGCCATTGAAATATGTGTTGCATTTGGCTAGACATAGCAGCAAAACTGGTTATATCCTGTGACATTGCTCAATACCTACAACATTCTACATTTTTAAAGGACAGTGCATACAAAGAAAATCTTTAATAAGAGTTGTATGTTAATGTAACATAATGATATTAACCCTGGGCGTAGTTCACGAAGTAGCACTACGCGAAGCTACGCAAAGTGCACTTCGCGTAGCACTATGCGAACAGCGTAATACCCTGTCCGCGATGATTGCACAGTGCCGGATGCTTGTCAGCACTGTGCAATCATTGAAAACGGCATCTTGCACAGTGCGAGATGTCTTTTACTGCCGCTCGAGTAGATTTTTACTCAAGTGGCAGCTTTCTCAACGCGGACTGGTAGTTTCTCATACGCGACCACTTGCAATGAGAAACCTGACCACCCCGTATTGAGAAGCTCGCAGGGAGGTTTATTTTCCACGCTCGCGATCGGCAACTTGATCTTGCTGATCGCAAACGAGGAAAAAGTCACGCCGGGATGTCATTTTGCTTGCTCCCGGTCGCCAACTTGAGGTTGAGGACCGCGAACAAGCAAAAAATTACCACTGCACTACGCTACGCGTGTTTGCACTGTGCTACATACAATTTGCGTAGTGCGAAGTAGCGCAAACTTCGCAAACTAAGCGAGCGCAGCGTAGCGCTTTGCCGAGGGTTAAATTTTAATGGTAATAATGATTTATAAAGCCCACGTACACCGGGTGGTTTCATGGCGCTAGATGAGATGTTCAATTGGTAGTTGAAAGGGTAGCAATTATCGTGCATAAGCATTACCCCAAATCACTGACTCTAGGTTGAGGGGTGTGATGGACTCCATTGAAAAAAAGCTGGGAAACAGTAGAACAGCTGAAAACAAACGACACCAATTTTGTTGAAAATCGTGCAAATATGTAGTCTACAGTACCAACTGTGTGAATAATGGCTATATCAATTAATTACTGATTGGTTCTGTATTTTGTAAAGGTGGGTCATAGTGCTGCGTCCATGATTCCTATGAGTCTAGATAAATTAGAAGCTCCCCATATCTCAACACCTGATAGACGGTTACACTGTAAGGTTAGTAACTAAGGGGCAGATTTATGAAGGCCTTGCGCCGCCGGTGCGTCACTTTTTCCCATGTTAAAAATGACGCACCGGCGGCGCAAGGCCTTCATAAATCTGCCCCATAATCTCGTGACATTGCAATCCCTCGCTGCGCAAAAGTCAGGGGTAATTTTAAAAAAGATGCACCAGGTAGTCACTTATTATGGCATACAAGACCTCAAAATGAGATTGATTCTGCAGAAATTAAAATGCTCCAGGCACCGCGATTACTCACTGGAAAGAAAGAATCGGTAGAAAAGATGAGACTATCAGTATAAACAAAAAACCATCAGATTATCAAAAGCCGAGTATTTTCCTAGTAAGATCCTGCTGTCATCTAATATGTCCTCTGCAGACTTCTCAGACATTAATTAATTAAAGGGAATGTCATATCATACTATACAAATGGGTGCTGTTGAGAGATATAGCCAAAAAACAATTATTTCGAGTTTAAGGTTAACTCAATCAGATTCTGCTTTAAGAAACATAGAAGTGCTGTTCTTAAATCCTACAACGATTAATCATTTAATAGCTGTAGAACTCCAAAGAAATATTTCTTACAAGTTCCCATCTTAACGATGACAACTGCCTTGATCTAAGAGAAAAAATGCAATTCTTCGTGATCTGTAGCAGATTTATTGCTGGCCAAAATTCTACTATAGAGCATAGAGGTGTTCAAGCTATCATCACTACATTGCTAAGATTGAGATATATTCCTACATAACTGAAATGCAAAAACATATGACAAGTGCTAAAAAAAGTTTTTGGGGGATCTAAAGGTCTGTGATAATTTTAGGTCTTTTTTCACAACTTCCAAACCTGTGTAGATTATTGGAAAGGGCCGTTTAACCAGCTGGCAAGCTTTGTTCAACAAATATACTTGTTACATATGTCTTAAGCCAGATTTTGTACCGGCTGCATTTGTCTGTTACAGTGGTTCTACATGAGTGATTAATGAGCACTGACATACACACTCCTGCTGTTCTTGTGCTACTAGATCTTTTTGCAACCTTCAATAGCGTGGACCATGAGTTATTGGTGGACTGTTTAATGAAATTACATCAACAACCTTTTTTTGGTTAAGACATTTTCTGTCCTCGAAAGATCCAAATTCTCAATGCATTTATACCATCCAACTTGAACCATTGTAATGCAATCTAACTGAAGTTACTGGCTAAGGCACAGAGTAGACTCCGATCGGTTCAAAATGCCATTTCTAGACTTGCCTTCAATCTAAAAAGTTCTTATTGTATCTCAAGAGCTCTGGAAACTCATCATTGGCTTCCTGTGAAATAATTGGAGACCTTTAAAACACTGAGGGCCTGATTACAGGTTTGGCGGTCTCGCAGTGGTCCACCACACCAGGGCCCCACCGCCAAACCCATAGTCACGCAACCCGTCATATTAAGACTTACGTGCTGGTCTGACAGACAATGCTTTGCCAGTCCCACGGCGTTGCCTTTCTAAGGATCATATGTGAGCCTTAGAAAGGCAGCCCTGTGGGACCGCCCAAGGACATTCCAGCACGGCAAGAAATGCACCATGTCATGTATTTCTTACTGTTCTGGAACTGTGGGGGCAGACATACAGGGGGGCACACCATGTGCCTGACTGCATGCATCCCTGTACACAGAGGCAACAGGGGGTACTGTAGGGCCCCCTTTGCCTACGGCATCCTTTTCATGGCAGTCACATCACCATGAAAAGGGTGGCAGTGAGGCAACTCAGGATATGCTTGGCTGTGCCGGCTGCAGCACCTCCAGCATATTCTCCCCAGAGAAAAACTGCCACCCCAGTGGGATCCTTGATCCCGGTGGTGCCATGGTCTTGTAGCAGCCCGACCCCCGCAGTTGTAATACAGCGGCTAAGGCAGTCCTATGCACTGCTGTAGTCGTAATAAGACCCTATGCCAGGTCCAAAGGTCTCTTCTGGGGTTCAAGTCCTCAACATTATCCAAGCATTTTTCATTTTATAAACTACAAAAAGCTTGTACTCTGCTACTGCCTTCTGTGTGGCCCTTTCCAAAGTCCGAAGGATTCCTGTTGGGTGCTGTGCTTTTTTCTTTTGGTAACTACTAAGCTTTGAAACGGTCTGCCACTACCCTTAAGATCCTAAAGCTTTCTTTTAATTCTTAGAAAATAATTAAAGGTATGACTTTTTCCAATTCTTTGGTGGCTGAGCTAAGTGGCAGGGTGTTTTCCCTAGTAGTTTTTTAGCACCAAGACACCTCATGCTGACAACTGTGCTTTTAAAAAGCCCAAAATACATAAATAAAATTGCTAACTTCTGATGCGCTATAGTTCGATCGATCAAAATACCAACCTGCAAAATGGTTTCTATTACTACAAATAAGAATGATATATAACAAATTTGATCAGTCATATAACATATATTTTTGGGATACCGAATAATTATAGAATAAGTAGGAAAATATGTAATAAATCAAAACCTAGTTGCAGTGGAATTTCCAGAGGGGGAGGCATCCTGAGAGGGAGATGATAGGAATCAGACAGATAAGATGCAGAGAAATTAACTATTCTGTAATACTGTGCATGATAATCAAAAATAAAAAGGTAACCCCCCTAAAGGAATATTTTTAGGCCTCAGTGCAGGGGGAATAAACTGCTAAAGAAAAGGAGGTAAGCACCCTCTTGACCTGTATTGCTTCAATTTTGCTGATACATGCTGTTGGTGCTGTCCCATTTATCATAACTTATTTGCATATGCATGAATTATTTTAAGATCAATTTTATTGTTTTTTTTTAGCATATGTTTTTTGTAGTTTGTTATTTTTTTTAAATTTGATTGTAATACAATTTTCCATTACTTACTATACATTATTTACAAAACATCATATAAATGAGAGCAATCTACATGTACATTTCATCATTCTTTCTATGTATTGTGATGCAACAAGTAACAGATGTTTCTTTGATATTGTTAAAAAAACAGCGATATCCTCAATGATGGATCAACTCTCTACATACCCAAGCCTCTCAATCTTACTTTCATTCATACTGAAACACTAACATACTCAACATTTATACAATTGTCCCAGTAGTCGATAAATAAAAACGAGCCTCAGCAGAAAAACAGCAATTGCTATTCACTGCGGTGTTGTGAACTGGGATCTGTTTTCCGAAGAAAGGTCAACGCACGTTTCGGTAAGGGCAAAATATTTGCCTGTCACCTTCTTCAGCACCACAGAATAGTATTAAAGTCACTTTCATAGGTGGGGTATGAAGGGAAGACTAACAAAAGCAATAAATAATGAATTGGTATCTGGACCAACAAAATACCTCCAAAGCTGTGGAGGAAAAATCTTCAAGTTAGAGGTAGGTTACATTTGTAAGTCCATTAGTCAAATAGTACCAAGTGTTGGTTAAAAATATATAAGGAGTAGCTGCGAAGAAAAAAGGGTGCTGCCTTTCCCCAAGCATTCCGTGTGCAAGGCCCATGCATATTCTGTGTTGCGATTGCCATGCATGGTAGTGAAAGCACTTAGAGATAAAAAAAATATATAAATTACCAATATAAAGACGTGAACCTGTCGAACATGTTATAGATGACTCATAACAAAGGGACTGCAATTTAACTGGAAAGAAACTGAAACCATCAAAAGATCATGGACAAGGCAGAGGCAGAATGTACGCCATCCACATCATGCTTCCAAGATGAGATGTGGATGGCGTAGACAGGAATCGAAAACAAGGAGGATGCAGAGTGCAAGGCATGAGCTTTTGTTGGAAGGTGGGAGGATACCATGTAATGGGCAGTGGAATGCAAAATACAAATTCCATGGGCAACAAGATGCAGGTATAATGTTCATTCAGGAATCCCTTTTATTAAGACAAGCCTACTGTAAAATTAAATATAAGGAATACCCAGTCTATATATGGCCTTCGGGGGAAAACAAACATAAAAACAGCAGACGGTTATATTATTGTTAAAAGGGACTTTAATGTAAAGACACTTGAGACTCTATTGGGAGATGCATCAGGACAGAAGTAGAAATTCAGAATACAAGTTATATGCTGAGAAATATCTACACCTTAAACATGCATCAAGAAGCCCTAATAAAGAAAGTTATCTAGGGAGGGGATTTCAATATATTTTGAGACCCAACACTAAATAGGACATCAACACACCCAATCGGTTCAAGCTATGACTAGACACAGAAAATATAGGATGGTTCGAAAAGGTTATTTGTGATGTAGTCCAATGCCTAAGGGTGGATCTACAAAGAAACAGCCATAGGGACCATAGAAAGAGGGGCCATCAGGGGAAAATAAGAACTGGTATAATGAGGCATGTAAAACATTAAAATTATATGTAAGAAAAAGGAAAGGCAATTAAGACTAAAGTACGATTTATATACGTGCAACAGCCTACAGAAACTAAGAAAATAATATAAAAATGTGATTTGAAAGAATAAAAAAATTCTTTAAAAAGAGTATTGTTGGGGTAGATTATTGGAAGCTATTGAATCAAGAAATGTAAAAATGTTCTGGAAATTAGTCCCAAGATGGCTCGGGTAGGAATGAGCTATGAATTGTGTGGTGACTGAAGAGGCATAGGAGAGTTATTTGGGAGAATTATATGGTAAAGGAAGTGGTCAAGGAAAACAGAAAGATACAATATGGATAGAGGTGGAACAAGATATTAGGCCTCTCTTTACGTTGTCTAACGTAAGGCAGATTATATCCAAATTAACACTTACGCGGGCAACGGGCCCGGATAATCTTCCTGCAGCAATTATTCGCACTAGACCAGATTGGTGGGCTGATTTTTTCACCAAAATGTTCAATAGCATCCTGGACTCTGGGTTAATCCCGGTAAATTGGAGAGGGGCAATTAATAGACCCATCCATAATAGAGGAGATATTCTTCTACCCAAAAAGTATAGGCTAATCAACCTCCTGGACATCAGTGAAAAGGTGTTCTCTAAAATAATTCTCAAAAAACTTAAAGAGTGGGCTGTAGACAATGAAGTGGTGCCTCCCAAGCAGGGCGGATTTCGGGAGGGCCACCCCACAATTGATCACTGTTTTGCGTTATGGGCATCTGGTGGATCGAAAACGGCTTTGGGAAATGCTAGGGGTCTTAGATATCCCCAAGGGGCTAATATCAAAAATACAAGGGCTGCATAGCCACAATTGGGCCCAGGTTATTCTCAATTCAGAGGGAACGCGATCACAGAAGATTTTGATTTAAAATGGGCTAAGACAAGGGTGTGCGCTGGCCCCGTTGCTTTTTCCTTTATTTGTAGCAGATTTGACTGCCATTTTGAGATCGGTGAAGGGGGGCAGCCCAAAAATAGGTGGAAAACATATCGCCTGCTTACTTTACGCAGATGATTTGGTGAATATGGATCAAACTGAGATAGGTCTGCAGAGAAAGCTCAACGAGTTTGGGGATTACTGTAGCCGAAAGAAACTAATGGTAAACTGGAAAAAAACAAAGATTCTGTGCTTCGGCAAAAAGAGGAAGACTTTTAACTGGGTCTTAGACTCCATAAAATTGGAGAACGTTAATGAGTATAAATATCTAGGAATTTGGTTCGAGAACTCTAAGAGGTGGAAAGTTCACTTGGATGCACTAAGAAATCGGGCTCTAACCTCGGTTAGTGGCCTGAGGAAATGTAATGCTTCCTATGGAGAAAGGACAGATAAACCTGTCCTGAATGCCTATAGTGCTATGGCACCCCCCAGTTTTTATATGGCGCTGAACTGCTATTTTTAAGTGGTAAGTGGAAGTGGGATGTTGAAGAAGGAATATGTGTAAAAAATTGCTGTTTCTACCTAGTTCCTCCATGATACAGGCCATAAGACTAGAAGCAGGTTTAGTCTCATAGGAGAAAAGGGCAACCATGGCACTAATAAGGTTCTGGCAATGCCTGGGTGGTGAAGAGGTGCAAAAGGTATCTTCTTGGTGTAAATCTGAGATCCTACAGAGTGAAATGAAGTTGGCAAAGGGTGTTAAAGAAATAGTAATTATGGCATGTAGGGTTTGATGTAAGTCAGCAGAACTTCCATCTAACTATAAGTAAGGCGGAACTTGGGACAGTAGGGAAAGAAATATCATGGGCCACAGATAGGCAATACCTGGAAGGGAAAAGATCCATACATTTTATGTTAAAATCTTGGCAAAAGGGCCTACAATTCCCGTACCTGGATTTCCTTCCCAATCGCTGGATAAGGAGAGAATTATTAAAGACAAGGTCTGGGATTAATCCATATTATAAGAATGATAGGATTAAGAGGGTTATGTTGGACCCAGAAGGGAAGTGTACCTGCAATATAGGGACAAAATGCAACATTTTGCACATTTTATTGGACTGTCTTTATGTTCTCGATGCACAAAAACTGTGGCTACGTCCAATCTTCCTAAAATACGAGGTTAGGAATCGGGAACAGGCAGGAGATCTGCTAGAAGATATGCACACCTTAGATGTAGCATGTGCATTAGGGAAGTTTATACTTGCAGTTAAAAATGTTCTTAAAAATGCGTAGAGTAGACATTGCATCATTAGTATGGAAAATACACCAATGGAATTTAAATAATTGTGAGTTAGATTGTACTTCTTGGAGATGGATATTTATTATAGTTGTAGTATTTTATTTTTTTGATAAAGTTTTTAGTTGGAGCTGATTTTTTTAACTTGGTTTTTGGCACTTGTTTTAAGATCAATGGTCTAAATAAACAATCGTTTTTGACTGACTAGACACACAAAAAGTAAGCTTGGGGAACATGGCTTGATAGACAGTTGGTGACACCTCCACCTGGTGGAGAATGATTATTCCTTCTACTGCCATTTTCACAAATTACACACTAGAATTGACAGGATATTCATCTCCAATGTCTACTACACATCCCTTAAGGTGCACAATTGGGAGGGGGGACAATATTGGATCACTCCTAAATAGACAGTCACTTAGAAGGTAGTGGTGCCGATAAAAAAAAGGGTGGTGGAAATAGCAACCAAACATTGTAAGGGACCCAGCAAACAAGGCAGAGCTTGCAGCAGGAATTAAAGACAATGACTCAGAACAAAATGCATAAGACACTTCCCTCAATAATCAGTGTAGCAAATTAGAAGCAAAGTTTAAGGGCATTGCTATATCTGTGAATGCAAGAGTGGAAAGAAAGGAAAGCCTCATGAAGGTAACGCTTACACAAAAATTAGGAAAGGCAGAACATTAATATAAAAAAGATCCTACAAAAGCCCAAAAGAGAGAAATTGCTATCCTAGGAGGGCAGTTGAAAGTAATACAAACTATGAAGAGTCAAGGATCGGTTTTCTTAAAATGGTAATAAGGCAGATAAACTAATAGCCAACATTGTGAGAGTCCAGGGAGTAAGAGAATGTATTGCAACATTGAAAAACACACATGGGAGGATATGCTAAATGAGGAAAGAAAGAGGGGGATAATTTTGAACATTTATCAGCAACTGTAAAGAGTAGGGCAAGAAAACGGGGTGGACTGGAAATATCTGCTTTTCTAGAACTCACTACACTGCCCACTATTCCTCTTGAATGGAGAGACAACTAGAAAAACCCATAAGTACACAGGAGATTTTAAAAGTTATCAAAACATGCAAACTTGCAAGGCTCCAGCTCTAGATGGGCTTTTTTTAGCCTTCTATTAGGTCTTTGCCACCTCTTCTCATTGTACCCTCGCAAAATTCTTCAACTCTTTCAAGGAGGGCTCATCACCAAATCGATGAGGGATGGAGAGGTAGTGGTAATCTCAAAACCAGGGAAGCCAGTAGGACACTGTACATCAAAAAGATCCATATCCCTGCTTAAAGCACATTTCAAAATCTTCCCTCCAAAAAAAAAACCCAGGAAGGCAATTCTGGGGACGCTGTTGGTAGGCTGGTGTAAGTGGTGTTTGTGTGGGATACATATGTCTCAAATATTGTCAGGAAGATTGCAAATCTGTTTGAGAAAACCTAGAGGAAGGGGGGTCATAGTTCTCCTGATTTCCTTGGATGTTGAAAAAGCAATTGATAGGGCGAGCTGGGAGTTCCTTAAAGTGGTGCTCAATAAGACAGGCTGGGGCCAATCATGAAAAAATGGGTCCTTCCTAACTACAAAAGCCCAGAGGCCAGGACATATACTAGCAACATTCAACTTCAAAGAGGGGCAAGACTGGACTGTCCCGTCACCCATTTGTTTAGTATTGGCTATTGAACCACTGGCAGCACTAAGAAGAGCTAAACAAACTATTTGAGAAGGCTCTGTTTTGGCACACAGGAGCATAGAATTAGCCTTTATGCTGTTGACATGGTCCCCACTGTTACAGAGCCGGAGGCCTCCTTGCCGGAAGTTATGAGGTGTCTAGAGGTATTTGAGAAAGTTTTAGGTTTTAAGATCAATAAAAAAATAAGTTGGAGATTGTCCTTTGGCAGTGAGATGTTTACAGATTCAAAGTGGTGAAGGCCATAAGTCCAATTAAATAGGCATAATCATATATAAACTATTTAGGGGTAAGCTCTAACTAAGTGGCTGATTGGACCAAAACTAAATGGCCACACTTCAAAAAACTAATCTTAGCTTATATTTTATGGCTAGCAAAATAGACTATGTTATGAAAAATCTATATTTTGCAGTGTTTATTCTACATTGACAAGGGCTATCAACACTGATACAGTTTACATAGATAGGGATTCTTCAGTAGCAAGTGAGTGGGAAAATGAGTCAGGCTTAGTAAAAAGTTACTAATGGCCCCAACACAGATAGGTAGTTTTGCCGGCCTAGACAATTTGCAGCATTATACCACCTGGCTCATAATACTAGTTTAATAGTCCTCCATAGAGATTATACCAACTGGAGATTACTAATATTCTCCTTATGACATGGGACTAAGTGGGAATTAAGGGAGCCTTATTAATCACCTCGCTGGCCCATTCTACTCTGATTCACCTCAACCACGTCTTCTTACTTGAATTTTACCCTGAGGAGGCAAACAAAAGATACATCATGAATTGTCTGATTCATGTTGAAGGTTGGGTGGGAGCGCCTTCACCAGATTTAATGGGAGTGGGGTATTGGTGCAATTGCATGAGAAACCTTGCCTAGAAACCCAGAAGTAATCTTATTACATTTGAAAGAAGATAGTAAGACAGAGGGGCAAACCAAGTAGAATCCTTCAATATCACCTCCTACAGGTAAGCCATACAGCTCAACACGTTATCCTGAAAAAAGCAGGAGACACTGCCAGAGGCCCTCTGGATGGACAGTAGGACATCTAATATTCAACATACAAAGATTCAGTGCCAAATTCGAAAGAACTGGTCCTCAGTGATACATATATAACACCCATACTTAAAAGTGGACATATACCACCTATGATTCGAACTCTTCAAATGTTTTATAATTTAACAACTAGTCATTTTTCATCTACCTTATTGATGTTATTTAAAAGCTGGTTATCTATCTATTCCTTAGGACTCAGTGCAGCTACTTCTTTTCTTATGAGTCACTAGCTTCATTTAACTTCCTGTTCTCGCCTGGCCATGTCAATGAGACAGCTGTTTTTCAATTTCTTCTTCATAAAAGTAAATCTGATCATGACTAGTGCAATTTGGTCTTCCACTATTTTCTATGGTACATCTTCCTTCAAGTCCACTGAGAAGTAAATTGCCAGTACCTGAAAAAGTGTCTTCCACAACTTTCTTTGAACAATTCTTAGCTCTTTCACATTAGCTACTTAACTCTACACTGTTAGCATGAATTCTCGTAAAATGTACTTGCAGTACCATACTCACTTGCAATGCTGTTGCCAGTAGATAGGATTGATAACAATATCCCTGATCACTCGCAGCTAGCTAACCTAGCCCAGCAACACTGCCCCCAACCTCAACCCCGTTTCAACAGAGGTTTTCTAATCCCAAGGTTGAAGTTGGCTTCCCTAGGAGAATACCATCAGCAAGAGGTACTATGAGACTTAGCCCTGCTGAACTGACCAGTGTAATTCCAAACTCTGAGGCCAGCAATAGGACCCACAACTTCGGGGCATAGAAACATAACAATCACAGCGACTTTGCAGAGAAAGAGTGGATATTTACAGATAATACTAAGACCCGGAAAGTACATAGCTCAAAGTGACAATAAAGGCGGTTAATGAGGGCCTGAGACTTCAGAGTACCTGATGCTTCGTGCACGTGAAACTGAAAACTAGTAAAACCCACCAAAGAAAGCAAACCCAAAGCCAAACATTTGCATTGGTGTGATCAAGGAAGAGGACAGGGATGGAACAATAATTCCAGGGGTAAGTGCAACTAACAATAGGAGTAACTAACAGTGAACTAAAAAGCGAAGGCTCCGATGATCTTCAGATGAAACGCAACAGAAATGCACCTACCCTGAAAAGGGCTTCAGTGACAAATCTCAAATGGAAACACCAGCAGTGAACCAAAGCACGACCATGACCTAAATTCAGGACAAAAGTCATATCGTCCTTATAATTGCCCTAAGAATCACACAGTATGAACCATGGGAGCCTATATACAAGGTACGATTGTGGTCCAAGGTAAAGACCACTCCTGGACTGATTATGAAAAACGATTTGAAAAGTCCAAGAAGAACTCGATTCGACAAATATCCTACAACTTGTCATAATATTATCGTTAGCTGTGAGGAAAGCAACTTGCTGAATTTCCTGAAGCAAGGCACAAAACAGAAAAATAACTCATGCTGATAAGTAATACTGTAATTTCTGAGCCCTTTTTTCTTCTTTTATCCTCCAAGCATTAGTAAAATTCCAAAAATTTCTGTATCCAGCTCCGGGCACTTTTAGCACTAATTTCCTGGTTACCCTTCACATTCGCTTCCCAGTCGTAAATCTCCACATAGAAAAAAGTGTTATACTCTCCTTTAAAACGTATTTATATTTTGTTCTTTTTATTCATTGACTTCTATGGTTTACTTGACAAAATTAAGTATCATAGTCTCAGAATTTCCCGTTCCTTCCCTATTTTTTTTATAATTACCCAACACGTCTACTTTACATCTTAATATTTCAATCATTTTTAGAACTGCACCGATCAGCATTTTTAAGAATGGGTAAAATAGGCTCTGTAACATTCCAGATTTCTTGGAATTATATTACCCTTCACACGAACACATCTACTGCTGGACTGTTACTTTAGCACGAAAAATGTAATAACTTAGAAAGTAAACTATAATAGAATTTACGAAATGAAAATGCCAACCAGATTGCATCTCCGTTGAAAATCAGAAATAACTTTCCTGTCCCAGCTAAGCTTAGAAGCAGGGAAAGCTGGATGAAAAAGCAAACACTGTTTGCCAGAGGGAAACAAAATTCGTCACATCCGTCGGGTCCATTTACGCACCGAGCGCTGGGTGTTATTCAGAGACAGTGGGCCTAGATTCGTGAGTGAGATACAGGGCTTGTTGCATTATTGGCCACATCTTATCACAGACGATGCTGAATGTGTCAATACAGAACAGTGAAGAGAGCCGTGTCAGAATCATTCACAGAAATCCCCCCTCTTCAATATTCAGGGGGCACAATCCCTGCAGCTCATCTTAGGGTGCAGAAGCAAATTCGGAGACCAGGCCTTCAAGGCCTCCTCGCCTGAGTTTGCAAAGTGCTTAAGGCCTCCATCAATGAATTTGCAAAAGTGCATAAGGCCTCCGTCTCTGCCTCTGTACAGTGTTTAAGGCCTCCATCTCTGCAAAGTGCTTAAGGCCTCCACCTCTACGTTTGCAAAGTGCTTAAGGCCTCCATCTATGCATTTGCAAAGTGCTTAAGGTCTCCTCCTCCGCATTTACAAAGTGCTTAAAGCCCTCATCTCTGCGTTTGCAAAGTGCTTAAGGCCTCCATCTCTGCCTCGGCAGAGTGCTTAAGGCCTCCATCTCTGCGTTTTCAAAGTGCTTAAGGCCTTCAGCTCTGCGTTTGCAAAGTGCTTAAGGTCTCCTCCTCTGCATTTACAAAGTGCTTTAGGCCTCCATCTCTGCCTCTGCAAAGTGCTTAAGGCCTCCATCTCTGCGTTTGCAAAGTGCTTAAGGCCTCCATCTCTGCCTCTGCAAAGTGCTTAAGGCCTCCATCTATGCATTTGCAAAGTGCTTAGGGTCTCCTCCTCTGCATTTACAAAGTGCTTAAGGCCTCCATCTCTGCCTCGGCAGAGTGCTTAAGGCCTCCATCTCTGCCTCGGCAGAGTGCTTAAGGCCTCCATCTCTGCGTTTTCAAAGTGCTTAAGGCCTTCAGCTCTGCGTTTGCAAAGTGCTTAAGGTCTCCTCCTCTGCATTTACAAAGTGCTTTAGGCCTCCATCTCTGCCTCTGCAAAGTGCTTAAGGCCTCCATCTCTGCGTTTGCAAAGTGCTTAAGGCCTCCATCTCTGCCTCTGCAAAGTGCTTAAGGCCTCCACCTCTACGTTTGCAAAGTGCTTAAGGCCTCCATCTATGCATTTGCAAAGTGCTTAAGGTCTCCTCCTCTGCATTTACAAAGTGCTTAAAGCCCTCATCTCTGCGTGTGCAAAGTGCTTAAGGCCTCCATCTCTGCCTCGGCAGAGTGCTTAAGGCCTCCATCTCTGCGTTTTCAAAGTGCTTAAGGCCTTCAGCTCTGTGTTTGCAAAGTGCTTAAGGTCTCCTCCTCTGCATTTACAAAGTGCTTTAGGCCTCCATCTCTGCCTCTGCAAAGTGCTTAAGGCCTCCATCTCTGCGTTTGCAAAGTGTTTAAGGCCTCCATCTCTGCATTTGCAAAGTGCTTAAGGCCTTCATCTCTGCCTTTGCAAAGTGCTTAAGGCCTCCATCTGTGCATTTGCAAAGTGCTTAAGACCTCCATCTCTGCCTCGGCCGAGTGCTTAAGGCCTCCAGCTCTGCGTTTGCAAAGTGCTTAAGGCCTCCAGCTCTGCGTTTGCAAAGTGCTTAAGGCCTCCAGCTATGCGTTTGCAAAGTGCTTTTAAAGTGGCAACAGTTGCAATGGAAAAAGAAAAACAAACAGTACCACTTTGTGGAAGGACATCAAAGAGAGCATGCAGCAGTCCAAGCAAACACTGTCTGCTAACCTTGAACCTCACAGGTTCACGGTTGTACAATGGTAGCTTCCTCCGTGTGAATGGTTCCGGCCCCCAAGGGCAACTGGGGAAGTTTCAATGCTTAGCGAACTTGTGTGCGGCCACAAAGCACGGATACATTTCCTTGCAAATGACCAGGAATAAGCACGTCTTTGCTGCTCCTATTTACTTTTTATTGGGGTTCACAAGGAATCTCAGAGCTAATATTTTAGCATAACTGCCCAAATGTGTGGACAATAATAACGGCTGTTACTTCCCGCCCTCGCGTTTATGGGCTCAAGCTGCAGACGCGGGCACGTCATGAGGTGAATCATTAACAGCTGTTATTTCCTGCAGGTAAGGGCGGGCTCCAGCGCTTGCTTTGCTGAAGAGGAACGCTTGCCATTTAAAAAAATTTACATTGAGAAAACCAGGCTGTTTACATATTTATACTTCTCTGTAGTTATTAAGGTTTTGCAGTTTTGCATATAAGGTGATGAAGCATCGGAGAACCTTACAATGGACAAAGAAGAGACATGTAGAACAAAAGCATGGGCATAGAGTTGAGCATAAACATGGTGTACTAATATAATGTTGAGTAAAACCTGTCTAATAAAGCAGTAGTCATAAAAACAAAGTACTGGACAGGGTCAGTATACAAATATGTACTGGGTTATATGTTTAAGGTAATTAAAAGTACAATACCTATCCATGCCAATAATCAAAAATGTACAAGAAACAAGGTAATTTGAGCAAACGGTCCACTAGAGAACCAACCATAAATCACAACACAATTTGGGTCAGTTCCAAACGTGCACCATACACCACAGTCAAAGAGTTGGCAAGTCGTGGCGGAGGCACGAGAAACCGTACCAAAACCTGTTGCTGATAAAGATGATACTGCAATGTGATGAGAATTTAACTGAAAGAATAGTAATGCTCCACAAACTCAAGAAGACAGGAATCTGTAGAGAATGGAGGGAAATGTTGCTCGAGAAGCAATTGTTTCAGATCTTTTTTGAAGCATGATAAAAATGGAAGAGCAAGAATGGAGGAAGAAATAGAGTTCAAAACCTTTGGGATGCAGCCACAGAGACACCGATTAGAGGTTCTGTTTTTTTTTTATAACATGGGCTCGACTAAGAGTAATAGAGCTGTGAAGCAGATGCAAGTTTGAGAGTTTTTAGCTAGACAGTGAGAGTGTTTAGACTATACGAGTTTATATATAAAAGGCATTCAAGTTTTGAAATGTAATCTGCCTTCAATGAGCAGCAAGTTCACATTTGGCAAAATAGGAGTAAGGTGGACAAATCGTCCATCTTTGGAAATACGACGACGAGCTGAAGCATGAACATCAGCTGTGAGTGGGGGGGGGGGGGGGTATGACATTTGGAACTGCCAAAGAGAATGGGAATTATCATAGTCAAATCTAGAGAGGAGCATTGCTTGGGTCATTTGTTTTTCATCTATTTCCAGTACAATAGGTTTGAGCACATGAATCAGTTTACTGGCTATGCTGTTCATGTGTTTATAGCGGTTGAGTCGCGTATGATGAGCGAAGCTTAGCAATTTGTCACTAACAGTAGGCGTGCGGTCTAGAATACTAGGGGAGTCCAAACAGTCTGGAAAGGCGGGATGGAAGACTGAAGAGAGATAAGTACGAACAGTGCTTCTTGTTGAGTCTGAGCTTGAGGTGATGATGAGTCATCCAAGACTGAACATTATTCAGTGTCAAAGCCAAAAGTGAGATTTCAGAGGGAGAGGAGTACCTTCAGATAAAGTTGGGTGGTGATATAATATTCCAAACTCTTAATGGTCTCACTAAAGGGTACAAGATAGAGGTTAAAAAGTGCAGACCACTGATCCTGGGCGGTGACATGAACAATGTGATGACATTGGGGCGACATAGGTGGCCCAAGAAGGGTTAGGTCTTGGGTGGGGACCAAATCAAATCTGTTGTGGACGCCATGGGACTGGTGGACCTATGTCGGGAGCACCATATGAATGCAAACCAGTTTACCCATCTATCGGCCAGACATGGTAGCCTTTCCTGATTGGACTATATCCTTACCCACTGCGATAGTGTGAGCTGCTTTAGAAACACATCGTATTTGGCGCTTGACTTATTCGACCACTCCCCAGTGGTGACCTGTCTGTTGGGGCCGGTTAGTGAGACTATACTGCCACTCAGATTAGCAGCTTGGCACTTGAAGGATGATAACATCCGAGACTGGATAAATGAATGCACAAAACAACACTTCCAGTTAAATGAACTGTCGGTTGACTCAGCATGCACCCTGTAGGGGGTAAGTAAGTAAAGTAAGCTTTATTCGATTTTTCAGGTAAAATCATAAAAGCACTACAAAGACATTTATACATACAACATTTAAAAATGGCGTGTGCATAATCGGTACAAAATAGACGCTTACTTGATCATTGAAAACATTTCATAAAATTCATAATAAAACCATAAAATACAAGCATTTCATTAGTGGCAAACAGCAATGTACCACAAGAAGATAATTTAATACAAAGATTTTCTATACATTATTACCATTTTTAAAAAACATGAGACGGCGTAAATGATATGATCTCCTTCTAACTGTAACATTTTTTGATATGCTGGTCTACATTTTCGTAACCCCCATCGTTTTAATAACGGCATCAAGAATTGTTTTCTGGGGTTCGTATATAGTTTACAAAAAAACATAATATGAATATTAGACTGCACCGAAGTGTTATTACAAGAGCATATTAGTTTGTTAGAGGACCAATCATTAACATTAGGTAGGGTGACCATGCGAAAAAAGAAGCCCAGACGCAAGCGGGTCAACAACATTCGAAGATATGGGCTCTGTACCAGAACGAGGTAAGTTTGCAAACCCTCAGTTGGTGTAATTTCCTGGTAATTTAATACTGTGCGCCTTAATTTTTCGCTATTCCATCTGGCAGTTTCTAGATGGATGGTTATAATTTTTTTCAGGGCTGATCTTGATAGTCCATCCAGGTTTGTAGGGTTATCAAAATACTCTGGATGGCCTAGATCGGTAAGTGTGGATCTCACGTAAGATAACCATTTAACATTAGCTGCCCCATCTAGGGCTAGACAGTCTTCGATAAGGTCTCTATTGAAACTGGCTTCGTGTGTAACCCACACTTTATGCCAAAGCAAAATGGGCGACATCTTAATGATATCATTGAGATATGTAACTCCTACTTCGATGTGTGACATGTACGTGGAGGTACTTTTGGCCACTCCCAGAAGATGGCAGATGAATTGATTTTCGCAGCTCTGTAGGGAGTGGTCTTTCTCAGTTCCCCATATGCCCGCGCCATAGGTAGCCGTAGAAACGCATTTAGCCCGATAAATCTGGATCAGCTCCTTAACAGGCTTACCGCCAGTTCTATCGGAAAAAACACGCAAGGCGCCTATGGTGCGGCTATAAGCCAGCTTCCTAGCGGCTATCGCTGCCTGCCAACGACACGGTCTATCAAACAAAACACCTAGATAACAGAATTTATCTGTAGTTACAATTTTTTGGTTATCTAGGAATATGGTACAAGGAATTCTATTAATCTTCCGGGTACAGGGCATCGTGAATGTTTTCGAGATGTTGACTCTGAGGCCTCTATCCCTCATGTAACACGCGAAATTATTTACCGCCCTTTGTAAACCAACTTTAGTCTGAGACATTATAGCCGCATCGTCGGCATATAATAAAATTGGAACCGGTGAGCCCTTAACAGTTGGATAATCATTAGGTAGGGTTGAAAGGTGCTGTCCAATTGAGTTAATATCGTATGTAAAAAGCAGCGGGGCCAGTATACAGCCTTGTCTCACCCCTCTAGTAATCGGAAATTTCTCCGTACATTCCTTCTGTTTACCATACCTAACTCTTGCCCCTGCATCTTTATAGAGCTCTTTAATGAAAGTAATGATGCGGTTATCAATGCCCAATTCACCCAGTGTTGCCCACAAAAAATCATGATCAACGCAATCAAACGCGGAGCTGAGATCGATAAAAGTTATAAAAAGAGCTCCGCGTTTGACGTGAGTGTACTTGGAGATGAGGAGGGACAGATTTAGGCACTGTTCAATTGTCCCTATTCCTTTTCTGAACCCGTACTGTAGGTGGGAAACTACATTATGGTCTTCCTCCCAGAGTTGCATTCTCTTTAAAATTATTCTTCCAGCCACCTTCATTAGGCCGTCCAAAAGGGATATCGGCCTATAGCAGGTAGGGTCGTCCCTATTACCTTTTTTAAATATAGGGACCACGATAGCATCAGTCCAGGTAACAATGAACCCACTCTGGTTTCCCTTATTTAAAACATTTGTGAGCAAGGGAGCCCAGAAGTCCGGCTCTGCTTTATAAACATCCACCGGCATACAGTCTGGTCCTGGGGCTTTGCCTGATGCACTTTCCCTGATGGCATCATGAACTTCCTCGACGGTAAATAATAGATCTATAGGGAATGGATGGACTGGGGGATGCTCCGTGCCACTATTGTGTACTCCCTTTTCTATTGATGGGCATACCCCTGGTGGTGTTGTACTTTCTCCGGGGATTGTATAATTATACAATTGTCTAAAGTGGCTTACCCACGTTTCACCCGTTATGGCTAAGTCCATAGTGTTATCGTTATCCCTTGACTGGTATAAAGATTTTACCGCCCTCCAGAAAAGAGAACTGTTCTTCTGCCTTGATGCCTCCATTAATGATTCCCATGCCTCCTTTTTCAAAGTCAGCTTTCTTTCTTTAATAGATGATTTATATACTCTCCTAGTCTCGCGTATTAGGACTGGATTTTTCGGTTTTAAAGACAGGGCTCTTTTTAGATCTTTCAGTGCCTTAGTGCACTTGCCGTTGAACCACCCTTCGGGCCTTTTGGTGTTTCCTTTAGGCACTCGAACCAACAGATTTTTAAAGTAGTGCTGTATTTTTGAGAAAGCAGCCATTACGTTCTTTGGGGCATTGTGTTCTTCTAGACATGCAGAAACATCAACAGCACATGATGTAAGCACATTTTGGAGGAACACTCGGGGCTCGATCTTTTCCCATTTAACAACATATCCGTTGGTTTTAGTTAAGTTGATCTTATATGGATAGGTGCATACAGTCGCTTTCTTGCGGTGGAGCCCTGTGACATTTACACCGATAATCAGTGGGTAGTGATCACTCGATAGATCTTTCCCAACTTCCCAGGAGGTTATAAATCCTGAGATGACAGGGGTAATTAAGGCAAAATCGATTGTCGAATTGCAGCCTCGGCCATTAAAAGTTGGCTCAAATGGGACAGGTGGTGAACAAATCTGGTTGACAAATGAAAAATCAAAGTTAAAAACAATGTCATTAAGAAGGGACCCCATCTTGGTGTGAGAAAAATGTGTGGGACCATCCTCCCCGTAATCTGACAGACCGCACAAATCTGTTTCAGTAAACGAGCAGATGGTACAATTAAAATCCCCCACCCACACAATCCTTTTTTCCCCTACGAGTTCTTCAGCCAGTCGAGTAATACAACTCATCATTTTTGCCATAGTGGGCTCCATCTCACTGCTTGACATATTATTATAAAAGTTCACTAATACAATATTATGAGTAAGACCCCACTTAAATGATAATATTTGAAAGTGCTGGCTAGAGAAGAATTTGTGTACTTTAACATCCTCAGTAGTTGAGACATAAATACAAAGTCCCCCCTTGTTGTGTCCCTGTATAGATGGAATAGCCGGTGAGTGAAAAGTCTGGTATCCTAACAGGTGTGCTTCCTCAAGAAGCCACGTCTCTTGAAAGCAAAGTATGCCGTGATTTTGGATGATGTCTAACCAGGGCTTATAGGTAGTTTTACTTCCAAGACCCGCCACATTCCACGAGAGCAGCGAGTGAAAAACCTTGCTAGGATCATCTCGGTTGTGTCCGGGTCTCCCATTTAAATTAAGAGCATGCGAGAGGGATGCATGTGGTGTGTCCACTGTTATCGTGGAGGTAGCAGAATTATAATCATTTAGGGATAACTGGGATTGATAAGAAACAGAATTAGGATCCAAAGGAGTTCTCTTTATATTTTCCCCAGTTAATAGCGACGCTGAGCCTTCCTCCAGGTTTAAGGCCGTTGGAAGTGGCCTTGGGCTATCCTTTGCGTTTTCTTTATCAGTTTCATGATATTTTTCATTTGCCCTTTGCTCCTCAAGAATGCTGGCAGGATCAGCTTGACCTGTATCATCACTATTATCGTAACCACACGTCAGGTACCTATCAGGTGATTTTTCCCTCGAACGTGTTACATTGAGTCATTCGTTCTCATCCAGTCCAGAGAAAGGGTGGAATAAATTTGACAAAGGTATGTCCCAATTGTCCCTAGGATTATAGGTATGGAAATTGTCCCTGGAATTATTGGTATAGAGGTTGTTGTTGTTAGACAATGGTTGATTTGGGTACATTGGTGAAAAACAAGGGGTATTATTCCTGCTGTGAAAGTTACGAACAACCGGATTCATAATTGAATTCGATCTGTATAGTGCATGGGGTCTATACATCTTAGGGGGATAGGGAGTAGGCATGGGTTGGAAAAAAGGGGAGTCATTTCCGTTGTAATATCTATGAGCTGGGTTCAAGGTTGGATTTGGTCTATATAGACCTTCGAATCTCCATTTATTTAGGGGAAAATTATTTGTATTCATCGTTGGTGGATTATTATTATTTGGGGGCTTCATAAGAGCTTCCGGATAGAAGTAGCTCAAGTTATGCGTAGAGATTCCTCCCTCACATCTCCCTTGGAACCAGTCACTGATATATGTGACCAGTCTGTGATCTTTAAAGTTGACGATGATCACATCCCCTTCGATATCCTTAGGTCTAGGTCCCACCCAATTGCATCGCCTAACTGAAACTATATCTCCGTTTAGGTGCGTTGGAAGTGGTCTGTTTTTTCTCAGCCAGTAAATGACTTTATTTTTAAGACTGGAATTGTGTTCTAAATTACCAGCTGGCATGACCGGGACTCCTGTAAGAACGATGACATAATTTAAGGATTCCGGGGGCAGATCAGCAACATTTCTGGTTTTTATTCTAGTTGTTTGGGTAAGCCTGCTTGGGGGTTCATTTGTGGTATGGCCTCTTTTTAGTATGCCTATACGGGGGTTTTCCTTATTTGTATTATCAGTAACTGTGAGAGGTTTAGTACCCGCCAATACATTAGATTTTACTACGCAGGCTTTTTATTTAATGTAAGTAGCAGTTTGTTGCTTGGGTAGATTGTTAAGAGGCTGTTTAACTACCGGGTGCATATTACATCGGTCACCAGATTTGTGACAAGCTACTACCTTTTGCAGGATCTGGTCCATTTTCTCTCCTAACCTTTTGACCCTTTCGGTAAGTGGGAGAATCAAAGCCTTGATAAGGCAATCAATATCCTTTAATAGCCCTTCATAACTTGGGGCAAGTATCGATTTGGCAGTCAGATGCCCTATTGAGTCCACATTCCCTGCTTCCTTAGTAATCTTGTGCGGGGAATACATATTACTAATGGGAAGTCTGTTCCCCTTTTTGATTCCGCCCTTCCTTCTTCTCTTTCTCGGTGGTGAACGAGAGACACTATTAAATGCCTTAATGGGAGATTTTTTAAACTTTTTGTCAGGTACAGTAATCGGGTGACGATCAGATCCTAAGGGTGTAAACAAAGGGGAAGGTACATTTATGTCGTGAAGAGGTGCTACATCATTAGGTAACGGAGTACTTAAGTCAATTAACTGATTTTGGTTTGACTCAGAAGAATTATGGTCAGGGATGACTATAATATCGTCTTGGGCAAGGTAATTATTCTGGAATATAAGCGGAATATCATCTGTACTAAGTAGCTCAGCATCAGATTCTTTGTAAATAATTAGATCTGATGCAGTACCTGTATCCACCCTCTGGGCAGGAAGTGGTCTTTGTTTTAGCAGCTCAATAGAGAGACGGCACCCAGCTCGCTTCTCTGCAAGCGTAATCTCCCTATCGACTTCACTCTTCACTTTAGAAAAGAATTTGTCCAGTGGACCTAGAATAGGAACCCCTGCCGTGCCAGATAAGGGATTCATTACAAGTGAAGACATTTTAGGCGTAAAAATAGAGTTCAAAGGAACAATGTATGGGAGCCTAAGGGTGCAGTCAATAACAAACCCGGTTAAGCATAATGGGTCATGTAGGACATAACAATCAATAATACAAGTACAATACGAGTAGTATGGGGCTATAATCAAAGTCAATGTGTAGTAACTATACCGCAGGTCCACTTTCCAAAAGTAAGGGGGGTGGCTCAGCCCAGCCTCCTTCAGCCCCTGACGGCCACAGACGGTCCCGCCCTTGTCCCGGGCTTCTCCCGGCGCTTTCCCGCACGCTTCCCGCGCAGCGGGGCCAGTCTGTTCAGTTTATAGGAGAGGGGAGGAGCCTGCAGGGAGAGTGTCTCAGGTGCTGGTAATCGAGACGGGCGGGCGCTCCTGGGACTTGTAGTCCTGCGCCCACCTTTGCTCGCAGCCCAGCTCCAACAAGCGCCCCAAGTTGATGGTTGGGCGCTCGGTAGGTTCCTCTTCAGACCGGTGTTGAAAATAGGGCGGTGACACAGTCCCACACGAAGCGGGACCCGCGAAGCGGGTTCCGCGAGAGGTGGCGGGAAGAGCAATAAAAAACAAAGCAGCTCGCAGTCCCAACCTAAGCAGCCAAGCAAGGAGAAATCCAACGATGCCCCAGGTCCAGGAAGTTTTTACAACGAAGATGGTGGGGAGGAGCCTGCAGGGAGAGCGTCTCAGGTGCTGGTAATCGAGACGGGCGGGCGCTCCTGGGACTTGTAGTCCTGCGCCCACCCTCGCTCGCAGCCCTGCTCCAACAAGCGCCCCAAGTTGATGGTTGGGCGCTCGGTAGGTTCCTCTTCAGACCCGTGTTGAAAATAGGGCGGTGACACAGTCCCACACGAAGCGGGACCCGCGAAGCGGGTTCCGCGAGAGGTGGCGGGAAGAGCAATAAAAAACAAAGCAGCTCGCAGTCCCAACCTAAGCAGCCAAGCAAGGAGAAATCCCTGTAGGGGGTTTTAAAGACAGTGCTGCAGGGACACACTCAGGCCCTCACTGGGATAAAAAGGAAAGACTGGATAGCCCGGAGCCTAGAACTGGAGAGGGAGATGAAGTTCCTGGAGAAGGGAATATCAGACCCTGGAGAGGTCTATCGACCCCAGATGAGACAGCGAGAATTGAGGGACCTCGCAGAAAATGCTGCGCAGGCACATGCCCTGGCCACACAGAGAAAGTTATATGACATATGCGATAAAGCCAACAAGCTCATATCTTGGCTGGACAAAAGAGACAGGAATAGGAATTGGGTCACCAAAATTCACGATCTTAATGGCAGGGTACATTTCCGAGGGCAGGTATAGCACAAACATTCTCAATGTACTACGAAAGCATATACTCCTCTGGGACCCGCAGGTCTGGGGAGGACCGTGCTGACCTAAGGGATCTAACACTTCAGGTCCTCTCTGCGGATGGCAGGGAAGCACTGGAACAAGACGTGAAAGTGGAAGAAATTGAGGGGGCTATTAAATGGCTGCAATCGTGTAAGGCAGCGGGCCCAGTCGTTTGCCTACTGAAGTGTTCAAATTTGTGGCCAGTAAGATTGCGCCTCACCTATTTAACATGTTTCAGATGGCGAAAGTAGAGCTCTTCCAGCAGATCAGAGGGCGGCCACAATCGTCATTCTTCCCAAGAAGGGCAAGCCTCCCACTGCCTGTAGTTCTTACATGGCACTATCACTGCTTAATATAGAGACCAAGGTGCTAGCCAGAGGTTTAGCAAACAGATTGGTGTGTCATAACTTCAGTGATACATCTGGATCAGTCCTGGACTTGGAGCCTCAGGCGGCTTCGTTTCGCCACTACCCTCTCCGGTGGGGGAATCGAAGTGGCGATTCATGGGAGGAGAGGATCTCCATGTAGGGTGATATTTTACTGTGTGTCTTGTGGCCCCGATTCTCAGTGCATTGGATTTTGTAAATTTTTTATCTCTTTGAGAGCTACTAAGGCTATCAGATTAACTGGGACAAATCCCTTATTTTCCCACTGTCAGGGAGTAGCCCGGTTCTTCCGTCAGCGTGCCTGGCACTGGTGGTGATACAGGGTTTTCAATACCTAGGCATTTGTGTTACCAGGAATGTTGAGGAATTCCTTAAACAGAATCTGTTTGCCCAACGTGTGTGCGTCGGGGAGGATGTGACTCACTGGAAAGTGCCATCGATCTCTTTGATGGGCAGGGCCATGCTCTTCAAGAGGATGGCCCTCCCTGCATGCTGTATACCCTTCAGAACACCCCTACGGGGTGCTGCAGCACTTCTTTACCAAACAGTAAACTGCGCCCACTCCTTTGGAACAGAGGCAGCTCGCAGATATCCTTTGGGAATCTACCACAGGGGTTTTGAGGGAAGACTGGAGGTCCCTGATCTCCGAGCCTACTACAGAGCTGCCCAACTGATGGTCATTAATGAGTGGGTATTTGAGGGCTGGGGGGAGTCAGCCTATAGGGTGATCGCAAGACTATGGGCAACCGGGGGATATCCTTCCATCCTATAAGACAAGAGGACAGTGGGCGCACTCCAGAGTCACACTAAAACTGTAGTTACGGCCTAGCATGAAGCTAACAGTCATCTGGGGTGGGAGGACAAATTGACCGCCACTACTTCGCTGTGGGACAGTGAACACCTTGGGGAGATTAAGAAATTAAGGGGCCACATTATAAGTGTTTGATAGGCATTAACAGGCTGGGGGATGTCTCGAGGGTGGAGCACTCCTGTCCTTTGAGGATCTACAAGCAGGGTACGACATGAGGGATGGGTAGAAATTCAGATATTTACAACGGAGGCATGCACTTCGGTGTCATCTGCCTTAGGGGGAACATCTATTGGAATCCTTGCCCATGGATGACCGCTTGCTACTGGATCCAATGCCAGTTAAAGCAGTCTCCTTGGTTTACTGGAAAATAATGAATAGTTCACTGGCTCTACCCCGCTCATTGTAAAAGGCCTGGGAGGGCAACATAGGGGTAATAGCAAGCCCGGGCAGAGAACTCCGCTCCGCCAGCGGAGGTTGCAGAGTTTTGCCCACTCCGTGCTCGGTTGAGAACGAGGAGTAGAGGCAAAACTCAGAGTTCGCAGCAGAGCGGAGTTAGCCTGCCCCCCCCCCTGCACAAATAAAGAAGAAAAAAAACTTAACTCTGCTGTGGTGTTTCTGGGCTGCCCTCCTCCTCCTCCTCGCCATGATCTCTCTTGCCATCTCCTCGTCCACCCACGCAAACCCCTACGTCGGACGTACATCTTGGTATGACTGCGCATGCGCAGTTCTCGCAAGACGTATGTGGATAAGGAGACAGCAGAGGTAAGTGTTTTTTTCTTCTTTAATTTTGTACTTTATATTTTTTATTTGGGGGGGAGGTGGCGGGGAGCAGAGCGGAGTTCCACACAGTTTTTTCCAACTCCATGGAACTCCATGTAGTGGCACTCCACCAGCTCTGCCCGGGGTTAGCTAATAAAAGATGATGACTGGGCGGAAGCCATCCAGAGCCCCAGTGAAATAGCCATAAGGGCCAGTTTCCATCTTATACAACTGTGCATAATACATAGATCCTGCTATTCCAGATCCGTGTTACATTGCATGACCCACTATGACTCTGCCATCTGCGCCAGAGGCTATGGCAAGATTGGCACCTTCTTCCTTGCACTTTTGGAATGCCCGGAGATTCAACAATACTGGAGGGAGGTTACAACTGTCATGGCTGCTCTTACCGGCCTGGGGGTTCCATTGGAGGCTAGATGGCTGGTACTTGGTATTTCTGGGGAGGAGGCATGGCCCAGGAACCCTAATATGAGGCTGACTTTGCCAGCTGGGGTGGATAAACGAAATATTGCAAAAGCATGGGGGGCGAGCAGACGCCCGCTTATCCAGGACTGGAAGGACGACTTACACTGGTGCCAATTGGCAGAGCGCGAGGTTTATCAAAGCTAAGCTACCCCATAAGTATGAGGAAGTGTGGGGTAGCTGGGTCCAAAACAGGAAGACCTAAGGTAGACTAGGAGTAGATCTCGAGGGGGGTTTAGGGGACATCCGTGCCTAGACTGTCTTTCATAGAACATTGGGCCTATGGAAATGTATGTGAAAAGTACCTGATAAGATCACAGTCGGAAACAGACGTTGTTTCTACTTTTCCATATTGCCTCACTATGTTTGCCATTCATTCTACACGTATTGTATACTGAGCAACTGTTCAATAAAAAGATTCATGAAGTTCAGCACTTTGTCATCAGAGTCCCACTCTACTTTGAGGTAGGAATGAGAACACCATGGTTGACTGTAATGAAGACCGATAAGAGATGAGTAATGTGAAGGCAGGATTCACAGTTATGAGTGATTGGCGTTCTGTCAGCAAAGCATGAGTGTAGTGCAGACAGCCGTGCTTTAAGTGGCAACTTCTGTTGAGAAAGCAGGAGAATCTTGGTAGGAGAATGGAGACGGCTTTTGGCCAATCTCCAGCTCCCACAACACCTCCCTGTTTTCCCTTACTCCTGCCTGCAAGCTGGGGTGAGATGCGGGTGGGGTAGGGATTAAAGCTTACCAGGATATCAGCACAATGGAGTGACAGGGAGAAGCGGGAAAAGAAGGCTTCCCCGGTGGGCCTATAACGATACTTATGATGTAACCTGTAAATGGAAGATGCAGATTGGTTATTCCACTGCCAAGGTTCAATCCTGTGTGCTAATGGAAGTTGCAGAAGCATTTATTAAATACAATGTTATTAGAATACACTGTGATTTGGTTTTTCACCCTCAAAAGCCTGCCATTTTGTGAAGCAAAGGATTTGGAAGGTTAATCAGCCTTTAATGCATCAGGCCTATAGCACTGAAGTGGTTCTAGTGATGATCGCAAAACAGCACTCGAAGACCTGCAGGCCAACAGATGAGGTTATTTATTTAGAAACACAGAACAACGGGTTCTAAACTCGGCTTCATCACATGACCAGCAATTATGCAACTTTTAGAATATGTTTTTCGGCCATTTTAAATAAATAAATTACATTTAAAACAGCTGTGTAATGTGTTGCCTTGTACCGCCTTTATCACATGTTGGCTCTCTTAAGTTCCCAGAAACCCTCTTTACTATCACATTGTATCAAATGCACCCTCCACACCACACTGGTGCATGACAACACCTCTTGAGGTGCTCTCATTACAATGGAAACATTCTATGTAAAGTACTCTGCTGTCCTTTAGAGCTACGCTACGCCCATCCCACGCCAAACAAATACAAAGAGGCAACTGCTATGTCAAATAGCAATTAAAGAGGGCAATGACACCAGACACGTTTAGCAGCACAAGAGATCCCAATTCCACGAAAATGGCACTGGACAAAACTGCTAGTGGCTTCTAGCTCCGCTCAACATTAGCGGACCATGCACAACGTGTGAAACAAACACCCCAAATTAATTTTTGGGATATTTTTAGTTCAAAAGAACCCTATTTCGTGGTACATATAAAACAGCACCCATGCACAGAGAATAAGCAGTTTGAGTAACCCAAGTAGTTAGCGTGCCTTCCAACAAAATAACAACTCATTGGTTGGTGAAACTGGGAATGAAACAAAAATGTTGTCCAAAACACAGGCCTCCCGCCAAATAAATAAATAAAGGAAATGAGGGACATTGGGAGAAAGGAAAGAAAATACTAACTGAAAGACGTCAAACGTATTTCTCTTTTTAAGCATAAATAAAAGTGTGGTGTTTTTATTTCTCTAACCTTCTTCGTAGTCTGAATTATTTCATAGTATGAAACAAGTGTCAAAGTAGCTATGAACAAGATTAGGAAAATATATGCGCACAGTAAAATGGCAGTTGCACCTTGCAAACATGGCATCCACACCTAATCCATCACCTGCTGCACAATCTGCATGTTTCAAAATAAGTTTTATGTGCTCCAAAGGATCGAAAGTTACAAAAATGTTGAATATGAAATATAATGCTGCTCCACGCACTCTGCAGACTTAACTTGTTACCTTTAACCTGTTAATTTCCACATAATTAGAATTTTGTTATAGCTGACGACAATTTAATTAACATTTTCTTAACCCTCTCAGAACAGAAGATATTTAACCAGGCCACAGAGAAGTAAGAGTCTAACACATCTATTTTCAGGTCTGCTCTTTTGAATTGTAAAATGCCTCCCTGAAGATACCTACATAATACATCTGTAATGTATAAATAGGGCAACTGGGATTAGGCGATTCTGTGGCGATTTTCGCATAATTATGAATTTGTCGCATTTGCCAAAAATTCCATCATTTCTGAATAATCTGCAGATTTTAACAAGAAAAATTAATGTTCCTCGCTCAAGCTGATCAAAACGTTTTTTAAAAAATGGGTTGACTGGGGTTCCTGCACAACAGAATGCTTTGTGCAAAGGTTGCCTGGTTTCTTACAGGGGATAATAGCTGTATTTGGATGTTAAATTGGTACTTATTAGGGTGAATGACAAAATAATTAAGTAATATTATCACAAAATGAGCCTTATTATGCCACATAATTTGGCTTTTCTTGCTGCATAATTTAGTCAAACTTGTCTATAATTTGGTCTGCATCTGCTGCATAATTCCAATGGCCCTGTATATAATACTGATCTGCAGGCCTATTTCTTTTTGGAAGGAAGTGCTTTAAGAAGTCTCATGTTGTGAACACAAAATAAAGCAAACATTGAGCTTCAGGAGGCATCTTTCAAAACATAACTGGGGAATTATAACATAGTTCTTTGTGGGGTGCAATTGGTGAGTGCGCCTGCTTTGTGCCCTCGTGGCACTGTGGTATTAGAGAAGGGGCTGCAGAAGCTTATGCAGCCCCTTCTGCACTACTGATATCACTGGTGACCATGTAGCGCCAGAGCTATCTTCAGAGGGTGATCCCTCATTTGCATGAGGGAATGGCCACATGCAAATAAGGGAATCACTTTGCCTCTGCACCCACACTGTATTATGGACACGAGTGCAAAGGCAAACATATCCTTAGGAGGCACATTGAAAGTGTGCAACAAAAAGGTTGTGCACTGTCAGTGGGCCCACTGAGGGCAGCCCTCTGGATGGGGAAAGGCAGTTGCATGGACCTCCTAGACATTGCCCTGCAGGTGGGTGTAGTTACTCACAGCACCCACATGGAGGGGATCTCTAACTTCTCTTTAAATTGCAGGAGGGTTGCTGCCTGCACAGTGAAACAGAGTGACTTTGAAGCTGCTTCTCCTCATTCCACTGAATGCACTGCCCTGGGGCAGCAAAAATGTGCGGCAGGTCTTTAAGCAGCACATTCATTGTAATATCCACACTAGCCCTGTTCATACCTGGTGCACCAATGTATAGGTACGCCATGGTGCAAACAAAGACAGTGAACACTATATGTAATAGGGGCCCTAATGTTCAAAATATTAAATGTTGGTGATCAGCATATCAAACGGTATGTGTGCATAATTAATTATGGTTTGCTTTAACTAAAAAAGTAATCTAATCACTGTAATTGTCCAAAGTACTGGATTAAATGTTTCCATCACCACCCATCTTAAAAAGCCATAGCTATGTTCACGTCATATGCCTTTTCTTGCAGCATAATTGAGCCATCCATGCCAGACAGAAGTTACAAGCATGCAACTACACCGAACAACAAGTTAGCATACTTCTTTAATAAAGCAGTAGATGTATAATTGCCTCTGAAGCACAACTGTGGAGTTCCACGGTGTTTATCAACCAGATCGAAAAAGATGGAACTGATCAGCTGGCAAGAACCTATAATGATTGAGGATGGCAGTGGTGGCTGCTGCGGAACAGGGGTTGTGGGGGGCTGAAAAATAAAAGTAAAGACCACTAACCTGTTCACGCAACACGCTCCTCGTCGTCCTCTGCTCTTTCTTGCTCCCTAAAGCAGGAAGCTACCAGGCTGCCCTACGTCAATCACGACGCTGCGTGATTGGTCTGAGCGCCCTGGTTCGGCACTCAGACGGGGACTGCACGCCTGTGAATGATCTCCTCCCAGGATGTGCATTACAGCCCGGGGAAGAACATGCTAAGTGCGCCTGACTGTTTGGCCGGCTCAAGCGGCTGGCCAAACGGTCATGTGAACTTAAGGTGCATATACCCCTCCTCCTCCTGCACTGTGACAGAAGCCCAGTCCCTCCCTGCCCAATTGGGCTCTGTAGAGAAAAATAAAATCATAATAACATCCTGTTATCATCATTTTATTTTTCCTCCGTTGCACTGCTCAGATGCAGTGGCGCTACGCTCCTCCATCTTAGTGGAGAAGCCGCCGCTGGATGATAGGATGCTAAAAGCCACACAAGGCCAAGTTGAGACAAAATTGTGAAATAAAAAAAAGTAAAAGAAGTGCCAGGAATTGGAGAACTAATCTTTTTGGATGACAGGCCCAATAATCTATAATGTAAATGAAGTAGACAGGTTTTCATTGCTGGCTTAAAATAACTTCCTACGCCTTATAGTGGTTCAGAGAAGATGTGGCTAGAAAACTGCTGGGATATGTCCATTCCATAACCAACAAAAATAATCTGGGGCAGTAACATGTAAGAGCACCCGTTATGCATGGTATAGTTAAGCTAAAGAAAGCCCATAAGAACACAAATACACCTATAAATCACTCCCCATACAGTAACGATGTGTGTTTTTCTGGTCTTAACGTCAGTCGGCTTTACTAATATTTGGTATGACAGTTTTACTTGGCTCTTTGCAAATTAATGGTTAAAATACAGATTCCAAAACTAGGGAAAAAAAATCTATAGACCAATCAGCTTTTAATTTTTATGTCAAAATTATCAAATTCTGGGCAAGCAATGTCTATGACACACATCTACACCGTGTGATGATGTAAATACCACCTTTAGTTGGAAATACAAAGGTTCATGTGAGGTGAGGCACAGAGGACAACAGGAGCGCTGAAGCATGGGGGTGCAGTGAATAATTTATGATTATTCTGCTGCATGCATTGCAGAGAGAGTGTTACTGTAGCTCCGTGCTTAATCGCCACATTAAATGGTAGCTGATCCCAGTGGGACCAGAAGTGTAATGCAAAATCGTGCCCCCCCCCCCACCCCAATAATGTGGTGATGAGAACTGGAGTCTTCCATATCCCCTAGATATAAATGGGCCTCCGGCTGAATGAGGGGGACCACGCGCCACAGGGGCTGCAGATGACTACTCTATGCCCTGGGTATGAGACAAGTGTATTGCATTTATCGGTGGCCACACTGTTGTAATTACTCCCACCACCGCCGTTTAACTTGATATCTGGTGTAAGTGTTGGGACAAAAACAGTAAGACACAACTGCTGGTTAATGAGAGTTTCACTTAAATCATCCACCGGTGGAACCTGGCACAGTCACCAGCTAGTCAAAGCAAATTTTACCAGTGACAAACGCGACCTAAAGGTTCCGCTATCTAAGGGTGGGTGGCAACGCTCCACAGTTGTACGGCAATATCTTTAGATCCAAAGCACAAAAATATTACTTATTGTCTTTGTAGGATTTAACACAAAACTTCAGCCATGACTGAATCTTTATCCACATTTAAGAATCAAGCCAAATATACACGATTTGTGCTGCAATTTACAGAATAATTCTCGTTTGCATCAAATGCTTCCCAATTCACATTGATTCATCAAATAAAAAAAAAGCCAATGAGGTCTTGTAGTGAGTATAATGAAAAAATGGAGCACAGACTTATGCTAACATACTTTGGCAAAACCAACAGGTCTGTTTTTAATGTGCCAGTGTACGTAGGCACTGGCAACTTCTTTTGATATGTGTTGCCTACACAAATGTGGTTTATCACATTAAAACCTATGCAAGTGCTGAGGAAAAAAGTAGCAAATAAGGATTGCTTACTGTATGGAATGCATATAGGAGAACATATTGCCTTTGACAAACAGCTTTTATAATTATGAAGTGTTCGGATGCAAATTGCTTTTTCATGTAGTCCAAAGGAAATACTTTCTGGAAGGCAGATTGATCGACCAAATAGCCAACATTATGAGATGACAGTGTAGTACTCCTCTGGTTGGAGCCAAAAGTCACTCTATGTATATTTTGAAGAATTACTTACAATATGTCTTGCAGACAGCTACACGGTCATCCCCGGCTTTAAAAGGTAATTTGAGTATGTTCACATACGTACCGAAGGTCCCCCACCAAGCTAATGTGCACACTTACTTTCATGAATGGCAGGAGAAGGTGGGTGTCCAGTGTGGCAATGGGGAGGGGACTGCCCTTTATTTAAATAGGTCTCAGTGAAAGGGTCACTCAAAAAGAAACTATTTTCCCAGTGAAGATAAAAATGTTATGATGTGTAAAATACACATTTGCAATTTGCATCAAATTTGCACAGGTAGAATGTTTAATCTGGTACAAATTACACATGCAATACATTTTATCTATGATAGTACTCATGGAAACCTATTGTTGGACTGGATTTCCAGGACTACTACTCTAATTGTTTTGACAGCCCTATGAAATTCAGAAATTTGCTCTAAACATAGGTAGACCAAAGGGAGAACATTTTGGCCTTTGAATTCCTAGGCTTTACAAAGCAGACCAAGAGAGTGAGAGGGAATATAGTGAGATATCTTTTAAATTCACCATCTTCTACTCTCCAGGGTCGACAAGTAACTGAGAAGGGTTGTTACTAAAGTGAATAGCCCACAAATACCCTGATAAAATATAAACATCATCTGTTTCTTAATATATCATTATTTAATTTTTTCAAACATTTTAAATGCCTTTTGCAGCGGAAGCTTGTTACTCAAGTTCAACCTAGCACTATACTTCACCCTCAGAGGCGAAGGTCCTCGGATAGATCTTTCTTCATTATAGTGACAGATGAGAAATCAGGATATCCCACTGTCGGCCTCCCACTGAGGTCCATTCATTGGTAGCTAACTCTCAAATTGGAGATGAGGTTCAACTATATTACTCTTAGAACCATGCTATAAAAATAAATATTGAAATTGGAAGACACAAACTCCTAAAGAAGTATAGCCTGACAAGAATCATACAAACCAATAACTCTAATGTGACTACACAGAACAAGAGGAAAAGAACCTGATGCTCTGAAAATAATCTGTGACCTTGTCTACTGTGCACTTAGAAATCAGATAATTGTAGGCATAGTTTCTGTGGAAAGAACATTAAGATGTAAAAAAAAAAACTATTTTAGGTAGTTATTGTATTAATGATCCAAAATCAATGCATACAAGTAACCTTAAGAAGCTCAGTAATGAGTCTTACAGCTTGAAATATAAAATCACCCATCTAGCCAAAGTAAATCTATTGCTAAATACAGGCACCCATAAGAGGATGGTTCCAATCGTTAGAGGTTCTTACCATTCAACAAAGGCAGGAGGATGGTTCACAAGGGTTCTCTTGGCATGGGCAAAGGGATCACGTTATAGTCCACTAGGGAAAAGTCCATTTGCATAGGCAAGGGGAATGGAGCATAAATCTTGAGTCTGGTATCTCACTAAACTGCTCCAAATGGTCTAACAGTCAAGTTCATCAGAAAGGGCAAAAAGGCAAGGGGCGTGAGAGAGAAAGTACGGCAGGCAGTCCACATTAGAGGAGAGGGGGAATGAAGAAGCCAGGCTCCCTCCTCCTCGGAAAGCCACTTTTTATAGTTCAAGTTGTCCATTGTGATATCAATAGTCACCCTATGATGGTTTGATCATCTTGGGACCATTCTCCTGTTCTCCAGGTACAAATTGATAATCTGGCACACTTTACCATGCTCATCCTGAGAAGAGACATCCATTCTGTCCTCACAGCTTAGTTGCCAAGAGCTTGCTTACTTTGTGGCTCTCCATGGATATAGTCCAAAGGACAGGTTCCCACAGTTCATACACAAGGAAATGCTGTTAGAAAGTCTCTTGTCACTTAAAGAATACCGTACGAACAAGAACAAATAAAACAACATTTGAGGAAATTATCAAAGTCCATTTACATCAGGATATGAAATAATGTTGCCTAAGGAGGAAATCAATTGAAATGCTTTTTAAAGTTAACATTTCCTATTTAGTAAAATAAACTCCTAATTAAGTATAAGCAAAATGATTATTCATCGAAGAACACACCATCCTCGACCTATCCCAATCCTGATTTCATGCCAACCACAGCACTGAGACAGCCCTACTCGCCGCCACAGACAACATCTGCACCCTCCTGGACCAGGGCCACTCCGCAGCCCTCATCCTCCTTGACCTTTCTGCAGCCTTCGACACCGCCTTCCACTGCACACTAATTACCAGACTATGAGAGGCCGGCATACAAGGAACTGCCCTAGACTGGAACAGCTTGTTCCTCACCAGAAGAAGCCAAAGGATCAGAATACCACCCTTCCTCTCCGCCCCCACCGATATCACCTGCGGAGTACCAGAAGGGTCATCCCTGAGCCCGACCCTTTCCAACATCTACATGGCTCCCCTCCCAGACATCCTCCGACAACATGTCCTCAAATCGTACTCTAAGTCGACGACACCCAGCTCATCCTCTCCCTACCAAAGACCCCACCACCGCAAAACTCAACTTTCAGAGAGGAATACAAGAAGTGGCAGTCTGGATGACCAACAGCTGCCTAAAACTCAATGCAGAGAAAACAGAAGTCCTCGTCCTCGGTACTACCCCCTCAGCATGGGAAAACACCTGGTGGCCCACCGCCGTCGGAAGCCCCTCCACCCCCTCCAATCTCACAAAGAACCTCAGCATTGTACTCGATGCGGCACTCACCATGAACCGACAGGTAAACGCCATCACCTCCAGCTGTTTCAACACCCTCCGCATCCTCCGAAAGACCTTCAAATGGATCCCCCCCGAATCAAGGAAAACAGCCACCCACGCACTCATCACCAGCAAACTCGACTATGGCAACGCACTATACGCTGGCATCAACAAGTACCTACTCCGCAAACTGCAAATGATACAGAACAACGCAGCCAGACTCGTCCTCGACATCCCCGGCATGAACACATCAGCAAACACCTGCAGCGACTCCACTGGCTCCCCGTATAGAAGAGGGTCAACTTCAAAATCCTCACTCATGCCTACAAGTGCCTGCACAACAACGGACCCAAATACCTAAAATGACAGAGTAAACTTCCAGGTACCGAAAAGTAAACCTGCGATCATCCAACCTCGCACTGGCTGAAACCCCATGGATCCACAGAGTCGGATCAGGTGGAAGATCGCGCCCCCACATCGCAGCCAAGACCTGGAACCAGCTACTGGCAGACATCAGACGTGCCCCCTCCCTAAACACTTTCAGGAAGGCCCTCAACACCTGGCTCTTCGGCTGAACAGAGTGGTGTACCATCCCCCTTTACCCCCCCAGCACCGTGAGACCCTCACAGGTGAGTAGCACGCTTTATAAACCCCTTGATTGATTGAAATTAAATAAATCAAACATATCATATGAGTATCTTGTAAGGTTGTGTTTGATTGTGAGGTTCTTTAATTTTGACTCCATCTTACATTTGTCTTCAATTTGTGTTGCCTTTACACAGACTGCTCTATTCATGAAGTGTTTCTGCCCTTTGGACTGCAACGTGTATAAAACCCCCCTCTGTCCTTGCTTTGAAAGCAAGCTCAGACACTAGCTGGCCTAACTGCATACAGACATGTTCTGCCATTACTGATTGACCTATAAGTGCTGTAATTGATTGACTTATGGGTTGGGCAGAAACACGACGTAAGGGGGACATTCTGGTTACATGATGTTTTTCTATTGGCTAATATTTTGCATATCTTGTATGTCCATATTAGGTATTTTGTATGCTTGCAGAAGCTAGGACTGCCCTTTCTTTTATGCTGATTTTGTAAATCCTAAGCATATAAAAGACCTCTGTGTTCTGTATTCTTTAGACTGCCTCATTCAGGTGATAAAGGCTCCTGTGTGACGTAGTCTCACTTATTAAGTTTAATAAAGATGTCTTTTAATATTTCAGCTTCTGTGCCAAGTTCTTTTGTATTAGTGAGACCCCTGAGAATGAAGATTTCAATTCTTCAATTGTTACACAGAAATACACAACTCTCATTGTGGCCTACTACCACAATTTCAGAAAGTAGCAACATGTAAACTTTTTTAAATATCATTAAAATAAAATTGTTTCTATGATTAAAAGATCTTTATAATGTTAGGTACTTCGACTGAAAGTTTCAATCATATAGCATATTACATGCAGGAATTGCACCATTGTCGAGTTTATTATGACACTCTACAACCAAGTTAATTTAAATGCTAAATGTCATCATACATTTCATGATATCCTAGTTAAGAATATAAAGTAATCAATTACTAAACATGTAAAATTCACTCTTTGATTAATCCTACTGTTTCTACCTAGTCAAATAGACTTTTAAGGTGCTGTTACTTCAACTTTTCTCAGTTTCCATGTCGTTTTTCCAGACATGTGCAAAGTGCACATTTGTGATTTCATTGTCAAGATTGGTTTATATGATGTGTAAAGCATGATCAGCTTTTATTCTGCATCATGTCTGTACTAAATAGTTAAAAGTTGAAAAGATATTTTGGCAAATTTTCTCACAGTGTACGAACAAAGGTCTGGTGTGATTTGTCAGTTCCACATTTAGAGTATTAAGAAAGTATGTTAACTCATATAGGCTTGATGTTTTGCAAGCAAATCAGTGTTAGCGGTTTGGAAGGTCTTCCGTCATCAATTCCTCAAAAAGTACAATCAAAAGGAGAGACCATCAGCCACAGAACATCACCTAGTTCAGTTAGCAATGTATCTATGCCAATCCCTCTAGCATTAGCACTCTTAGGCCTTTGTTACAAGTCCGGCAGAGCAGAATTACTTCTCGGATGCTATTCTGACTAATTCCAAGTGGGTCGGTTTTACCACACCCGGTGTTTCTGGGTGCAAAAGAAGCAGACTCTGTTTACCATGCTGCAATTTCACATGGTAAAATCACACCATGCTTTAGCTGCAGTAGCAGCCAAGTCTCTGACCCTGTATTTCTTTTTTTGTGACGGAGGAGCATACAATATTCCCCCTCATCAGAAAAGAAATTTCCCTTCCCTATCATCCTCCTCCAATCCCCTCCCTCGTAACTCCAACCTAAACCAACCTAGAGCAGGTGATGAATGTATGTGATAAATCCCACAGAAATGGGAATTTTATGTGTATTTTCAAATGAAAATAAATGTTGGTCTCACAGTAAGTCTCGATTTCATGGGGTCGGTCTCATAACTGAATGGTACTGGGGCATATTTACAGAATAGTAATTGTAATATCACATGCAATTAACTAGGCCAAGAGCACCATGCAACTGGGAATGAGAGTCTTAGAGTAGGATGATGCATACAACACTGTCACTGTAGCATCTGTGACACCCTATAAATACCAGCTCACTCAAAAGTTTTGATTTTAAATGGACAGCTATTTAGAATCAGGATTTTCTTAGGTTTCACTTTTGAGATTGGCAATCACAGCCCATTGAATGTCTGGTACATCATTAGTGTATCGCCATAACTTTCCACATTCTTTTTAACTGTCATCATGGGGTGATTAAAAAAGTCCCAATACTGATTTCCATCATGGTAATACTTTTTTGTATTCTTCCATTGCTGTCTCAAAGATGGCACCTTGTAGTCTATTCCCCTTGTGGTATCCCTACAGGTGCCTCAAAGTAGATATAATCATGGTTTCTTTCGGTCTTATTACAACTCTAGTTGATTATTCTATGCTATATGTCCCATGTCTAGGGTCTTTACTGTCAGGACTCATGGAGAAAAAAAAATCCTTTACCGTTTGTCAACCAATCTTCATTTTATTTGGGTGCATCCGCTCCACAGAATCCACCCACAGCACATTACAGGATTACTCAAGAAGCAGTGCCATCTTCAGTCAGTGGAGGCTCAGAATTCTTGGAACTCACCAACAGCTAGGTAATCTGCCACTACATTTCTTCCCCACAACTTGATGCTACTACATTGTAGACTGCAAGAGCAGCCCACAGCTTCCATCTCATGAAGGGAATCTGAAATCATGCACCTATACTCACTGTTGTAGATCCTCGTCTTGATAAATGCAAAACAAAACCTGAACTGACCAGCAGGCATCATAATACTGCTCATCTCCACAGAAATTCCTTCAGACAGAAACCTGGCCATCTGCATTGTGAAGAATCTGCTGAAGCCTCCCACTGAGGGGCCACCACCTTCTTGAAACTCTGCTGACAGCCAGCCTGCCCTATGTACTAAAATTAGTCTCATGTCCTACATTACAGTAGCCCAAGATGTTGCTTCATAATGGATTTTCTTTCAAGAATAGTTGGGGCAATACACACATAATTTCTCAACTTTTTCCAAACACATCCCTAACAACGCCTTTGGTGATTTTTTAAAAAAAAATGTAATTTTTTTTTTTTATAGAGGTCACTTGTAGCGGTTGTATAAAGATTCCATGGACAGAAAGTGTGTAAACTGAATTTGTGAAAATGTAGTCCTTAGTAGTGCAAAGCATGTTTAAAAGTGAGAGAACTTACTTCTAAGCAAACAATTTATGGAGTCCTGTAGATGCCGGTGTAAGAAATTGAATTATTGACTGAGAGAGTGGAAGCCCCACTCAGGCAACAAACACAATCATTGTCAGGTTAAAACCACAAAAGTCACTAAATTAACGTGTGCTCGCCACTCTGGTAGCTTGACACAAAAGCAGTCAGGCTTAACTTTGAAATAATGTGTAAAGAATGTATGCATCACACAAACTTTAATAAAGTGAAAACATAACACAAGAAAAATCCCAAACCAGTTTAGAACAATAGAGTAAATGTTAATAAATAAAATGATACCAGAACAAAAACCCAATCAGTAGAATTGAAGATATACAGGCAATAGGTAAGTCCCACCGAAAGTTAGCTTCTGACCCCAAGTAAAGAGTTCCGTTCAAATTGGAAGAGGCTGCGAGGAGGAGGCTGTGCATCGTGGATGGACGTCACTAGAGCACGTAGAGCAGGCTGGGCATCACAGTTGGTCATCAGGCGAAGAGCTGGTCGAGCATTGCAGACAGTCTTTGCTGCAGATTCGTGTTACTGGTCATTGAGGGCTGTAACAAGAAGTGTAGTTCTCGCGATACCGGTCATCATTAGAGGTTGATATTGGTGCACAGACTAGGTAACACCGGAACTTTGCATCAACAGTCACTGCGGGCCACAGAGACTTCATGCGAACGATCCCAAACTTCAGGATTTTCAGCTTTTCTGAAAAAGGAGTACCCTCTGATGCAAGGTAGAGCTTCAAGCAGCAGGACAGTCTTCTTGTAGCAGGGCAGTCCTTCTGTAACTTCCACAGGTACAGGCGTGTTCTGATGAGTGGCTATGGATGCCCAATATTTATACATGGTGCCAGACTTTCTGCGGGGGGTGGGGGGGTTACCTGTCCTATCCCACATCTAATTCTGTAAAGCTCTTCCCGTGTCATGGTTCCAAATTGTCTTGGGGGTGACAAAAGGCAGGGCAGGCCTGCTGCCAGTTCTATTGTGTGTACAGGAGGCAAAGCCCTTTGAAATGTATGTGGGGCTGGGAACTGCCCATTCCGAGTCCTCCAGTCCACACCTAATGCTATAAGGTAACACATTGTTAGTCAATGGGAGAGACTGGCCTTACAACAGTGAAAAATGACTTGAAGAATTTTTCCACTGTCAGTACATGTAAAAGTTAAGTACACTTGCCCTACTTTTCAAATGTAATGCACTCTGACCTATAAGCTTTTAGGGCCTACCTTAGAGGTGACTTTTGTACTAAAATTAAAGGTATAGTTCTGCCAGAACTATTTTACCAAGTCAAAATGGCTTTCAGAACTACTCTACAGGCTGCTGGGGCAGAACCAATACATTTTTAAAAGGCAATTGTAGTGGGTGGCACAATGAGTGCTGCAGTCCCACTAGTAACAATTAATTTACAGGCCCTGGGCAAAGGTAGCAGCTTTTGCTATGGACTTACAAGTGAAGTAAATATACCAATGAGGTAGGTGCCAACTCTATCATATTTAACAGCAAGAGAACAAGCCCTTTAGCAGTAATGCCTACAAAAAAATTCAGCAACAGAAGGCAAACAAATCTGGGGATGAGACTGCAAATATGGCAAGGTCAGATCCAACAGGAGGCTTTTTCAGTAAATGGCAGATAGAAGTAGAGCTAATGCTAATCAACTTAGTTCAACACTGGTTCAATGCCTAGAAAGAAATGCAAAAGTACTAACTTTAGTTGCAGCAGATGAATAGATCACAATTTATTTCATCTCCGCATTGATTTGCAGTTTGGAGGAAAAATCAGAGTGAAAGATGATGCCCACATTTTTTGCTAAGTTGGGACACAAAAGCCAAATCCAGATACCCATAATCAGGATCTGTGGACATTTATGCCCACAGTAAGATCTTACTAAACCAAATAACTTAATGTGTCAGATTGTCCCCAATCCAACATTTAGAGGTAAGGAGTAAGAACATGAGAATTCTCTGGGAAAGATGAAGGGGCAAAGAAAATGAAACTTGATGTGACATTTAACAGCTCTTAGTCTGGTAAAAGTTGACCAAGGAACGGATAATTTGCAGAAGTAAGCATGTAGTGGCAAAATAGCTCATGGAAATCGATTACTTGCAAAGATTTCCATGAGCACTCCTCAGAATTGGCCCTCTCTGCAGGGTCACCCACAAACTTTTTTCTTTTACCCTTTACTGCACACTTTACTACTGCTAACCAGTGCTAAAAGTGCTTTCGCTCTCTCCTTTAAAATTGTCTCACACTCAATTGGCACATTTAATTTACTTATAAGTACCACGTAAAGTGGTACTACAGGTACCCAGGGCCTGTAAATAAAATGCTACTAGTGGGCCTGCAGCACTTATTGTAGTCCTTTAAACCTGTCTTATGCCTGCCATTTCGGTCTCTGTGTGTATTTTTAAACTGCCATTTTGACCAGGACAAATAAACATTTTGCTTGGACTAAACATTCCATTTTAATACATAGAGCACCCCTATGTTAGGCCTAAAACAGCCCCTAGGGCACGATGTATTGTATTTAATACGTTCGATATGTACATTTAGTTTGTACATATCTTGGTAGTTGAAAAACTCTCTAATTCCTTTTCACTATTAAAGAGGCCTACCTCTCCCATAGAGCCTTCCCTACTAAGCTTCAGAAAAGCCTTAAAAACCTGGCTTTTCACACAGGATTGATAAAGCACCCTACCCTCTTGCTTAACCCGTAGTGATTACTGCTGCTGCCTTATATCAGACTTCTATAGCGCCACAACAGCCTCGGGCATGAGTTGCGCTTTATAAATCATATTTACATTACATTAGATTTGCAGACAGCCCCGTTCACACCAAGATCTTTCCAACTGCCAACATGTAGTGCCAACATGTAGCTCCAGCGACTACCGGCAACATGAGGTCTGCACTTTGCGCTACAGCATTGATAGCCCATGGTGACCACCAATGCAAATCTGTAGCAACAACTGTCCGCAATGCCCGACAGGATCCTCATGCTACAGGGACAACTGTCAGTGATGCCTGGCCTGCTCTTCGTGATACAGCGATGATGATCCAAGACACTCTTCCTGCTCCTCGCAACCTTCTCCACCGTGAACATAACTTTTCATGCGGACTTCAGAACTAACCCGGTCCTTGTATCTGGCCTGATCTTAATGGCAGTCAGCCTGAACTTGTGACTTTCACTTGGTCTCGCAAGACCAGGTAGTCTTGAGTGGTGCTTTGTGCTTGTAGGTGCTATACTTACCTTAAATCCTTTAAGTGGCATAACTCCTGCTCTGCTGATTGTTTTTTTGTCGTTTTGGTGTTAAATAAGTTATTACATTTTACTCTAGTTTTCTAAATTGGTGTTGGATTTTTTCCTGTGTTGTGTTAATTACTGTTTGAGTGCTACATAAATACTTTACACATTGCCTCTAAGTTAAGCCTGTGCCACGCTACCCCCCAACCAACAATCTAATTTCTCACAATGGCTAACTAATTCAGATAAGTTACAACACTGTATTTCTGCTATTACTCAGTTGACATGTTAAAGGAATTCTTATTCAGATTTAGAAACTCACACTGTAGCACAAGCAACAAACCTTTTCAATGCAATAGGTCTCGCTTTTGTGAGCATTTAAGCGATTGGCATTGCAAATGGCAATGCCTTTTATTTTTGTGTTTTAAACCAAACAATTATATAAAAGGCATTATTATTTTTTATTGACAATAGCTCAAACTCTCGGAAATGGGAGAGCACTTTAATGTTGGCCACGCCCATTTATTTAGACGCTGCTCACGGTATTCAGGTTACAGTGAGCAGCGTCTAAAGAAAGGGGCATGGACAATATTAAAGTGAAAGCGCATATGGTTCGCTTTCACACAAAGTAAAAATAAATGAATTAAGAAATGTTGCGCACGGCCTCTGAAGTGAAATTGCCCCTCACAATTAATTTAATAAAATAAATAAGCGCAGCTGCTGATGTAAAGGTGGACTGCGCCGTAAATTAAATAAGCGAATAAGTGCGGCCACTATAGTTAAACTGTACCGCATAGTAATTTAAATAAATACAGTAGTAGGCGTGCTGTGAGGTTGTGTGTGGAATAAGGGAAGAGCATTAAGGAAAATAGTGCTCATCAACTTATAAAGCAGAGCATGTAACAACCCCAGTAAAAGTCCTGTCCTTAAGGCGACAAGAGGAGACAAGGCAGCACCAAGGAGGGAGTAACAAGCCTCATAATGGACCGGAAGCCAGCGTTCACAAAGGATAATAGCACAAACCAATTATTAAAAATATGGGCGGAGAGTGAGAATGGCTTCTAGTGCATACCCTAATGCAGCATGCCTCGCAGAGCGAGCAGTGCATGCGCGCTGCCACTAGGCTCGACCTAAAAACGCATTTAACTCCCTAAGCAAGTCTGCAACTACATCGAAAGCCATTCAAATAAATGCACTCCTTCCTGCTGCTTACAGACACTCCATTTCAGGATGCAAATTCATGGGTTCGGTCGGGCGTTATCAGGCAAATCACACTAAGTTAATGTTGCCTCAATTATGAGTAAAGCTCATAACTAAGCCATGGGATAGGAAGCTCCTATTCCAATTGAGGATAGGTGCTCTTCCGCTCAGGTCCCTAACTGGCAGATGGAGGGGTTCATCTAACACTTCCTGCCCCGCTTGTGGATCTGTAAAGGAGACTATCGGGCACTTTCTATTTTCTTGTCAAGCCTATGCTGTCCCTAGGCGAATTTGGTTAAAACCTGTATGTAAAAACTTAGGTACCAACAGTGGCAGCGTAGCTTTGAGAATCATTTGCACTAGTTCTTGTTTGCCACTGGCCACAGCAGTAGCGAAATTTCTGGGGTGGGCTTGGTCTATTAGGCATAAAGCGCTAGTCGAGTAACTGTTTACATTGGGATGGTTTTATTGAATCTACTTGATGTAGTTTGTCATTTTATAGTATATGTATTTTTATGCTTTTCATGTAAAGTATTTGTTTTTACTTGATCGAGGCAACCATTTAATGCGTTTTAAACTTTTGTATGTACAGTGCTTTTATGAGAAATACTCGAATAAAGCCTCTTTGAATTGAATTGTAAAGCAAATTTGGGCAGGTAAAAAAAACATAGGAGTTCCTAAATGATTTTCTTAGTGTTAAAAATAATCACACCATCAAAGCTCAGGCTATTTTAATCACCAAAACCATGTAAAGTGTTGTCCAGCTTGAGCACTTTACAATATATATATATATATGCTCTGGCAAAGCAGTGTTACTGGTAATGCAGCTGCAGATTATCAACAAAGTTCAGGTCGCGAAACTAGTCATATGAGCAGTGTCCTGCATTAAATGTCTGCAAAGTAACATATGAACACATAGGCCACTGGACATTCATGCAGCATTGCTTATATTAGAAACAAGGTACAATAACTCTAGAATTCAAGCTCGCATTTCTACAATTAAGAGAAATGTCACATTTCAACACATCCACAACTGATACCTGGGATGTGTCAAAACAGCATACCTCTCAAACAGAACCACTGCCTGCGGCTATAGCAAAACAATGGAGTACCTTATTGCATAAGACAAGAGAGTGCTATGTGCCAGCAACATACACAATGTTATACAGTCGAGCAGACTAATTAGGAAATGGTGAAAGAAAGTAAGAAATCATTTGCAAATGTATTTTTAAGTAGCTTCTGCCTCGTGCAATTTTTCCCAGTGCATATAGTATTAAAACAGTTTTCTGCCTAACTTTCCAAAGTGTCAGATCATTTATTTCCCTTATTTATTAAGTTGATTCGCCTCCAGTTATTTAGCGAAGGGTAACATACAAAAAGCTTTACACAAATAAAGACTACATTATGTTGAACTGGATTGCAGCATTCCTCTAGAAAGTACTTCCAAAACTTTTTAGAATCGTAACCCACTTTATAGTAAGACAAACTTTGGTGACTAACCTACCTTTAATGGACATGAGGCTGGCAATTTTTTAATATAACTAATGCAACATGTAGCAGAGAACTGTCATTTACAAACAAACAGTTTTACTGATAAGAGTATATTTTATTATTTTATTAGTTTGCATCACCAAGTAAAGCATCTTGATTAGTTCTGACCTGACCTTATTATCATTTTTGTTTCCGTCCCACTTAAGAATTACAAAACAAATGTGCTTCATTATAGCTTTCCAAACTGTTGAAAGTTTTCATTTCATTTACAGGTATTTACATTTTGTTGTGTTCCGATAAAAATGACATATTACATTTAGCCTTACCTTTCATACAAAGGGCCTTATGAAGATGTCACTGTATCGGTATAGGAACTGCCCCAACCATGGGTCAGCGGTTCGACATACCTAATTACAATGCAACCGTACATGGTGAGGTCGCAAACTCCTATTTCCATATGGGAGCTTGGGCTGTGCCCGGACACCAACCATAGCACAAGCTTCCATACAGAAATGGGAGTTTTTGAATCCCTCCACCGTGTGGCAGGGATTTACAGGGGTGCACCCTAAGTGCCCCCTCGGCCCCAAACGGAAGGCTGCAGGGTTTAAGAGGCCCTGCTAGGGGTCCCCCAATATCGCGTTATGACAGGCTTTCCATGACAGAAACCCCGACGTGGCAAGCCTTTTAGAAACCAACATCATAATTCAATGGCAGAAATGCCATTCATTGAGATTACGTGCCCGTCTCAGACTGGCTGACGGGCTCCTTGAGTCCACCGGAATCCAGCCGGAATGACGCCCGGTTTCAGTTTTGACCGCCTGCATTGTAATGCAGCAGTCGAAACCGAAACCACGATGAGGCATGGAAAGTCTTCGACCTATGGTCTGAGGCTTTCCGAGCTTCATCGTAATGGGGCAGTAAATGTACCTTAGCAAGATTCTCACATATTTCACTTTATGTGACAATATAAATACAGAATTTAAAGGCATCTTTATTTATTGCTTGAACTTTCGTGAACCACCAAAAGTAAGCTTTAATCCATTGTTTGGAATACTGCTCTAGGATATCCCAGTCCCCTTGATTAGGCTCAGAAGTGATTTGCAATGTCCAGGAGTGGGCTCTGCATCTCCCATGTGTTGGGGTAGAGGAACAGGCAGCTGGCTTTAGGGTGGGTATACTGGAGCACCTGTCATTTTTGCCCGGCACCAGCTGCATGCATTTTAAAAAGTTGTCTGGGTGGTCCTTGCCCCTATATATTTATACAGGTCTGTCTGAGTGTGGGGGACTCTTCTGGTGGGCTAAATAAATAGCCAGGTCCCTATTGTTTTTCTAAAATTTAGGTGGCTATTGAAAGTCTTTTTAGGTCGAAGCACGACCTGCATTCAATGCGTAAGCATTGATTGCAGTCTGCTTCGACAACTATTGCTACCCGTTTTTGGGAATGTGGACAGGAGAGGGTGCACGAGCGCAGATCTGCTCAGTTTTGACCTCGTGAGCGCGTACGGCGCCGTGCCCCTCTGCTGCTTCATTCCCTTGCGCAAACACTCTACACTCACGCATGCGCACATACACAGCCATACACAGGCACACACACACTGCATACACACACTGCATACACACACGCAAACCCACGCGCACACACACAGACACGCACACACACAGACACACACACGCACAGATACATTCGAACAGACACACGCGCGTCCACCACCCCCCCACCCCTCCACCCCCACCCCCACACCCACCACTTACCGGGCTCTTTCGGCGTGTTCAGTGTCTCATCTACGGCAATGCTGGTACCAGGGGGCAGGACTTCACTTCCGGGGTTCCCTCCAGCACCTGGGAGCCCCGGGCTGCGGAGAGGCCATCAGTCGGCCGGCTCCACTTCTTCCTCGGCGGCGGCGGCGGGCGGGACTTCCTGCCGGATTGCAGGCCCCGCCCCCGTCTCAGGCAAAAGTGCCTGACTTCCGTTTTTTTTTTATTTATGACTTTAATTCACAAGAAAAACAGGCCTCGGAATATGTTAATTATGGGGCGGAGTGAGAGGTCTGCGGCGGCGCCTGTCACTTACCAGGGACAGCACAGATGGACACTTTCAGGCTTTTCTTACATTAAATGTGTATTAATTTTCTCTTAGATCAGACCGACTGTAAAAAACTGTTTTATTTGAATTTACCCAAATCAGAAATTTCAAATGGTTGTCTCTTTTCACAGCCTCCGCGTCATTCTTGGAGTGTTCTGTATTTACTAAATGAAAGTTGCGATTGCTCAGGTGCAGACTCTCAGAAATATAATTTACGAGCTTCCATCTATGAGCTATCACGTCACACTGCTGTTTCCAAATGAACAGGCGCGTTGTGTTCTATTGGCGTGATTGTATAGCTGCACATATCACTACATGCGTTTCGCAGCGCTATGTTAAAATTGACCTGTGTCCTTTGGCGTTATATGTAATTTGAAAAAACATGTATTACTTTTGGTCTTCTAGTATCCCTCCCTCCGCCCCTTCAGAGCACAATATAGAGAGCCCAAGCCGGGGCGCGGACAGCCTCCTGCCTGGGAAAGGGCTGGCATGCCAGGCGTCAGAGGGGCCCTCGTCGACTCTCTCCTTGCAGGACGCCACGGCCCTGAAATAGGGCTGGGCGGGCCTTGCCAAGCTCCACAGCGGTGCTTTCAGTCTGCAAGAGGGCGACACGAGTTAAACTCTCGATGCTGACATCTTCAGTGAGCTTAACTTGTGATTTTGCACCTCAAAAATGCCAACTCAACTTTTTTTCACCCAAGATCCTGTAAATTGAGGCTCATAATACTGGAAAATAGAAACCTCTGCTATTTAAATCACGAATGTCCTCCCTGCGAGGGGCCCGGTGTTTGAAACGTTAAAACTGGATCCATAAATTCCAATATCGAGGTGTTTTAGGTGTTAAGCTGGTACTCGGGAGGTTAACCTTTGTCCGGATTGTGTTATTATGTGTAAAATGACAACACAATGAAGTAACAGTGTGACTAAATGTGCTGGATTTAACCGCACAGTTTGCCCTTTGCTGTAACATAATTTATTCAAATCTGTCGCATAATTTGGTCGCCCCTACTCAACAATTCCAGTGGCCGTGGTTACATGTAGCAGAACACAGCAACACTACTAAAACATGTTTTGTCATTACATATAGGTACAATTTAAAGGTGTTTTATCTTTATTTATTTATTTTTTTTTTTTGGTTAAAAACTTTTATTGAGCAATCAAATAAAAATCACAGAGATGGGCCTACAACCACACGGGCTGGCCGCTAATAGCAACGCACAACATAAGAAGCAAACGATTACTTCCGAGGCCAGGCACAAATCAGATACCAAGTATTGCTCAAAACATAGGACAGGACATAACAATTTTCTGTAATAAACATAAAAAACTACAAACTCTAAACAAGGCGAATGCACATTAATCAAGGTCAGCCCAGAAGGCGGAGGGGAAAGCCACTAATCAGGAAGACGAAAGCACAATCAGTGGGACTCGGCAAAGCCGGGGGGGGGGGACAGCGGGGAGGACAGGAAAATTCTAGAACAGCATGAAAACTTTCGGGAACGCCAGCCTAGGGAGATAGGGTAACATCGGGAGTGTCAACCAAGGGAGGGGTACAAATGTCTCCACGATATTCGTTCCACTGACCCCAAATCTTCGTCCACGCCCTGGGTCTGCCCCTAGCCACATAGACGATCTTCTCTCGGAACATGGACCAGTCCATGTTATCCTCCCACACCGAGACGTCGGGAGGTCTGGACGCGCCCCAGAGCTGCGCAATGTCTCGCTTCGCGACCATGTATCCCAAGGTCGCCCATCTGGTCTGGGCCACAGAATAGTCGGTGGGTTCCCACACATTCAACAGGCATCGTCGGGCCTCAGGCCGGAGGGTAATGCCAGTCACAACAGTCATCACCGCAAGCACATCAATCCAGTAGGCCGCTACCACCGGGCACTCCCAAAGAATATGCAGAAATGTAGCACTCATCCCACAACCACGTTTGCATAAGCCATCCGGGGAAAAACCCATTACCACCAGACGCGGACCAGTTACATACACCCGGTGGAGGATCTTAAGTTGAACCAAACGAAGACGGGCGGGGATGGCGACCTCTTTCGGAGAAGAGAGTGCCGACTGCCAATCCTCGTCATCCAAGTCCAACCCGTCACCGACCCAAACCTCCCTAAGTCGGAGCAGTAAATCAGCGCGATTATTAATCAGTTTCTTATAAATCAGGGAGATAGTGCTATCGGGCAGGTGACCATCCAGTATGCGATCCTCAAGGGGGGAGGACTCGGGTAGGGTCACATCAGGAGTCAGTACTGAGGCCAGAGCATGCCGGACCTGCAGATATCGAAAAAACTCTCTATCACTCAAGTCATATTCGGCCTTAAGGGCCTGGAAAGACTTCACTCTACCCTTCACACAGACATCACCCACTTTACATATCCCAATCATATCCCAGCGGTCAAAGCCCTTAGTAGACCAGAGACATCCCAAACGTTCGGAAGCATAAAGCGGAGTCGCCATTGTCAATCGGTTCTCCCATCCCAAACTCACATTCGCGGCGCGCCACACATTGACTGCTATCCTGGACGGGCCCGTAAGATGGCGCCCAGCCGATCTGGAATAAAGCGCTCTATTAAAATCCCCTCCCGGCAGCTGGAGTCTATCCATCTCAAAGGCCGGATCTCGACCCGAGGAATACATTGCGTGGTTAATGGCAGACAGCTGGGTAGCCCAATAATATCTCTTGATATCGGGGAGCGCCATGCCCCCGTCGTACCAAGGGATAGTAAGTTTCGCAAGGGCGATACGTGGACGCCCGTCCCAGATCAGTTGCCTTTGAAGACTCTCGATCTCTCGGAAATAGGTAGCGGGAACGTCGTCAAAAGAATTTTGAAGTGCGTATAGGAATCGTGGCAAAGACATCATTTTAAAAAGGGCAGCCCTGCCCAGAGGAGACAGGGGTAGTTTACGCCAGCGGGCCACATCCAGTCGCAGTCTAAGAAGCGGGGGGAGGAGAGATTACTCTCGAACCGAAGTGAAGAGTCCAGCGTAATAAAGATCCCCAAATACTTGAAGCCAGACTGGACAACCTGGATAGGAAATCTGTCCGGTAATGGGGGCAAAACACCCGAGAGAACATACACACAGGACTTAGCCCAATTAATCACCAGACCTGAGTTAGCACCAAACGAAGTAAGAACGTCAAATAAGACATTTAAAGATTTACGCGGGGAAGTAAGATACAGAAGAATGTCATCCGCGTAAAGCGAGACGCGGTCTTCAAAATCCGGGGACCAACGGATCCCTTTGAGTGAAGGTTCCCATCGAAGCCACGCAGCTAACGGTTCCAGGGCAAGCGCGAAAAGCAACGGAGACAAGGGGCATCCCTGACGGGTCCCTCTACCCAGGCAGAAGGGGACAGAAACCCGACCGTTCACCACCACCTGTGCCAAGGGTTCGGCGTATAACAATTTCACCCAACCAATAAACTCAGGTCCGAAACCAAATTTCTCAAGAGCTGCCCAAAGATAGGGCTACTCTACCGTATCAAAGGCCATCGAGGCGTCTAGCGAAGCCAAAATGGCCGGCTCCGTCAGAAGCCCCGCCCTCGCAACAGCTCCGTGGAGACGACGTAGGTTAAGAGCCGTGTTGCGATGCGGGATAAATCCGGATTGATCCGGATGAACCAAGCCACCAATGACCGTCAAGAGGCGGGTAGCCAGAAGCTTAGCCAGAACCTTGGGTTCAACATTCAACAGGGAAATGGGCCTATAAGACGAACAAAGGTCCCGAGGTTTACCTTCTTTGGGAATAACAACAATCGTAGCCAGACGCTGATCATATGGGAGAATACCCCGCTTCCGGGATTCCAAAAACATGGTGCGAAGATAGGGCGCCACCTTATCAGGGCGTAGCTTGTACAATTCAATTGGCAATCCATTCGGGCCCAAAGCTTTGCCCGAACGGAGTGAGCGAATGGCCGTCGCTATCTCGTCCGTGGTGAAAGGGGACTCCAAAGAGACTCGGTCTAAATCGGAAACACTGGGCAGAGCTATATCACGCAACAAAAGGCGAGAGTCATCAACATCCCGTTCAGACACAGGGGAATAAACCACACAAAAATAGTCCGCAAAACATTCAACTATTCCAACCGGGTCGGTCACTCTCACACCATTCAAAGTCTGAATCACAGGCACCACACGACTCGCCCTCTCCTTCTTATCCAACCATGCCAGCAATTTACCCGCTTTGTCCCCCACATCATACAAACGACCCTGTTGCTCCCGAAACATCAGTTTAGCCGCATCTGTAACCAAAGACCTATAAGCAAATTGTTTCAGACCCAGGGCGTGGAGTTTACCAGGTGTAACATCCGACTCCAGGTCAGCCTCTATCTCAGCGATCTCCCTCTCAAGGTCCACCACCTCTCGATTCCTCGCCCTTTTAGATTCAGCAATAAGGGAAAGAGCCTGCCCGCGAATCACTGTCTTAAAGGCCTCCCACAGGGATATCGCAGAGGAGACGGACCCCACGTTGTCTAGAAAATAGTTGTCCAAAGACTTAATCAAGAGATCACGGGTCTCGGGGGAGGTGAGGTACCATGGGTTAATAGGAGCCACCCGGCCCGCCGCCCCCACCCCCACCTCAAAACAAAGCCAGAGAGGTGAATGATCAGAGATGCCCCGGGGGAGGTGTCTAATCTCGCGAACCGCCGGCGACTGCGCCGCAGGCATCAGGAAATAATCCAGTCTAGAGAAACTCCCATGGGCCCCAGAATGGAAAGTGTATTGAAGCTGAGTAGGATGCATAAGCCTCCAGCAATCCACCAAGCCAAACGTATCCAGAAACCCACCCAGCCACTGTTGGGCCGAAGGAGTGTCCCTAGGGGGGTGACGATCGCGTAGACCGGAGAACACAGAATTAAAGTCCCCAGCTATGAAAAGAATACTATCAGGGAGGTTCAACAACACCCGGCCCAAATCGGAAAAGGTAGAGGTCTGTAGACCGGGGGGCACATAAACGGCAAACAAGTAAAGGGTCCGACCCTCATAGCGTCCCACGAGGACGGCGTAACGCCCCCGATCATCAAGGATCACATCATCAATAGCCAGGGGGAGGGAAGCCCGAACAAGGATACCCACCCCCCTGGAACCTGTGGTAAACCCCGAATGTGCGGCGAGGCGATAGCCCCACCTATTCATTGCACGACATGTATTGCCCACCAAATGAGTCTCCTGTAGAAAAACAATATCCGGAGACAAACGTCGTAGACATCGCAACACCACACCCCGCTTAATGCGATCCCCCAGACCATTGACATTCCACGAAATAAACCTCAACCCGCTACCCCCATCCCACACAGCGACGCCGAAACCCCCCCCCAATGAGCATGACATCAAAAACATCATTAGCAGGATAGAATCGCCTTGATTAAACAAAACACAAACATCAAACTTCCCAACCACCCACCCCCCAACAATCAAGAAAACACCCCCCACCATGCACCCCTGCAAGAAGCTAAAAAGCCACCCCAACATGCAGTGTGCCTGTCGCCCAAGAACCCCCATTCTACAAAAAGACCCCGGAGGAGGAAAGGCCCTGGCCCACCCGCCACCCCGATCAAGACAAATAACGAAGAGAACACACAGACAGTAGAGGTACTTAGGCATAAAATCCCAGAAGAAGTTACTCTACACGAAGACCCGGGCATAGACAAGTAGTTCAGCTCTCTACACCACCCTCAGCACCACCCGGGTGGTCGGCGGGCTCAGTCGCAGGAGGCCGGTCCGGCAGAGAGTCCAGCCAGTCATTCACAGAATCAGGCCGATCAAAGAAAAAGGTTCGGTCATTGTACTCAACTCGCAGCCTGGTCGGAAAAAGCATAGCATAGCGCAATCCCATGTCCCGGAGGCGCTTCTTGACTCCACGGAAGCCCATACGCTGTTTCTGCACCTGTTGAGAAAAGTCCGGGTAAAAGTTCACCGTGGCATTCTCAAAGGCCACCGGGCCCTTCACGCGCGATGCCTGCAGGATAGCGTCCCGATCCCTATAGTGGAAGAGTTTCGCAACAATAGGCCTCGGCGGGGCGCCCGGCTTACCCTGGCCTCCCGGAACACGATGGGCACGTTCCACTGCGAAGAATTTACTCAACCCAGACGGAGAGAGGTAGTTCTGGATCAGGTCCTCGACCAGGAGATCAACAGAGTGCGGGTCTGGATTCTCCGGAACGCCAACCACACGCACATTACAGCGACGTGCCCTGTTCTCAAAGTCCTCCAAGCGCCGGGTCATGAAATCGTTCACCCTACGGAGATTGCCAATCTCCGTCTGTATCTCCGAGACGTCTGCCGTGAGGCTGGATGATTTGAGATCCAATGACTTCACCTTCTCATTGGTTTTAGATAGGTCGGCCCAAATCAAGTTCACATCAATGGCCACGGTGTCGATTTTGTGGGCCAAAGCTTCATACTGCTGGCCTATTGTTTCCCTCATGCCAGAAATGGCGCCCATGATGTCCTGCAAGGACGGCTCCGTTGACGCGTCCACAGTGTGGTCAACCACACTCGGGCCAGGCAGGGCGGCTCCAGGGGACCCCCTCGAATGGGTGTAACGGTCCATAACATTAGACTGGACCGGGCCCCCACGCAGGGGCGTCTTGGTCTTTCGTGTCTCTCGGTCCCCTCTGCCCGCCATGTCGGAAACCGCGTCACCAGGAGACCCACTCGACCCGATGGAAATGGCCACAGGAAAGTAGGGCGTCGGGACCAAAAAGCAGCGGCGAGGGTACCACTAGGAGTGAACTAGCCTGGAAGGAGAATAAGCTGGCCAAAGGCCCGACAGCCGTCTCGTGCGCCGGACCCAGCAAAGGCCAGACTCCCCTGCCAGATGTCTCAGTCTGAGGCAGAATCGAAACCGAAACTTAAGAGGGGGACCCACAAGTCCAATATCCCTGCCGCTGTTGTTCAACTCAAAGACGGCCACAGTGCCGCACCCAGTCCCGGGCGCACCTCAAGGGCGGACCCCAAAAGTTCGAGTCGTCGTATCTTCGCGCCCCGGGTCCAAATCAAATTCCAAAAATCCCAGGAAGATCAGCCCAGCGTCCTCTACACAAATCCTCGTGAAGAATCAGGATATGTTCAGGATATCATGCCGGGAGTGGCGGGGGTCCGGAGAGCGCTGTGCTCACGCGGCCATCACGGATGCCCGCCAAGCTCCTCCTCCTTAAAGGTGTTTTAGAGCACATTATGACCGGAAACGCAGGCACACACCATCAACAAACCAACATTCAGCAATACCTTTTGTTGGTGAATGTGAAATATTCAGGATTGGCTAAAGAAAACGGTTTGTTGCTTCAGGCAAAATATCATTTTGCTCCTTTAGCACTCCCTGTTCACTCATCCAAAGTCTGTGTCCTTTCTTTCCATTTAGTGGTGACACCCTCGCCCTATGGAGGTACCAGCGCCAACATGTGTCCTCTTGTAACGCAACTGGTGCTCATGTAAAACGCTCTGATACCCGATTCAGGTCAAGTTCGCGCTATATAAAACTCTGTAAAAAAAAAAAAAAAACATGGAAATGAAGTCATTTGCCCAGAACCACACTGTTGGTAAGTGGCTGAAGCTGGGATTTGTAATTCCGGTCAGATTCCAAGGTAATCAAATAATTCCCTGCTATAAGTGTATTCCCAGGGTTCTCAGCTGGCATGGAGTCCCGGGGCTGGTTTTGATAAACGACCAACGCAATCTAAGATAGCCATAACTGTTTTGATTGCCTAACGCTGCAGTGCAAAGAAACAACTGTTTTCAGGAACAACATGTTAATCAAAGTAGAATTTAGCCTGATTATCTGCTGACATCATTGGGTGTTACTGATCCAATCAGATGTCGGACATCGCTGTAATTCAATGGGTGGCAGGCCTTATCTTCGGACTAGATCTTGAGTCGTTAAGGTTAGCGGGCCAAATAACTGTTATGCAAACACGGCATACAGTGTTCGGCAAGAACTTATGTCATGTGTTCTTTTTGCATGGCTCATAAATCTGCTACCAGACACCTTTGTGGGCTGATTGTTAAAGCAGGCAAAGGGCTTAGGTATATAACCTTCTCACCGAGCAGTGGCCTTGAGGCTGCAAATCAACACAGGTGTTAGCAGCTCTCGCGCTACCTCGGAAATGGGAGTTTGACTCTGAAATTATGGAACAGCAACAGCTCTCCACAATCAAAATGTGACTTCTCATGTATTTGGCTGCTTTTGAGCACCACCGCCCTTGCTGGGACTCCAACAGACACAGAAAAAAAGCATTTGCAATGCAATAGGTCTCGCAGTTGTGAGAGTTTGAGCTATTGGCTTTGTAAATGGCAATGCCTTTTATTTATGTGTTGCTTATTAAAACATAAATGAAAGGCATTGTCATTTACAATGCCAATAGCTTAAACTCTTGCAAATGCGAGACCTATTGCATTGCAAATGCTTGTTTCTTTTTGGCAGCGTGTTCCCCGGATAGCATACCAATACAGATAAAAATAGCTCCCAATGATGCAATTTGTTTTAAAAAGGGGGAATATTCAAAAGTGAGCACTTCTTGATTTGAGGTTTGTGCTTTGGCCGTACAGTCGGATGTAAAAGTGTCATAAGATTGGACCTATCCCATGGACTTACCTTATGCAATGCAGAGAATTTTAGAGGAAATTCATTTTGGCACTGGCAATTAGTGTAGAGTGTGGAGGTCAAATGTAATGTGCTCCGGTTTCTTATATTTAAGACTTCTTGACTGCAGCAATTGAGATACAACTTTAGCTTGTTGGTTAAGTACCTACAGCAGTGGTTCTTAACCTTTTGACTTCTATGGACCCCCAGTCAATCATTACTGGAATCCACAGACCCCCAATAATACTCTGGAATCTGGCAACTGCTGAATTACTGGAAGCCGTGACCCTGGCTTAAGCAATTTGCAAAAATAGAGAGGCAAGTATTCAAACAAAAACACCAATTCACAAATGAGGAAATATTATAGTTAGTTGACAAATATATATTTAGAAAATGTTTTGTAATGGAAAAGTTGCAGTATTTCTAAATTCAACTGAGGCCACTTCTTGTCCATAATATATTGTTTGATGCATTTGCACTGCTCCCACAAATCACTCCAAAATCACCAACTCCATTTTCAGACTCCAATAGCAAATTCCTTCACATTTGCTTAGTGTTTATATTTAAGTTTACATATTTCTTCTTTATTTACTTACACTTTATTTACGCCTTAGCTGCGGCCGTTATTTCGGCGTAGTGCTGGGCGTTCCAAAGAGTGGGCGGGGCCGCGTCGGCCGTTGAACGTTCGCAGCACCAGCCAGGTAGTGCTCCGAACGTTCAGCGGCCGACGGCAGCAGCAATGGGGTTATTCTGTTAATATTATTATGTTTTCTTAGCAATCGCGGACCCCCTGAGTAGGCGTCACAGAATCCTAGGGGTCCCTGGACCACAGGTTATGAACCACTGGTCTAGAAAGTTCAATGTAGCACCAATGGGAGTAATCAAGGTATGACAACAGCATGACTAATTAGGACTTTAGCCTGTGAATAAGACCTAAGTAATAGTGTTTTCATTCCGTTGAAGGTGTCTTTAGTCACTTTGTTGATTAGTGTTAGGTGCAAAACTTTTGAATTTTTGATCTTGTCAGTGTTTAGTACCTTGGTTGATGTTTTTGGCTGAGGTCATATCTACAAAGACCAGGTGGAAGTACTGTCACAATTTTGCCAAAATACACAGGCGAGAATCTCCATTTTAGGGGAGTTAAGGTTAAAGTGGTTCTTTAGCATTCACTGTTCAATTGCCAGGAGTCATTTGCCTAGAGGGCTTGAGGCCCAAAGGATTTTCCAGTTTTCAGACAATCTAGTATCACTTACTTAATTTAGGCAGATATGCTTGAAGGAGTTTAGAAGATCAGAAACAGGGTAAAATTATACATTAAAGGGGAGGAGCAATTGTTGAGCTCTGGGAGACATGTACTCAACAGATAATTGCTGATGAGCTGGATGGAGGAAATATGATACTCTACACTCGGTTTGAGGTAGAATTTCATCCAGTTGAGGACAGTACCAAAAGAGTTTGAGGTAATCCTAAGCCTGAATCCCATTTGTTTAGTTCAAAGAGACTAGAGATCAGAAAACAAATATTTTAAATGAACTTACATGGAAATGCCCTAGAAGATATTAGCCTACAATTTCTTTGGGCACACTGTTCAACCACTTGCTTGGTAGGATTACTTTAATACAAACATTTTTCATGTCACTCTCTTTGACTGATAGGGAGAAATTGAGGATTACCGGTCTGCAGCACAGGCGTATAAAAAGGCAGCTCTTGCAAATGTTTAAGGGTTGAGGTCTGCAGGCTAGAATGATATATTTATACTCTTCATTAATACATTAGTTTCCTATGGAGGATGTTGCCCACTTTGGACAGGCTGGCAGTGGGAGACTGCTATTGCTTATTTTTGATAGAAAGCATAATTCTGGATTATCATCTTTTTTAATTAAGTGTTTCCAAAGGACTGCTGATGTCGCTGTGTGTTACACTAATTGACTAACAGGGTGGATGGAATATGGAATTTCTTAGACTATTTTGAAGATTTAGCATTTCAGATATGAAGAAAGTAGAGCAACTGGATAAAAAAACAATTATGCTTGCATCTGTGTTGGAAAAAGCTGGTCTGTGGTTACACTTTATTTTGGGTTTCAAGATAAAACAAATGCCATGCAATTAAACTCTTCTTGCATACTGAGTCAAAGTATCAACAGGCACCTTGACATTATGTAATTTTGTTATTATTATATTATTACAGGGTCTGTGTCTGGCTGTGGAAACACAATATTTGATTAATGATATGAATACTGGGATCATCCAGCCTGACAGTTATCCATTTACTTATGACGCAAACACCCAACATAGCCTTCAGCTTTATATGAGCTTAAGTTATATTTTTAGACCCGTTAGTCTTAGAGTGGTCTTACACCAAATGTTTTGTCTTACTCCTCAATTTTTGATGATCTCATTTGTGTTGGCCAGAGGACCCTGCACACTTTCCCACTGCTAACCAGAGCTAAAGTGTATTTGCTTCCTCCTTAAAACATGGTAACACTTGATCAGCCCCAACTGGCATATTTCATTTACTTATAAGTCCCACTACATGTACCCAGGGCATGTAAACTAAATGCTAATAGTTGGCCTGCAGCAATGCGCATGCCGCCCACTTAAGTAGCCCTTTAAACATGTCTCAGCCTGCCACTGTAGTCTGTGAGTGGGCAGTTTTTAAACTGCCATTTTGACTTGGCAAAATAAACCTTTTGTAAGGCCCAAACCTTCCTTTTTAATAATACATATAAATCACAGGGTAGGTCCTGGACTAGCCAGAGAGTTGGGAGCAATGTATATAAAATGTAAGACATGTGCTTTTAAGTTCTTTGAGTCTTTAAGTTTTTTTTTTTATCTCCTGGTAGTGAAAAACTCTTACCTTCATTTTTCATCACTGCAAAGCCAATCATTCACATAGGATAACATTGATTTACCTTATTACATTGTATAAGTGTCATTTCCAAATGGGCATATGTAACAAGTTCATGTTTGGTATCTCTGGAATCCTAATTTAACATCCTGACTAATGGGGATGACAGATTTTAAATTCTTAAAATGACATTTTTAGAAAGTTAGCATTTTCCTGCCATATCCATTTATTGTCTGTGGTGTGCCTGGTTTTATTACTGGGTGTAGCTGACAGTTGGCCTTTGTGTATTCCTCCTATTCAGCCACACAAAAAAGTTCTAAATCCTTCACTCATCTATCCCTCCACTATCCTTTTCAAACCAAATAACTGACTAGCATGTCCACCACTCAAATAATTACATATTTCACCATACTAACTCGCCACCAATCCTTTATCGGTTCCGGAGTAGCTGCTACTCGCCCAAAAAGCACTTCAACACCTCATCAGGTGTAACAAGCGCTCTATAAATGCAAACATGTTTCCCTCTTACATCCCTCCACTAACCTTCTCAATTCAAATAACTGACTAGCATATCCACCACTCAAACTACTGTCATATTTCACTATACTAATTCACCACTAATTCTTTATGAGTTCCGGAGTAGTGTGCTACTCTAAGAAAAAGCACTTCAACACCACATCAAGGGTAGCAAGCGCTATATAAATGCAAACCTTTTTCCCTCTTCTATCCCTCCACTATCCTTTTCAATCCAAATAACAGACTAACATATCCACCACTCAAATTACTTTCATATTTCACTATACTAATTCACCACTAATCCTTTATGGGTTCCCAAGTAGCATGCTACTCACTGAAAAAGCGCTTCGATGCCTTGCAGGGGTAGTAAGCGCTATATAAATGCAACTACAATACAACACAATACACAATAGGGTGTGCCTGGAAGGACCATCACTTGCAGGATGTGGGGAGGAGCAGGGCACAGCCCCACTTACACCTGCATAGTTGGTTTCCTGCATCCACACAAAGGATTGCATACAACATATAGTTACTCTGGAGTCAGGTCAGGGAAGGCAGGATGCCTGGGGACTTCAAAGAGAAACCTCTAGAAGTTTCTTCCTCATTTCAGAACTGGGTATAAATACTGGACGCGAGACACCACCACTTCAGTACACTTCTGGACGAGGGTATACTCTGCCAGGAAGAAGGACAGTTGAGCTGCTGAAGGACTGTCACTCTGCGAGACTGCTGCCCTCCTGAACTCCTGCCTTGCTGTGCTGACATGCTGCCTGCTACTCTCCTCCTTGAGGGGAGAAGGACTGGCCCTGCATCTCCTGAACCCAGATCACCAAAGTGACTCCAAGGGCTAGTTGGCTCCTGACTTGAGCCTCAGGGACAGAAGCCTGCAAAAATCTTGCTCCTGCAGCTGGACTCTTCCATCTGTGAATCTAACCTGCCAAGTGCCCCTTCCCCCGTCCTGGACCCGTGGAAGTGGGCTTAAAATGCTCTACCAGTCTCTGTGGTTCCAGCGGAACCTAGACATCTCTTCTGCTGCGTGGTGTAATCTGAGCAGAATCACCGCACCACCACTGCTGCAAGGGGCAGAACCTCTACAAAGACCCACATTACATCACATGGCAGGCTGATGCTGGGGTGCCTCGCTTCTCTCAATGGCAGAGTTGACAACAATGCTGGACTTTGTTCCAAGAAGCTGTTAGACTGTGATGCAGACACATCGCCCGACTGCGCAACGTATTCCTGACTCCGGAATTCACAGCACAAACCCTCGTCAAAAAGATCTTCGATGACGTAGCAGGATCTCGCACCACAGCTCTGCCGCATCTTGGAACGGACACACTGCTTCAGCTGTGCAACGCATCTTCAATACGGATCTTCGCAACGCTCTTCAAACCTTGATGTAAGGTACTCTGTTCAGCGAGCCTAGCTTTCTCCCTTTAACCGTCCTGTGCTCCATCTACGGTTCTACGGATTTAATTTTTGTCATTGTGGTATTTATTAAAAACTGCTCTCTCTTTCTGTTTCTGTTGTGGGCTCCTTTTGTAGTATGTTTCACTATATTACAGTTTGAAGTGTTGCACACATACTTTACACATTGTATGTTAAGCCTGACTGTTCTGTGCTAAGCTACCCTAGGGTTGAGCACAGGTTATTTTAGGGCTTGCTTCTGATATCAGCCTGAGAAGAATTGTGGTAGGTGCCTGAGAAGGTTTTCAGTCTCTCAACCACTAACCTAATTTCTTACAGATATGTTAGGTCACAATATGTCCAAAGTGCAATGGTCAGTCAGCTTGTGCTATGGCCTCAAACAACTCCTAGTAATGTGCCATTGAATTGCTATTAAAGGGTATGGTTATTGTTAGAACTGACATTTTTGGTGCGTTATTCCCCCAAAAGTCTTTTGCTTTCAATACCCCTGTTTTATTGATTTGTTTGTTTCTTGGCATTAGGACTCAGTGCATTTTACCATTGCTAACCAGTGCTAAAGTGCTTGTGCTCTCCCCTTCAGACATGGTAAAATTAATTTGCATCTATTGGCTCATTTATTATACTTTTAAATCCCTAGTTAATACTACTACATATACCCAGGGCCTGTAAGTTAAATGCATCTAGTGGGCCTGCAGCACTCATTGTTGCACCCACTAAAGTAGCATTATAAAAAGTGTCTCAGGCATGCCACTGCATCCTATGCAGATTTAGATTGCAATTTTGACCTGGCAAAATAAACCTTGTGTCAAGCATAAACTTTCCTTATTAATACGTATGTCACCCCTAAGGTATGCACCCTTCTAGGCTCTTACGGCATGGTGCACTGTTGTAAGTCTGATCTCTCCAATTGACTAACACTAGGTTACCTTATTATATGTAATAAGTGATGATTTTGGATTGGGAGCAGATAGAAATATGGCCATGGTGACTGCCAACGTGAAGCTCCAGCAACGACCATCTGCGTCGCCCGACCGGACTTTGAGAAGGTAACTGTTTTAGGGGGACTAATCGGGTCCCTGTATCTGACTTACATTCTATCACTGTCAACCTGAACTTGTGATTTCCCCTGGTTTAGCATGAACAGATGACCACAGGTGGTGCTTTGTGCTTTTAGGTGCTATACTAACTAAAAACATTGACATTTTACACCTCTGGTTAACTAATTGGATTATTGTTGTTCTGGTATTATTGTATTCATTAAGATGTACTCTATTTTTTCTAAATTGATTTGGAATTTTTCTTTTGTTTTGTTTTCACTTTATTACCATTTGTGTGCAGCATGAATGCTTTACATATTACCTCTAAGTTAAGCCTTACTAATTTTGTACCATGCTACCAGAGGGTTAAGCACAGCTTAATATAGTGACTTTGGTGGTTCACTCTGACAAGGATAATGGGTGTTGCCTGAGTTGGCCACCCCATAACCATTAAGTTAATTTCTTACACTTATCAAATGTGAAAAATGTCAAGTAGGTAGTTTCTTTATGTGTACATTACTGCATGAGTAGCACATTAAATTAGATATGTTTGTACATCTTCACTGTCCACGCTCACACAACAGTCTCTTTAATACTCATTACTTTAGATAAATATTTTGCCTATTTCAAACATCAGGTCCTACATACCGTCAATGTCCTTATTTACAAAATTTCGGTTCAAGATGGTTTGTAGGCAAATGAATAAAATAAAATATTTTTCTCTTTCAGAAAGAATCCATCACTGGTTCACGAAAAGTCCTATGGTAAAGAGTACCACCGAGAAGGCATATGCACTGAAAAGCAGCAAAGTGGAGTGGATTCACAGCACACTGGTTAAATACTAGAGTCAGTTAAAAGCAGAGAGAAGAAAAGGTGTGGAATAAGTCACCGTAAAACTATTGCTTGTACTTCTATACCAGTTAAAAAAACACACAATGAGGATTTAAAACCTAAACCTGCCTCTTCATGTAACAAGCGAATATTTATTTTGTACTTACTCTGGTTTACTTTTTACAATGTTTAAATAGTGTTTTACACTGCCCAGGGAACCTATTATAAAAACTAGGAGAGACATGCATTTGACTCTTTCACATTTAAATATTTGTGGGCTATAAATTCGAGTTTACAGAGCAGCCCTATTCTATAGAGAAATCTAGAAATCTAGTTGAGTGCATCTGTAAGACTAGTTCGAATGGATAGAGGCAGTCACATGACCACAGGATAAGCAGCTAGTTCAGCAACAGCACTGCCCCCTTTCCTTTACTGTTATGAGTTGCCATTTCTCCTTCTGCCATTAATACAGCCAATAGGTCACGTGGCACTGACCAATGGCTCTTGTTCTAGAACACAGGGTTGTTGAAATCCTATTGCCTGAAGCCCACATTGTTTACGGTCAAAGGCTAATCTTCCAGCTTATTCCATCCACTGTGCACAATGGCTTTTGCAGCACAATTCCACAGGCTGCTAGTTTACGGTGCCACAGTATAGTAATTGGAGCGGAGGACCATATGTTGCTAAAGCAGGAGACATATCTCTTACGGTCACCACCCTCCAGATCAGACCATACTGACCAGATTTTTGTGTTGAGTTGGATTTCTGCTCATTGTCCATATTTCAGGCTGTTCCCAGGACTTCAAAGAGATATTAGTTGTAAATATAAAAATAAAACTGTGATTATGAAACCTAAGTAAAAGGGGTCCAAGATACCTTTTAAATGGCAACACTTGACAGGCAATTAGTGAAGCCTTTTGTCAAGAGTTGTCTCATTACTGCTTTTTGCTTCCAACTTGCCTCCATTCTCAGCAGGATTTGAGACTTTGCTCACAAGTTACCGCATTACATATACCATTGTGAAAGCTTTACATGCTCTCTGAAAAAAACATAAAACATTTCACATAAAATGTTTGATCATACCGGAAGTACAAGAGGAGGCAGCAGCAACTGAGCTTTGTGAAATATGCAGCATTCCGTCTTCATATGAAAACTAGATCCCAATTCAACACATTCAATATGCGTGTTACATAGCATCTGTGTACAGGAGTTTGTGCATACTTTCATTATAATGGGCATTTATAAAACACAGTATAGCCAGCAGCATTGATCAGTAAGGTGAACGCTTACTGCTATGTGGGCAAAAGTCCTTGCAAGGTCAACGTAGCCTGACAACCATGCGAGGATGCTAAATCTTGTACTATAAAACTGAATAATATGTTCACCTGTTATTTACAGCACTTAGAATCAGCATTAGTGTGGTATGAAGTATTTTTTTAAAATAAAATATCATTACTGTGATACGTAGTATTAGGCGTGAGTTGCCACCAACCCAATGTTATGTTATGTTACAGGTATTTATCGTGCGCACAGCTGCTCCAGCAAAGGAGCGTCCTGGCGCATGACAAGGTAAAACACAACACCGCTAACAACAGGAGCAAAAGAACAACCATGGGGCAGAGTTAAAATAAAAAGGTTTTGATAGCCTTACGGAACTGCAGAAGATCCTCCAACAAACGGATCTCAACCGGGAGAGAGTTCCAGATAACCGCAGCTCTCACTCGAAAGGAACGGCCACCGGCACGACAAAGCTTAAACCGGGGAACTACGGCGAGAGCCTGGCCCAGAGATCGGAGAGAGCGAGACGGAACATACAAAGATAAAAGATTGGTCAGGATCTGGGGGGCAGTGCCCTTCAGAATTTTGAAGGCCAAACATAAGACCTTAAAATGAGACTCATTTTATCAACCTCCAGACAATGACTCTTGAGTTAGCTCAAAAAAATATGTCTTTGTGGATGTATAGACACTTGAAGCGAAGCACATAATCCAGTATAGGAAGTTGTCACCTTAAGATCACATAAAGAACCAATGTAGTATAGTATTAGGATTTGACCATGTGGGCTGACATTACACACAGTTTTTTAAAGCAGGCACATTAATAATCTAAAATATGTCATTATTACTCGAACTAGTACTAAGCATATTACATTCAGATCGCTCTAGCAAATGCTTCACAACCACAGCTTTCTCGCAAATAATATACTAAACATTGCTCGACACATACAGATTACTGCAATGAGTGTCTTAAACCCCTAACTCTACGGGCAGATACATTTGGCAGGCAGTAAGAGCTAGGTAGTAAGTAGCTTTTGCGGGCAATTTATTTGCAGTAGTAAATTGAAGGTCAGAGCCTTGAATCTTTCTGCAGCTAACTTGGCATCTCATCATCTTTCTACGGTGAATAAAATAAACTCTACTATCCTGGAAAACGATAACTCCTATTAACACTAGTGCTCTGCACAACTATGTTAACGATTTGTATGTGTATAGTGCATCTAATTTTGGTATTGTAAGGGGCTTGTCACTTTCATGTAGGCAGAGCTCCAGATTGGGCTTGTAGGAGAGGTGTAAACCATGATATCCTTATGAATAGGTAAATGAAAGCCGAGATGCATTAATATAAGGCTGTAGGGTCCTATTTGGGTGAGTGTTGAAATGAATACAGTGCAATTCAAGCCTGGCTTGTATTACAGACAGTGATTTCAAAATAAAAATGTAACACAGGTTTGCAACATTTACATTTCTGGCTTTTTTACGACCCCTCTTACACACAAATACATGCAGTCCTTGTAGAGACTCGAGAGTAATTCCGGATCCCAAAAAGGCCTAAAAATCCAACGTGCCTGCTTTCCTATCTTGTTGAATAACTTATTGCAGGTCGAGTCAATACTGGAATTAAAATAGCTCTTTGTTCATTTTTGTCATCTGTGGAGGGATAACCAAAAAAAACAGATATCAGGATTGCTTTCTGCTGCACGTTTAATTAGCACTGGCTGTCTTAATATGCTGCTCTTGGTCAGAGCCCTTTAAGCAATACAGCTGGTTCTTTTCAAACCTCTAGAGGTTGGCAAGTGCAATGAGCCGCCCTTAACCATCAGTCAGCAACTGCTGCAGTTCTCAGCCCACCTAGTCTCTCGAAAACTTTAAATATCAAAATTAGTTTGTAAAGAACATCTCAACTCCCTCCTTGCAATTAGCAGTTTCAAAAGAACATTAACAAAATTGGGAATTATTTTCTTTTAAAATAAAATTGTACTCACTATACATTTCCTTATTAAAAAGGAGAACACTTGCAAAAAGTGTTGCTGAACTATTGTGCTATTTTAAAAACGGTCTCCAGGGGATCATAATACAATGTGTTTTATGCATGCAATATTTTCAAAATTTTATCAGGGAAAGACAATGTAAAAACAAAATGGACAGCATGTAAAGAAAATGGAGGCCATTTTACAAAGTTGCGAATGTGAACCAGAAGGTTTGTGCCATTACCTCGTTACAAAAGTATGACTGTCCAACATACACAATAGTTCACATAATTACTTGAGAAACCTGGGATAGTCAACAGTTGCAAGTTTCCAGGCATAATCCAGGAAACATTTGTAAAATTGTGCAACAAATGTTTCTATTTACTTTTAAAAACAATGTGTCGACCAAGTGCAACTGCACTTATTAACTTTTCTTCTCCTTTCTCTCCACCGAGAAAACATTTCTCTGTTGAGAAATTGACTGCTTTCTCTTTTAATGGTGTTTCCGAATCTATTCCAACCCTTGAAAATATTTTACTTCTTCCCTTGACCCAAGTAAATTCATGCAAGGGTTGGAGATAAATTCGTGAATACCCATGAAAGTGTACGTTTGTTGATGTGTACAAATTCACAGTGCATGCCAGCCCTAGATTAACCCCTCCAACCCACACCCAGCACCGGTGAGCAGCTTAACTCATAGGAAAGTCTTTATCAAAGTAAATCCTTTTTACAAGGTGAAAAAAACATTTGCACATGTAAGCCAACCCTACACACATATATAGCTTTAAGAATCTGGCCCATAATTTTTTGGACCCTGATAAGACCTTGCAGTGTATATATCATTAAATATAGTTGCAAAATTTCAACATCCAGTCATTGATATAGTGCTTGGTGCATGCTGACAATTATGACAAACATGAGAAGTGAGGCACAGTGAAATAAAGTGATTTTCCTGAGAATAACACAATATAGTCAAGTGGATAAGATCACAGCGTGGGCTGTTTTCTAGATCCTCAAGCAGCAACCTAGGCACTGGAACACAAGCTTAATTTCCATTTATTTACAGAAAGATTTTATAAAAACACTCATATGTTTTACTTTAAATATACTAGAGAACAGCTTCCTCACAAACTAAGATAAGAAAGACAGCACAGGTACAATGACAACAATGATAGATCTAAACCTTCGGCATAAACAGACCTCCGGCATAATGAAAATGCTGACACATGTGTAGTCCTATCATGATTAGTAAACTAACTTAAAAGCATACGATTCGAAAAACCCTAAAAAGACCCCATGAATACTCAAATATTCAACATAAGTAGATCTCTAGCGTATTCAGAGTCCAGTCTAATCAAAAAGTGGTCTAATCAGAGACTGGTTAGATTCCAGATCCCGTCTATTAGCTTTGTATAGTGGACGATATCAGAGTTCCCATTTAATGAGAAACCGGACATAATCGGTCACGTCGAGACCTGATAGCAAATGGGACTGGGACCAATCAATTATTTTGCAGAACTAGTAGATTTCTGAAGTTTCTCATCCCTTGGAAAAGTAGATGTTTTAGAACAAATTACAAAACCTTGTAAATATATTTGCACATTGCTTTTTCAAGTGCTTTAAAAAATCCCAATCTCAATATAGTGTGACCGGCTAGGCCCTGCATATTGTGCAGGTACTCATGTCCTGGGTTTACCCAAGTCATGCTTCCAAGCATGATCATATAACTGTTAAAGAAATAATGTGTAAACCTACATTCAACTGCCCACTTAAAAACCTGTTTAGCTTGAAAATGATGGCTAGGGAAACCATTATGAGTAGGACAGTGGCATCGTCCTATTTAGGACGTGTTTCACTGCCCGCTGTTTTTTCGTGGCAATAGAGTATTCCAACAACCTTTCCCTGCACACCACTCTTCCTCCTTTATTCCCTCAACTTCACTCCTCAACGCTTCTCACTACATCTTGATCAGTTTTGTTTAACTTTGTGTTTCACTCGCAAAAGTGAATCAAGACCTCCCAAGGTATTCGATAACATGTAATACGGTTGATTCTTTTGAGGTGGACTCGCTTTATTTCACTTTTATCTTTTTATAGTGTTAAATAACTATTGCACATATTCATTATCTAATAATCCTCTCTATTTGTTAGCTAGCTATTTCTACAAATTTGATCCAGCATGTTTTAACAAGTGTAATTTGCTTAATCAAGGAAAAAACTAAAACAGGTTTTTCAACAAGTGATATAAATGTAGGTAATTTCAACACACCCTGCCTACTTGGCAGTCAAGGGGCTCTGAATACAGAAACACCTTCATTTAGTTTTCCGTACATGGAGCCAAGAAAGATAAAACCAGAAGTTCAGAACAGAATACGTGTCTAGTACAATAAAAAATATATATATATATATATTGGGGTTGCCTCAAACAGCACACAAAATAGCCATTGTTGTAGACTTGGTGTAGTGTAGAGTTGGTATATTCATAATAAGTAGTATTACTTAGTCTGGCCGATTGACCCAATTCTGTGATCTTCATTCTAGATCATAAGAGTCACAGACGACACATGTCGAAGAGTTTTGTATGACTAAAGTCTTTGGGGAAGATTTATATTGGGAATGCGCCACGTTTGCGTCACGCAACTGCGGCGTAAACGAGGCGCATCCCTACGACCCATTTACAACGTGACGCATCTAGGCAGATGCGTCACGTTGTAAAGCCCTGCGCCACTTGTGTGCGTTCTGGCGCAGGGTGGGCGATCCGGGGCAGGTGCGCCTCGCAAAAGTGGCTGAGTGAAATCTATAAGATTTCACTCAGTCACTTTCAGGCCAATGCTGCGTCAAAACCCTGCGCCTGCTTGAAGCAGGCGTAGGTCTTGACGCAGCATTGTAAAGATGGGGCCCCCCCGAGCCTTGCTGTAGCTGCGTCGCGCTTGCGACGCAACTCCAGCAATGCGCCACCTTTACGGCACAGATGCGTCACGCATCTGTGCCGTTTTTGGCCCATGGTGCGCCGCATTGTAAATGCGGCGCACCATGGGTGGCGGAGCAGCGGCGCAAAATAACTGGCGCATCCCTGGGGATGCGCCAGTTATCATAAATCTGCCCCTTTGTGAATAAGCACTTGCAAAGCCAATAGGACTGACCCTTTTTTAAATACCTTTTTTATTGCAAGCATATGCTACAAAAATAAAATGAAATTAAACCAGACCGCCACATCAATGTGATCATACAAGCTTGCAAAAATAATGTTACATTTAGAAACATTCACTTATATTAGAGGTTTACTAGAAATTTAAAAAGAAAACAGCCTTTCAGTTGTGCCATGCATTTTACTAATACTTTTTATGGAAGTTACAAGACGATCACTCGATGAAGAACTCAAACTTCAGGTAGCTACCAGGTCATGTAAATACTTTATAACAGCAACTTTAAACAGGAGACAGAAATAATCATCTAACAGGGCACCTGAAGTGAAAGCTCAATAAGTGTGCGTATACACACACACTCTTTAAAAGAGCTTTGGGACTGAGGAGAAAGGAACTATTTTTAAGCGGATGGTCCCAACGTGCACAAGCTTTGGTCAGTCACTCCAAGTGAAGGGAGCCAATTTTTAAAGTGGGATGACACACTGCCCCATCGCGTTTGTTGTCGGGGGTGGAAGCAAAATGTAAATGACAATTCAAAATACCAGTGGATGAAGCTTATTGACAAAATGTATTTTATGATCTGAATTATTTGGAAAGCATTTGTCAGGAGACAGCAAACGTTGTCTCAAAGGCAGACTTAATGTGCCAGCAGGGCTGAAGTATTTTGCAAAGATAAAGGAGAAAAGGAAGCCTTGCACAGAGTCCTCACAAGTGGTCAGCTCAGATGGTCAGCCCAGGTACTGCTATACCCTCTCATTAACCAGGTCTGTCTCCTGCCTAAGCACTGGTAGTCTGGCCTTCCATGGTGTCACTCCAAAGTCATTAGAAGGCCTATCACCACACTAAGTGGCACAGATTATGTAGACCCCGATGCTTACCACACCCTGCAGGTCTAGCATCATGTACAACGCACAGAGAGTGTTACTTTCATTTTTCTGAATATTACTACAAACTAATCCTCCATGGGCATCAGTTTGCATGTAAATAGTAGGGCAACCACGGCCATAGTAACATGGGTGCATACAGAATGTGTGTATAGGTGAACATGTGTATGTATTTGAATGCAAGTATGACTGTGTGCGTATGTGTAACTGCCTGTGTTTATAGAGAATATTTATGTGAATTTACATCAGTGCAGGAATGCATTCCTCATGTTTTGGAAGCATAATGGTCACCATCTCTGCCTTACCAGTAGTGCACGCATATTGCGTAAACTCCTGTCACTCTGTGCTTACGCTGGAACTAAGGTACCCACCCTGGTCATTATGGCGGCCTTAGTAACCTGCCTGTTTCCTTCCTTTTCCGTTGTTTGAGCATCTTTCTTCTCATTCATCCTTCATCTTTCTCCCTTTTCTGCTGTTCTCAATCTTGCTCTGGATCTAAGCCTAATGATAGAAACAATGGTCATTGTAAGCATAGTGGTGGTTCCCCTTAACATAATGATACCCTAGGCATAAGGTTACCATTCCTAACATATTACAGGCATCCTTGTCATAACTATGTCCAAACATGAAACAGTCAGGGCTATCCTCAGCGTGCCTGCACTAACAGTAGCCATCTCTGGTGTATGATACCCATCCTTGGCGGCTGCGGGCATACATGGCATAAGATGAGCATCCAAAATATTTGCTCAATAAATACATGTAGGTCATGGGTAGGCATTCCTGGCAGGGAATGGGAAGATCAGGTGGCATCTATCTATGTGAAGCACCAATACATTTCAGTATTTGATCAGAATAGAAGGTAACATTTTGGGATTAAGCTAATATTTACTAAAATGCATTAACAATGCCAATAGGTAGGACTTTAAAGTGGTAATGTATTATAATATTTTAAAAATAGATAGGATCATAGAGAAAAAGGCTATATCATTAGGGAAGTGTGCAGCGCCTGTGGAGGATAGACGTTCTCACTTTGATGCACAAGAGGTTTTGTGCTGCAATACAAAAAACAGCAATGGCTAACTCGTGGAACCTACACTGAAGGCAAAAAAATAAAGCCATTATAGAGTGTTTGATATTTAGAGTAAGAGACATTTTTCAAAAATAGCTTGCTGCCAAGGTACTTCCATTTCACAGCGCTGCATCAGGAGTTAGAGTTGCCTAATTGGATGCCAGTGAACCAGTCAATCCCCAAAGCATGACTGACTGAGGTGATCTGACTTGTTTCTGTGTAGATTACAAGTGGATACCTTCAGCAATGGTCGGTTCCACCAAGTCATCGGACTACCAGGATCAAGGAACTGGAGGTGAAGAAGAGGTTTTGCTGAATGAGCTCTTGAGATGTTTGGGCTTGCTTACAGGCAGAGGAAAAATACTCAGTCTATGTGAAAATATGAATCACACAAGAGATCAGAGGATGGTGAGGGCTGACTGAAAGCCCCTAAAATTAAGTATCTGACATCATTGAAAGTACATGAGTACTGAAGTTATTTTATAAATGCAAATATTAATTACTCAAACATGTCTGTGCAATACCAAAGGAGAGGGAGGATACTGCGCATAGTGTTTTTAATGATACAGCACAGGAAGTAGCTGGAACCAGTAATCGAATGACTGGCAACCAGTCCAAAGGGCAGGATTTACAAATTAACTTGACAAGAGTAGAAATGTATACTCATAGTGAACAAACCAAACCGTGGTAAAATAGAATCCTAGTCACAACATATGAAAAGAATAGACATCAAGTAACAATGAGGCCTCGAGAAGTAATCAAATATGCAGACATGGATTGACACGCAATGCTAGAAGAAATGAACATGTATGTAAAGTGAAAAATCAAGATGAAATAAAAGAATTTGAAAATGATAAGAAAAGAGAGGTAATCGAATTTCTAACTACTCAAAACTTTAGGTGGGACAAATTGGACGATGAAAGGGAACAAATTTACACGTTTACAATATATTTGACAATGTAAGGAGAAAAGGACTGACAGAAACAAAGAAGCAGTTACAAGACACTCAAGTGTCAGAATTAGGCTCCGATCCCAGTTCAGAAGTGGATACAGATATGGAGGGAGCAGGAAATAAGCTGAAAAAAATGAGAAAGATACAATCCAGCAAGTGGTGGATGAATTGCATGTTTTAAGATTAGAGAGGCGTAGAAACCTCAAGTAAAAGGGTTCAACGATTCTCAGAAACAAAAAAGAGGAGAAACAAAAAAGAGGAGAAACAAAAGAAGGAAGAGTGTGGTAAGAAACATTAACTTGGTGGGAAGCAATTGAGATGAAGGAACAAACAATAAAACAAAACAATAGTGAATTTAACACAGATTGAATTAACATTAAAAGAGGTGAAAGTGTTATCTTTGTTCTGACTTTTTGTCCTGAAAAAATGATAACCTATGCACAAACGACAATTTATCAGTTTACGTTCACAAGAAAATTAAAATTGATGAAATTCAATGCCATAAAAACAAATCAAAACGGAGCAACTAAGCATTTAGTTGATGATGAAAAGAGTCATCTGTTGGTAGCGAATTTAAAACCAATGCGGGACCTACAACAACTAGAGAATGAAACATAGCTCATCACCACAAAAGTAACAGAACAAGAAATCATAGAGCAAATGGGGTTAAATGTTTATAGAAAAGCTTCAACATATTTTAACCGCCTCCCAAATTTCTTTCAATGACGCAGAGTGATGGGATTGATTTTTAATCAGACTCAGTTAAAAAATATATATGTTTACAATAGAGAAAGTAAAGATACAAAGTACCATCTAAACAGAAGGAATATTTTGATTTTAATAACAAAGTTGAAAAAAAGAAGAGATTGTGTAATAAGAAATTCAGACAAAGGCAGAAATATTTTCCTCTGCTCACATGTATAAGAGAGAAGCCTGTAGACACCTACCTGACAATTCATGTCAGCAGAAAATTTGCCAGGGTGTGATAATTGATACGGAAATTGCATATAATCAAGAAGAATTACTTGAATGGGGCAGTGTGCGTCTATAGAATATTTATTTTTAAGGAATGACCATTCAAAGATAGCAATTTTGTATTTAATTCTGAAGGTTTATAAAAATGAGACAATCCTCCAGTTAGGCCAATAATTGCGGCCATAGAGAGTATTTTTGAGAGTACATTTAAATGTGTGTATCATACATAAAAGATACTGTAGACTTTTTACAACGTATTTTTAACATACCATCAGATAGAAAATGTTTAACGACACTCAACGCAATATCATTATACCCTAGCATCAATCAAAAGGATGGTTTGCCAGGATGGTATGAAAGTAGTGGCACACTTTTTGAACGTCCTTTGAAGTTGTGAAACCACATGGAAATGTTGTTATCCATGATACCCTGGTCTTTACACAACATTTGCTTCTAGTTCAATCAAGAGCATTTTAAACCAATACGGGGAACTGCAACAGGCACCTGCTTGCCCCTAGCCATGTAAGTTTGCATATGGTTGGTGGGAGGAGCAGGTGTCCCAACTAGTCCTGTAAGTTGAAGAGTGCAATGATTATGTTGGCCTTTGGACAAGATTTATTAATGACCTCTTCATTATATGGAGAGTGCCGGTCAACAGTAGTGATGGTTTTGTGGAGAAAATTAAAAAAAAATACTTTTAACTCACAATTCAGTACCACAATTGAGAGTTAAGTAACTTTCCTTGACCTGACAGTTTATGTGAAAGAAAACAGATTAGTAACCAAAATATATAGGAAGCCAACTGCAAGTAACCACATTGTATGCCTGTATCTTTTACCCTAAGAATTTAAAAGCAAGCATACCGTATAGGGAGAGTTTGAGAGTGAAGCATAACTGTAGCAAGGAAGAAAAGGCTGTAAAAGCATTAGATATAAAAGAGATTTAAACAGAGGCGGTAATAAGAAAGCATGTCAAAGAGAGATGATTTGGTTAAAAATATTGCTCTGAGAATATAAATATGAAGAACTGCCTTGGAAAAAATATGGGCTTTAAAAGTTGTGACAAATGTAGGGCACGTCAGTATAGGGTGAACAAAACTGAATATGCTTCAGCATTCAATGAGTGCCCTAGAAAGAAAGGTAGAACAATAAACAATACTAATATTCAGTAGGCAGTTACATATGTAAGCAAAAAACATTACACAAACAGAAATAAAGGAGACAACTACTCAATTGGTCTTGTGTAATTACTCAAAATGTATTTAGAAAAGAATAATAAACAGGGTCATATTTATACAGTTGGAGCAGCACTGTATTAGACAAATCATAAGACAACCAAAATTATACTTGGTGCTCAAAAGGTGTACAAGTGAACAGTAGCGACGCAAGTGGTGAGAAGGACAGTGTGAACGGCGCAATGTGAACATAAGTGGTGGGTGTGAACAGAAGCATGTTGAAGGACTGGGCGGAGAGGGAGGACCAGGGTAGGGTAGGAATCCAGGACACCTAGAGCGGCCAGAGGGATCTCGAATCGGGAGCGGCGGGTGGGGCAAGGGACGTGGGAGCAGTGTGGCGTGAGGCGGAGGAGGGAAGGGCTGGGTGTGGGAAGGTGTGCACAAGGTGGGAAGAAACGGCAAGGTAAGGAACGAGGGGGACTGATAAAGTGCAGAGTGGGAGTAGCTCAGATGGGGCGAATGCGTGTGGTGGGGACGTGGTTAGCGTTGGAAGTGAAGGTGGGTGTGGAAAAGAATGCTAGCGGAGCAATGAAGGCCCTCCAAGTACCTGAGTAATGGTGACAGGAGGATTTGCGGCACTGGGTCCCTGGAGTGAGGCAAGCGTGCAAAGCGTCTTGCTGATCAAATCTGTAAGGAAATGGAAAATCAGGAAGTGGCCAGGGGGCGATGTATTTCGGAGAAGGGAGTACACAGAGAGAAGGATACTAACTTGCGTGGATCTTGGGTGAGGATCCGCGAAGTAGGGGTGAGTCTTCCTGGCCAGATCTGGAAGAATAACGGTACAGATGAATAGGGGCCAGAATGGTCCAAGGCTTGGGGCAAGGGAAAGGTGAGAGCAATTACTAACCTGATTCTGGCAAACGCGAGCACCGAGGTCAGGCGTCAGGTTTGTCTGGGCGATCGTGTTGATCGTACGCGTGGCAGGACCTAAAGGAAAAAGGTAGGAGGGTGGTGAGGTTGCGTGGGCAACAGAGGGTGGAGAGCGTTTAAGCGCCTATGGCAGTGGAAGGCACGGATGATTACCTGGGTAAATTGAGGTCCCGGTCGGAGTGAATCCAGTCGGTGCTTACGGCAGCGAGGAGGGACGCAGAAGACTTCCGCGTCGGATGCTAGAGGGGGATTGGTAGCGACGGATAGTGACGTGGGGGGGAGGGCGGTAGGGGGTGGGGGAGCGATGGACAGTGGGCGTGATGAGTGAGGGGGGTGGTTTGGCTCAAGGGGGCAAGGAGCGATGATTGAAACAACAGAGAGAAACTTTATTATAACGAAGAGGAACAGACACATATTTGAGCATTTGATGCCGATGAGTACGAAGATGCCCATTGGTCGAAGAAGCGTGAGGGAGAGCGGAATATGGGCGTGCATTAGCACAATGTGGTACAAGGAGCGCATATATCAGAACCGAGATCAAAGTTGTAGTATCACATGTGACAAAGCCTGTCACTCAATATACGGCTGTGGGAACAACAGAGTAATTAAAAACAATTAAACAATTACATGCTTAGAGGAAACCTAGAAGGCTTGAATGCACAGAGGATGGTGGAGGGGATAAAAGGGGACAAAAGGTTTGTGAAGCACTAGCGGGGTGTATGCATTTAGACATCTAATAAATGACACCCATGGAAGTGGATCAGAGGGAGCGAGGCATGGTTAGTGGTAGCCCCCAGATGTAAGGACAGGTATAGAGTCAATTCAGACAGAATGTCAATGAGTGTAGGACTATTACGTGGTGACAGTACTAATCCATTCATCGATAGTGTTTAGTCCATGATGGACCGAATTGCAGAGAGTCATCCATTTGCACTCTGCTCTGTTAAGGAGTGCTTTGATGTCGCCGCCACGAATAGGGAGTACTGTTTTCTTGATTATTTGCCATCTGAGATCAGAATCTAAAGTGTTGCCTTTCGAGGAAATGGCTGACCAATGGTGCTGTTAGCACTTTGCAGTTGATCCGGCTTCTGTGTTGTATGATGCGCTGTTTAATCATTTGAGTTGTTTGACCTATGTATGTTAGGTAACAGGGGCATTTAATGGCATAGATTACGTTCGGTGTTCTGCAGTTGGTATGGTATGTCAATTTGTATGTGCGACCTATTTCTACTTGAGTTACGAATTTTTCAACACCCCATATATCCCTCCAAGGACACGGAATTGGGGACGCTTTCGTAACAACCAGAGGATAACCTTCTCGGACTCTTCCAACACCTCTGTCGAAGACTCAGACTCTGGCAACAATCCAAACATCTCAGGATCCGGCAACCGACCACACCCATTACTTTCCCCTGGTTTTTTAGGACGCGGCCACGGTCAACCACCACCTCCAAATCGCCCAGTCAGGAATCGCCAATATCAACCACAATTTGCAGGCGAACAACATACATGCAACCGATACTACCAATGGGGACCACCTCAGTGAGCATGCCTGACCCCGGAACGATGCCAGATCTCTCAATACCCATATTCAATTGGTCAGACCATGTGTTGAGCCATGATGAAACTATCCTGCTCTCACGAGGACTCACATTTGTACCAACTGAACGCACCAACTACCTTGAACTTCAAACAGATCTACTGACATTTTTCAGACGCATAAGATTAAACCAATTCTTTTCTGACTAACCTGATTCTCCCAGCACACGGACATCACCATTCCGTCCACCTTCAACCTTCAATCCTCCCTCGCATGCTATGCCACCAGAAATGTTAGCATTCAAATGCCTGGTGATTAAGGATGTCATGAATCTCAAGTCTCAATCTCACTACATTCCTTACAATCTTCCCTTTTGTGAGAAACAAGCGCTGATGTCACTGAAAAATAACCCCAGGATCATCATCAAACCAGCGGACAAAGGGGGCGGAATTGTAGTCATGGACATCAATAAGTATGAACAAGAGATACAGCGCCAATTGGCCAACCATCGCCATTACCGACCCCTCACAAAGGATCCACTGGATGACATAAGATCCAAAATACTAAGTGTCACCAGTCATGCAAGAGAACTAAACATTATCACCAAGAAAGAGAGCGATTTCTTGAATAACCCCCGCCCCCGGATCCCAGTCATATATGTCTTGCCTAAAATCCACAAGGACAGTACTAATCCCCCAGGACGCCCCATTGTTTCCGGCTGTGGGTCCATCCTAGAACCCTTGGGGAGATACATCGACCCAATCATCAAGGAATTTGTTCCCATTACAGATACCTATATTCGCGATACAATGGATCTGATTAATACAATAGAAGACAAACCATTTGACACCACTTCTCAACTACTGGTCAGTATGGATATCGAATCCCTCTACACCAACATTCCCCATGACGAAGGACTACTAGTCATCAAGGCTCTACTTCAAGCAAGACCACAACCCGCCCAGATACCAACAGACTTTATCATGGACTTGTTACGAATAGCCTTACAAAATAACTACTTCCTCTACCATGACTGCTACTATCTCCAAATCAAGGGAGTCTCAATGGGCGCTTGTTTCGCCCCTAACTTTGCAATACTATTCGTCCACAATCTGGAGAAAACATTAATTCTCACCCCCACCAATCCCCATTTCTTACACATTAACATCTGGCGTCAATACATTGACGATATCCTGCTCATTTGGAATGGGACCTCAACAACACTGGAACCCTTCATTGCTTGGCTTAATCAAGCACAAGAACATATGAGATTCACAAGCGAGAGTACAACCAACGACCTCGCTTTTCTGGATGTCACCATCCATGCAGAAGATGGCAAGTTGGGAACCATCCTATATCGCAAACCTACGGAGAAAAACACTCTTCTGCATTACTCCAGTTATCATCCACGGGGACTACGAGATGGACTTCCATACGGTCAATTCTTACGTATCAGACGTAATTGTAAGTGGCGAAAAGACTACTTTCGAGAAGCTGAAGTCCTTACTAACAAAGTAGTCCACCGTGGCTACCCCCGCCGACTTGTCACAAGAGCAAGGAAAAGAGCATGGTACTGCCACCGGGACCACCTCCTCACACCACAACCAAAGAAACCCATGATAAGAATTCCATTTGTCTCCAAATTCAGTCCTGATAGCAACCAAATGAATAAAATCATCAAGAAAAACTGGACTATACTTCGCCCACATGAACAATTCCAAAATGACCCACTCTTCTCCTATCAACGCGGGAGAAACATTGCCAGCCACCTTGTGCATGCCATCACTTGGCCCCAACCGCCCGCTGCCAAACACACTATAGCTGTGGCCTGGGGTCTTGATCCGGTCATCGGACACTACAGATGCCAAAACTGCAGTGTTTGCGAACTAACATACAACACCAAAGTATTCACTGACAACGGGCGCACATACAAATTGACATACCATACCAAATGCAGAACACAGAACTTAATCTATGCCATTAAATGCCCCTGTGACCTAACATACATAGGTCAAACAACTCAAATGATTAAACAGCGCATCATACAACACAGGAGCCGGATGAACTGCAAAGTGGTCAGCCATTTCCTCGGAAGGCAACACTTAGATTCTGATCTCAGATGGCAAGTAATTGAGAAACCAGTACTCCCTATTTGCGGCGGCGACATCAAAGCACTCCTTAACAGAGCGGAGTGCAAATGGATAACTCTCTGAAATTCGGTCCATCATGGACTAAACACTATCGATGAATGGAATAGTACGGTCACCACCTAATAGTCCTTCACTCATTGGCATTCTGTCTGAATTGACTCTATACCTGTCCTTACATCTGGGAGCGACCACTAACCATGCCTTGCTCCCTCTGATACACTTCCACGGGTGTCATTTATTAGACGTCTAAATGCGTACACCCCGCTAGTGCTTCACAACCCTTTTGTCCCCTGCACCATCCTCTGTGCATTCAAGCCTTCTAAGGTTTCGTCTAAGCATGTAATTGTTTAATTGTTTTTAATTACGCTGTTGTTCCCGCATGCCGTATATTGAGTGACAGGCTTTTGTCACATGTGATACTACAACTTTGATCTCGGTTCTGACATATGCGCTCCTTGTACCACATTGTGCTAATGCACGACCATATTCCGCTCTCCCTCACGCTTCATCGACCAATAGGCATCTTCGTACTCATCGGCATCAAATGCTCAAATATGTGTGTTCCTCTTCGTTATAATAACGTTTCTCTCTGTTGTTTCAATCATGGCTCCTTGCCCCCTTGAGCCAACCCACCCCCCCTCACTCATCACGCCCACTGTCCCGCCCTTCCATCGCTCCCCTGCCCCCTACCGCCCTCCCCCCCACGTCACTATCCGCCGCTACCAATCCCCCTCTAGCATCCAACGCGGAAGTCTTCTGCGTCCCGCCTCGCTGTCGTAAACACCGACTGGATTCACTCTGACAGGGACCTCAATTTACCCAGGTAATCATCCGTGCCTTCCCCTACCATAGGCGCTTAAACGCTCTCCACCCTCAGTTGCCCACGGAACCTCACCGACCTCCTCCCTTTTTCCTTTAGGTCCTGCCACGCGTACGATCAACACGATCGCCCAGACAAACCTGAAGCCTGACCTCGGCGCTCGCGTTTGCCCGAATCAGGTTAGTAATTGCTCTCACCTTTCCCTTGCCTCAAGTCTCGGACCATTCTGGCCCCTATTCATCTGTACCGTTATTCTTCCAGATCTGGCCAGGAAGACTCACCCCTACTTCGCAGATCCTCACCCAAGATCCACGCAAGTTAGTATCCTTCTCTCTGTTTACTCCCTTCTCCGAAATACATCGCCCCCTGGCCACTTCCTGATTTTCCATTTTGTTACAGATTTGATCAGCAAGACGCTTTGCACGCTTGCCTCTCTCCAGGGACCCAGTGCCGCACATCCTCCTGTCACCATTACTCAGGTACTTGGAGGGCCTTCATTGTCCCGCTAGCGTTCTTTTCCACACCCACCGCCCCTTCCAACGCTAACCACGTCCCCACCACACGCATTCTCCCCGTCTGAGCTACTCAGACTCTGCACTTTATCAGTCCCCCTCGTTCCTTACCTTGCCGTTTCTTCCCACCTTGTGCACACCTTCCCACACCCAGCCCTTCCCTCCTCCGCCTCACGCCACACTGCTCCCACGTCCCTTGCCCCACCCGCCGCTCCTGATTCGAGATCCCTCTGGCCGCTCTAGGAGTCCTGGATTCCTTCCCTACCCTGGTCCTCCCTCTCCGCCCAGTCATTCAACATGCTTCCGTTCACACCCACCTGTTCTGGCCCCTGGTTTGCTGATTAGAGTTTGCTTTCCCCCTTCTTTCCTCTCCTGATTTGTCCCTTTTGCCCCGCAGCACTACTACTAAAGACAACCATGTCCTGATGACGATCCCAAACAATTGAGGATCGAAACGCCGTCGACTCTACAGCACATTAATTGGCACATTCTCTACTGTGGCTGTTTCTTAATCGTGAATTGAACACCTAAGTCACTTGATTTGTTCCCTTCACCCAGCCACCCACTGTATGATATCTCTATGTTCACATTGCGCCGTTCATGCTGTCCTTCTCACCACTTGCGTCGATACTGTTCACTTGTACACCTTTTGAGGACCAAGTATAATTTTGGTTGTCATATGATTTGTCTAATACAGTGCTGCTCCAACTGTATAAATATGACCCTGTTTATTATTCTTTTCTAAATACATTTTGAGTAACTACACAAGACCAATTGAGTAGTTGTCTCCTTTATTTCTGTTCGTGTAATGCTTTTTGCATACATATGTAACTGCCTACTGAATATTACCTGTTGGGATATTGTTTATTGTTCTACCTCCTTACCCTGATCCCGACCAGGTCTATGGGTTTGACTCCTGTTCCACTTTACTAGAAAGAAAGGAGCAATTTACTGTAGGAGTGAATATGTGGTATCTAATGTGGAATGTCCTTACGAATAGCATTATGTGGGAACCACTGTCTTACAGGTGCTAAGCAGATACTCCAGTATGTGAGTGGGGGGAAAACGGCAAAACCTTTTCCAGTTCAGACAAGGATAGGATAGGGGAGCAAATTAATGGGTAGTATGGGTCTTTTAGTGCTCAGGGAAGGCTATCTTTAAGGGGTTTTAGGGTTCCCCAAAGGTTATCATTAAGGGGTGTATGGGTTTCTAGGGTTAAGGAAAGTGCAGCTTTGAGGGGTAGAAAAGAGTTTTTAGGGTTCACGAAGGGTAGTAGTAGTAGGCTGTTAGGGTGCAGGTAAGGGTAGCAATAAGGGGTTGTGAAGGGTTTTAGGATTCAAGGAAGGGCAGCATTGAAGGGTAGTTAGGTGTTTTAGGATTCAGGGATGGGTAGGCAAATTTAGGATAAGACATACTACCAAATTCGGGACAATGTGAAGTAGTTTGAGATGATATTTTGGAATGCCCATATTGAGGATGTTACAATAGTCCAGTCATGCTACGGATTACTGGAGGCGAAGTCTGGAAACAGTTTTACAGGGCATTTTAAGAGTAGGAAAACATATGTCTCCATTCTGTGATTTCTTGATTGGTCATGGCAAGATTATATTCAGGAGCGATTCCAATTTTTTTTATGAAGTTGACAGGAAAAAGTGCTCTTCCAAGTTCTTGGGTCACCAAGCGGAGGACACGACAGATGGAGTTTACCGAATATCATCACCTCAGTTTTGTTCCCATTTACACCAAAGCTGGAGTCAGATCCATCATGCAAAAGCAGACATACAGTTTTGGAAATTTATTTGGGTCTAGTGGAAATTGTGAGAGCTAGAAATGATCAATTAGAGTATCAGTGTAGTGTGCTACTTTGATTCAATTATTTTTTTACTAGAATGGCAGGGAATAGACATATAGGTTAAAAAAGGTGGGAGCAAGTGTAGAGCCTTGTGGGACTCTGCACACTTTATAGAAATATCCAAGGATAGGAAATTGTTCTCCTGATTTAAGAGCCTTCCTTCTACACAAAATAAATCTACTGTTGAAGGCGTCCACACTAGCAACCATTGAGCAGCACATGTTGGCATTGCATTGCACTCCCATGAGGTACTTTCCATCATTTTACAATCTAATTAGCAACTACTTTGTGCAAAATATGACTAAAACAGAATAAAAAACTGAAGGGCTCCAGAGAATAAATGCACACTCCATTCTTTTTTTAGAAATTGCAAATTAAACTCTTCTCAAGAAAGGAGTTAAGTGTCTAACCACACAAGCAAAAGAGAGCAAGCCACTTCGAAATCTGCATCAATAAGGTCAATAACACTTTAAATAGAAAGCATGTAAAGGTTGCACAAGAGACAGTTCATTTATTTTATCGTTTTTGTAAATCACTGCATACCACCTTCCGTTTTCTTAGAGTGTTCACGGAGGACTATGGACATTAAAACACCAAAGATCAAGTAAGTCAATAGGTTAAATGAGACAGAGGACAGGAGCCTATCTCTCTTTTCAGCACATAACTGATGACAAAGCCGTAAACTGGATAGAACACAAAAGTTGTATAATTAATCTTTGATGACAAGACAACCAGCCAGTCTTAGGTGCCTGATGAGCTGAACAGCAAGTAGACAGTAATGAATATAGTTCAACTGCTACATAGCCACTTAAATGTAATAAAGACAAGGTTATCCCTATAACAATGTAAGTGTTCGAAAGATTTCCTGAATCTTTGTGCTTCAACCCTGGAGTCAGATTATTTAACAGAGAAGCCATTCATATGGACCTTCTGCCAAATTTCTGACAGATGGAGTTGAGGTTTTCGGACCTTACGCATCTTGTTGGTTGCTAAGGATGGAATTTGAATTTTATTACATTTGCATAGTTACTTAAAACAATTGCAATACGAGTTTCAGATAATACAATAAAATCATGATAAGATAAAATTACATATTTGTAAAAATTCATAGCTCCTTAAAAAGGTTAAAACAGTTAAATTGCTCTCAGGTAAAAATTGCTTTGTTCTTCATACACATACTTCTCAATGTAAAATATGAATTCTGCCCGCCTTCATACTCTGTCTGGGCGGTACTACTATCCAAAAGGAGACTTATGGAAAACCCAGTCCAAGTGCTGATATGGACATGGCTGTTAAGGAGTAAGGCAGCTTGACAGTGTAGTCTGGGCAAACATGTAGAGCTTTGTGAATGAGGCATAGGATTCTGAACTGGTAGTTATTAATGCCAGCCGTAGGAAATACTTCAGTGCAGGTGAGATATGATTTTCTTGTATTGTACTGAATATCAGAAGAGCAACATGATTAGTTAACTCTGTAGTCTCTAGAGAGATTTATTTGAAGTCCTCCGTGGATTTCTTTATAGTACTCCAGGATTTACTGGACCACTGCAAAATAACTTGGATTTTCCTTGGAGAGGCAGGATTCCAAAAAATGATGTAGGTGGTGGAAGGTTGATTTAAACAGTATTAGTTAATTGGGCTAGGAATGACAGTTCCAAACTCCCAAATTAGTGGCATATTCTACATGCAATGGAGTGGAACTCTTAGATGTCAGCCAAATTACAGGACAGAGAGAAGGGATTAAGTCACCAAAATGCAAAAGTTTATTCTTGTTCACATTGAAACATAGGCATTTTTTTGCATCAAGTGCTGGACCGGAGATAGGCAGAAGGACACATTGACAAGATCTCCAGCATCATCTTCATGCTTGAGATTAATCAGAATGTCACTGGCATACACTTGATAACCAATGTTGTGCAACTAAAGAATCTGGATAAGCAGAGCCATGACGACATTGAGAAATATAAGACACAGGCAGACACTTGATGTAGCTATGTTAGCCATTTGACTTTATTGAGACTAAAGGCCCAGTTTGACTTGTTGTGTGTTATTTAGCAGGAAGTGAGTGAACCATTGGAGGATCATTATCGACAGGCAGCTCAATGGACTTCAGGGGAACGGAAAATACCAATGGTCTTGCACTGCTTACTTACACTCACCTGGTCAGTAATCCGATTTGTCCTCCATAGTCAATTTATACAGTGAAAACATAACATATGCACTCTTCATTGTTGGATTAATATTGTTCAACTGAAAAGGAGTTCTTTTATTTAATTGCTCTACACCACTGCAAATAATATTTAGCATTGTGCAAGTCACAGGAAAGGTTTATTTCTCTCTAATGTTTAGGAGTGTTGTCTCAGTTCCTTGTTGATGTCAGAAGCTGACCTCAAGATCCTTTTGAAGGCTGTTTGATTCCAAGTGAAGTGAAAGTGATCAGATCAAGAAAAAATACCAAATATGGATCCTGCATTAGATAATGACACTCTTTGATGCTGATCCAATCAAAAGACCAGCGTAGTTGTTGGACAACAGCAGTATAAGACAGTGGATTGTTGACTATATAAAGAACTAGGTAATTGCCAGGAAGCAGTGCACCAAAGTAAACATGGGCCCATTCTATGAAAAAGCAAGATGCACAAATGATCCCACATGGATAGTTTCTTCAGTGCTTCTGGACATTTGTGAACAAAGGATTTATCAGATAATGTGATGAAGCACATTAGTTTAAATCAAGTGAAATGTAGGAGAAAGCCTGAAATGAATTATAGCGCATGAATTCGGTCCTTTATGGTGCTGTTAATGTTTTTAGCTAATGCTTTTGAACATGTGTCATCAGCTACTCATTTCCCCAAAACTTAATTGGGGAGAGGGGGGCAGGGTGGAAAGAATTTCCTTAACCATTAGCCAGAGCTTCAGACACCATACAATACAGCTTCGAGGTAGATCCCAGCACAAGCTGGTGCTTTAAAAATGTTAACATAATTGCGTAATGGACAGTTTGATTGCAATCGCCTTGACTTTTCACCAAATTTAGTGCCACAATGTGAAGAAAAATATGCCATTTGCTACAACTATTCCCAGAAATAAATCGTTTGGGGATAACAGATAATTTCTCTTTCAACCCTGCCTTCAAATGCATTATATCTCGAACATACCTGATTCAGTGTTCTTCAAAAAGAGCTCTTCACCACATATTTTCCTATACCTCACTGGGGGATGACCAGAAAACACTGCTTGAAGGTCTCTAAATCCTTCTAATTTTTACCAGTGTGACATGACAGTCCAGTGCCAGAACTCTCACCAATGCTGCCGATATTGCACTGAATCGTGCTTCAAGACATTTTGTATATAGCATTAAGTATAACCCATGAATGTATCATGAGTCACGATGAGTCTTTTCTCGACATTCCAGGTGACCAGCCACCATAGTCAGACTCCCAAAAATAGCTGGGATGTTGGCCTGTAGAGCACAACAGCTTGCAAAACCAGCATGCACAATTCTCCAAACAAAATCCTCACTGTCCACAACAAACACTTTTTGAAGGTCAGTTGGGAAAGAATCCTACTGCCTTGTTATGGCTGTCCCATCACCTCACCATATGGAATGTATACTGAAGTAAGAGCAAGGGTGATGATGCTTCCCCTCCGTCCCTTTTGTCTTACTCCCAGACAATAAATGTACAAATTCACAGACAAGTAGCAGAGATTACATGAATTTCAAATTGCTCACACCTGAATAACACTCACTAATCTTTCTCCATAATAGAGCATGGGATTGGCCTTGCACAGGTAAAAATGAGGCACAAAAACCACCATCAGACATTGTGAAAGAGAAATAATATTTCAGGATAATCTGTTGAGCAGTGCGATTTAAACTCTTTATTGTAGCATCTACAATTAGATTGCGTTGTTGTTACGTACACTAGTCTTAATACGAGGAAGCATTTATTGTTGTATTGTTGTTAAGTTATCCTCAAGTGGCAAATCATTACGCTTTACCTTTTCATTTGTGTACTTTTAGGGAGGACTGTTGACGCAAAAATAGCCGAATCATTGCAGCAACGGACTTTTGAAAACAGAAACAGGGTATTGATTTACAGACACATTTATGTTTTCCCGAAATCGTCCATAAAGTTATGACCGTTTACAATTCACGTGTGACTTTCAAAACCCAGGTTCAAAGTCATTAACGTCTTTCATACTATTTCTATTAATATGTGCATGTCAAAAACCTTTTCAAAGTTAATGATGGCGATTTTCAAGCATTAAATCATTATGGTCAAAGGGCTAACAGTCTATTATTGTGTTAATTATGTACTTGCAAATTCAGATTTTGTACTTATGCACCTTAGAATCTGGTTTCCATTTTTGGGTGTACCCTTTATTGCTATAAACCGAACAGAAAATCTCTAGAAGTTTTTTCAACATTTTCCTTAAAACTCCAAGTCAGTTTTGTGTTTTTCCTCTACAACGCACCTTTCAATAAGAATAAAGTAAATTTATTTTTACAACCTTGGACAGAGGGAATGTCCTAGAAGGGGGGTCTTGCTTTGCAGCACTTAGGACATTTGCGGGACCAGGTGACAACCCCAATGAGACCGTTCAAAGCTGTGGTTGCTTGGCCAGCATATGCAAACCTACTAATTGGCAGATGTGCACTTCTTGGCTAGAGCATATGGAGGAGTACATCTGTATGTGGCAACCCTGTGTAAGTGTGCTCTATCGGCAGTGCTTCTATGATCCTCGCCGTCACACAGTCCATTATAAGAACTAGTGCACTATAAGCCTTTAATTAATGGTCCTCCAGCAATCAAATACATTTTCCTTCTGCAGAACAGTAAGTGCCAGATAGTTCAAACAGACAGCTCATCCAATGTTAATGTTTATACTGCATAAGGGCTGTTAAATCTAAAGGAATGATTTTGCAACCAAACACTTTACAAAATTAATTGATATAAATATGGTATGAAATTGTTTTTATATTTGCACCGTATACATACACAAGCACTGGCAATGCCAAAATGGTTGGGATTTAAATAAAAGTACCTTGTCCGTCAATGATGGGCTTTAGAATTCATGAAATCATCATCCATGCACCCTGTCATTCATCTTACCACTCTCGTAAATTCATTCATCCACTTATACAAACACAAAATTCAACAACATATACAAGATAGAAGAGTAAGAGTAGAAAAAGAAAACATGCTGCCACCTAAACATGGCAGGCATAAGCTTGCAATAGCATAGTTACACTTAGCAGTAGATGGCTGTCCTACAATGGTGTTGTGCATGGGGTTTTGTGGGTTTGAAACTCTAGCATGACTGTCTCATTTACAATGCATTGGCCATCTTAAAATAGTAAAACTGTGAAACTATGGAGAGTGCCGTTCAAAAGCGGTGGCCTGGTCAAGATATTGGGTCCTCACAAGATCGGCACACTGCAGAGGAAATGAACGGTAAGCAAGCAGACTTAGTTCTAGGAAGTGCTAGTATGCTTTAAAATTAATTAAAATAAAAAGATGAGAAGGAAAGAAATGAGACATATAAATGGAAAATAAAGGAATGGCCTACAAATCCTGCCACTGAATCACACTAATTTTGAGGAAAATATACATGTGATGAGAAAAAGTCTGTCACACCGACGGTAAAAGAGCCAACGTCTGAAGTGGCTGACCCATTGCCGCTAAATGTTATCATGGATGCAAGTGGAGTGCTTCAGACATTGACTCTATTGCAAAAGCTCCATTGACCTGTGGGAGACACAGCATTTTTCTGATGTGACCTTTTTTTATCATTATAGGCACACAACTGCCAGTATTGCTGGGAGCTGTAGGGGGAGCCCCAGTGCCCCTGCTGGCTCCCCAGCTTGAACCCAACATAGTGCTGGCAGCAGCAAGCTCTTTAACTTTGCTTCACTGTCAAGAGTAGCATTTGTCACTGCTCCCGCCCGTCCGGGAGCAACGTTGTGTTCCTTGTCCAGGAGAGTGGGGGCAGGGTATGCCCACACTCACCTGGTCAGAGAACTGCAGGGTATAGAGGGTTGGGGTCTCCTTGACACTGCAACTGTTATCATGCTCCGGGGGATGGGTCTGGAGGGGGTTGGGGTCGGTCTACGTTTCGGAGTGTAAGGCTGCATGCTCTCCTCCCCTTAAGGTAATTATCAGTCCTAGGGAATGAGGTTCCCATGACCTGTGCAAGGCTTAGGGAGGTAGGCTGTGTGCCCCCTACCCATAATGTCATAAATGGCTCTGGTGGTTGGGATCCCTGGGTCCTGTGCAAGGCACGGTGGGGAGGAGGGGAGCACATCCCAGCCCTAAATATGAATACCTCCGCCCTGGAGGATGGGTCCCAGGGCTTCAAGAAGGCTCGGGGTGCATGCCCCAGTGCATTTAAATGAATAGTGCAACAACCTCCTTGGCCTTGGCCCACCCAGGGGTGGGGAGGGGGTAGAAAACAGTTTTTTTTTCTCTTTTTTTTCTTTTTATGTACCCATTGATCAAAATAGGTTTTTCACACCGTTTTCCTCCACCAGCCCTAGGTGTCAGGGTATCTCTATCCTGACACCCATATGTTTTTATTCTTATTTTGTCAGAAATCCTAAAATTACAACTGGCACATCTTGGTTGATGTGGTGGCAGGCAATCCAGAGATTTGTTAGCTCTGCAGAAACTTTCCGGCGTAAAATATCTATACATTTTGAACCATCATTTCTTAAAATCTGCTGAACTGATTCACACCAAATCATAAAAAGCACGCTTTCTGCCAAATTTTCAGTGATTTTGGTTACCACTGTGTCAAATGTTCCCACGTGGAAAAGAAGCTTAGGTAATCCACCGATCTCCCCTTGACTGATCGCCCTGAAACATTCCAGGAAGGAGCTGTGGTAGATGAACATTTTTTAATAACATTTTGTGCAGATTTGTCAAACTGAGCTAAAGTGAAAACCAAACCAAAAAATGCAATTCCTATGGGAAAAATAAATTGAGTTACTGGTTGAGGAGGGTAAATCCCAACTCTAGCAGCAATCACAATCTCTGTTAGAGACAAACACAAGAAAGCCCCAAATTAACCTTTGGTTAACACTCTGGTAGCTTGACACAAAAGCAGTCAGGTTTAACTTGGAGGCATCTGTAAAGTATTTATGCAGCACTTCCAATAGTCAAAGTGAAAATACAACACAAGAAAAATCCCACACCAAGTTAGAAAAATATGGTAAACTGTAGTAAATTATTTGACAAATGCAAAAAGAACAATTGATAGACAGAATGCAGAACAATGTCATTCACCCCAGTACAGAGATCTGGGCCTAAACCCATCGTTTTTTTGCTCACCATGCCATTCCAGTTTGGACCCAGCCATATGCAAATCAGTCTCGGCCCTGCACCCAATAGGAACAGTCCAGACCAGGTCCTCCCTGGATTGGAAACAAGCATCCTAGGACCGGTTTTGGGCTTTCAGCCCTCATCAGCCAGAATAGCTTGACTCCAGTGGTATGGAGAGCACGGGACCCACGTCTGGGCATATCTGTCCCACCCGGGGTGACAAATGCAAAAAGAACAATTGATGGACAGAATGCAGAACAAAAGTGGGTGCTTGCTTATAGTATGTAATTTAATTGCATTCAATTGGCATACACTCATAGTCAGGCAGGTACTTACAGACCCAGCAACACTCTCACAAAAGCACTTATGTACCCGTCACTCACACACCCATAAAACCATTCACAAATCCATTTACTCACCTCCACATCCATTTTTGAGTCAAGGTTCATGGAGGGGGCACCCCTGCAAGGTACGTGGAGCCCCTGCTCTGGACTCAATCAGGAGCTCTTGGACAGAGTACTTTGCTGAGGGGCACCCTGGAGCTGGGCCCCCCAGCACCACGAGGGCTGCAGGTGCCTGTGTTATGCCACTGGTTGGGTATTAGTTTGTCCTTACCGTCTGGGAGAAAAGTCAGCTGAATGCAATCTGCACCACAGGAGGACGCGCCAGGGTCAGTGAGAGAAATGGCGACCACAATATGCAGTCATAGACAGCCTACGCGCACTAGTGTTTTTCCAAACACCACGTGGTCTGCCGGAATCACAACCCAAAATACTCAAAATGGCCCTGTGACTCGGACACACTAAGATGCGGTCGCACCTGGGACTAATAGGTTCTAAAAGACGGAGGGCTGCCGAGCTAAGTAAGTGTACCTTAATCTTTGTAACAGACCATGACCACCTTTTCCTTTGGGCAGATGCAGAGTAGTAGTCAGTCTATACTTACAGACCCACGAAGAAACAGAAGTACCCAAAAAATATATTTTAAAAAATAGCATTTGTTTAATTACATTAAAAAAATTAATAAACTTTACAGCAAGTACATATGTGATTTTTATATTTTAAATGTGTATAAAGTATATTTATAAAATAAAAAATGTCTACATTTAAAAATTAAACTAAATTAAAAATCGAAATAAATTGTAATGCACTTAGAATACAAAATAAACCCTACAAATTAACTAAAACAAAACTAAACATTAGAGGGACAGAACACTTTAGAAATGGAATTTGAACAACCTTAGCAATTCACTGAAAAAAACAGAGGTTACAGGGACTTTATGACTAAGCTCAGATTTTACACACATAAAACCATAGGAATTCAGCAGTTATAGTTACCTGAGCCAACTATAACTTATGGCCCCGCAATGCACTGCTTATGATATCAAATATTACATCACTCATGACATGGTCATGGGGAACCCATCAATAATTTTGAAAGGCCCAGGAGGATGGGGTCCCCTGGGCTACAACAGCTATATGCTGATCAGTCAATCATCATCATCTTTTTGTGTTGCTATAGTCGCCATAAATGGGAAGGGTATGCCATGGATTCAAGCTAACCTGGCTGATGAGGGGTGATACCCCAAAACTGGTCCCTGGGGGCTTGTTTTCCAGTCCAGGAAGAGCCTGGACTGGCAATTCCGACTGGACTGTTCACATGAGGAGAAGGGTCAAGACTGATTTGCATATGGCTGGATCCACACTGGGGTGGCATGGTGAGCAAAATAATTATTTAACCAACATCTGCGACTGAAGCTGACTGATTGACAATGGTCAGCATTCCATCCATCATCTTTTTGTGTTGCAAATATATCCATCCATATGTCAGTCCTTGCAATTATGTGCTCCAAAAGCCCCATTATATTACAGTCAATGCCACCTGTCCAGGTATGTTATAGTCAATCCCATGTAATCAGCTATCAACCAAAAATCTATGAGCGCCACAATACACCCAGACATGCATCATAAAGCAGGCAATACCAGACAACTAGTAATACTTATACGTCAGTCAATACCACTCTCTGCCTATGCGCATTTCACAGGCCAGTCAATGTTATGTTATTTATCCTTATAGAGCACTTGAATGCCCATAGGCATCTTGGAGCTGAAAACCCCCAACATACTCTCAAAGAATTCCTAATTAATGGAAAATAACTATGTTTTCAGAGTTTTCCTGAAGAGCAGGAGACTGTGCATCATTTAAAAAAAAAAAGAAAAAGGAGGAAGATAATTCCAGGCTTTAGTTGCATTAAGCACAAAGTCTCTTCCTCCCCAGGTAGCTCGCTTGACGCTGGGCACTAGGACATTTTTGACAGATGGTGATTGTAAAGGTGTGCCTTGAACATACCTGATAAAACTCTTGGGGCCTTCATCATGCAATGCTTTGAAAGCAATGCAAAGCGATTTAAAGAATATCCTTTCCCTTACAGGTAACCAGTAAAGCTTCCTGATCGTTTTAGAAACAAAATGGTAATTTGGAATTTTCAGGAGCAGCCTGGCCGCCGCATTTTGTTCAGTCTGGAATTTGTTGAGCACATGCTTATTGGGCATTCAAACAAAGGTCATTGCTGTAGCCAATCTTAGCTAGCACTAGAGCGGTGACTATTGTTTTCTGTAAGTATACCCGAATGAAATGTAGAATCTTCTTGATCAATCTCAGTGTATGGTAGGCAGTGGAGGCAAGTGCATTCGCCTGGTCATGATATGAGAATTTATCATTAATTATAGCGCCAAGATTCTTGGCAGCTTTCATGAGTGTGTGGAGTGGACCCAACTCAGATGGCCACCAAGTAGAAGACCAGAAGGATGGCTGATGATCAAAAATCAGGACTTCCGTCTTTTCAGAATTAAGTTTTAGGCAGTTGCTGGACATCCAGGAACAGAATGGTGCATACATTGACAGAAATCTGCTTCAGTCTCACTCTCCTCCAAACCAAAAGTGACTACAAATTGGAGTATTATCTGCATAAGATGTTAGTGAGAAGATACAGTTCTGCCAAAGGAGTAACATAGATGTTAAACAATGTTGGGCTAAACAAGAACCCTTGGGGGACCCTGCAAGACAGACAGTAAGTATCTGAGACAACTTGCCCACCTGGACAGACTGCTCCAGACCACTAATAAAAGAATTGAGCAGCTTCCATGCATTGCCTTTTGCTCTAATCCAATCTAGGATTTCCATCAGCAGTCCATGATTCATGGTTCAAAGGCTGCTGATAGGTCAAACAGAATAAGTGCAGCTCTACCACTCTAACTTAGAGAAGACCTACTCTCCTCAGTGGTTTTAATGAGTGCGGTGTGAGTATTGTGCCCAGCAGAGAAGCCAAACTGGGTATCATCCAAGTGATTAATATTAGCCTGAACATGAGACACACATTGTTTCTTCATGACTTTCGATTAATTTGGGGTAAGCTCAAGATAGGACAATAACTATTAGGATCTAGCGGATCAAGGGAGAATTTTTTGATGAGAGGCAAAACAGAGGCTTTTTTCCCCAGACAGAATGAAAAGAACCAGGACTACAGATAAGTTGAACGATGTCAGATAGACTAGAAGCAATAGTCTCAGCCGCCATCGTAGCAAACACGGTCAGGCATCATACAGAGGGCCTAATTTAGATGTCTTAATCAGATACAAGACCTTAGCTCTAGAAGGAGGAGAGAACTCGTGGCAATGTTCCCAAAAGTGAGCACACTGGTTCAGGGCCACCCTCTCATCCACGGGTCCAAAGACCAACAAAATAGAGATCAGCACTGGAACTGAAGTAAAATAAATCAAGTTTATTAATCACTCATGAGTGGGACCACCTCCACACAACACTCTCAAGTACTGCAGGAGGTAGTACCCTGAACTCACAGACCATCGTCTCTATATACTCTTTTTCTGCAATGTAAGCATTTGGACAGAAATGGAAGGAGCACGTTTACAAATAGCTATCAGCAAACAAGGGCAGATGGATAACCACTTGGTCAGCAAACAGGGAGGGGGAGCAGGAATGCTTCTGGCAGCAGTAAACAGTCAACAGGTAACATCTAAGACCAGGTGTACCAGCAGCTACAAACCCCTAGCACGTACATTGCTTAGCCATGGCAGGAGGTCACGTAAAATAGATGACACAAGTAGAGTGAAAAGGCAAACAGCAGAGTACGAAAGAATTACGAAGTAAATGAAATGGACACCACAGTCAAAAATGGCTGTAGCTTATGCTAAGTAAAATATTACACGTTTCGACAAACTGACTGAGAATGCTATCCAAAACAGCGCCAGCAGAAGATTGCAAGTTCAAATCGGAAGTGGATGACAACGTAGAAAAATGTTTGTACACATCTTCGACTTTACAATGAGAAGCATCTGCCACTGCGTTACAAAAAGATTGACTGAGATTATTAGAAACCGTAGTTGTATCAGTTGTCAGTTTTTTCACAGTGGCAAAAAGTTCTTTAGAAGAATTTGCAGCTGCTTGAATTTTATTTGTAAAATAAGCAGTCTTTTCCATTTAGGATCAAGGATTATTAGCTAAACACTTTTTATAGTTGACTTTTTCTGCTTCAGAGTAGCTAGCTCTCCATTTTTCACTCCTGTCTTTGACAGCGTTCTTTTGACGCTCTGAGCTCAGGGAACCATGATGCTGATATATTATGCCAGGGCCCTCATCAGGAAGGCACAGCAGCTTCTACCATCCATTGCCCCTGCCAGCGCTTTCAATTACTCTAACAACACAACTACTAATCATCAAACTCCTACAAGTGTAACAATTCATACTATTCAGGGCCTCCCAAAGCTAAAAGATTGGCTTGGGTGGCACATATTAGTGATTACTAATGTATTTTAATTAATAAACAATGGTCATACCCAGATTTGGCAGATAGCATCACCCTGTGGCAGACAGTCACAGGCACCAGTGCTAAGTATTAAGTGCCTGTGCCGAGCACCAGAAACCACTGGCTCAAATTAAGCACTGCTTTTTATCCTGGTCCTTTTAGTAGGTATCAGTGTTACAATAGCAGAATCCAGCCAGTGTGTATAGTGCTGAAGGGCGGATTCAGGGTCGACCGAGTAACTAGGAAGGGAGTATAATAATATTTGGTCAAAATGATCCACTTGAATCTTATGCCACGCATGAGAGGAGGTCCAAATCGGGCAAGTTGCAAGACCAAGCTCTTCTTGACTATGTTTCACATGGAAGAGAATAGCACTAATTTCTGTCCAGAGGAGCGGGCGAGTCTGTTTACCAACGATGAATTATTTGAAGACATGCCATCTAAGTTGTGGCCAGTCCAGTGCGTGGGGCCTACTACCAGCTGGGGCGGACCTAAAGCTAACAAAGTTTGAAGCAGGGCAGCTGTATCACCCTCAGCAAAAGCATCTTAGTGAAAATGAAAATTGCCTGGTATCGAGTGGCAAAATATTGCCTACATATAAGCTGCTAATCTTGTGTGCAAAGTAGGAGCATGGTCCATATGGACGGTAAATTAATGATCCTTTGAGGAGCTGATTTTAGAAACTTCAGCAGAAAAATACATAACTTCAGAGACAGAGGAAGATAAAGGATTACAATGAACATTCAGAGTGGTTTTGTAAAAGACAGTGATTCTGCACCAATGACAGTGATTCCACACCCCTCGTTCCTACATGATCTTCTCTCAAGCTTGCATAACCATCCGGGATAGCTACCAGCTTATCCAGACTGGCAGCTGCGAATGCCCATGTCTCTGTCACAAAGACCTATGAGGGATTATACCTATTTAAAAAGAGATTAAACTCAACGATATGCTTAAAACAAAGACCAGCATTATTAAGAGCACAAGAGAGGTGTATGACGGGTCTGACCTGCAGGACATGTGGCTTAGACTGATGGCTAATGTTATATTTTGAGTCTGAATTGTATTTGTGCCGGATATGCCTAGAAGTGCTTCACAGGACTTGCACATAAAGTCACTTTAGATCTGAATGAAATAGGGCCAAATTGAAGACAACTTGAACACTCACCAGAGGGATTCAGCGCTAGCAATATATCCTGTGTGGAGCAGAGTCTAAAGCATGCATTTGGGCCAAAACTGGCAGGGGGTGCTGGCATTGGCTGTGATCCAGACATGTACATGCGCAAACTGGCTTGGTTATGGTGTGCCAGTGGCACAGACATGTTATGTGTTTGACTGAATAGCCCACAATAGAGCAGTGGGCGTGGCTAGGGCGTGGCTTGCTCACACTAACGCTGCAAAATACGAAACCCAAAACTAGTTGAGAAATACAAGTGTTAAAAGCCAGGGTGCAGTAATCCCGGACTCCTGTTTTAGGCTCCCTGGAGAACAGGAGACTACAGGGAACTCAATACAAACAAGAAAAAAAGTGATAAAAGCAAACACATAAAAGAATTCAAATGAAAGGGGATTGGACTTTCCAAAATGTCACCACTGCTGGGAGCCAGACACTTCTCAAAATATGGGAGGTAAACAAGCCACCTAGACAGAAATCAAATACAGTGAGTGAAAATCTCCTTGGAGCAATCATCTGCACTGACGCACTAGGTTTTTGACTAAATAGCCCGCCATAGAGCAGGGGGCGTGGTTTGCTGACGCTGTAACACTGCAAAACAATAAGCCAAAAATGAGTTGGGGAAAAAATGTGGTAAAAACCAGGGTCCAGCGACCTCCAACTCCTGTCTGCCATTTGCCAAGTATGCCATATACAGCAGAGATCCCCTGTTTTCAAGTTTGTCTTCTACGCTAGTCAATAGAACCCTCATCCCTACACACACTTTTGCACACATCTGGACAAATGGAGGAGAGTATACATACGCACTTACACACACACACAAACACACAATGGGATATGGTTGCTTAAGGCCTATCCTAGGGGTGATATGTGTATTAAAATGGAAGGTTTAGGCATGGCAATAGGTGTATTTTGAAGGTTGAAATGTCAGTTTAAACCTGCACACACAGGCTGCAATGGCGAGCCTAAGGCATGTTGTTAAAAGGCTACTTAAGAGGGTGGCACAAAATGTATATTAAATATATATAATCCCGTGGGCATAGTGAAAAAGAAGTGTGGGGGGGCCCCAATCCCCCGCACACTGTCCCGGGGACCGCCACCCCTGGGGCAAAGTAATTATTTTACACCTCTCTGGCGCATACTGGAGGCTCCTGGTGGGCTAGTTGGCCCCCAGGGACCCCCAGTATGCAATGGAACTTAATCCCCCAACTTATAACACTCTACAGGGTGCATTTGCACAGTGGTGAAGGTAAGGGGCGGGACTTGAGTTGATGTGAGTGCAAACATGCCCTGAGGCGCGTTTTAAGTTGGGGAATTAATTCCTGTTCAATCCAGAGGTCCCCTAGGGGTCAACTAGTCCAACAGGTATCTCCAGTAAGCGCCACGGAGCTGTGTTGCAGAGTGTTGTAAAAAGGGGGTGTGCCCTTTGAACACCTCTCTGCAACACAGCTGCCTGGCGCATACTGGAGGTACCTGGTGAGCTAGTTGGCTCACAGGGGACCTCAGGGTTGAAGAGGAATTAATTCCCCAATCTAAAATGCACCATAGGGTGTGTTTGCACACATGTTACCTCAGGCCCCGCCCCCTTCCTTCACTATTGAGCAAAATATTCCTGTAAATTCTGCCTAACTACTGATCCTGAAAAGTAATTCTAACCATACTAACAGTAACTTGAAAATCCTTCCATAGGCTAAAATTGACTGGTTTCACTTGAAAATTCTTCTAAGTGTGGAGTTTTGGAACTTAAAAAAAATCCTCTAAAATAAGCCGAACTACGAATTCTGATTTACTCACCTGTTATCTGGAGAGACTTCTGTGCTGCATGTTTCAGCTCACTACTATTCCTGAAAAGTAAATTTAACTGTACTTACCAGTAACTAGAATTTCCTTCCGTAGGATATCATTGCCTGATATATAAAATATATATAAATTAAAAAAATGAGTGATGTCACTGACCATGTCATGAGTGATGTAATATGTGACGTCATCAGCAGTGCATTGCACGCGCAAGTTATAGTGAGTCCAACTAACTATAACGTGGGAATTTCAATGGTTTTATGCGAGTAAAACTTCCAGCTAACTATAACTGGTGTGAAACCTATGGTTTTTTCAGTGAATTTAATAGGTTTTTTAAATGCTAATTCCTAACTATAACTGGTGTGAAACCTATGGTTTTTTCAGTGAATTTAATAGGTTTTTTAAATGCTAATTCCTAACTATAACTGGTGTGAAACCTATGGTTTTTTAAGTGAATTTCATAGGTTTTGTAAATGCTAATTCCTAACTATATATAGTGCCTCAAACTATGTTTTTTTCAGTGAATTTCATAGGTTTTTTAATAGCTAATTTCTATAATATTTTTTATAATAAATCCTATATTGTATATTTATGTAATACAATTTTTTTATGTATATTTTCCCTTTTTTTTTGCCTTGGTGCGCTCCCGGTGCGCGTACCGGTGAACACACCGGTAAGCGCAGTGTTATGGCGCGCCCCGGTGCGCGTACCGGTGAGCGTCCCGTTAGCGCCATTGGCGCGAACGAAAACATCATCGTGACGTATCGCGTAGTCGCGTGATGCGTCTTATGACGCACGGCGTAAGCGCACCCGGAAGCGCCCGAGCGCATACGATCGCGCAACGTAAGCGCCACCGGGCGCGCACCGTAAGCGTGTCGGGTCATGTGACCTGAAAATAACACTTTTCATTGGTTCTGAACAGTTTTGGTTTCCAAATGATGAAAGCCCAGGTCATGTGACCTGAAAATAACACTTTACGTTGGTTCAGAACAGTTTTGTTTTCCCGATGATGAAACCCCCCACCTTTTTTCCTCATTCTCACTTTGTTCTTTGAGTGAGGAAGACCTGCTTCTATTGATAGAGAAATGGCTACAGTAGTAGCAGCAGCTGGAGCATCGGCACCACCACCACCACCACCAGCACAAGGACCACCACAACATCACATTGGTGGTGAACAAGAAGAGGAGGAGGAGGAGGAGGAGGAGGATGAGAGAATGCAGTTCCTGCCTGAAGACAATCCCCCGTATAAACCAAAGGAGCACTTTATATGGGAGTTTTTTTAATTCCCAAGGGGTGCAAAGAAGGTAAACGCTGCAAAGGTGACCTGTCTCATCTGTTGTGCTGTACTATCCAGGGGGAACCCTGCCAAAAAATATTCATTTGGCAATCACACAATGATTCGCCACATGCAACGATTGCACCCCAATAACTATTCTGCAGCAGAGGTGAGAGAACTGTGCAGAAACTTTCCACAATCGTCTTCCAGACCCTCAAAAAGCCAAGAACCCACTCCATCGGGTCCAGAGGCAAGGGAGATGGTCCCAAACATACAAACCAAGTTTGGTAGATACAAAATTGTTTTTATACTTTGTGGAAAGATGCTTACTTATGGTGAGCAAAGTATTAATCTCATCAACCCTGCTGGTGACAACCACAAGTGTTCAAAGAAGCCTTAATTTTTTCCTGTTTTTTTTTGCTCCAGTTGAGCCGTTTACAATTCCGTTTTTTGTTTGTCCCCATAAAAAAATACAAAAAAAATATAAAATACTTCATAAAAGCCAAAAAAAGTAAAAAATGTTCAAAAAAACAATAAAAAAAATATAAACCAAAAAGAAGAAAAAAACAGTTCTTTTTAGAACTACCTCTAATTTATAAAAAAATGCTACATTTTTAAAAAACTCTTTCATTCTTTTTTCTCCAGTGCACCGGTGCGCGTACCGGGCGCTCCCCCCGCGAAAATCAAAAACATTTTTTTTTTGCCCCGCGGGGCCCTTTTATGGCCCCCACATCAAACCATGGGGGTCAGGGGGGTCTACCCTACCCCCTTTTAGTCATTTCCCCCTTTGTTTTTGCCACCTCTTGTGTCTCGATCCTACCAAAACACAAGATGGCGGCCGCTCCGGACTGTTTGGAATGTTGACAGACACCCGAGAGCCAATCAGCTTTCCGCTCGCGTACTCGCGTTGCGCGCTGGTACGCGCCCCGGTGCGCGTACCGGGGCGCGCTTATAGATATCTATATATTTTTTTGAACCTAAATTACTCAAAATCCACTGGAGCACATATCTTGAGACATAGCAAAGGCACATCGGGCTATCAGTCCCTACAATTTTGCCAAGTTTGGTGGGAATCCATTCAGCCGTTCGGGCCAAAAGTGAGTCCAACCGCCCTATGGAAATTAACATGGGGAAAACATGTTTTGGGACCCCCCTTTTATCTCGGCCCCCGCTTGACAAATCCCCCCCCAAACTTTCAGGGAAGGAGCGGAGCGGGCCATCTTCTTTGAGAAATTTGCGAAGATTCGTCCACCGGCGCCAAAGTTATTCCTAATAGAATGTTGCGGATTTCCTATGGAAAACAATCCTAACTATAACTACCTACTGGCGACCGCCAGTAGGTAATATATATATATATATATATATATATATATATATATATATATATATATATATATATATATATGTTGTGAGCAAGGCGGTAGAGCCGCCGAAACGCATCAAACCATCCCAGAGAAATAAAGCAAACTTTTCCTTGAAACGATCCCACGGTGTCAGCGCCTGTTTGCATTTCGAACCAGGATTGGAAATTATATATATATATATATATATATATATATATATATAGGTTTTCACCTCCTCCGACACTGCCGGGACAACATGACAGCGGTGCAAAAAACAGGATCAGAGGTTGTCCTGTGTAAATAGCAAGTTTCACAGCAAAAACACGTTCTGCAAATGCACTCCGCTCCAAAAAAATATTTACCACATCCACGTAAAGTTGCAAGAAAGGATTAATTTATTCCAGCATGTTCAATTGTGAGAGATGGAAAAAACCCAACGCGTTTCAGCGATCACCTCGCCTTGGTCACGAGGTGATCGCTGAAACGCGTTGGTTTTTTTCCATCTCTCACAATTGAACATGCTGGAATAAATTAATCCTTTCTTGCAACTTTACGTGGATGTGGTAAATATTTTTTCGGAGCGGAGTGCATTTGCAGAACGTGTTTTTGCTGTGAAACTTGCGATATACATACATACATATACATATACATATACATATGTATACACACCACTTTACTAGGTACTTACAGATAGTTTAAATATGCCACATGGGTGTTTGCCAATTTTACCATGTTTACAGGAGTGAGCACAAACATTTTAGCACTGGTTACCAGTGGTAAAGTGCACAGAGTTATGACGGACAACAAAAACAGGTTCAGAAAACAGAAGGGGTGAAGGTAAAAAGTTCGGGGGTGACCGTGCAGAGAGGGCCGGATCCAACAGGTGGTCTTGGGAGGTCCAGACAGCTGAGCAGGTCTGAGACTCTTCTCTTACATCTTAAGATACTGCTTTCTGAGACAGTTGATTGTCATAAAATAGGTGTGCTGAAAAATAGACATGGGGACAGCATGGGAAAGTCATACTGATTGAATGAGGGGCCATCACAAATCACTACTGGGGGTATTACTATGAAGGATGCTATCCAACATCTAGAAATCAGAATATAGATGCACCTAAAAACATCCTCAGAGACCTTGGAAGGATTACTTCTGCCACAAGAGTTTGGACTTTGGGATATCCTGCTTTCCCCTAAAAGAACCAAAGCTTTAAATCATTCCAAAGTTTGGCACAGCTGGGTTGCTCCATGCAGCCACACATTTCTATTTGATTCTGCTTTTGGAACTTGGGCTGTCACATTTCTCCTTCCTGTTCTTCAGGGAGGGTTTGGTGTTCTGCTATTCTCTCCATTACTAACCTTCATCTACCATCAATATTAATACGGTTGCTGTTAGAAATGGGGGTTCTGGTTGGCTAGGGTATGCACCTAAGCCAGGCAGAACCCGCCACTCTAGTCAGGGCAAAGGAGACACACACTGAAGATAACCTCTTCTCACCCCTCTTGGTAACTTGGCAGAGTAGTCAGGCTTATCCTAGAGGCAATGTGTAAAGCGTTTGCATAACACAGTCACACAGCAGTGACACACTAGGCACACCACAAAAGAAACTCCACACAGTGTTATGTAAAAATATCTTTTGTATTATCCATAAAACACATTAGAACACAATCACATATATTACTGTGCCACTAGGCACTTGTCATGACTTCATAGGGATTACATAAATCACTTGGCCAATCAGGCCACTGTCATAAACACCAGTTAGCACAAAACATTAGGCATGACCATCATCGGTAGTGCACTAGAGTAGATACTAGCAGTCTGCAAACAGTAGGAACAAGAAAATGTAACATCCACAGCCTAATTAAATCAGGGCATAAAACACCCCAGGGGGTGACTTCCTGTACTAACAGGCACCTAGGGCATCAAGCCTGTAACCAGCTCAATCAATCAATCAGTCATTTGCTAAGCGCACTACATACTCGCGAGTGTCTCAAGGCACAGGGGGGGGGGGGGGGGTGGGGCCTGCTACTGATGGAACACCAGGTCTTTAGTATCCTCCTGAAGGTCAGCAGGTCTTGGGTCTGTCGTAGGCTCAGTGGGAGGGTGTTCCATGTCTTGGCAGCGAGGTGGGAGAAGGATCTCACGCCGGTTGTGGTTCTTCGGATGCGCGGGACGGTGGTGAGTGAGAGGTCGGTGGAGCGGAGCTGGGGTTGGGGGTGTAGAAGGAGAGCCGTCCGTTGAGGTAGGCTGGGCCAGTCTTGTGGAGTGCCTTGTGTGCGTGGATGAGGAGCTTGAAGGATATCCTCTTGTTGACGGAGAGCCAGTGTAGGTTTCTCAGGTGGGGGCTGATGTGGCCGCGTCGTGGTACATCGAGGATCAGTCGTGCTGAGGAGTTTTGGATGCGTTGTAGTTGATTGATGAGCTTGGTCGGGGCTCCCGCAAGGGGGTGTTTCCGTAGTCGAGTCTGCTGCTGACGAGGGCCTGGGTGACTGTCTTTCTTGTATCTTTCGGGATCCATCAGTAGATATTGCGGAGCATGCGGAGGGTGTTGAAGCAGGAGGAGGAGACAGTGTTGACTTGCTTGGTCATTGAGAGCATTGAGAAGAGGATGATTCCCAGGTTGCATGCGTGGTCGGTGGGGGTTCGGGGCTGCCCCAAGTGCCGTTGGCCACTAGGAGTCATCCCAGGCTGACGGGTTGGAGCCGAGGATGAGGACCTCCGTCTTGTCCGAGTTCAGCTTCAGACGGCTGATCTTCATCCAGCCGACTGATCTTCATCCAGTCAGCAATGGCCTTCATTCCTTCATGCAGGTTGGCTTTGGCGGTGATGGGGTCCTTGGTGAGGGAGAGGATCAGTTGAGTGTCGTCGGCGTAGGAGATTATGTTGAGGTCGTGCTGTCGGGCGACGTGTGCGAGCGGGCCATGTAAATGTTGAACAGTGTCGGGCTGAGGGAGGATCCTTGAGGTAAGCCGCAGATGATCTCAGAGGCTTTGGAACGGACCGGGGGGAGGCGGACGCTCTGGGTTCTGCAGGAGAGGAAGGAGGTAGTCCATTCCAGAGCCTTGTCTCGGATCCCTGCGGTGTGGAGGCCTGCGCGTAGGGTGCGGTGGCAGACGGTGTCGAAGGCGGTGGAGAGGTCTAGGAGGATGAGTGCTGCAGTCTCCCCATTGTCTAGCAGGGTCCTGATGTCGTCGGTGGTGGCGATGAGGGCGGTCTTGGTGCTGTGGTTGCTGCGGAACCATGACTGGGAAGGGTCCAGGACTCTGTTCTCTTCGAGGTATCGGGTTAGCTGTCTGTTAACGATTTCCTCAATGACCTTGAAGGGGAGAGGAGATGGGTCGGAAGTTCTTGAGGTCTCTTGGGTCTGCCTTGCTTTTTTTTTAGTAGGGCGTTGATCTTGGTGTGTTTCCACCTCTCTGGGAAGGTCGCTGTCTCAAGGGAGAGGTTGATGACTTTGCGTAGGTGGGGTGCGATGGAGCTGCTTGCTTTCTTGAAGACAAGGCACCAAATGTATGTGCAACCCCAGAACATGACAACCCAGATCACCAAGGAAATTGTGATAACAGATCTAGAATCCTTTTGTTGGACTCTCACGCATACCCAAAGAAATACACAATGCAAGGCGTATCAATATTTATTGGAGCACGGTGATTCTTGTATAAAATATGTGCGCTGAAATAATCAATAGAATTAAACAGATTAGAGTAACTAGCATTACAAGAATGGTGAAAAAGAGGAACATTTCCATCATTTTACTAAGACAGTACATATATGAGAGCATATCAGTACCGTGGATAGTGCACTCCTACCTAGCACTACCAAACCTAGTCTTGCCAAATCCCAGCCCGGGTGGTCTAACTCTCCATTACCCGTGGTTAAGTGTCATCAGGCTGCCCATCTTGGTATAGAGCAGGAGATACCTTGAATTGGGCTGGAATTCTGACATGTGGTAACCTCGCAGGGCCAGCTGAGTGCTCCTCTATCCAAACAAGGAAGTGGTTGTGTATGTATAACGATAGAACCCATGTGGCCATGTCGCAACCCCCTGTCAGGCTGCAATTGTTTATTCTACTTGGATAGCATTGCCTACTGGATAATAACAAACAATAGTTGTGCAGTGAACTTAATTCCTTGTACTGAATGTTTAAGGTGCAGCGACAGTGTGGCCACACAATGGGATTGTAAGCAACGCAGGCTCAGAGAACGATATCCTACATGGTCACACATGTAAATGTATGTCAAAAGTCACAGTGTGTAAAAGAGAAAGCAACTTAATAAACGTGAGCATCTAAATGATAGCGTTTCTAACCGGGCCTAACCAGACAACGTGACAACTAGGGGTCTGATTTAGAGTTCTGCAGACAGGTCACTCCATCACAAATGTGGAGGATAGCTCATCCATTGTGTTACAAGTGCATTATATCCAATGGCTTTTGTACTATGGCAGACAGGATATCTGTCACATTTGTGGTGCAGTAAGCCATCTGTCGAATTCTAAATCAGGCCCTCGGTTTTCTTTGGAATCAAATATTAAATACACATTCAATTCCAAAGGGCCTCCATATGTTGTTTTTGTAAGGACTGGCATTTCACTATAATGCAAACAGTGTGGTTCATTATTGCCGATGGGCATCTTCAGAAGCTGAGTTACATAAGTACCATAATTGGAAGACTTCCCTAATTAAAATGACCACTTTCTACAAATTTTAGATAACTAGTTGCCAAAAGCAATGAAATGAGAATGGTGTTAGAGTCAGCAAGTAATGCTGGACACCAAGTAAACCAGAATGAAATTCACTATCTCACATAGTTCAGGTCTCAAGTCTGGCCATGAACTGAATTGAATCCAGGACAGAGAGCACATGCCACACAGATTCACCATTTACTCCAACTGTCACAAGCGATGAAAGTTGAACCATCACTCAGATTTCTAACCTCGCTTTGCCACATTAAATGAATAAGGCCGGATCAAGACCCTTGAAAATAAATGTACGAAGAACCATGAGTCAATATTTATCAGTGTACTTTAATGGTTATGAAAAATGTTGCGATCAATTTATGGCAAATCCATGACGGAGGTAAGAACATAAGATTCTCCTCAACTGTTGCTGCCCTGTAATGGTGAAGACTCTTTGCAGCCAAACCTAGAGCCGAAATAAATCAGTGCAATATACATATGCACCAGATGTCTTTGAATGTACGCAGTAGAGCAAAGCACTATGAAAGTTCTTTAGCTATGTGGTGTTCATCGCGCACTCAATACTTGTTGGATATGTATACAGAAAGGAAAATGGTATGCACTGATGGGTCTCGGTTTCTGTGCCATGTAGTGAACTGAACATTTTTGGAATACCTCACATCTGTACAGAATTGGTGGGTGATAAAATATCAAACTTTTTCAAACATGTTTGCAATACTTGGGACCTTCATTCTCAACTAATTATAAATACAACCATAAAAGAACATAAAATCATAAAATATATACTTTATAAAAACAAGTAGGTATTCATTATTGTAGCAGCATAAAAGTTTAAAACATGATTAAATTGACAATACATTACTTTAAAATTTCTCGTGTACCATAGCATGATTAATCAGTTCCAGATCGCAATGGTCTCAAAACTGCACGTAAAATGCACGACACAGTAAATAAAACATGCCAGTCCAGCAGGAGCTGCAGATAGATGAGTGACGGGCGAGCTTGTGAGAAGTTCAGTATTTTCAATACCAGAAGAAGAAACCGCTTCCTGGGCAAGCTGAAATATTTACCAAAGCAGCACAAAATGTAAGTATCCTGTGGACAACCCCCGCACTCTGCCCCACTCCCATAGGTGTGCCAGACCAGATTTCCCTTCACAGTACTGCCTCTCCCGCCAAGAAAAGCCAACTAACACATTTTGTCTTGTGGTAGTCATTTGTTGGCCGCAGTTTATTAGGAATACAAGGAAACTTGTATATACTTTGCGCTTTGAATGTTATGTCATAATAAACTTCCTTGGTATTGTCTCTTGGTCCTTCTGGGCGGTTTCTTTTGTAGGTTGGATTTTTTTCACCCAGTTTGGGTGGGAAGGGAGTAGCTTCTGTCCCGGAGTTAGGCCACCTCGCTACCTTATCCGACTTTGTTGTACCCTGCCATCCGGCGGGGAATGGGCTGCGAGCGCCGTCTCTGTTTGCTACCCCCTCCTTTTGTAGCCCAAGCTACCCAGCCATGAGGCATCCCAGAGTCGCTGTCCTTAGGCCAACTCACCCAGCCGTGAGGCATCTGAAGGTGAGTGGACCTATTCTGGCACACCACCCTCCGGTGTGCCTCCGTACCAAACGATATCAGCGTAGTTCTTCGCCACGCCGTCGGGGAGGCTGCCGTCTCCCTGCGGCTCCCCCAACTACATCCTGCACTTTTTATTGGCAACCAGCCAATACCGTTGAGCCCCACAAGTTGCTCCAGAACATCCCCATGCCTTCCTGCTGGAGGTGCACCCCATCGCTGGCATGGTATTCCGGGCAGCCCGTGTGGATGAGCCCGTGCCTGATCGTTCCCAGTCCATTTCCCCTGCAGAATTTGCTCACCGTGAGGTTTAACTTTTTTCGCGAGTTCTCAACGCCTTTGTGAGATTCCACCCCACGGCATTCCCTTCTGCTGATCAACTCAGATCAGATAATTGCAGTGTGTCCAAAGGCTCTGGCTGCCTCCGTGAGGACTTTTTGTATTCTGTGGAGGAGTGCTCTCCGCCCGAGACTGGCCAAATCGTTCCCCCCAGGTGTATGATCAGCACATCCGGGTGCCACCCTGAGTCTGCCCGTAGGTCCTTGAGGGTTGCCGGCAGCTGGGCCCATCTCATGCCTGATCGGCCGTACCATCGGATGCAGATGCCTGCTGTCCGTGCTTTGAGCGTGCGGCCCCCGTGTTTCCACCAGGCATCCATCCGCCTGATAAATGAGTGTCCCACCACCGACACAAGGCGCGGTCTTCACCCTGTCAAAGTAATGGAAAACGACCAGTCACTCCCTTGTTTGCCTCGGGAAGGAGGGTGGATCCCTACTCCCCTGCTGCGCCTCCCTTGACATAGCAATTTTGGCCTCAAGAATGTTTTGTATGCCCGTGACCGCCATCTCCCCACTGTCTGTATTCCTGCCTCGCAGCTGTGAGTTATTAGCGGGGTGCTGCTGCCACTACTTTGCACCAAACTGGTCTCCTTGCTTTGTTGGTGGGGTGCTGCCGCTGCCGTGTACACCAAATTTGGCCTTTCAATTTGGCCTTTCTTTAACTTGGGGGGTTGCCGGTGGCCTCACCACCTGCTCTGTTGCCAGCCGCAGGTCACGCTCGCACTTCTCCTCTCGCCTGCTGTGGCCTGTTATGCACGCTGTTCCCTGGTGCCCCTGGTACCCCCTGTTGGTGTTGCCCACCGGCTTCCTCTGCCGCCAGGCTCAGCGTCCTCTTCTGTTGTCTGTTAAGGATTGTCCTGCCCCCAAAAAAGCTCTTGTTCCTTTCCCGGGTGTTGCCCAGGTCCAAGGGTGCGGTTCTCCTGCACTTCCTTGTGCGCGGGTCGCGAGACGCTTCTCCTCCTCTTGGAAGCGTCACCTCACTCCCTCGCCGTGTGCACACCCCGCTCGCTCACCTCAATTCACTTCGCTGCTTCTCCCGGCCCGCACGGATGCGAGGTAAGTGGGGTGATCTACCGCGTCCCGGGGTGGGCTCCCGCTGGGTGTCCATCTTGCTACCGGGTGGGCTCCGGCAGCGCTGCAATCACCTTTAGCCATACAGCGCTGCGGGGTGGGCTCCTGCTCGCCGCTCCTTTCGCTGCCCATGGTCCTCCGTCAGGCGGGCTTCATGGCGTCGCGGGGTGGGCTCACGCTCGACGTTAGTCTTGTTGCCAGGTGGGCACCGGCTGCGCCTCAATCGGGCTGCCTCCGTCAGGCGGGGTTCATGGCATTGCTTGACAGTTGGAGTAACTTTACTATCCCAGCATATAGATATTCGTCTTTTGGCAAGGAGTAATGCCACAGCACAATATTTATGTTTCATAGCTCTTACATCTCTCAGCAACGCTAGTAAACATACCTGAACGTTACATTCAATAGTTACATCCACCATTTCTGTCAGTGTCGCCGTAACTTGTTCCCAAGAGTCGTGTATCTTTAAACAGGACCATGCCAAATGAATGAAATCGGCTTCGTCGTGACCACATCTCTTACAGCATGCTTCCGTACAAAGTCCATAATTATACAGTTTTACAGGTGTGTGATACATCTGGTGCAGATACTTGAAATGCACCAGTCTTAAGTTACCATTTGGCGTTAACATTCTAATTAAATCACAAGACATGTGCCACTCTTCCTCTGATAGAGGTGCATCTAGAACTGAACTCCATCTTTCTCTGGCATCATGTGTATTACCATTCATCTCAGTTTGCGCTACAGTATAGAGACGGGATACTAAATGTGTGGTATTCTTAGAAGCATGTATCAGTTGCAATGTGTCAAGTTGTGGTGGTTCATCTGGGTAGGAAGGGTATAGTTTTTTGACCGCTTCCTGCAATCTAAAATGAGTGAAGCGAAACAGTAAAGTCTGATTCTGTACATATGCCAGATCTTGCACGGTTATGAATTTCCCATCTTTATATAGGTCTCCTAGTGTGTTCAGCCCTACCTGTTGCAATAGTCCCATGCCTACCTTTTCACTGGTGACCGATATTTCAGAGTGAAAATGAAGTGGTTGAGCCGGTGCATATAGTGGTAATTTGTTTGCCAGCCTTCCGAGTCTGTGCCATGTGTTATTCGTAGCGTCAATAGTATTAATATCTTTATTGTGTAGAGGCTGTCGTTTGTGCGTGATGATTGCAGTCAGTGGTATGGGCAATGCATCTCCTTCCTCTACAGCTACGTGTGTGAGGTATGGGATTTGGTGGTACCAGTATGTGGCATATTGTGCTTGTGCACAGAGGTAATATAGCAAAAAATCTGGAACACATAGCCCTCCTTTGGAATATGGGAGTGTTAATGTGCGGATTCCAACACGTGCCTGCTTGCCTGCCCAAATCAGTCTGGTCACTGCCGAAGTGATGCGCCGGAAAACCTCCTTTGTTGGGGGAATTGGGATATTATTGAATAAGTAAAGGAGTTTGGGTAATATGACCATTTTAACAATTGCTATGCGGTCGGCCATTGACAATGGTAGTTGTATCCAGCGATTTACCTTTTCTTCAATTGAAAGCAATGTTCTACCATAGTTAGTTCGAATGACAATAGCTGGGAATCTATGATACCATATTCCTAAGTATTAGATGGGATCCTCTTGCCATTCCAATGGGAAGTCAGTTATGTGTGGCAACGTGGTGTTAGTTAGTGGAATAACTAAGGATTTGTCCCAATTTATCTGGAGTCCAGAGTGTCCTCCAAATTTGATATACTCCCTCAACAAGGGTGCTAAATGAATCTCGGGATCTCTAACATATAGCAACATATCATCTGCATATAATGATATGTGCAGTGGTCTGCCGGGGAATTGTAGCGCAGATGGATGATGATTTTGTCGCACTTTGCATGCTAATGGTTCCAGGGCCAGGGCAAATAATAGGGGAGATAGTGGACATCCTTGCCGCGTGCCGCGCTCTATTGCTATTGCGTCAGAGGTATAGCCATTTATTCGTATCCGAGCCACTGGCTGTGTGTATAATACCTTGACCCATTGGACGAACATCGGTGGGAAGCCCATCCTGTTTAGCACCGTCATAAGGTAAGTCCATTCAATGGAGTCAAACGCTTTGGCAGCATCTAACATTACTGCCACAGCTTTAGTACTCGGTATTAGATAGTGGGACAAGGCGAACAAGGTTCGGGTATTATGTGTGGTCGCTCTGGACGGTATAAAACCAGATTGGTCTGGGAGGATCAGGTTTGTCATGAGGGGTTGTAGACGCGTTGCAAGTATTTTAGCTAAGATTTTTTAGTCCACATTTATGAGGGATAAGGGGCGATATGAGTCGCAAAGCTCTGGATCTTTGGACGGTTTTAACAGTGCAATAACCATCGCTTCCCTTAGGGTCGGAGGCAGTGTACCTTTGTCAAATGCATCCCCAAACATCGCAACTTTGTGAGGGGCTAATAAGTCAGGATAGTGTCTGTAAAACTCACATGTGAACCCGTCGGGTCCGGGAGCTTTGCCATTCGGCAGGGTCTTAATGACGTCAGTAACTTCCTCCCCAGTGATCAGGAGTGAGAGATATGTTCTCTGTGTGTCCGAAAGCCAAGCAATGGCCACATCTTCAAGCTATTTAAATATTTCTTCAGGTGTCGCATTGAGCTGTGTTTTATAAAGCGCGCTGTATGTTGTAACAAATTCTCCCAGGATATCTTGGGGTTCTGTGTTTATGGCTCCTTGTTCACCATGTATTCGTAAGATTGCCTGGGATCTCCGTCCCTCACATATTCTGGCCGCTAATACTCTGCCGGGTCTTCCCCCTCCCCAAAAGCACGGGCTCTGGGTCGTTTGTGTATATATTTGACCTTATCTTCCGCAAATGTTTGATATTTGGCGAGTTCCGTCCTGATTTCTCCAAAAAGTGCTGTCTTGGGTTAACACATATTGGCGCTCCAGTGACTGTAGCTTCGCCTCTCAACGTTCTAACTGTGCTCTAATGTCGCGCAATATCCCTACCGTGGTGCTAATGCACACCCCTCACAATGTGGCTTTAAAAGCCTCCCATAGCAGACCTGGATCCTCTGTCGATTTTTCATTAAGCTGGAAATAGTCTTTGATCGCCTCGGCCATAGTATTATCGTACAGTGAGTCTGTAAGTGCGGTGGCATTGAATCTCCAGCTGTATGGAGATGGTGTGTAATGTGGTATTTTGAGGGTCAGCACGGTTGGATTGTGATCAGATAGGGACTTGGGCATGTGTTTAATGTTCGTAGTCCATAACAACGCATTTTTGTCACCTAGCCAATAATCTATACGGGACCAGCTGTTGTGGCCAATGGATGTGTGTGTTGCTTCACTAGCGTCCGGATGCCTCGTCCTCCATATATCATACAACTGCAAATCTGCCATCATGTCTAGTACTTTGGTGCGCGCTTTTCTATATGGTTCTGTCGTCGTCCCCGATCTATCTACTTGATCATTGAGTGCTAGGTTCAGGTCTACCCCCCATATCAGAACACTGTTCAGTCTGTCATGTAGATATTGCCACAGTTCATGATAGAATTCAGGAGCGTCAACGTTCAGTCCATATGTGTTAATAAGGGTAATCTTATGTCTCCTCAGCACCCCGGTTACTATCACGTATCTCCCTTGCCTATCGTTTATGACGTTTTCAATTTGAAAGTTTGTACCCTTTTTTACCAGGATTGAGACGCCTCTGGCATATGAGGAGTATGTAGAGTGGTGAGCGGTCTCTGCCCATTTCTGGCCTATTCGGGTATGTACGGTCGGAGCTATGTGGGTTTCCTGCAGTAATGCAATATCTATATGCCATCTATCCATGCAGGCAAACATTTATCGTATCTTTTTCGGATTGGCAAAACCGCTTATGTTCCATGTGAGCATATTTAAAGTGGATCTACCTGGTACCTCGTGTGTCATGGTGTATCTGAGTGAGAAAGTATAAGAGTGTTAATATGGCGTAACTGCTGTCCTCTACGTGTGTAGGTCCAAGTATGTGCACTCAGTAAACACAAATCATTCTGAAACAGTGCTCCCTGAGCCTCAGCCATGCCTCTCAAGTGCCATGGCCTAAAAACAGCAACATTCCCCCCTTCCCTCCACCCCCTCCCACATCAGCAGCCCAATTCTGCCGAAGCCACGATCCCCCCTTGAACTTCAGGAACCTCATAAACCGTGTGGGGAGTACCCATGTAGGGGTCCGCCTAGGGTGTATGTCACCATCCAATGTATGGATGTGGGCAGATCATCATTAGGTTACATGCACTTGTTACATACTTAACCAAAACCTAGTACATCACGCCTTGTAGGGAATGGGCGTTATCCCAAATCCGTCATTTTTAGCAACGGTTGAATATAATACACTTTTGCAACTGTCTACATTTTCTCGTACTTGGGATACGCTCAGTACTCTCATGCTATTAATTATTGGAGTTGTGTCCGGGCTACAACAGGGGTGGTGGCCAGGAGCTTGCTCGAACTGCTAGGCCTTAAATGAGCAATAAGATCAGTTACCGGCATCGGGCTGAGCATGACAACATATACATTGCTGGCTGAATTAGCATGTTAAGGCTTATTTTTCCCTCAAGTCTGCATGTGATCGTTAGTTAAGCCTTTGTATGCCTGAAGATTTGCAGGTCTATACAGTTCCTAATACTTAGCCAGTCTTCTATGATCAGATGAAGACATGTGCTGAGTATTTTAGTAGCCAGGCACACTCCCTCCGGCTCCTGTCTATATACATTGCATAGGGTAAGTATAGCACACTGTTCCATTGGATAGTCTAATATGAAAGCAGTTTGCCAACGTGGAGCTATGAGCGGTGGGTAGGAGATCGTGCTATTCGTTTGGGTAGCATGTTCCGGATTGTCCACCCCACAACCACCTCGGTGCCTTTCAATGCACAACTCACCGTATGTTACCTTTGCACAGCTTACTGGGCCATTTGGGTCAGGTTCTTCCTTTTTAGAAGAGTCGTAGACCAATCAGATGTGTGACAGTTCCAGTATGTGCTCTCTTAGTCCTGCCATACACCTTCCTGCATCCTGTATCTCTCAGTCCGACTCGTGTGATTGGTCAGCTTGTTTACATTCCTTGCGTTGTTTCCCAATTTTGTTAAGGAAGTCCTATGCTGCCTTCGGCGTGGAGAGGATCGTGGACTTGCCATCCCAGTTGATCTTCAATCGTGCAGGATATAGCATTGCATAGTCTATTTGCATGGTGCGTAGTTTAGCCTTTACATTAGCGAATTCCTTGCGTGCCTGCTGTACCGCCATGGTGTAGTCAGCGTAGAATTCCAATTTGTTGCCCTGATGGGTCACCTGCTGTTTTTCTCTCGCCATCCGTAATATACAGTCACGATCCCGATAGTTTAAAATTCGGGCCACTATAGGTCTTGGTGCCGCTCCCGGAGGCGGCCGAGGGGCCAGCGACCTGTGGGCTCGCTCCACTATGAACATCGTGGATAGTTGTTCTGTGCCAAAGAATTCGCAGCAGAGATCCTCTACATAGTTTTCCATGCGACCCGTGTTCGTTGATTCCGGGACACCTGCTATGCGGACATTATTGCGGCGGGAGCGTGCTTCCAAATCTTCGGCCTTGTTTTTTATTAACTCCAGCACCTTCCCCATGCCATCACATTTAGTAGTATTCGCTTGCGCCTCATCTTCTACCGCCGACAGTCGATTTTCGGCTTCGTCTAATCTCTCCCCCTGTCTGTCTAGTTTTGTTGCCATGTTGTCCACGCGAGCGGTAAGATGGTCCAGCTTACCATTAACGTCTTGGAGACTTGTTTGAATAGCTTTCAGAATGGACTCCATGTTGGGCTCCGCCGCTCCGTCTGTGTCCACGTCTGTGTCAGATTGGGTCGATGGCCCTCGAACTGATCTTTGTGCCTCAAAAGTCAATTTTGGCTGCTGCTTATCAGGTTTCCCCATCGTGCTCGAATGTGGGTCTTTGATGGATGTTCAATGGAGCAATATCGAGTTGCAAACGTTGTTACTGTTCGCGCCTGATTGCACATTGCACTGGTGGAGCACTGCAGGTTGCACTATGAGGGATCAGATGTAGGCGCTAGTCTTTTAATCCGTGGCTGAGGATTTGGCGTGTTAGCGGATGTGGCAAGCTAGCATGGTCGAGAGCTGCAGTTAGCAAGCAGTTAGGCACTCGGTTAGTCTTTCGTGAGATTTTGCATCTGGGCAGCTATCCCACTAGTTTGGTGGGCTTAACACAAAAGTTACACGTTGGTCATTATTATTTGTGTGTGAGCTCCCGTTGAGTTGTCCACGATGTCGAGGACTCTGGGCTCAGCTGCCGTACGTTTCCAACCCGCGACAGTTTAGTCTGCTCAACAAAATGGCTGCTCCCAAACCTCGCCTTGGATGTCCTGACCGCGTAATAATCAGCAGTAATGCGCCACTGCAATTATAGGTCACATATCATATAAGACACGCATAGCGTTGCGCGTGTAAGACATTCCATGCATATTTTTTGTCGCGAGGCAGGTCATCCTTCCAGGCGCCGCAACAGAATTCATATAGTGGGCAGAGTATGGCTAGTTACGGGTACTGCGTGATCTGTTCACCCGGGGAGCAGCCTCCACATCTAATTGCCGTGCTTTAATATGGCGTAGTGAAGCGGTATATGCAGACGTGTCGCTTGGGCTCGCTTGTCTCAGCGTGTAACAGTTTTATGGTGCATCGAAGAGGAGTATATCTCCAGTTCGTCATTGCGAGAGAGCTGTGGGCGCTGCCATTTGTTCCACTATGCTTTCTTGTACTGCTCAATGTCAGTTTTAGCCACATATTCCCAAAATCATAGGGCAAGGTTGCAAATCGCACTCACCGCTGGTCATCAAATGTCCATTTTTTACTGTGTCGCCGCCGTTTCTGGTCGCGGTCACTGGGAGATTTATCTACCGGCCTCCGTTTTCTGTTCAGCTCGCGGCCGCCATCTTGCTTTTCACCTGCTGCAGCGCTCTGCTACCTCGTGGTGATTTTGCCCGTTATTCACCGGCCAACTCGCTCCCAGTGTCGCTCTTTGGCTGCCCAGCACCTTCCGACGTCCTTTTCTGTGTTTGGTTACATTTAAGGTGCCGTTTTATCGCTACTTGAAATCAGGTCTGAGATCTGCCCGGCGGAGCTGCCTCAAAAGTCAGCCATTCCGCTGTGAGCCTTCTAGCGTCCCCCCCGGTGTCGCGGAGTTGGCTCCTGCTCGCAGCCTTCCTGCTCCTCCCGTTCACCTCTGTTCGTTGGGTACAGCGGGGAGGTTTCGGGACGTTCCTTCTCACTCCTGGCTGTCTCGTCGGTGCCTTGGTCCCACAGGGCTTCGTCTTCTTGTCAATAAGATCCTGTGCCAACGTGGCGCTGCTCCTCCACTCCTTAAAGATAGGAGCTTGCTTGGGGGAGCAGCGCTTATAAGCCCCCCAGACTCACTTTCCCCTGTGTAGTCCCCCACCCATTGGGGGGTTTGTATCCCGTCCTGGCCCTCATTGGCGCCACTCGGGACTGCGGGGGGGCCCGGGGGCTTACTCTTGCCTTTGTCTCGCTTTGCGTGCCAAACTGCGGTCCCCCGCACCTTTTGCACGGGGCACGACGCTGGGTTATGCCGCCGGCTCTTGAGCCCCCTTCGGGCGCAACCTCTGCGAGACACGTCGCAGCCACAGGGCCCCAAAGTACCAGAGCGACACCAGTCACATGAAGAGGTCAAAAGATGGCGTAACAAATTAAACCTGAATCTCACCACCACAAATCTATCCCTCTCATTAGATACGAAAGAGAGATGGAGGTTTATACCCTGGACAGTTTTTAGTAACAGGTGCCCCGTACCATGAGTTTCAGCAGCTGTGGGTGTTCACGTTACAATGTAACACATTCAAAGAACAAATCTCTCCCTCTTTTGAGCTCCAGGGAGTGATAGTTATGGAATATGTCGGCCCTAAACATACTGGTAAAAGCTGCCTTCACATAGGCAATCCAGGGGATTCTTTGCATGTGATCAAAGGACAAAAATTAGGAACCCTCTCCAGTGCATATCTTGATCCAACACAGCAGGGGCTTGAGAGCAACGAGGTTGCCAATATATCTTACACCAAGCTCCTCATGAACAGAAAAGTCTGTGGTACTTTGCGGAACCTGCAGGAAAGTATTTTCTGAAGGCTGAATCTTAGGCATTGTGTAACCCCTTACCTCACTGCCGTAAAGCGCTTTAGAGACGCACTTGGACTGATACAGCTTGACTAAGATGTCCGGTGACCAGGAGCATCACCTCTGTGCAAAACTAGCTTCTGACCCAATGGTCTTGACCAGATCGCATCTCTTTCCCTCACCTAGAGGTTTCCAGCACATTATAACATCAAATAGCACCCCCAGATAAAAGAACGTGGAACTTTTGCCAGGGTGCAACTCCCCACCTTAAAGGTTTTGAAACTGGTGGATTGAAGGCCACCTACCATAAATTATAATTTTATGAAGTTGACTGCAAAGTCCAAACTGTCCATAAAAGAGACAAACTTATCCAAGAATGGCTTCCAACGCCCAGCAGTAACTGCTAAGAGCACCCCATCATCAGAATCTAAAAAGACCAGCAACGATCTCGTTCCCACCCTAGGGCTATCAGCCTGTACTGACAGGAGGGCCTGTTCCGGTCCATTAATAGAAAGAGTGAACAAAAAAGTCTGCAACACTGACGCACTCCACTTGTAGTACTGAAGTACTCAGTGAGCTCCACCCCCTGAGAGTGCTTAACCGCAGGCGAGGTGCTGGCATATAAATTCGATAAGAGGAGTACCATATCTGGATCCACGCCCATCAGGAGGAGCTAACTCTCAACTAATCAAAAGCCATGTAAGTATATCCAAAATATTGTCATTAAATACCTAACTCAAACGTTCCTCATTAAGACAGTTACTGTTACACAGTGACAATTATTAAAAGTCACAATTAAACGTGCTTAATTTATCAAAACGTTCTAAGATATTAGAAGGGTCGGTACATATATTAAAGTCCATTGGATTCTCAACTTTCAATGCAGGCCGAGATTAGTTAATTCAAGAATCCGACTGTTATTCCCTTGGTTTACAATGCTTGCTGGCCCGGGCAAAATGTTAATTACACGTTCGAAATTTAACGAAATTCAAGCATTTTGCTATGTGTTAATTTGCTGAAATACTTTGCCGTTACGAGCTCATGTTATTTTATGTACTTTTATTACCCGCGGGACACTGGTTTGACTCAAAAATATCTTAAGGCAACAATAAAACCAGAGCAAAATAGATTCTGTTCGAACCAACCTCTGTTTGGTGTATCGGGTGACTTATGTGCGCAAAGTATGCTCCGCATTAAATTTGCACACCAAATATCAACATTGCAATTTTCAGGCTAATCACACAATTAAAAAAAGAAAATCGAGAGCGCGCGTTGCGGCGGTTAAGATGGCCACCCCTCCCTGAGCTCCGCAACCTCGGCGGCGCTTCTCGGACGAAGGGCCCGCTTCTGATCAGCGTATCCTGAACAAAACGGCTGATTCAGATGTCGGAAATGCCCCCCCCGCGGATGGGTATGCTGGCTGCTCCCATTGCTCACGTTTTCATGGAGTAAAATGTGAAAAAGTCATTTCTTCTGTGACGGCCGCCATTTTGTTTTTCTGTTTTGCCTCTCCACTCTTTTTTTTTTTACAGAAAAGTGATTTTTCTAACCTAATGTCTATGGATATGGACTCTTTGTCTTCCTTTTTCCTCCCTGCTCTATATATACTGCTGCAACTTTAGACATTTGCTTCAATTTGCTTATGCATGCTCCTACTTGTTTTTGCCTCAGCTTCTTGTGGTAATCTGCGCCAGTGGGCTCTGTGGAACAGTCAATGATTCTGTTATTTTCGCTGCCTCTCTGGTGCTGTTGCTTGACTTTGCATGCTCCCAATGCTCTTAAGGAGATTTTTGTTTTTTCTTGCGGTGGTTTTCCTGGAGACTTTAGTCATTTGGGCATCTTTGTGAGGTGTTTGCTCCCTTATTTGCATTAAGTCCCCCTGCATTAGCCACAATGGAGCATACGCAAAATTCAAAGGCTTCTACTGCTGCCTCTGCTGCGCGCAAGGACTCTGCCTCTTCTGGTAAGCGCCTCAAAAAAGACCCCCCTTCACCCTCCAAGTCTCCGCTTCCTATCACTCTTGAGGATATTATGGAGGAACTTCGCCTTATTCGCCCTTTTATGGCGGATGCCACCACAACACTACAGAGACTTGACGAAAAATGGTCCAACTTAGTCAAAAGAGTAACGGATGTTGAACAACAGATTAGTGATGTTCAGGATGTAGCTGCCAAGGTCGTCAGTCTCACTAAAAAAGTTGAAATGCTTAGGAAAACCTCCGAGGACTTGGAAAATCGAAATAGGCGCAATAATCTGCGCATTTATGGTGTTCCAGAAAATTCGGAGGGGTCTGATATCATCCACTTCTTGAAGTCACAAGTTGTGCCTATCACTGGTATTCCTAAGCATTTGGATGTTAATATTCAGAGGGCGCACCGCCTTGGCCCTAAAAATTCTTCTGCTTCCTCGAAACACAGGGGCATCATTGTGTACTTTCTCCTTTACTCTGATCTAATGACCATTCTTCACTCTGCTAAGCAGCATAAGCAGTTGCTATGGTCTGGCCACAAGCTTTTTTTCACTCAGGATGTTTCAAAGCTGACTGCTGCTCGTCGCAAAGAGTTTCTGTCGTGCTTAGTCTCATTTCATTTGTCTTTGTTTCATTTACTTCTCTACCCCTTGTTTATGAGACTTTGCATTCGACCGTCCCCTTTGTTGTGCGGTCGTCTTCCCCTGCTGCTCCCACTCTCACCTTATTGTCTATTTTGCTCTCGTTCTGTATGGCTAGAGCCTTTTGTTTTTTTGCCATCCTGTTTTCTCCGCTACATCTTATGGGAGTTCTCGCCTCCCAACCCTTTCTTTCTCTCTCTATGCCTTCCTCTTTTCTTCATTTCTTCTCATTCTGTTTTTTTTCTCCTTGGCATCCTCCTCTACTCACTTAGCTCTCTTCGTGTTTCCCATGCTTTCTTTTTACCTGTAACCAAAATGCTGTATTTCATTTTATCGGGCTTTATTTGCTTTACTCTTGGTTGTTCTGCTTTCCCACTTAATGCTACCTGTCTTTTCTTGGATCTGACTTTTCTTTCTTTTCTAACATTTCCGTCCTCACGCATATGTTTCACCTTCATCCTTAAATGAAGGGTCTTCGTGTAATCTCCTGGAATGTCAAGGGTCTCCGTAATCCAATCAAAAAGCAAAGGGTTTTATCTCACTTAGCTAGATTAAAATGTCAAGTCGCTATGTTGCAAGAAACTCACCTTTCATATAAACACCTTCCCTCTCTGTGCAAACAATGGGTGGGTGATGTTTTCTGTTCACCCTCAGTAAATAATAAGAATGGTGTTATCATTTTATTTCATAAATCTTTGTCAATTCAGCTAAAGAATGAGTTTTCTTATTCAAATGGTAGGTGGTTGTATTTAGATGTTGTTGTTAATGATTCAGTTTTATCCTTTTGCAATGTGTATGGCCCTAATGGCATTGACCTTACCTTCAGGAATGACTTCTCCAAGCTTCTTTCTTCACACACAAATGTCAATTTAATTGTTGGGGGTGACTTCAACCAGCTGATGGATCCTTTGCTGGATCGCAAATCACAGACCTGGTACACTCCCAATAAAATGCAAAAATCCTTTTGCAAAGCAATCTCCTCTAGAGGATTAATAGACTCATGGAGACTCTCCCACCCAGATTCCCTAGAGTTTTAATTTTTTTCCCCGTTCATTCCTCTCACTCCCGGATTGGTTACATCTTTCTCACTCAAAACACCTTCCAATTCCTAACTAATGTAGAAATTGGCTCTATCCTTATTTTGGACCACGCCCCGGTTATTCTGGACTTGGATTTTCCCACACCTACTCCCAACTCCCGCCGTTGGCGTTTCAACAACTCTCTTTTTCTGGATCCACAATTTATTGATCAGTTCACACATTTCATGAATGACTTCTTTCAAAATAATCTTAATTCTGCTTCTCAATTTCATTTAGTTTGGGATGCTTTTAAGGCCTCTGCCAGGGGCTTTATAATCGATTTCGTATCGCGAAAAAAGAAACAGGCTATCACCAAATCATCTAGCATTCTTAAACAAATTAAGGAATTTGAACATATCTTTTGTACATCTAATTCCCCTGATGCTCTTTCTTCTCTCGTTAAAGCTAAAATTCAATTTAATAAATTCTCTTACGATTCGGCTTGTAATCACCTTTTAAAGTTTAACTCAAAAATGTACGGGGACGTAATAAAGCTGGTAGGTCTCTTGCAAACTCTCAAAATTAAGAAGCAGAAATCTAAAATAGCGGTTATAACTGATGCTGGCGGGGTCCGTCACAGTACGGATGAGGAGATCCTTGATTGCTTTGTTCACTATTACTCCTCTCTATATACACCCGAATCCACCCCGTCCCCTTCCCAAATTGATTCCTTCTTTTCTGAAATCCCCAAGTCCTCGCCCGTTGACCTGGACTTCTCTTCGCTGGATTCCCCCATTTCGGATAAGGAAATCCTTCAGGAAATTACTCTCTAACCCAAAGATAAGTCTCCTGGGCCCGATGGTTTTACTGTTTGTTTTTATTTTCAATTTAAACACTGTCTCATACCTCATCTATCTTCTCTGATTTCTTCTTTTCTTTCTGCGGGTGAGGCTAAAGGTTCTTTTACCCAAGCTATGTTGTGCCTACTCCCTAAAAAGGATAAGGATCCCTCCCTTTGTAAGAACTACCGGCCCATTTCTTTAATCAACACGGATTGTAAAATGTATGCAAATATTCTAGCTTCTCTGTTGAATACTGTTGTTCCAGACCTTATTAACATTTATCAGTCCGGATTTGTTAAAGGCAGGTCTATTACGGACAATTCTAGAACTCTCCTTAATATTATTCATCTTGCATCGAGTATGAAAACCCCTTTAGCCGCCATCACTCTCGATGCGAAAAAAGCTTTTGATAGGGTCAACTGGGATTTTATGGTTGGGGCACTTCGCTGGCATGGCTTTAGTCCTCATATTATTAAACGTATTCAATTATTATACTCTGCCCCCTCCACTTCCATATGGGTTAATGGTGCTCAGTCATCTTACTTTCCTTTGCACAGGGGTATCAGGCAAGGTAGTCCCCTGTCCCCCCTCCTTTTTATTTTAGCTTTGGAACCTTTCTTGGAAATAATTCGGTGTTCTCCATCTTATTCTGGTTTTGTCTACAAAAAATTGAACATTAAATTCATGGCTTATGCGGATGATATTTTACTTTATATATCAAATCCTGCCACTTCTTTACCCACTTTATTCTCTTTACTTGCTGATTATTCCTCTGTTTCTGGTTATAAGTTGAATATAGATAAATCTGAAGTCTTGCCCCTTAATAAATATTGTCTTCCACATATGTTCCATGGTTCTGGTTTCGAATGGAATCCTAAAAGTATTAAATGCTTGGGTATCTTATATACGGCCTCTATTAAAGATACTATCAGGATTAATCATAAGGATATCCTCTCCAAGCTCTCCTCTCTTATTGAACGATGGTCTCCCCTATTTCTTTCCTGGTGGGGACGATTAGCGACCATTAAGATGATGTTTCTCCCCATAATTTCTATTTGTCTATGTTGCCCATCTCCCTCCCAGCTTATTTCTTTACCCTGATCAACCGCATCCTTGTTCGTTTCCTCTGGAACAATCGTAAATCCAGGATATCTTTGTCTTGCCTTCAACAACCCAAACACTCTGGAGGTGTTAATTTTCCCAACCTCGTTCGTTTTTATTCCTCATTCACGCTAAAACAAATCTGGCCGTTTCTCGCAGATTCACCCTCTTCCCTCAGTACTGCTTGGAGTGCTTTAGAGCTAGCTCAAATTACACCTTTCCCCTATTGTGCTGCTATCCTCTTATCTCAACCCCCGAAACGATTTCTTTCCCCTACTTTTAAGCTCTCCAGGGCACTCTCTCTCTCTCTCTCTCTCCTTGTTTCGATCCTCCTACTGGCAACAGCATCTACACTCTCTTACCCCTTTACGGTATAATCACTCGTTGAAGATCAATAACAAAGCTCTCTTCTGGAAAGAATGGATTGATAAAGGTATTATGCACGCGAGCCAACTTTTTGTTAATGACTCCCTAGTGGATTTCCCAACCTTCTGTTCCTCTTCTCAATTGTCCACTAGGTATTCTTCTCAGCTCCGTGATTTTTCCATAGCCCTTTCTGCTCTTAACTCACACCACATTACTTTATCTGATACTGTCCCACCTGATGCCACTATACTGGACTTTGCTACTCCACACAAAGCTGCTTGTATTTATAAGATTCTCTCACGCCCCCCTCTCGACCGTCCCAAATCCAAATCTGAACTTGCGTGGGAAAAGGATTTGGCACAGGATTTTTATTTGCAAGTTTGGGAGTCTATCTGGTCTAAACTCCACACTGTGTCTCCCTCGGCTAGCACCACTCAAACCCTGTATTTTTTCTATAATCGCCTTTTCTTCACTCCCTCTGATCTTTTCAAGTTTAAAAGTCTAGATTCCAGTCAATGTTGGTCCTGCCCTCACTCTGATAGCAATTTGCTTCATATGTTTTTTCTTTGTCCCTTGGTCAAATCCCTTTGGCAACTTATATGGTGCAAGCTGAACGAGATTCTATGCTCCAGTCATGCTTTTGAAATTGTTCACATTTTTTTGGGTGGTTCTTCTCCCATTTGGAATGTTTCCCACATTGTTCGTCAATTTATAGATCTGTTTATAGCTATTTCTTTGCAGATTATTACTTCGAAATGGAAAGATACCTCAAAAATCTCTTATGCTGCATGGTGGAACTTATTATGTCATCATCATAGACTTGATCGTGCCCATGCTATGACTACCCCTCTTCTAATTAATAGAGATTTGTTATGGGTGCCTTTCACTGACTTTCTTTCCAGACATGTACCTTAACATGTCCCTTTCTCTTTCTTCCTTCTTTCTCTCTCTCTCCTTCCTACTTCCTCCTTTATCTATTTTTGCTTCTTTTACGTTTACTTAAGCTCTTTTCTTCTTTTCTCTCCTCTCTTTTCTGTCTTCTTTTTCCTTCTCTTTCTTTCGATTCCTCACAAAAATTAAAAAATTGCATTTTTCTCTGAGTATTTTCATTAGGTTTCCCTTTTTTTAGGATTTGATTTGTATTTCACATTCAGATTGTAGTAATTCCATTTCTTTAATTTCCTATCTCTGCTTGTGTTATGTACTAATGTCTTTACTTGGCATATTTAATTCAATAAAGCCTTCTAAACTGGAAGAAAAAAAAAGAAAAATCCAGTTTTGACCACCCTTTATGGGTTAGTAAATGTAAGACAGCTGTGATTGTTATGCTTCACCTGCCACAAAAGAGGCCCTTCTATAGATCAGCACAAACTACATTCTTAGTTGCAAAAGATAGAAGTTACTAGGCTTTTTGATGTAACCGTTTCCCTTCCTTTAGCACGCTAATACACTAAACCGTGTTATCAGAGCAAACGTCAGTTAATTTTCTCGCGCATTCGGAAGCTATATTATGGTGTAGAACATCCTTGAATGCTTATGCCTTTATAATTAAAGCCGTCCTTTGTACTCAAATGCCACCCAGTATTATGTTGTAACCACATTGTTCATAACACCATAAAAACAATAGGATCGCTGAACCAGCTGGCTGGGCTCGTCCGTGTGCTGGCAACAAGGCCAGACCACAACAGCACGGTGCTTGCAGAACCCTCGCTTACACGCAGTAAAAACTTACAGCTCGTTACGTGGCGCCCTGTCTTTTACCCCTCGCTAACGCATGGGGCATAAACTCTAGTGGCATATGGCATAGAAAGAGACAAAACCTTCAACTGTTGTTGCACCCTGACTGAATAAATCCACATACTGTGATTGGGTCCAACCAAAATGGATCTATTGTGAGCTCACCAGTAGGGTTGAAAAAAAGCTTTTAGCTGTACCTTAGGTATTCAGTCCGAGGCCCAGTGAAAACGTGAGTAACACATATTTTCCTTCATTTCAGCTAATCGCTGAAAAGGCCAATTGTCAACAAGTACCCCACGGTCCATTAGCACTTTCATAAACATGGCATCTCGCATGTCTTCAAAGCCAACATTTTATGCTCACGGTGTTGAATAAAGCATAGTGTTCTGCAAAGGGGAGCTATCACGATTAATACATGCATGTTGGCGTATAATATGCCTTTTCATTTTGCTTGACTTGTTGAAAGGTATTTAGACTCGTCAATTTTAATTACAGTGTTAATTATGATGACTATTTAGACACAGCGCACTGCTAAATTTGAGGCATATTCTTCAAACTTTTGCATTGCGCTTCCATCACGCAAGGCAGCGCAAGGGAGATGCAAAACCTCGAACTAGATTTACCAAGTCACCTTGCGTGGCCTAGCGTGGCTTGATAGATCTGGAGCAACATTACTGTGCTCCAGGGAGGTGTTCTATGGGTGGGACTTTGTTTTTCTCCATGCATCCACCTATGGCATTTGGTGCACTCTCAGATTTACCAAGACTGGTAAACCTGGGAAGGGGTCAAAATGCTACACTCTCCCAGGGTATGTGTAACCAGGAGAAATATCAATATTTTGCCTCCTTTTTTCTCTGGCTGCGAGTGCTGCATTCTACAGCACACACAGAAAGAGGAAAAAGTCTCTGAAGATTGCTTTTGTGCAGGTAGGTGTCCCTTCCCGCACAAGAACTATCTTGCCTGCAACACATGCACCCTTGCACAATTGTGCAAGAGTTCCTGTGTTGGCACTAGGCAGCAGTTTGAGCACCAGCACAGGTAGAGAGCGAGAATGCACCGTATCTTGAAAGATATGGCACATCCCTCCCCTCTTCCTTTCATGCAGCAAGGTGTCTTTCTACTTAGCATGAAATAATGATAAATATGGCCATGTATCTTTCAGTACTCAAATAATAGGTATTATTGTGCCAAATGTGAGGGCATTTATTTGGTTAACCGTTCAGTAATGAAAGACAGTGTGATACACAATAACTGAAATATCAATCCATGGTCTGAATCTTTGGTTTGGAAAGCTACAAAAAAAAGTTCTAACTGCAGTACTGAATCATTGTGCTGTATTTTCTTGTTGATATTCTAGCTTAGAGTCCAGCTCAAGGATTAATGCACATCAAACCTGGGAACAGCCAATCAAGGCAAAGGTGGCGAAGGTAGGTCACAGATCACCTGGAAACATTCAAGCAGGTCCTAGGCAACAACCATTTCCAGTAGAGAAAAAGACAAGATTGGTTTGTTGCCCATCCCGGTCCAACCTAGATGCCAATCGATAGGCCCGTTCAGCCCAGACTTCCCGTCCCAGCAACCAACCCAGCACTCAGCGCAAAGCCCAGACCAGAACCAAGACAGTACATTGCTTGATCACAGTGAGCATCAGTTCACATATTTGTCAACATTGGAATGGGGCTCTTCAAAACAGGCGTAATGCTCGTATTAAATGACACAGACGTAATTGGGTTCTTGTCTTTTTTGACACTGACTTACAGGTAATATTGTTGATTGATTGTAACAACGAGGGGGATTGCAGGATGTGTGCGCATCTTCCCAAGATAAAGAGGACGTGATTCTAGGCCAATACGGCTTGTCATGGCTACAAATATGCATGTTGAAATAGGGATACTGCATTTTGTTTCTGAATGTACTACACTTTTCAGCACATTTTCTTGCATGAATATAGTTTGAGAAAATGCAGCAAAAAGTCTGCCAGTTAGCTAATAATTTCCCTCTCACTCTTGGGACCTCATTAGAAGGATCTTCCGGGGCACTGCACCTTTCAAGCTAAGTTCAAATGTTGCGAAGTACGACATCTAGAAATATCATACATTATGTATTGGACTTCCTGACCCACAAGGTATTTATGTGATTTCTACTACTAGCTGCTCCCTGGGCTCATTCTTTAATAAACATGATCAGCTTCAGCTTTTTTTAAATTAAAAATAATGCCTCATCAATATACTTGTGCTGATAGAAAAAAGAACACTTGCAATATGCACCTATTTATAGAAAAGAACGAACTAAAACAAAAGAAAGAAAATGAAAAGAAGGAAGAAAAGAAGGCAAGAGATGGTTTTGGGCTAGAGCTAGTCAAGGCTGATTACTATTTTCACTCAAGCATCTTCTCAGGTCAAAGGTGATAGTTTAACTTGGAGTGAAAACTCGGAAAATGTCACAAAGCATGCAAAACTGGCAAATATGCTACTTGTGTGCCTTATTCTCCAATCACTGCAAATGTAAATTGCTCATGGATGTTTCCGAATCCCATTTTTAGCACACTGTTCTAAATCTCCAAAAAGGTTCATAAAGAGATTCGGCCAAGTAGTAAGGGCCCAGACAGGTCACCACATTGAGTCGAAGGTTTTATCAAGTGAAACCACATGCAGAATTATATTGGTTCATACATACTACATTGCTCTTGCAGCTACATGCAGTAGTCTTGACCAAAGCCAAAAATGTTTTTGCGTCTCCAAAAAAAAGCACACATTACCATACTACTCCCTGGTACTGAAGAGAACTACTTTGTGTGTGGATGTGCTCATTGTGCAAGAGCCATATGCCATACCTCATAGTGAAGCAAGCCAATGGCTGAAGTGGGATGATGCAATGCCCCTTGATGTATGCATGAGTGAGTGGGAGAAAAATGTAAATGACATGACCACAGATAAATGGATGAAGTGTGGCTGAAAAACACTATAAGTAACTATGGGCCAGATGTAGGAAGGCTATTACCGGTCGGTAACGGCCGAAATTAACGAATTTCGTCCGTTACCGACTGGTAATAGGCTTTTCTGATGTAGGGGCCGAAATTAAGGATTCGGTAATTTACCGAATCGGTAATTTAAGGAAATCGGTAAATTACCGATTTCTTAAATACCGATTCGGTAAATTACCGAATTCCTAAGGTAGGGAGCACTTAATGAGTGCTTATCCCATGTTAGGATTTGTTATTTACCACCAACTACAAGTTGGTGGTAAATAACGAAAAAAAAAGAAGCAATTTTATGCAAATTGCTTCAGTGCCCTTAGGGCATGTGCACCCATACACAATTGAGGGGTGCAACAGGGTGTCAAAGTGACACCCTGCCACCCTTCAATGTTTTCCCCATTTTACCGAATCGGTTATCGATTCGGTAAATACCGAATCTTAACGATTCAGTAATTTTTACCGATTAATTTGCTACATAGCATTTACCAATTCGAAAATACAGAAATCGGTAAAATTCTGTATTTTCGAATCGGTAAATACTATTTACCTACATCTGGCCCTATGTCATACACATTTTAGAACAATCTAAAGGTTTTGCCTAACACAAACCTAAAAACAAATTCACTGGTTCTGCCATTGGCAGCCAGACTCTTCCCTTTGAGAAACAGGTAAGAAACAAAAAAAAAAAGAAAACAAAAAAAAAAAAAGGTAAGAAAGAAGGAAAATGAAAAGGCAAGATAGAAATGAAACAAAAAGGAAAGAAAACCAAAAAAGGACGACAAGAAAAAGAAAGAAGGAAAAAGGAAACAAATAACATTTAAAAAGTGTTACAAGTGCTTCAAATTAAACACAATACAATCTGATGTTCTCTCTAAGCAAAATTTTTAAAGAATCATTGGTGAAATAGATTCTAGAATAAACGTGTTCTGGAGAATTGTCCACGTATGAATGCACATATATAATATTGAAGCTTTTGGTTAGCATACTGCATGCATAGTAAAAAGAGAATAACTTTAATACAGATCACTTTCAATTGGACACGATCTGTTATGCTGTGAAAATCCAGCAGTCAAATAAACAAAGGACACTTCATAAGGAATTTACAACTGCATTGGTAGGAGACCGGAACAGATAACACTGGAACAGGATCTGTGTTCTCATCTGGTAAAAAGCATCTTTCTATCACCTTAGGCTCTAAACACAAGGGCAACACTAATGGAATTATGATGTAAAAATAAAAACACTGACACTGAAAGGAACTAACTTTTGTGTGGATGCGCTCATAGTGAAAGAGCAAAATGCAGTCATTCAAAGTGAAGTTGACCAGTCCTGAAGTAGAACATCGGGAGGAAGGAGCAGACGCACCTAGGCTTGCTGTAAGGGGCGCACCTTGACCAAAGTGTGACTACAGGAGTTTCTGTGCCCTTCTTCCATGGGGCGTAGAAAACCCATCATTGGGGCATTGGGAAGCGAGATTAGTTAAGAGGTAGACAAAGGTCACTCTGGTTAGGAGGCAAAGGATATTGTCTCATTAGGATTCCGTATACCAGTCCTGATGAAAGCCACAGACTCAATTGAGCCACAAGGCAGAAACATTACAAAGCTGTGCTCTCGCAACTACATTAAGGTGTCACAGAAAAAAAGTACAATGACCAATGTGATTCAATGAACAGAAGCAGATTCTTTCGTGTGTTTCTTGTCACAGCAAGATGATGGTTTATTTGTATCCAGACTTGAGGAATATCACAGTTAGCCGACACGTGTTTCGTCGTGTATAGTTGAGTCAACACGACTCTTCAGGGCTGGTGGTACAAAAATAACGTATGCATATTCAATTATGCGTCATGTCACTGTAACATACTGCATATGGTGACTGGAGTGCATTCTACATGCAGTAGTGACGTGCGTATCCATTCGCACATAGTGGGTGTGTTTAGTGATGACGCTCGAGATCTAGGAAGTGTACCACTACAAGGATGTGAGTGATTGATCTTGAGTGGTAGTGCAAAGGTGATGAAGTTTGGTGATATAACGTCTGAGTGTGTGATGAGTGTTCGCACGCACACAGTAGTCCTGCAAACAGAAGGTTCGTGAAGTGATAAAGCGTCCAAAAGAAAGCAATCTAAAGTGAAGTGAAGTGTGAAATTAATGGTGATAAGTTCAAACGGAAGCGTTTATGTGTGATTTAGAATTAAATAGCCAACAAATCAGACTTGTAACAGAATTCAATGCACTCAATCACACCACCAAAAAGAGCTTTAACAAACACTGGAAACTCTTAACAGATGATCCTGTGCTCAAGGAATTTCTGCCAGACAGACCTTCCATCACATACAGAAAAGGATTTACTCTGAGAAACAAATTGAGCCCCACAGTTCCCCCGAACACTACAGCTCGTGATTGGCTATCCACACGAGGCCTTGGATTCCACAAGTGTGGTTTCTGCTCCATGTGCATCTGGGGGAAACATGGTACCACTACTTTCAAGGGTCCTGAAGGGACAGTATACAAAATCAAACATAACATTACTTGCCTGACCAAATTTGTAGTGTACATAATTGAATGCCAATGCGGCAAGATTTATGTAGGCAGCACGATCAGGGCTCTCAAAGAAAGAATCTCAGAACACATGAGAGCTATTCAGAAGAGAGATCCCAGATACCCAGTAGCCCTACACATAGCTGAATGTCAACCTCTGGAGGATGACATCAAAGTACGTGTCTTTGGGATTGACATGATTCCCCTCAATATCAGAGGGGGCAACCGTGAATTGACACTCAGACGTAGAGAAGCCACGTGGATCATGCGTTTACAAAGCGTGGAACATGGGCTTAACTACGATCCTGAGCTTCAATTCTTTCTGGGTGACTAACAGTTACCCCTTGGGATCCTCTATTTGTGACATTCACTGCATTGTTGTTTTTAAATACCAGTCACTGAGTCATGTAAACAAACATAGACACTGCTAGAGAGGTTTATAATTTTTTTGGAAGAGGATGATGCCACCGATTGCATGTACTGTTTAGTATTGAATTTAAGATGTACTGTATAACTTAATGTTTTTCCTGTACTGTGGTCTGCCACATGAATTCAATCACACCGTTTGCCAATTCATATTGAAACGAATTACTGTTGAGAACATTATGAGTGAACTCACGAATGAGTGGTGATGATGGTGCACTCTCACCCTGGTGGCAGCTATGTCATCCAATTTCTCTCTATATATCACACCACATCTATGAGCAACGGCCCACACCAGCCGTTGGTATTCACAATTACGTTTCACCTAATCGGAAGGAAACTGCGTAATCAGATTTGACTAGATATTGAATGGAGCAAGACAAAGTAGCTTGACAGTCATTAGAATTCAATTTTATTCTACCATCAATCGTTAGAATTTATTCTTCTTCTATCAATATTTGAAACAATATTGCCCACATATCCTGTTTCGGTACGCATCATTTCCCCTTCCAATAATTGCACGCCTTCATTCGTTTACAAGACAACAACACTTTAAGACGGAACATCTCGCATATATAGCTCCCCTCTCAAACATGGCGTCCATGTTTTGACAGCATATGACTGGACATCGTTTATGTCTAATACTCCTATATGACGACACCTCCCCCCAGGTCACGTGTCCGTACACGAGAGACGACGACCGGGAACCAACAGAGGAGGGATACCGCACCACGGGTAAGTTGTTGGGTTTTCTCCACAACAACTATTTTCCCTTTTAAATCAACTTTCGAAGCCCATACGACCAGGCTCTCGCATGTCTAATGCGTGCGCATACAATCTTTTCACTATCTACAGCTCACCGCCAAAGAGAAAACGAACCCGTTTTCTGCAGCACTTATACAGATGGATCCCCTCCTGGTTACTGCCTGATACGCACCCGCATTCAGGTACTGCTTTACTCTCAACCTACCAATGATTTCCGCCTACATTATAATTAATGTCATCTAGAGCGCCGCGATATACGGCACCTCAAGTCTGATATTTTTGCATTTCATGCTTTTCTCTCTACTAGAGCGCTAATATTCGAAGACGCTGACCTACCCAATAGGGCGGAATTTAGCAGCAAAAAGTGTATCTTGCACGTGACTCCACTGGATACACCATTGCTACTCAGTCACAATTTTGATTCTTAATGACATAGTGGTAAGGATACCTTCCACTCTGTCCCCCTTTTAACCTTACTACTCCGATTTCAGCGTGATAAACAGATGTCCTTGGACATCCCCCGTTTAATGCCTTCCTGATGAGTTTTTTCCTTTTTTCCTCCAGTCTCTCTCTTATCTACCTACACAGAACACAACCACGAGGTCCAGACTAGTCTCAACCCATACGTTTGGAGTTGAGTCTTAAGGTAAATACTTTACCGTTTAGAGAGAGTTTGTTTTCTTTTAACTCACTTCGGACACCGCCGATATTTTATTCTAAATCACACATAAACGCTTCCGTTTGAACTTATCACCATTAATTTCACACTTCACTTCACTTTAGATTGCTTTCTTTTGGACGCTTTATCACTTCACGAACCTTCTGTTTGCAGGACTACTGTGTGCGTGCGAACACTCATCACACACTCAGACGTTATATCACCAAACTTCATCACCTTTGCACTACCACTCAAGATCAATCACTCACATCCTTGTAGTGGTACACTTCCTAGATCTCGAGCGTCATCACTAAACACACCCACTATGTGCGAATGGATACGCACGTCACTACTGCATGTAGAATGCACTCCAGTCACCATATGCAGTAGGTTACAGTGACATGACGCATAATTGAATATGCATACGTTATTTTTGTACCACCAGCCCTGAAGAGTCGTGTTGACTCAACTATACACGACGAAACACGTGTCGGCTAACTGTGATATTCCTCAAGTCTGGATACAAATAAACCATCATCTTGCTGTGACAAGAAACACACGAAAGAATCTGCTTCTGTTCATTGAATCACATTGGTCATTGTACTTTTTTTCTGTGACACCTTAATGTAGTTGCGAGAGCACAGCTTTGTAATGTTGTTGAGTCTTTGACTTTTTCAGACGGTTAAGGGTGTTTTCCGCCTGCTCTTCACGCACTACACAACAATCATCCATACCACACACCGTAACGTAGAAATTGAGGCAGTGCGCCCCTGATATCTGAATCTTCTAAAAACCCCAGATTAGTTCACAAGGCAGAAACATGTTGACGGTAACAGTAGTAATGGGGTACTAATTCCCCATATCTCCAAAATTGATTTTAATCACCAAGTGTCATATCTAGCGAATAAAATGTTTTAGGATGACACATTAGTTTTTAACACACGTATAGCACGGATCCACTCTAAATTAGAAGTGCCTCCATGACTCCTGGTGTAGGCCCGCTCTCCATCAAACTGAGGTTTTGAAGAGCGAGAATTGTCCTATGATGAAGCATGACACCAGGTGGTGTGGGAGGCCAATCCGTTACATATTTTTGTATGCCCAACACTTGAACTAAGTTGCGTTGGAAGGGATATATCACATATCGTTATAAATTGCAAAATTCACAAAAAGCTTATTTTGTGTACATCTGAAGTAGGCTGCCCCATGCTGTATGCTGTAGTGGGTCGAAGCAAAATGTGAATGACACAACTACGGATCAATGGACGAAGAGAGGTGGCTGAAAGCCCCTTTACGTATATTATACATATAATTTTAGTAAAATCAAAAAGTCTTGCCTAACACCAGACCCAATAACAACATGCAAGAGATGGTGGCCTACATTCTGTACCAAAGATGATGAACAAGTAGTGGCACACACGTCGATGAAAAGGCATCTTATGACCCATGCTATTTTGTTGGGTACTGACCCCAGCACAATCCAACATAAAGCCCCAGACTGATAAAGCAATATCAGGCATCCATTGGGAGCAAAAAGGGGAGTCTATCGCAACCAAGCCAATAAGGCACCAGGTGGTCTGATGAGTGCTAGATATCCCCTTCATGGACATGACATGCAGCATGTAAGAGTTCTACTTGCTTGGAGAATCTATGGAGGGTCGAGTTGATCCTTGCCTACATAATTATATGCCATATTGCTAATTCAAGATGCTGGAGCCACCAGTACAGCCAGCCAGCTAATTGTATGCCCTAATTATACCATTTTTTTACCTTTTGATTCTTTCACACATACAGTATTTAGCAGAGTGACTTACAAACTTTGGTTGTGAGGAATGCCTTGAACTATAAAGTCATATATGGCAGAAACATGTTGACCATAAGATAGGGTAATATCAATATCCCTATTTCACTAAGCTTTTATTCCAATCCATTGGGGCATTCCAATAAAGTTTTTTGCCAGCAATAAGATAGGTTTATTCACCATCTTTCTGCACTCTGCCCCTCACTTTGCCCCCAGAGGTAGAAGTATTATACGTGCTAGAAGAACACCCCTGCTCCTTTCCTACGGAAAAGTCCTAGCCCACACTGGGTACCCCCCCTCATGTGAGATTAATTCTAAAAAAAAAAAAGGTAAGACTTAAACCATTACAAAACAGCACAGTGTTATATGAAAAACAAACAGTATTTAGTATTTTAATGAAATATATACTACCCATTCAGTAGCAGAAAATGGCATTCAATACAACCTCAATGTACTGTATGCTTTTTTGCATGTTAAGGTGTGCCCCATAAGATGTCTATATAACTAATATATATAACTAATACTGAATAGCAGTACAATCGACTAAGGAATATTGTGATGTAAAACAAAGCAAGGACAAATAAATAATAAATAATAAATAAATACATATCCAAAAAGGCTACTTCTCATCTTGTCAGGAAAATTAGCAGAGTGTTTAAAAAATATTTGTGGTAGTATTAGGAATTAAATTATGAATCTGTGCACTAACCCAAAGCAGCAAAAATGGTCACAGCAACTTTTAAAGCTTTTAAAGCTGAACAGTTCTGCAGCAGCATCACTTGCTAATGTATAGCCTCTTTATGTGGCCCCATAAAAAGTGCCATTTGCCGATTCTGGGGTTGCAACTGTCTTCAAGTAATGCTTTAACCCCTCCCACGCTGATGACGAAACCGCTCCGTCATGGCCCTCGGGTGGGCTGTGCTGGTGACGGAGCTGTTTTGTCATGGCGGCGCGGCGCTGATTTCGCGCCTGCGCTGACGTTCTAAAGAACGGGCGGGGCCATGACGGAACCGCTCCGTCACAAGCACTGCCCACCCGAGGGCCATGATGGAGCAGTTCCGTCATAAGCGTCAGAGCACCGCGTGGCCGCCCCACCCCCTTAGCGCTGCGGCGGAATTGCCGCCGCAGCGAACGGGTTAAGCAGTCTGTATGACATTGTGTTTTCGTTCTCCTGGTTCTTATACTCTATGTGGTGCATCCATAGAGCTATACTAAAGAAAACCCTTAGGAAACTCTTAGCTCAACTGCAATCTTACCTACGCTATGCTATGCACCAGTGGGATTAACGCGGTTTTGCACATATCTATTGTATGATCATCCCCACTGTAATTAACCCTCTCCCCAGGTGTTTTAATTATAAAAATATAGTTGTTTTAATTCGACTTTTTTGTATTTTTTTATAAATATCTATTAGATATAGTCAAAGTTTTTAGCAACCAATAGGAGTTGTATCCATTAGTGAACTAGTCATTTGCTATATACATGTGCCATTCTACCCCCTCTTGTATCTAACGTAGAAATCATAAATGTTGTTGTACATCGTACCATATCCAGCCTTAGAATTATGAGCAGGCATGAGGGAGCCAATCCAAGAATGTATTAAAAACTTGCACATTTGAAGTGTGGTGATTTTAAAACACAGAAATAATGTATATAGTTTTTATGATGATATACTGTATTGTCTTTTTTTAGCTAAAATGTATTGTATTGTTTTTATGTGCTTTCATGGCCTGTATGGTCGAAAAAAAGCTTTCTTTGACTGGCTGACTGACTAACTGATATATTGAAAGCACAAAAAACCTTGTGCAATGGTGAGGCTTCGACAAGGTTAGTTTAAGTTTAGACTTGCATTCACTCTGGCCATTTTCAACTGAGATGACGCCTGAAGGCAGAATGCATTGAGAAACCATCAAGCTCCTCTTACCGCTTTAAGGAGACGTAATGTCTCCGCTTGAACTGTAAAGATAAAAATCAATGACAGAGGCAGCTGTCAGACAAGAGAGGGCAGGAAGAAAGAGACGACAAACAGTGGGGATGAGGCAGGTATGGAAACTCACCAGCAAATTTTCCACTTGAGGGTGAAATAGTAGCCTTATATATTGCCGCCAAACGAGTCTGAAGGCCACACATTCTCATCAAGTCGAAAAAAAAGTATACACTGTGGGTGGGGGGTGGTGATAACAGACTATTAATGGAGCATTCGAGGGTCAATTTTGACAATTGACCCTTGACTGCATTGTGCTGCATGAAAAAGTACAACAATCCCTGAAGAAAATTATTTCTTGACAATGGTTGATTCTTCTGAACCGGCAGAGTGAGCTGCTAGAATGCCAGTTCTTCAAAATATGAAGGCCTTCAAGTCAATACAAAAGTTGAGCAGCAGTATTAAGCCCCCTACACACCCTCCACCCCCTGTAATAATCAAGTCAAGTCAAAATTTGTATAGCGCACTACTCACCCAGAGGGTCTCAAGGCGCTTGAGGGAGAGGGGTTCTCTACTTATCAAATAGCCAGGTTTTGAGTTGTTTTCTGAAGGAGAGGTGGTTCTGTGTGAGGCGGAGGTGGGTGGGGAGGGAATTCCAGGTTTTGGCCGCTAGGTAGGAGAAAGATCTTCCTCCCATGGTGGCTCTTCGGATGCGTGGAATCGTGGCGAGGGCTTGATTGGACAAACGTAGTTGGCGGGTGGGGGTGTAAAAGGTCAGGCGCGTGTTGAGGTATTTGGGTCCTAGGTTGTAGAGGGCTTTGTGTGCGTGGGTGAGGAGACAGAACGTTATTCTCTTGTTGACGGGTAGCCAGTGAAGGTCTCTCAAGTGACCGGATATGTGATTGTGGCGGGGTATGTCGAGGATGAGTCGGGCGGAGGCGTTCTGAATGCGTTGGAGCTTTTTCTGTAATTTGGCTGTGGTTCCGGCGTAGAGGGTGTTTCCGTAGTCCAGTCGGCTTGTGACCAGTGCTTGGGTGACCGTCTTTCTTGTTTCGGTGGGGATCCATCGGAAGATCTTTCTGAGGATACATAGGATGTTAAAGCATGATGATGAAATGGCGTTAACTTGTCTCGTCATCGAGAGGGAGGAGTCTAGAATAAATCCCAGGTTGCGAGCATGGTCCGTTGGTTTGGGTGCGCTGCCCAGGGCCGGTGGCCACCATGAGTCGTCCCATGCAGAGGGGGATGATCCTAGGATGAGGACTTCCGTTTTGTCTGAATTCAGTTTTAAGCGGCTGTTCTTCATCCACTCGGCTACGTTTTTCATCCCTTCGTGTAGGTTGGTTTTGGCGGTGTTTGGGTCTTTGGTGAGGGAGAGGATCAACTGTGTGTCGTCAGCGTAGGAGATGATGTTGAGGTTGTGCTGGCGTGCGATGGACGCGAGGGGGCTCATGTAGACGTTGAAGAGGGTGGGGCTGAGCGATGATCCTTGTGGTACGCCGCAGATGACTTCGGTGGCCCCTGATCTGAAAGAGGGTAGGCGGACTATCTGGGTTCTTCCGGCGAGGAAGGAGATGATCCAGTCCAATGCTTTTCCTTGTATCCCCGCGTTGCTGAGGCGTTGTACAAGGGTGCTGTGACATACCGTGTCAAACGCTGCGGAGAGGTCCAGGAGGATGAGGGCCGCTGTTTCCCCGTTGTCGAGTAGAGTTCGGATGTCGTCTGTGGCTGCGATGATGGCGGTCTCGGTGCTGTGTTTGGCTCGGAAGCCGGACTGTGAGGGGTCGAGGGATCCGTTAGACTCAAGGAAGGCGGCGAGCTGACTGTTGACGGTCTTCTCTATGACTTTGGCAGGGAAAGGGAGGAGCGAGATGGGGCGTTAGTTCTTAAGTTCAGTGGGGTCTGCTGTAGGTTTTTTCAGGTGGGCACTGAGTTCGGCATGTTTCCAGCTTTCCCGGAAAGTAGCAGTGTTGAGGGAGCAGTTGATGAAATCTCGGAGATGGGGTGCGATGATGGAGTCGGCCTTGTTGAAGATGTGGTGGGGGCATGGGTCGGTAGGTGATCCGGAGTGAATGGAGTTCATCAAGCGGATGGTGTCTTCGGTGCTGATCGGGTTCCAGGCGCGAAGGGTGGTGGTGGGGGGCTTCAGTTCGGTGGTAAGGGGGTGGACTGGTCGCCGAAGCTGTTATGCATGTCAGCGATTTTGCTGAGGAAGAACGAGGCTAGAGAGTCGCAGAGGTCTTGAGAGGGGGTGATGTCGTTGGTGCTGGCGTTGGGATTGGTAAGCTCTTTGACGATGCTGAAGTGTTCCTTGCTGTTGTGGGCGTTGTTGAGTCGATCTTTAAATGCAGATTTCTTGGTGGATCGGATCAGCTGGTGGTGTTTGCGGGTGGCGTCCTTGAGGGCGGTCATGTTGTCTGTGGTTGGGTTTTTTCGCCAGGCTTTCTCGAGGGTGCGGCAGTTCTTTTTGGAGTTCTTGAGGTCGTCATTGAACCAGGAGGCTTTTTTGCAGCCTGGCTTGTTGTGAGGGTTTTTCAAGGGTGCTAATTCGTCAGCGCAGTGGGTGATCCATTGTGCGAGATTGATTGCTGCTTGATTTGGGTCCGATGATTTGGTGGGAGGGATTTGGTTTAGCGATGTGGTGAGCTGGTCGGTGGTAATTTTGTTCCAGTTTCTGCGGGGGACGTGTTGTGGGTGGTGGTGGGTCGTGGTCTTTCTGAAGTTGAAATGGACGCAGCTGTGGTCCGTCCAGTGGAGTCCTGTGGCGTGATAGAAGGAGACGTGCTTGCTGGAGGAGAAGATTGGGTCGAGCATGTGTCCGGCGTAGGGGGTGGGGGTGTTTACCAGTTGTTTGAGTCTGAGATTGGCGAGGTTGTCCAGAAGGGTGGATGAGTTGCTGTCGTTGTTCTTTTCCAGGTGGAAGTTGAGGTCCCCTAGCAGAATGTAGTCCTCGGAGGGGAGCGCGAGTGGGCTGATAAAGTCAGTGATGTCTTCGCAAAATTGTGTGCGGGGTCCTGGTGGTCTGTAGATGAGGGTGCCTCTAAGTGTGGTCTTGGGGTCGGTGTGTATCTGGAAGTGAAGGTGTTCGGCTGCTGTGAGGGTGTCGTCGGAGCTGGTCGTGATGCGGATGGTGTTCTTGTGGACGATCGCGATGCCTCCTCCTGTTTGGTTGATGCGGTCCTTTCGGATGATCTTGTAGCCGTCCGGGATGGCTATGGCGATGTCGGGTGCTGATGAGGCGTTCATCCAGGTTTCTGTAAGAAAGGCGACGTCCGGCGTTGTGGTGCCGAGTAGGTTCCGTAGTTCAATGGCGAGTCTGTGAACCGAGCGGGTGTTGAGCAGGATGCACTACAGGTGGTTGTTGTCGGAGCTCTGTTTGGCGTTTGTGGATGTAGTGTGGGTCCTGATGCAGGAGAACTTGCAGGATTGGCAGGTGAAGGGTCCATGGGTGCGTCCTGGGGCGGCTTGGTGGCAGTCGGGAAGGCGGCCGGTGTTGAGTGCAGAGAGGGATGCGGCGTCGTATGTTAGGCGGAAGGGGTGGTTTCTGCGGGGGCCAGGGGGTCTGGCGCTGGGCGCGGTCCAGGCGCGGACAGGCGTAGACGGGCTTACCTTTGGCGCGCGTTCGGCGCGCATGGGGCACGTCCGCTGCGCGTGAACGCTGCTCGTAAGTCTCCCTGCCATAAGTGGATAGTGGAGGGGGCGGAGCGAGGGAGGAGCAGCTGGGAGGCGGGAGCGGGGTGGCGAGAGGGGAGATGGGATCGAGTGTAGATGCAGTAGGGAGCGGGTGTGGGGCCGCGGGGGAGCAGCGGCTGGGAGCGGGGAGGGGAGAAGGGCTGGGACCAACAAAATGGCACCACCAAACAACAACAAAGTAATGCACAGAGAGATCGGGGCACCAAACAATAACAAAGTAATGCAGGGCGAGATCGGGGCACAGTCTGGTGCGGAAATTAATTACACCGGCAATACGATCAGCACAGTCTGGCACATAAATTAATGATAGCAGCAATACGATCGGCACAGTCTGGCACAAAAAATGATTATAGCAGCAATACGATCAGCACTGTCTGGCACAGGAATTATTACGGTCGGTCAGCAGTCAGGCACAGAGCAAATACGATACCAAATCAGGCAGGGGTACAAGGACGGTCAGGAGCGGGTGGAGCGACCGTGTCTGACCAGGTCAATAATGATATTGGTGTTCTGAGTGCACTCTTATCCGTTCGTTTCTTCTCCTGTCCTGAATACTAAGGAGGTCACAAATGTTTCTGAAAAGGTAGTACTTCGTTATCCTGACAGATTTGATACGTCATGAATATCAACATTAGCTGCCCTACACTTTGAGCAAATTTGATGCAGTTTGTTTAGACTGCGGCTCCTATTTCTGACCTTACAACCAAGTTATGGAAAGAGCTAGCACCCTTCTATGGTACCAACTTAGAGGAAACCCAATCTTACATTTACTGAAGGAGCTGCTTTGCTTCTCTGGAACTTTAGTACAAAATGAACAGTATGGTTTCTATGTTGATGCAGCTAAATAACACTATTACAAGTTTGAATGTTCATAGGAATTAAGAGTAAATAGTTGGCTTCTAGGATAATCTCATAACTTCTAAACTGTTCAACTTGCCTAATGAATATGCAGTGAAGTAGAAGTTCAAATGATTAGTTGACAAAATGGAATGTTATCTTGTGAAGGGTGGCATGGAATTAAAGGAAAAATTGGACATGAAAAGCAGATCCTCACCGCGCGATTGTCAAAGATGCTCTGAAAAACAAATTATTCAGAAAACTACTGACAAAAGGGAACCTACCTGGGAGTAAAGTTTAAGCATTATTCCGAAGAGAGAACAGTAGCATGCTGTGTTGAACAAAACAATGTGCTCCCCTAATTTCACCACCCACACCAATACAAACAGGAACTCCATCACTGAGCACAGTCTACATCATCCTGCAGAATCAAAAATGCCATTGACACTGAAATAAGCTAGGAATCCATATCCATAGGTCAGCGCAAATGTAGGCCCGTAGTCTCACTAGCCAGAGATAATGTATGGATCCAAAGGGTTGTTGACAATGGTTACCTTTCTCATCTTCAGAGTAAGTGCTCACTGAATTGCCACAGATGGACTTCAAAACTCATCCTGGAACTTAAACAACAGTTTGTACCATTAGAGAAGAGCGTCTAATTGTGCGATAGAGTGTCCATGCCAGTGTGATTATACTACTAGGCCTACCCTCGACCACGGCATGCTGCTCGACTGGTTAGTAAAGGCTGAGGAATCCAAGCAACAGCAACAGCTTCCTTCCTTTACCTCCTCAAAAATCTTTTTTATCAAGTCAAACTGTGTTCTTTCCTATGCCAATACTTCCAGCATCACCTGTGGCGTTTGTTCTCTCGACATGTTCTCTTAACAACCCCCTTCAACAACCACATTTCCCAAAAGCATTATACTTTCTAAATAGGGAAAGCCCATTATACTCCACCTCTTCATTCTTCAACAAGAGGTGCTGAATGTACTTGATAGGATTGCAGCATAACTCCTTTCAATGACGAGAGCTGGTTACACAGAACACAAGCAACCTTGCATTCTCCTTTTGAGAAACATAATGGAGGGAAGCCCCCATCACTCTTGTCCTCGTGCACACTATCTCTGCATTATCGCTTTAGGCACCCAGTTCTCATTTTCTCACACGTTCTCGTCTCTATCCATTCATTCATCCATCTTCTTCTATCATCTGTTCTCCATCCACGTGAGAGAGCGCCATTTAAAGAGAAATTTGTAGGGGTGCATCATATGTACAAGTAGTCAGCGCCCGTATATATATATATATATATAGAGGACTTTTAATCATGTTTAGATGCAATGTGGGATGGAGAACTGGAGTAACTGGTATTAGAAATCTGAAGAGCCAAGGTTATGAATTACAAATCCACACTTGCTGTTTAATATAGAGATGTCGTTGAAATGAAATCTTTCGCTGATGAGAAGCGTGTTTAAACTAGCACTATCATGCCTTCAGATTTGCTTATTGGAATGTATAACTGTGTAATATATACTCGATAACTAGCAAGGTAGAAAATGCATTAGCTGTTAAGGTTAGAGGCCTAGGGAACCAAGGGATTGCTCATGCAAAATGTTGGGCCTATAAATCAAGTCGAGGCCTAGTCCATGAAACTCATGCAGGCCTGTTTGAAAAGTCTTGCTTAGCATTTAGCTGTGGAAATATTTTATAAAAGATGCTTTTAGAAAACTTTGCAACACTTATGGAATGTGAGCCGAATTGTATGTATTCCTTTGCAGGTGCACCACTGTGTAGGCATCAGAGTAGAAGGGCCCATTGTGTATGAGAGTTAGAAATGCTAGACTCAGACATGGAGGAGTAGACCAGGAATTTGAAGATACAACTTGAAGCGACGGAGAGTCTGAGACCCAAGGACGTTTTAACGGACAAGGATGGAAGAATGCCATAGTGGAAAACTTTGGAAACCAACACCTTCAAGAGGGGCGTACCGAAAGGCGTGTTGTTCACATTTTGGGGTTTCGTATTAGGGACAGCACCCCGAGGCTGGAGGCAGAGCAGATGGTCTGAGGAGTTAGAGAGAGCAGTTGGCTTGGCAGGGAGCTTAGCTAGGATTGATGTTTCTCTAGTCTAAGGGAGAAAGTGAGTGAACTTCTTGGGAAGTCACCACTGCTGACACCTTTGGTTAGGTCAGGCCATTGCTGAGTAGGGATGTCACTTAAGCATATTGTAGGGACAGACTAATCTGAATTTAGGTCTATTATTCCAATGAGTACCAGAACACAGGTTATAGCAATCTTGTTTAGTCTGATGATTCTGGAATTGATTCTCGTATTATTCATCAGTCGCTTGAGACTTTTCCGTAGGATTATGTTTGTATTAGTACCCGTTTACCTTTTGAACCTCTTATTGAGGTGCTTGTACCTTCAATTGTTCTTGGTTATGTAATAAACCTTCAAATTTAGTCCTTAGTCAGTGGTTCTTTGGGGGAAGCAATTGGGAATCTTGGAATTAAATTGAAAATTGTGAACAGGTTGCCTTAATCACTCTATGACAGGTAAAAAGGTTCAGTCGACCTGTGACGGGATTCTGGAGAATGGTAAGCAGGCTCCAGAGTTGAAATCCCGCCTTTCCACACGCATTCCATTCAACCGTCAATCCCGCCTCTCTACCCATTCATGAACATCAAGTGGGCTTAGCACCTTCTCTGCAAACGTCCCATGTTCTGACATAAAGACAGGTCTAATAAATAATACATGACATTTAATGCATAAACAAGCACGGGAAAAGACATTAAGTTTTGGCTTAAAACTGAAAGCGCCATTTTGTTGCCTGGCAACTTCATGTGTGTGGTACTGTGGATAGGTGAGCAGATGAATGCAAACATGAGTCAAAGGGTCACATGAATGGAGGCTTTCTTCCATGTGCTGAGCCATCCATCGATCCATACAGTCAGCAAGTAACTCATCATCCATGCACAAGGTCACCAATTCCTACACTCATGCTTCGTCCACTCATTATAATGCATTCTCCCACTAATCGATCAATACCACAAATACAAACTCCGAGATCAGTTAAGAGGTACTTTTAGCTATTAGCTGGGCCTAATGGCTTTGCTAACGTTTGATTTGCATTTGCTCTTGATCGCAATATTGCATGCTATTTGTTTATTGTTTTAATTGATTCAGGACGGGGAGAGGGTGAAGAAGAGAACGTGTGAAAATGTATAGAAAAACGACTTGTGGTTCTAGAATTATGGGATACATAGGTAACTTCACATACCTCAACAATGGAGCTTATAGGGGCGCGCAACGTAGACACTAATGTGCTTATGGGTGTGTCGTCATTATGTTATAGGTATGAACAATTAAACATCTACTTGTACTGTATCTTGCATATACTTCACTGCATGAAAACGTAATTCGAATATTTGGAAACAGGCAGAGTCAGTATGTAGATGTATAAAGTACATGTAGACGCTGATGCACTCAATATAAAAAAAATGCAGGGTACATAAGTATATAGAAAAAAAGATTTACTCCACAGCTCAGCGCGCCTCGCGTGAACACCATTTTCATTTTATGATTTAGTTTCACATTACATGAAAAAATGGCTCCATCCTTTTCCTTCAAAGCTGTTTTCAAAAATGGGAGGCGTAAGGGTGCTTTGCAGAGTACAGACCTTAACCTGGTTCCCCAGAGGACACACCTGTTGCTCATAAATATGCAAACAGATACTGTAAAATTGGATCTCGTGTTACAGTACCTGGGAACACTGAATGAAAGAACATTAGATTCACACATGGTCATGTGCAGTGGAGTTTCATACAGTAATTCTGCTTTGCCCAATTCATAAATCAGGGTCTAAATGTATTACTGAAAATCCTGTTGATTAAGTGGGGTGGGTGGAAAGAATAAGAAACCAGAACTTTGCTTCAGGAAGAAGCTTAAAACTTACCTATACACACGGTAATCCACCTGACCGTGCGGTCCAGCATTGCCTACTTCACTTGCCATAGCGCGGGGACACGCCATCTGAGCGTAACCAGGCGCTTTATAAAATTCCCTAATAAACTCCCTAATGGGTGGGAGGTTTAGGATGTGATGGGGGCTCAACGGACTTTGCAGGCCACACCCCCAAAGGTTTGTTAGGCCACTGATGCAGGGAAGTATCAAAAGGCCAAAACTGTGTAGGTTTATGACTTGGTTATCCCGATCGATCTGTGTTTACTGAACATCTTGGGGCCTATTTACGAAGATAAATATACATGTGAGTAAATCTATGCATGTAAATTTACTCTTACATGTTGTAGTAACTTTACTTCTTTGGCTGTTCGCCATTTTGAGTGTTAAATTACTACAAAGTGTAAACTTACATGAGTCAAATCCCTGAATTCGGGTGTAGAGCCTACTGGACGACTTGGATCTGGACAGCTTTCCGAATGACTTGTGCTCCAAGAGTCCGAGCGACCGATTCCGATGTGTCCGTATAGTGAAGACGCGGTTTGCTCAGACTCCCTTTGCACTCAATTGGAGCCCGTTTATCGAATGTCTACACAGGCTCCTATTGCAAAAAGAGGTGTTCGGGGAAAAGTGTGCACCCTGTGACGGGCACCCCATGGTGCCCGACACACTGTGCATGTTTGGATTGGGGTGACCCAAGGCACCCCCCTGCGACCGATTCGGAGGGCCCTGGGTGAAGGGGTGCCTGCAACGGCCCCCGGAAGTCCAAGTCCCACAGCCGTTATGTTATGTTATGTTAAAGAATATTTATATAGCGCCTATCACCGCCGGTCTCTAAGCGCTTAACAAAAGAACATAACACACTGGTGCCCATAGAACCCTCAGGTATTCCACCGCCTAGACTGTCATGAAAGCTTTCCTAAAAAGATGGGTTTTTAGTTTCTTTCTGAAGGGTAGAAGCTGTGATTCCTCCTTCAAGGTATGCAGGAGCTCATTCCACAGTTGTGGGAGAAGCACAGACAGGGCCCTGCCTCCTTTAGTTTTTAATTTGAACCTAGGTTGAATCAGATTCGAGGTTGTTCCTGAGCGCAAGGGTCTCCCAGGAATATACCTCTTCAAACGTTGCTTAATGTACTCTGGGGCTTTCCCAAAGAGTGCCTTATGGGCCACACAGAGACATTTGAACTGGACTCGAAATTTCACTGGGAGCCAGTGCAGCTTCTGAAGCAGGGGGGTTGCATGCAAATTTCTAGGCAGGGAGTGGATCAGCCTAGCTGCATCATTCTGCACCACCTGCAGCTTCCTCAACAGCTTCTGTGGCAGGCCAAGATATAAGGCATTGCCATAGTCGAGCCTTGAAAGGACTGTGGCAGATACGATCGATTGCAGGGTGGAGGCAGATAAAATAGGGACTAACTTTCGTAGTTGCCTCAACACACCAATGCAGGATCCGACGACAGCCGAGACTTGAGGGGCCATTGAGAGATCCGCGTCGATCCTTAGCCCTAAGCTTTTTACTACAGTACCAGGAGACGGGGTGATTCCCAACTCAGGAGGCCAGTACAGGTCACTCCAGGGGTCCTCTTTGTTGCTGATCACCAGCACCTCCGTTTTGTCAGCATTCACTTTCAACAGATTGTTAGTCATCCAGTTGACTGTGAAGCTGAGCAAGTGCCTCACTGATTCCTGGGCCTCTTTGGTATCATCCAGCCGGATTAATAGCTGGGTATCATCTGCGTAATTGAAAATGTCGCAGTTCATACGCATAAGCTCCTCCACCAATGGTTGTAAGTAGATGTTAAAAAGCAGGGGGGATAAAGCCGACCCCTGGGGCACCTCCCAAGTCACTTCACTGATCTCAGACAGTTGGTCTCCTAGCTGCACTCTCTGGGTTCGACCTGACAGGAAGGATTCTAGCCACTTTAGCACCTGGCCTGTGATCCCCAAATTCGCGATACGGTCCAGTAAGATGGTATGACTGACCGTATCGAAGGCCACCGATAAGTCTAAGAGAATCAGGGTGCATGGCTGTTTATTATCTGCCCTGACTCTTAGCTCATCGGCGACTGAGGCCATGACTAGTACTGTGCTATGTTGGGGCCGGAACCCAGCCTGCCTGGCATGAAGGAGACGATGTTCTTCCAGATGGCCGGCTAGAGTGCTGAGGACGTGCTTTTCCAAGATCTTACTTAGAAAAGGTAACTGCGAGATGGGCCTGTAGTTTTTTAAGGCTTTCGTGTCCGTTCCTGCTTTCTTTAAAAGTGGGGAGACCCTGGCTTCTTTCATCTGAGTTGGCGGATAACCTGTTTTCAATGAGTTGTTCAATAAACTCAGTACCTGAAGCTGGATGCCTGGCAGGGCCATTTTAAAAACTTTAGGGGACATGGGTCTATGTTTGAACCTGACTTGATCTGTCCGACCAGTTCCACTAGGCACTTATCGTCGATGGGAGGAAAGCTATTCAGAGTCATGGACGGCAGCTGAGTCGTCTGACTAGGCAGCATGGTTGTAGCTGGCCGTGCATTGATGTCAGTGATGATATCCTGTACCTTCCGAAGAAAGAAAGTTTGGAAGGAGTCACAGTCTGGTTGGTCCCTTCACGTTGTGTGAGTTCCCTTAATATCATAAAGGTCTCTCGCTGTATGTTTGTTGCTTCCCTAATTCTTCCCTCATAAAAAGCAGCCTTTCTTTGCAGGATGTCTGCCTTGTATTTTGAGGGCAAGGGTTTAAAAATGTCAGCCTCTGTTTGACAGTAGTGGAGTCTCCACCTTCTCTCTGCCTTACGGAGGGCTTGCTTCTTCTGTTTCAAGGAGGCGTCAAACCTTGGCGCTCCTTTCCCTTTAGTTCTAATACTCTCCAACTGCTCAGGGACAAGTTTATCCAGAGCAGTAAGCATCCAGGTCTTTAGCATCCTAGCATCATGGTCCAAATCTGTACCGCTCATGTTAGTGGGAGTAGAGGGTAGCAGGGTCGTAATTAGAAGGTCGGACGAATTTTCCTCCGTGTCTTATTCGGGGCATCCCTCACTGGGTCACCTGGAACCCAACACTTTATCATAAAGTGGTCCGACCAAATGCATGGGCTAACCTCCGTTATTTCTGTGTTAGGCAAGGAGGACCAAACAAGGTCTGGTGTATGCCCTTTCACGTGAGTCGGACCCACCACTAACTGTTGCAGGTTGAGCGCCGAAAGATTAGCTTCGAACTCAGTCACCGTGGGGTCTCTGGGTACTTTGTCCCAGTGGTAATTAAAATCACCTACCACCAGAAGGGACTTGTATCTGGTGGCCAAGTCCGTCAAAAGTTCAAAAAGAATTGTCATTGAAATCCGGAGAACTTTGCGGCGGGCGATAAACCACCAGTATTGCTATGCATGAGGATTTAAACGAAACCTTAATCCCTAACAGTTCCGCACATGCACAATTTTGTGCTATAACCTTTTCCACTACAAGACATTTTTTGAACAAAAAGGCCACACCCCCACCTTTACAGTCATTTGGGCGGTTATGCCAGATCGCGTCATAGTCTGGGGGTAGAGCAGCCAAAATGTCGGGCGTAGAGGCGGAGCCAAACCAAGTCTCAGAAAGGGCGAGAATATCAATGTCTCCCTCAAGCAGTAGAGAGAAGACTTCTAAGTGGTGCCTTTGAAGAGAGCGCGTGTTAAGTGTCGCTAACCTTAGGCCATGTGGCTGGCAGCTAGTAAATTTGGGGAGAATCCTGGGGCCTGTACCTGTAGTCTGAACCAGGGCATCGGCTTGCAAGGTGGCCAAGGTAGCTTCATCTAGACAGATGATTTAGTGCCCATAATGCATTGGGCGAGTATGTACGTATTTGACCAGAGTTTGTGGCCCCTGGGCCCGTCCTGGCACAGACGGGCACAGACGGGCTTTCCTCTGGCGCTCCTCGCACGCGATCGCTGCGCGCCTGCATACTGATGATTATTTATAGTGTGTGGCTCGAGACACTTGCAAAAACTAGCCTGCTAACCCCCAAAGCGTGGTGTCAGCGTCTCTAGCCCAAGATGGCGGACGGGCCTGAGGCGGCGAGAGATTCACCAAAGTGGTGAAAAATGCTTTTAATTCGATTATAGTGCAGGCAATGCGAGAGATGGGGGGCCGTGGGGTCCCTAAACAATAAACCGAGCTCTAAAGCAGTTAAAAACAATTTTTCGAGCGTCAACAAATTTTAACAGAAATATATTTTTAAAAGGAGCTAGCCTCCAGCAAACAGTGTAAAAGCAATGGCAATGACGGTTCTCCGATTGCAGCAGCGGTATAACGTTCAGCGGTATAACGTTTCATCCCAGCAAAACAGAGTCTATACAGCTGTCAGAATCGTGCCTCATACTCGCTCGTTCAGGAAGCCGAATCCATTTGCGCGTCATGAATTGGCTGCGAACGAGTTGGACTTCAAGGATTGGGTTCGGAAATGATTCGGTCGGCGTGGACGAGATCTTCGCATTGTACTTGGTCGTTCGGAATGGGGGATGATTCTGTCGGACACATTGGGTCCGAATTGGATTTGCTCATTCTGGAACCTGTCTGGAGGCCTTAGGAATGAGATCGGAATCAGGACCTTAGTTGGAAGTCTTGGTCAGTGGGGCAGAAAGCTCCTTAAGGAGAAGTAAACACATTTTAAAACATTTATTATACTTAAAAAAAAATTAAGAAAAATATTTTTAGGTTACATATTAATGTAAATTAATTTTATATATTTATTTTAGATGTGGAACAAAAAAAAGCTACAGCACTATTAACTTAATTTTGAAAATGTTTAATTAGATATATCAAAGTATTTGTTTATAGATGTATTTAAAAAATATCCATCTTAAATAAAATTTGTATTTTTTTATGTTTAAAGTTATGCATAGAATTTTTTTTTTAAGTTACATTTTTAAATAAAAATTACATATTTTAAAATTAAATATATAACATTAAATTTAAGGTTTATACATTTTATTAAGTCGAATTAAACTCACTTATCTCAACATTATTTCCTATGGAGTTCTCTTTTAAGTACCCACTTCCCTTGTTATCAATGGAAGGGTGTTGCAATAACAGTGGTTAGGACTTACTTTTGGAAGTTGATAAGTGTGCGAGCCCACGCATGAATAGTAATAAAGTTGCATGCCTTTTATATGATGATGATCTAGTGATCGGGAACCAAACTGAAATGGGACTCCAAAGGAAATTAAACGCTTTTAAAACATATTGTGATAAAAAGTTTCTAACGGAGAAAACAAAGATCCTATGTTTTGGGAAGAGGGTAAAAAATTTTAAATGGTTTTTAGGTTCAGACAAATTAGAGGTAGTAAGTGAATATAAATAGCTAGGCTTTGGTTTGACAGTGCATTAAAGTGGAATACCCACGTGGCGGCACAAACTTCAAAGGCGTCCTCATCGGTCTGTGGATTGAAAAAATTTAATACGGACTATGGTGACATGTCACACAGACCGTTACTAAAAGCATATGAAGCTATGATACCCCCACAAGTTCTCTATGGCGCTGAAGTGCTCTGAGTGGTAAAAGGGGGTGGGACCGGGAGGAAGGAAACATAATTAAAATGTTGTTGTCCCTACCTAACGGTTCCATGTTGCAAGCAATTAGATTGGAGGTAGGCTTGACAGCATGGGAGGTAAAGGCACAAATGTCATTGCTAAGATTTTGGAACCGCCAGATGCCCGGTGATGAACAGAAGGTGTCAATTTGGTGCAGAAAGGAAATACAAGCAAGTAGCTTATATTGGGCACGGGAAGTGAGGAAAACCCTTCAGTTAGTAACTGCGCAATTAAAGTTGACCCTCAAACAACCATCATTGGATTTAGTTTTTACTAAGAAAATGCTTAGGGACCGAGGGCACGAACATTTCAGATCACAAGACCTGGAGTACCTGAAGCTTAAAAAAAAAAAATCAGTGAACTGGGTAAGGAATGAATTGGAAAAGGAGGTCCGGTTTCCATACTTGGATGTGCTACCCAGTAAATGGTTAAGGTACGAAATTATGAAGGTTCGGGTAGGCTTAAACCCATGGATGATCGATGGTAAATTAAAAGTAGCCCTGATCCAACCTGATGGTATTTGTAAATGTGGCCTAGGTGTAAAGAATGACATTTTACATATACTATTGGACTGTACATTGATTTTAACAGTGCAAAAAATGTTTTTACGTCCAATATTTTTAAAATACAAGGTGAACTCACGATCGGAGGCGGTTGCTCTCCATACAGAAATGTCGTTTTTAGATATCACAATTGCTTTGGGGACATTTTTGAAAGCAACAAGAGAAGCTGTAACGGAGGCATCCAAGGAAGTTGGGAAATTTTAAGATATTAAGATTCTAAAATACAGAGAACGTCATTTTAGTGTTTTTATGGTTTTAAATGTATATAGAATGTTAAAATGAATTATGATGTAAAATTTCTATTGCTAAAGTGTATCCATGGTCTTGTGTATGGTTTACAGACTATTGTCTAAATAAACTTTGTTTTTACTACTACTACTCCAGGACCCAGCTTGAGTACATTTACGACTCTTTTGGGAGGTTTTTGGCTGTAACTATAGAAATGGTTTAAGAGGGGAGGAGTGTAGGGAAGAACGAAAACTCACTTGAGGGAGTAGCCAGAAAAATAAAATACTCCCCACTCGTATCACAATACATGAGTGAGCGCAAAGGTCAATCCTGATACTTTTAGGGATGGTCCTCTGGAATTGGTGCCTTAGTTTTTCCTTTCTTCTCTTTTCTCATTTCCATGTTGTTTTCCATCTTTGCATTCTTCGATCCTTCATTCTTTTGTACTTCCATTCCATTTGTTTCTCGCTTTTTTTTTTCTTTGCACTTTTTATCTTTTCTTTCATCATGCTGGATTCCCTTGCCACCCTCTGGGACCAACCCCCGTTTTATTTGTTTGCTTCTCTTTCTGTCTTGTGGCCTGCATGCCATTAATCAAAATTACTAAGGGTCGTTAAGACTGCCAATCCCCCACTGAAGCTGGCATAGTGGGTGCCTCGCCATGCCCTTGCACCCATCCATGAAACAGTAAGCCCATTGCAATTCCCAAACTGTATTCCTAAATTTACTACAGCTAAAAAGGACTAAAAACAATGGAAAATGTACTCCAGCTCTGGCCTGGAACAGGTGTAGCAAACATAGCCAACCAGTTGTTCAACATCCTCCAGCTGAAAATAATGCAGGCATGGGTTTGAAATAGAACCCCACTTTTAAAGAATAATAACCTTTTTTAATTAAAAATAAATGCAACTTGAAATGAATTCTACACAATAATTAAGTTAATAGTACAGAAGTCGTTTTTTAAAAATGTGTTCTACATTTAAAATATATAATATTAATTTATATGGAACAAGTATATTTCTTTTTAGTTGAATACATTTTCTACAATTTCCCTATACTTTTTTATAGAGAGATGTCCATATTAGTGGTGGAGACTACTGCCTAAGTGTGGTAAGTTACTAGTAGTAACATTACACCTGTGAATTGGGCTCCACCATCTGAATTAAGAGGGTGAGACATGCACATTTAAATGTGGTATTAACTTTACACTCAAAAATGGTGAATAGCCAGAAGTAGTAAAGTTACTACAAAGTGTAAGAATATATTTACATGTGTAGATTTACTTACCTGTAAATTTATCTTTGTGAATAAGCTCACGTATAACAATGTGTAAAAGGAAAGCAAATGTGATGATACATAATGTATGGTGTGCATGAAGTTTTCCTGCAATCAATCAATCAAAGTACTTGCAAAGCGCGATACTTACCCGTGAGGGTCGTAAGGCGCTGAGGGGAGGGGGGTGCTGCTACTGCTCGAAGAGCCAGGTCGTGAGGAGTCTTCTGAAGGCGAGTAGGTCTTGGGTCTGCCGTAGGTGGGTTGGGAGGGTGTTCCAGGTCTTGGCGGCGAGGCAGGAGAAGGATATGCTGCCGGAGGTTGTTCGTTGGATGCGGTGGACAGCGGCGAGGGTGAGGCCGGGGGAGCGGAGCTGGCGGGTGAGGGTGTGGATGCCGAGTCTGCTGTTCAGGTAGGTTGGTCCGGCGTTGTGAAGTGCTTTGTGTGCGTGGGTGAGGAGCTTGGAGGTGATCCTCTTGTCGACGGGAGCCAGTGTAGGTTTCTCAGGTGGGGGTGATGTGGCTGCGTCAGGAGACATTGACGATCAGAGGCGTTTTGGATGCGTTGTAGTCGTTGTAGGTGTTTGGCTGGGATTCCTGCGTAGAGTGCGTTGCCGTAGTTCAGTCTGCTGCTGACGAGGGCCTGTATCACCGCAAGCAAAAATAGGCAGATAAAGGATGTTGAATTGAAATGTATTTATTCATTGCATATTTTCAATAATCTCAAGCTTTTTTAGGGGTGTAAAGAAGATCCAGTGCTCACATTTAAGAGAAGAGGCATGCAGTGTTAAGTGAGTAATAGAAAAAGTGCATCACGTAAAAAACAAAAGACATAATACTCCTTAGGTTAGTTTTATACAATCGAATAGGAGTCTGTATAAGTCTACTGTTGATGGCATTTCGACTCGTGCCAATACGAGGTCATTATCAGGACAGGGTGTGTGAGCACCCAATATCTGGTAGGTAGATAAAGAGAATCAATCCAGGGAAATAACACTCCCTATGGAGAGTTGGTAGGGAAGTACGGTCATCTAATTACCCCTGAGCGAAAAACAATGTAGGTGAGCTCCATGGAAGAGAGTGTCAACCGGCTGGTGAGGTCGAAGCACGCTTGTTGCTGGAGAACGGGGTATTAATGAGCCATTTGTAAAATGTGCCTCATGGTTGTGAGACCTAGAGGGGAAAGCTACAATGGGTACGAGCCAGGAAGGTGTATCAGACATTACACTGTCCTGGGAACCAGGATTTGAAGATTGAAACTCCTGTAGATTACTATATGAGACATTTGGGGGGGGGGGGGAAGAGAACTGCATCAGGGAGCCAGTAAGAAGGTCGCTGCGTTACTCAGTGCAGCATACTGCACCTATAATCAAGTAGCACCAGTGGCACGTCAGCCTACTGGGCAAGGGGGGCAACGAATGGCAGCGCGTCCTACGCAGATCCTTCAATGTATTTCTTAAAGGTGAAAAATACAAGAGCATTTCCAGAAATCTGGCTTACGACTGAGTTCACAGATAAGGTGTCTTACATGATTAGCATCCACAGTCTAGAAGGAGCCAGTTTGTGCATCACGCCACTGTTTGCATCTCAGTTATCAGTAAAATAGTCAAGGCAGCACTTTCCTTTGACACGTCATCGCCATGGACAGGACGCCCACATTTCCACACAGTATTTTTTTACATTAGTCAGCAATAATTTCCACTCCATGCAATCAAGGAATAACAATATAATATTTTTACTTCACAAGATCACCTTTGAGGGAAGTGTGGGAATACTAAGACCAATAAAACGCTAAGAGCCATGTATGTATCATGAGGCTACTCACTTGGGGGCATAGCAGCAAGGGCTTTATCTCCACTTTTTGGCTTTAAAAGCCAGAAAAGCAGAGATTTATTTATTTATTTATTTTTAACATTTCTAAAGCGCTGCTTATACCCGTAGGCGTCTTGGCGCTGTATGCCGATTATTTGTAAATGACTCTGAGCAAGAATGACTATTGGGTAAACAGCCAGGTTTTCAGAAGCTTACGGAATTGAAGAAGGGTGGGACTTCGCTTGATGTTGAGAGGCAGAGTATTCCATAGCTTAGGGGCGGCCACCAGAAAGCGGCGGGAGATAAAAGCATCGCCCTATCAGCAAGAGGGTGCTAACATGCATATTCGCATGTTAGCACCCTTTTGCACTATGCCTACCTTTGCATCTCTAATGAGATGTAAAGTGGGCGTTCCGGACATACACTACATGTCAGGACATCAATAGCATGGCTTCGCCCTATCAGCAAGGGTGCCCTAGCAAAACAGCTGTTTTCTCCACAAACTAACGTCTGCTAAATTCTTGACTTAGCCACCCCTAACGTAGGGGGTGGATTCTGCTGATACGACCGCAGGGTCGTATCAGCAAGGTTATCGCTGTTTTGATGGGAACATCAATGGAAAACCAGCGATGTTCCCTGAAAATGGCGATTTCCCCGCTATCGCAGGAATTTGTATCGCCTTGGAGATACGCGTTGCTAATAACGCGATATCTCCGCGATAAAAACCTGCGATAGCGGGCGTTAGGGAAAGGAGCGCTAAGCATGCTTTGCGATAGTTATCGCATAGCGTTGCGGATATGCCCCTTGGTGTTTTAATCCAGAAAATAAAAATAAGTTGTCACTCTCAGTAGATCTTCTCCCCGGCACAACTCACTACAGCTGCTGGACTCGTTTGGTGAGAGTGACAGGTGTGTGCTTACTTGTACACATCATACTGGTTACCAGAATAATAATATATATATACACACATACATACAACAACAAAAAAGAAAGAAGAAGAAAGAAGAAGAAAGAAGAAGAAGAAGAAGAAGAAGAAGGAGAGAAGTCTGGGTAGTTCTCAAGTTTAGGTGGAAAGCAGCTCCGGTTAGAGCACTCTCAACACCAGCAACACTCTAGATCTGCTCACCTCAAATGTCTGTTTTTCTATCAAAGTTTTTAACATAGGATTAGCACAGTGCTATCCATGCCGAGATAGAAAAAGTCAAAGGGGCATATTACCAACAAGTAGCGATAATTATCGCTAAATAGGCTTAGCGACGATTTTTTTTATCGCTGCCTATCGCTGGATATGTTAGCGGAGAAAACATGCTATTAGCAATGTTTTTCTCCATTGTGCTAAAATATCCAGTGATAGCGGCAAAATGCGTGAATATCGGCAAGCGCCGAATGAGAATGCAGCCAGCCCCCGACAAAAGGCAGGACGGCCTCGAAACGCGTAGGGCAAACAAATCATCATCTGAATGTCGAGGAGATGGGGGAGCTGAAGCGTGACTCCCGAAAAGCTCGGACCTTTGTTGAAAAAATTATTTACACACCTGTCCCGGTGTGCGGGAGAGCACCATCGTGGTAAAGCGCGAGGCTGAAGGCTGGGACTACGCCCAACCTGGAAAGCACAGTGAAACCCAGCACCTACTAAAGGATGCCACCTCGAGATCAATGAAAATATGTTAAACATCGGCGCTTGGAGCCTACTATAGGTGGAAATTGAATCTCTAAGGACTACATGTCCCGACGTGCATCTGCTTGAAAAAACCCCAAATGTGACTTACACGGGTGCAATTAATTAATCATGCACGCATTAAGAGACTGTTGCAAGCGCCGAATGAGAATGCAGCCAGCCCCTGACGAGAGGCAGGACGGCCTCGAAACGCGTAGGGCAAACAAATCATCATCGGAATGTCGAGGAGATGGGGGAGCTGAAGCATGACTCCCGAAAAGTTCGGACCTGAAAAAAAAAAAAAAAAATATATATATATATATATATATATATATATATATATATATATATATATATATATATATATATATATATAAATAAAATATTAGGGGGGGCTTGAGTTGGTATTTTACCAATCACAGCTGTAATATTGTACCTGGATTGATAAATGGCTTTTGTCATTTTACAGCTCGGCAAAGACAGCACTGTACTAGTCCTATGCTTAAAGACTATGCTGTATAAATGGCAAAAGACTTTGGGGCATATTACCAAGGGTGGCGATAGGCAATTATCGCCAGTTTAGCGGCCGAAAACGATAATTCTATCGCTCTATTAGCAAGCTGTCGCTAACTGATGTTAGCAGCAGCTTTTAGGCGATAGCGAGCGGTTTGGGGCCCGCCTCGAGATCAATGAAAATATGCTAAACATCGGCGCTTGGAGCCTACTATAGGTGGAAATTGAATCTCTAAGGACAACATGTCCCGACGTGCATCTGCTTGAAAAAACCCCAAAGGTGACTTACACGGGTGCAATTAATTAATCATGCATGCATTTAAGAGACTGTTGCAAGCGCCGAATGAGAATGCAGCCAGCCCCTGACGAGAGGCAGGACGGCCTCGAAACGCGTAGGGCAAACAAATCATCATCGGAATGTCGAGGAGATGGGGGAGCTGAAGCGTGACTCCCGAAAAGCTCGGACCTTTGTTGAAAAAATTATTTACACACCTGTCCCGGTGTGCGGGAGAGCACCATCGTGGTAAAGCGCGAGGCTGAAGGCTGGGACTACGCCCAACCTGGAAAGCACAGTGAAACCCAGCACCTACTAAAGGATGCCACCTCGAGATCAATGAAAATATGCTAAACATCGGCGCTTGGAGCCTACTATAGGTGGAAATTGAATCTCTAAGGACTACATGTCCCGACGTGCATTTGCTTGAAAAAACCCCAAATGTGACTTACACGGGTGCAATTAATTAATCATGCACGCATTTAAGAGACTGTTGCAAGCGCCGAATGAGAATGCAGCCAGCCCCTGACGAGAGGCAGGACGGCCTCGAAACACGTAGGGCAAACAAATCATCATCGGAATGTCGAGGAGATGGGGGAGCTGAAGCGTGACTCCCGAAAAGCTCGGACCTTTGTTGAAAAAAAAAATATATATATATATATATACATATACATACACATACACACACACACACACATACATATAAACACCCATAAACCTATACATATATACACACACACACACACACACACACTTAATTACACACATATATATGCTCGAATCCGAGGAACACAGCCTCATGAACTGATAGTGAACGATACCAGGCCACAGGTAGCACAGAGTGAACCCTCTTTATGAGATTAACGTTATGAAACTAAGCCTCACGCTGCCGGTCTCACTTTCTCCAGAGTAACAAGCATGGACTGAAACACATAGGGTGACATGGAAACCCTGGATCATTACAGAAGCAAATTAATTCTGCTACGGGCAAGAAGTAAATGAAAGTGTTCTCCCTAAATTAGAAGACTAAGACTGTTCTGTGGTACCAAACTCATAAGGGAATTCACTTTTCTTCCACTTTTAAGTTAAATCCATTCAGAATAAAAGTCGTGTTACTGCTACTATACATAACTACGAAACGTAGACAAAATGCTAACAAGATCAACTAGTTCTTGGGTTTTAGTGTACCTGAGTGGTGTATAATTAAACACCATAACTGAGATATAGCGAGCTTCCTCTTAAACTCGAAAGTAATAAAAACGAGCATTCAAGATATAGAAACCCCTTCAATCCAAAACCCACTGGTGCTGGCCAGTTCGAACACACGTGCGGTGGCACAAAAAGCGCATTCAGCAGACGGCGAAGCACACCTAGTAGTGTACCAGGCAAAACAACAATTGCCCGCGAACCATCTGGAAATAAATAACAGTCCACGGTCAAGTCAAAATAAACAAAGGCATCTCTGCCGTGCTAAAAGCTCGCAATGCAGCCTGTGCGGAAGAGCTTACGGTGGTCTGTACTGAGTTGATAATATGATCTGGGGGGGGGGGGGGCAAGGAACATGCGGTGGTGCCATGTATTATAAAACAGACAGTGTGTGTGCTCCCAGGACACAGCAGCTCTGCCTTCTGTACAGTGAATAACGCTACACCTGCCATCAAAGAGAAGCCCCGAACCTGCCCACCCCTTTACCCTGAACAACTGCCCGTTCCTTCTAGTTCTCGGTGTGGATAATTTGCATCCCTGTCCACTACTTCTACACATAAGCAACTATAACCGGAGTGCAGGTAAAGCACAACGCTCAGAAACAGACCTCAATACTATGCAGCTGATTCCGAAACAGGCAACTAAATGCAACTCTAATCTGCCCCCAAATAAGTTGTCCAGTATTTAAGAATGTCCCACTTACCAAGCGTCAAAGTATGGGGTGCTGCTCGGAGTTTCTGAACACGCTCAAACTTCCACGGGGCTCGCTTTCGCTTTTTAATTTCACTCTCTTGTACGCATCCGCAGGAAGAAGGTTGGCGGCTAATCCACTGCCCCGAGATCTTAATATTTAATGAGCTTACTAACCAGCAACAAATAAAAAAAAGAGGAAACCAGGAGGACGAGCAGCTGCAGTCACACAACAGCGGCTCTTGTTCGAAGTTAGAGTGCTGTTGCAGAAGAGGGCATTTAGGGAAAGGTGGGAAGCGGGTGCAGCCTGCCACGAGCGCTTCTCTTCCCGGGGACCAGCGCCGTCTGCTGCTGCCTGCGGCTCCCACCGATCAGCATGGTTCGGTAGAGCTATCCCAGCAGAGCGCAGCCTGATCAGAGCTCAGAGCTCGCTAAAGAGGGACTGGCGCAGACCATCGCTCGAGGGGAGGAGTCAACACACCCTTGGCGCGCCGGACTCTGCTGTGGAGTGGCTAGAATGTCCCTAGGAGAGGCAGCTTTTGGAGAGGGGGCGCGTGAGCCTGGGGGCCACGACTGAGTAGTGAAGAGGGCCGTGAGTGAGGTGTGGCGGTGGGTACCTGTTGGAGGTGAGCAGTGCATCCTGCGGAGCAGCTCCGTTGGTACGCCCCGCCCCGCTCTCAGCTGTCAGGAAGTACAGCCGGTGTTCCATAGGTCGGGTGCTGTAGGGTCTTGGCGCCCTAGCCCCGCATGCCGCCTGACGGACGGGTCTCGGTAACCATCCTTAACCTTGAATCTAATGCTCGTCGCTGGAATCTTCCGGCTTCATCAGCCTATTTTTGTCAGAAAGACATCATTCTCCACTGGTGAGAAAGTTCATGTTCTAATATGTGAGTGGAATTTCCATCGATTAATTTCAGGTTTGTCAGTGGACTTTTAGATAACTGGAGGGTGTAATTGGACGCTTTATTAGCATGCGGGAGGATGGATGGATAATCCACCACACTGGGAATAAAAGATTACTTTTAAGAGACTGTATTGTTTTTATGCTTATGACTCTTTTATGGTTTGTTTTAACCGAAATAAAGATTTAAAGAAAGAATAAAAGATAAATGCTACATTGCTGAGACTCTCATGAATTGGCCGGATGTATAGGTTGGAACCTTTAGTTCAAATTCTATACTGCACCTTACGGTATTGACCTAGGACTAAGTACCACTCCATGCCAACTTTGAGGGATTGGAATAAGGGTACCACATGGTACTTGATTTGCACAAGAATTTAACAAGAGGGGGGAGAGAGAGAGTCAGTGGATTCGGCCTCCCTAGTTATATGAATAAACAAAGTAGAATCCACTCAGAGTGGTGGTGATCCCTAACAAGATGGGGAACACACAGTGTTGTTAAAATGCCCCTCACACACCAACAGGCCCCTTGGTGTCATGCTTCATCATCGGGGCCTTCGCACCCCTCTACGGGATGCGGCGTGCTACGACTCGCGAATACGCAGGAGCACTTGAAAGTGAACTATGTGAGGGGGTGTGTCTAAAAAAGTGTGAGTGAGGTGAGGTGAAACAATGGTTAAAAAATACCTGGCACGTGGGTGAAACAAATTTATTAAATCCCCGGCTGGTATTATTAAAAAAAGTGCAAGGCGTGGTTGAAAGAATACAGATTAGGGTATTACAACCACTGTGAAAAGTGTCAACATGTTTCGGAGCTCAGAGGCTCCTTCTTCAGGACAAGGATAGCACTTACCCTCCCCTTACTCACATGTAAATGTAAAAGTGTAAACATTAATTACAACAATGTGTAATGTACCTAACAATGTTATATATGTAGGTGGGTGTCGTTGCGCCCAATTGGCGATGAAAACCTGTAAAGAGAAAGCATACATAAACACACTGGTCTAAGATGCACAGGCCCTAGGAGAAGAAAACAACTTCTCAGAATACAACAGGGTCAATCCAAAAATAGTGGAACCCTGTAAGGAATAAAAAGGAAAAAATACACACACAAGGACATAACACAACGCTCACAGATATGTATATGTATATATGTACAAACAAGGAACACAGAATTATTCACTACTCTGATGGAAATAGAGCACAAAATAGGTAATTCACGGTGAGTTTACTATTTTGTGCTCTGAGTGGATTCCACTTGATTTGCACAGCCAGCTTTTCCCTTGCACATTTTACTAGGTATTACCAGGTGAAATATGCACCAGAAAAATTCACAGGAGTGCAGTATTACTACAAAATTTAGAATTATTACTGATGGAAGTAGTGCTTTGGCCGATAGTGTTATTTACGAGCACTTTGCAATGAGGGCCTGAATTAAGGACCAGTGTGTCTAGAACACAGATGTAAAGCTATAGATCTATAATTGTATTTAATACAAACTTAGCCCACAGTTCAGTAGTCCTGACACCACAGAGAACTCGCAGGGAGCCGAACTGGCCGTACCGCTGGCCCTGCTGTAGGAGAAAACAGCCCCAAACTGACAATTGTTTCTCCGCATGAGAAAAAGGAAATTGGTAGTCAAGCGGCTTCGAAGCTATTGAATTTGGTCTTGCATGTGGAAGGTACCCTGCACAGAGGCAGGGGTTGCACCCACGACTAATATTCACACTTTCTGGATGTAGAGCGGAGACGACGCAGAGAGCGGAGCTGCACCACCCGAACTGCAACAAGAGAGTAATACGGTGGGTGTGACTGGGTGGATAGGTGGCTTTGACTTGAGAGCCAGCATCACAGGCACTAAATCCTGTGACATCCTACAAGAAGTAGAGCACAGTACAAAGGGCAATCATCTGGCTAATCAAAACTCTTCTTGCCCGTCTAAGCGACTTTTCATCTAGAAAAAAACATCTCTCCAAAGAACAGTTTTAGTTCTGGAAAGAACATTCAACAAATCAGCAACTTCTCAGAGTAGTGGACATAAGCTAAAAGTATGATGCAATGTCAGGTAAGTTATTCTAGTTTATTCTTTCACAACTGATGGTCCCCATGTACAGGCAGCAACTGCAGTTGCTGGAACACTGGTACAACAAACCCTAGTGGGGTTCCAAATCTAATTGGTCCTACCCTTCTAACCCCAACGTTCCAGCCCCACCAGCTTAATGCTTTTCTTCTCAACAAAACGAATAATAGTAAACATCCCTGGTGACCTCTACTTTCCCCAAAACATAAAACGAAACAATTTAAAAATAGCAATATGGGAACAGTTAAAAAATGCATTAATAATGATAAAATCACCCTGTAGTATGATCAATATAAGGTACAGAAGCAATAAAAACACAGCTCCTATAGGAATTTGGAGCACATTTGTATAACTAAACATAAGAAGTACTGAACTACAGTGCAAAGTCTCTAAATCTTGAAGGTGTGGTCTTGCACCTCTGAGGGGATCGACGTGAATTGCTAATGCTGGACTTTTCCTATTCGCTTTTACCCATACCCAACTAATTGCATACACATTCAGACATTGAATTTGGGACAATTAACACAAAAAACTTCCAATAAACAGCTTACCATGTTGTACAGGAGCAGAGAAACGAGAAACCCCTTTCTGCATGTGCCGTGGCTTCTTGATCCTGACCCAGTCATCCTCCTTGCTACAAAGGGCAACATATTTAGCTGTGTACTAAAATTCCTGAAGGTTGTACTACCATTTGGAAATACAGGTAGTGTCCCTACCTCCTCCAGTGGTGCTGACCAAATTGACCAATGTTTTGTGATCAGTTCTGAAGATAAACTGACTTCCCCACACAACATTTTTAAGGTATTGTGTATCCCATCACAAGGCAAGAGCCTCCTTTTCTACGGTGGAGTAAGTGGATTTTGCTCCACGCAATGGTCTAGAAGCAAATGCCATAATTTCCTTACAAACACTGCTCATTTTTTGCATCAAAACAGCCTCTAAGTCGTAGTTGCTTGCATTGGTGATAATATTGCTTAAATCATTAGTGTCAAATGGTTTAAGTGGTCGGCAGCAACAATTTTCATCTTTATGGATTCAAAACCATTGTCACACTCATCGTCCCACATGTACTTTGCATTTTTCTTTAGAAGTTTGCATAAATATGAGGTTTTACTGGCACAATTTGGAACACATTTGCTTAATATTCTTTGAGCCCTAAAAAGGAGCTCAACAGGTGTGTAGGTGATTGGCTTGTTGCAGTATAATTTTCCTATTCACAAGATGAACACCAAAATTGTCATCTGCTTTGTGACGCTTGATTTCAGTAGGGCATGAGTCTTGTTTTGGAGGAAGTTGAACATTTTCTACAGTAGGTTGGGCACTTGTATAAATTCAATGCCGGAGGTCAAAATCAGAATAAAGCACTCCCGATACATCGGAGGTCAACATTTGGTCACCAAGACAGCAGTACCCTTGGCATGTCACTGTCACTGAAAGGATGATGTGATGTCAGGTAAATTATTATAGTTTATTCTTTCATAATAGATGGTCCCTGTGTCCAGGCAGCTACTGCTGCTGCTGGAACACTAATACAACAAACCCAGTGGGATTCTGTTAGAACTGGGGGTCTCTAGTTGGCAGAGGTAGGTACCACTGTCCAAATAGGGACCCTTGCTTCTAGTCAGGGCAAGGAGATAACCCTCTGAGATAACCCCTGCTCACCCTCTAGGTAGCTTGGCACGAGCAGTCTAGGCTAACCAGAGGCAATGCGTAAAGTATTTGTACCAACACTCACAGTAACACAGTGAAAACACCACAAACTGACTCCACAACAGTTTAGAAAAATAAAGGTATTTTAATCTAAACTACACAAGACCAAAACGACAAAAATCCAACATACACAGTTCAAGAATATGGTTTCAAAAGAGTTCTTAAAGTTTGTGTTAAAATTCTTTAGGTTGCGATAGAATTCTCAACGTTGCGATAGAATTCTCTACTGATGCATGAAAAGTTCACAGTTGCGTCACGTTTACTCACAGTACCTTTTAGTTGCAACAAAGTTCCAAATAGCAGAAGCTGGTGCGGAGGAAAACAAGCGATGCGTTGCTCCTGAGACCCTGGGGAGGCGATGCGACAGTCCCGCTGCAGCAGCGGGCGTGATGCGACTAATCCAGTCTGTATGGGGAGGAAGGCCACTTGTATGGATTCCGGTGCGTAGGTTCTGTAGGAAGTTTGTTCTCGCAAAGGCACGATGCGACGATCTCGTAGGGGCTGCGACGATCTCCGGGGCGACGATGCGCGGTCCAGCGGTGATCCTCTCTCTTGCAGCTCCTCGATGCGATGCTTCTGCGACGATGCTCGCAGCGACGTGATGCGGTCCGCAAACAAGCGGTGCGGCGTTCTCACCCAGCGACGACAGGCTCTGCGATGATACTCTCAGCGATGTTCGATTCTCCCGCACCGGTCTGGTGCGTCCCGCAAACAAAGGATGCGGCGGCTCTGGCAAAAAATGAATGTGTCCTCATGTACGCAACTGGTGCTATGTAAAGCTCTCTGATACCTGATACCAGGTCAAGTTCGCTCTATATAAAACTCAGTAAAAAAAAAAAAGAACAAACTGGACCCTCTTCCTAGAGAAATGAGCATGGAGTGTGGATTGGATGATAAGTCTAAAAGAGGAAAGAAGCTGGGAACGTGAGATAAGACCTGGCTACCTAAAACGGAGAGAAACACTTTACAGTATTTTCCACTAACAAATCACATATATTAAAGAAGGAAGGCATTGGTATAGTGCCAACAACTGCCCCAAAGGGCATTCTGGAGCTGAAAAGGAAGGCAGAAGGTACAGTAACCAAAATCAAACTAACCCAAATTGAAAAAAACACATTTTCTTCTGCTTTTGGAATTGAATTTCATGTGCTGTGTGGTGTAGAGCAGAGGAATATTATTCCACCCCTTGGCTGGAGAACGAGAGTTCAAAACACCAAGCATCAATCATTACTATGGGCAAAGGGGAACAATGAACTGAAGGAAATCACCAGGATCTACGTAGCCCTGAACAATAGAAGCTGCTCAACTGTTAAGTAGGCCACAACATAGAGAACAGAGCTCATCATTCAACACATGTTTTTAAAGCACCTCAAGCATCAAAATGTTGTAGTGCTGACTGGATGATAAGCTTACAGAATAACTTGTGATGCATGAGCTAGACCTGGAACCAGGAGCAAAAATGAACAACTGGCACAAAACAGAAGCCCAAAGAAGGTCTTCCACCTGATCTGTGATGGGAAGACATTCAAAGATGAAGGAGGTCTAGGCACCAGAACAGAAAAACAGAGACGGACATGGTTTTCATAAATTCCTCACCACCCTTTCAAATTGAAGCAGTGGAAACAAAATGAGGGACAAAATGAACGCTAGGGGCCCAATTCACAAAGGTACTTATGTGTAGTAAAGTTACAAGTGTGGAGTCTCTGCGCTCAAAGCAGAATCTGCACTGCAGTTCTCTGGGTGGAGATCCCAGCCCAAGAGTGGAGATCCACCTGAGTTCAGAGACTCCACCATGATTGCAGAGACTCTACACTCAAAGCTTTACTATATTAAGTGCCTTTGTGACTTGATCCCATTATTAGCAGCCATAATTATAACTAGCTCGTCCACAAAATGAGTGTAAATTATCCCCTATTCTTTCCAGCCAATTTAAAAGTAATGACAGACAATGTACCATACTTCTTAGTTGTTCCCCAGATGATGTGGGAATGAGTGGGGGAGTACTCATCAAAGCAGACACCCATAATGCTCAGAACAGATTCCAAACACAATGTCTGAAGAACAGCTGGAGTGGGAGATCCTGCTCCAACTGCCCTGCATGCTTCAGGTGCAACAGGATAGAGAG